>NC_138184.1:90269773-90869773 GCF_964194105.1 Spermophilus citellus | reverse complement strand
CCTGTTTCTTCATCTTGGCTGGGTGATCTCGAACCTACAGGAGGCCAGAAGTCCAAGATCAAGTGTCAGAGGGCCCATTCCTGCTGGAGCCCCAGAGGGGCCTGCCTTGTCTCTCCACCCTTGGGGTGACCGCTGCCCGTGGCACGTGCCTCTCCCGGTGTCTCCGTGCCCAGGTGCCTCCCTGTAGGGACGACCCTGTCTTGGCCACCTTGGCAGAAGCCCCTTACCTGAATCGGGCTCACAGGTTCTGGGTGGGCAGGATGGTGACGTGCCAGCCCAACATGCCTGCCCCGGGGCTGGAGTGCTAGCTGAGGAGCTGGGGCAGGGGTGCCTTAGGCGCACCGAGGTCCCCGCCACTCGCGTCCTGGCCCGAGCCAAGTGCGCTCAGTCCTCTGTATGCAGCAGGTGCTTGGGTGGCGCCCACGGCCTGGTGTGCAAACCGCAGAGCGTCCTTCTTGGGTCCGAGCTCCAGCTCCGCCCCTCTGGGTCTGGCCCTGACAGGGACCGCACCTTGGGGCAGCTGGGGCGAGCGCCTGCCCAGCAGGTGTACGGGGACCACTGAGGCATCCAAGGCCAGGGAAGGCTCCCCAGGGAAGGCGCCAGGGCGGACCCCACAGCCCCAGGTAGCGCTGCCCGGATGCTGGGTGCTGGGGCTGGGGGAGGCGCCTCTTCCCGCGTGCTTGGAGGCGGCTGCTGAGGAGTTCCTTCACCTGCGTGCGGCAGTGGTGTTCTGAGAGGTGACCTGCTATCACAGCTGTGGAGTCCTGGGGCTGGGATTGGGACCCAGGCCCTCTAAAGCATGGTTGGCCTGAGGACTGAGGACTTAGTCCAGTGCACGGTTACCAGGTAAGGAGAGAGGGAGGGTGGCCCAGCAGAGGGCCTGCCGTGTGCAGGTGAGAGCTGCGGAAGCCCGAGGATGAGGTGCAAGGGTCACTGGTGGAGTTGGGCTGTTGTGAGAGCATGGGAGGCCCTGGGGGCCACGGTCACTGGTGTGTACATGAGGTTAGGGCCACCTGCTCTGGGCCCATTGCCACGCTGGGTGGGAGGAGCTGGACCCTGCTGCTGGGATGCAGGACTCTGGTTTCCCTGGGAAAGCCGGCCTGGCCCGGAGTGGGGCCCTGTCTTGCTAGATGCCCGGCCAGCCCGCTGCTCCCCCTGTTGTGGAGGGTGGGGAGCCTCACAAGTCCCCCAGAGCGGGAGTGGGCCCCACCCTTCCCCTGCCCCTCCCTGGCCTCCAGGCCGTGGGGGGAGAGCCCCCTCCTGGGGGCTCTCATGGTGGACGGAGTTGAGGGGAGACGGGAGCTTGTGGATAGCCCTGGACATGAGTCCTACCCGGCCACCAGCACTGGGTCAGAGGCTCATGCTGTCCCTAAGGACAGGCCCGCCAGGCCGACCTCCTGTGGCCTGGGCAGCTGGGGCTCATGCCGTGGCTCGCACGTGGGGGGCTGATGTGTCCATTCACACACAGGCAGGCCGGCCTGGGGGGCGAGTGACCCAGGCCGATGGGCAGGGCTGGGGACCGAGGCACTGGGAGGGACCGATGCAGGTCAGCTGCTGGGCCGGAGCGTGTCAGCCTGGGCCACACCTGGGGACACTTGTCTGGGCTGGGGAGGAGTCGAGATCCTGCAGCCAGGCACCCTTGCTGTGCTGGGGTGGACGTGTCAGTGTCCAGGTTGGTCCCTGCATGGCAGGGCCAGAGCTGTGCCCCTGTGCAGTGGTGACCGCATGCTGTGTGCCCTGGCCACTATGCTGTGATGCAGCAGAGCCCAAGCTGGGGCCTCGGAGGAGATGCCTGGCTCTGTGGCCTGGGTCCCCTGGGTCCCCTGGGTCCCCATCACTGCCTCCTGTCCTTGGAAGGGCAGCCTGGGGTTCTCTAGGCAGAGCCAGCAAGGTCGGGCCAGGAGGCCTCTTTGCATTTTAATGATTGTGTCCTTCCTGATGTCCTGGAAGGGGTGGCCTTGGGGACCCTGAGGCCATCGAGCAGGGGCCAGGCCAGAGGGGAGGTGGGCGGCAGGGTGGGGTGTGGACCTCAGGACTAGCAGAGGTGGGCCTGGGCCTGTTCTGGGTCCCCGGGGCTCTGTCCCTGCTGGTGCTGCTGCCCCTCCCCCCCCAGGTGGGGGTCTCCTCTAAGGCAGGGCTGCTGGGCCCCGGGTTTTGTTTTTCAGATGAGCTTCTCAGGCGGGCGGGGGTGGGGCCGTGCCCCTTCTGCCCTGCTGCCCCTCGGGGCTGGACTCTGGGGAGAGCCCTGGACTAGGGTCTGCACTGGTTTCCAGAGGAGGCGGCTGGCCCTGGGGACACAGTGGGAGGGCCAGGTGGGGTTCCAGGCAGGACTGTGGAGGCCCCATTGGCCCAGGTTTGGGGAGGACCCAAGTAGGACTGTTGCAGGAGCGTCAAGCCCTGGGGACTGCCTCACTGGGGCGGGCAGCGGTCGAGGTTCTTGGAGGTCAGCTAGTCCCAGGCCCTGGGTGGGCAAGGAAGCTGTCCCTGTGGCCGGCGACACCCCCCGCCTCCCCCCCACCACCACCGCTGTGGACCCCTGCAGAGGGGCGCCCCTCACCCGCACCCCCGCCCCCTCTTCAGGCGGCTGGACTCGGGCCCCTGCTCACTTCCTGTCTGGGTGATTTCACTTCCTAGTTCCCGACTCTTCAAAGTGAAACTCCTTCCTTAGAAATTAGAAGTGGAGCTGGGGAATCCAGACCGCAGGGCCAGCTCGGCGTGCCGCGGGGCGGAGTGGCTTCTGCAGCGGGACCCTCCTCGTGCCCTGCCAGCCTAACTTCCCAGGGGAGGAGCAGAGGGCCCCCGGGGTGCCAGCTGCCCTAGGCTTAGGCTCGGGTGCCTGGCACCTTGTAGTTCTTTGCCTAGTGCCTCCTGCGCGTCCGAAGCCCCCAGGGTAGACGAACAGCCACCGTGAGCATGGAACAGAAGAGCCCATTTCAGGGGGTCGATGCCACCAAGATATTACAACTGAGGGGAGGCCCTGAGGGGGCCGTCCCCTGTGGTTCTGAGAGAATGCCGGTCCCCACCCCCAGCAGGTGTGAATGCCCTGGGACTGCTGGTGGTGCCTTGAGCCAAAACCAAGGCCGGTGCCTGTCCTGCCTGTCCTGGGCCCTGGAGGCCTCTGGCTGCCCTCCCCAAAGTCTCCGGTCCTCATGGGAAGAGTGACATGGTGGTGGCCTCCCAAGCCACATGGTGTGGATGGTGTGGCTCGGCAGGATGGGCCTGGTCCCACTGGGACCTGCTGCTTGCCTCTGCCTGGCGAGGGTGGGTACAGGGCAGCCCCAGGGACCCTCTGCCTTGGCTTCTGTGGCAGGGTGGCACAGCTGAGGCAAGGAAGCAGGGCAGGTCGATGACCGAGGCACAGAGGTGGCGCTGACCTGGATCTCACTCCAAAGTTCAGCTCAGTTGCCGTTCAGCCTCCGGGAGCCGCCTGGGGCTGTTTAGCAGGTGTCCCCGTGCATGGGCTGACCTGGTCCTCCAGGTCTCAGAGGACTGGAGAGGCAGCTGTGGCCCTAGACCCTTGAGCAGCAGGGCCCGTAGGGGACCCCAGACCTGCCCCACCCCAAAAGCTAGAGGCTCCTCAAACCCCGAGCTTCCTCCTGGAACACAGAGCCATCCCCTGCCCACTCGTTGCCCCCTTCGGAGGGCCTGAGTGGCCCAGTAGCAGGGCAGGTGGGGGGCAGACAGCAGGTGGAACTGGCAGGGAGGGGCAGCAGGAGAAGCAAGTGCTCCCAGTCTGCCGGGGAGAGCGCTGCCTCTCTGGAGCCCTGTCTGTTCTCACTGCGGTGACGCCAGGACGGGGAGAGGAGGGGCTGTGCCAAGTGGGCCCGCCCCTCCTGGGCCTGGACCTCTGCCACGCACCCCCGCCCGCCCGCCCGCCCGCCAGCCTTGTCTGGAGGTCACATTCAGTCCTGACGCGGCTCGCTGGGTCGGGCAGCAGGAGGAGCAGAGGGAGCAGGCAGCAGGCTGCCCAGGGTGGAGGGTGTTGGGGACTTCTGACTAGTGTCCCTGGCTGTGTCCTCCCCGGGCATGTGGGAGCCTAGAGGAGCAGTGGACACTGCACCCTGGTGACGCCTGGCACAGGGGCACCCTGCACGCACAAGTGACGGCACCTCGTCCCCCTCCCCCGCGGAGAAGGCTCTCTCAGCTCCTCACTGTCAGAGGTGGCCGCTCCCTGGGAGCCCTGGGCCACCAGGCGCTGGGCGCTGGGCCGAGCTGCTGCTGCCCGCCCTCTGAGCAGCCTCTGCCCGCCCACCCCTCCCCTCCTGGCCGCTGAGGCTGAGCCGCGAGGAGCAGAGCAGCCGCAGCTCCGTGGCCGCCAGCTCCCAGCCCCTGCTCCCAGCCCCGCTCCCTGGAGCATCCTCCCAGCCGGATGTTTCCGGAAAACTTGGCCGAGGGGGAGACGCGGATAAGAGGATGTGAGTGAGTGGCCCCGGGGAGGGGCTGGGGACTGCGGGTGCCCGGGGACAAGGACCTTGATGAGGCTCTCAGGAGAGGGCAGCTGGGGGTGGCAGGAGGACATGGAGCCTCGTCCAGCAGGGACCCCTGGAGGGAAGGGCCCCTGGGTCTGCAGGGAGGGCTGTTGCTGGGCATGCTCTGCGGATGTCCCCAGGTGCTCAGGCTGGCTCTGTGGCGGGAGCCTGAGGCGCTGCCCCCTGTGCTTGGACATCAGCTGGGGCCCCAAGCAAGCCCCGGGAAGTCCATGCCCCAGAGGCCCTGGCCAGCCCTCCCCACAGAGGCACAGGGGCGCAGGCCCGTCCAGGGTCTGGGGCACCAGGTCTCAGGGAGGCAGCCCCCGCCCCTGGTGCCCCCACCCATTGGTGGAGTGCGTGGAGCGGCTCCGGCCACCTCCTTGTTTATCTGTGGAGTTTGGAAATGTCGGCCTCCCTGGGGTCTCCCCGCCCCTGGGTTCCAGGCCCGCGGTCCTCCTTAGCCGGCCTGTTTGCCTGGACTCCGGCTCCGGCTGGGAAATATAAATAAACGCGAGTCCCGTCTGCTGGTTCTGGGGCCGCAGCTGCTGCTGGCGCGGGCAGCAGGAAAGGTCAGGGGCCGAGTTACACTTGATCCCACGCCCTGGCCCCCCCGCCTGTCCTTGAGGAACCCTGAGGAGCTGGTGTGGGGCCACGTGGCTGCTGTGGCCGCTGCAGGCAAGCAGGTGGCCTGTCCAGCGCCACCCCCACCCACAGGCCCAGAGGCCAGCAGAGCAGGAAGCGGGCCCCACACCTCCTCTGCCCTGTGGCCTGTGCCCTGAGCTCGGTGAGGTGGCTGACCCCCTGAGCCCCAGCTCTCCGTCCTAGGGGTGGGAACATGGCCACGGCCTGGACAGGAAGCAGGGGACTCACCAAGTCCCTGGAGGGCTTGGTCACAGAAGGCCCACTCAGCCCCTAGGGGTGGTCGGTTGGGTTTGTGCTGCTGCTGTGTGGGAAGGCGGTGGTTGTGGGCCGGATGGGCTCAGGCCTGAAGGAATGGGCGGGTGGGAGATGGAGGGAACCCTGGCCCCGCCCCTGTAGGGTAGCTTGAATGACTGGAGCCAGGTGGCCTAAAGCCTGCCTGCAGGGTCTCTTGTCATAGTCCTGACCCGTGTGGCCCTGGGGCTCAGAGACCCCCTTCCATCTCGTCAGTCCTGGGAAGGTGGCCAGCCTTAGCTGCAGGGCCGCTTGGGCCAGGGCGGTCACCCTGCTGGCTTCAGAGCAGGAACACAGGTTGGGCAGGTGGGCGGCCAGGCCTCTGAGTGCAGCCTCCGTGTTTCTGCTGAGGTTGAGGTTGGTAGCCTCCAGGGCAGGAGGGGCAGGTGCAGCAGTGGCCCAAACTAGGGAGAGCAGGGACTGCTGTGGCCGGGGTCTGCAGGTTCCTGGGCCTTCCTCCCAGGTGATCTGGGAGGCTGGGGGACGCTCTGGGCAGTAGGCGCCTGTGGGCAGATCCACTCCCGCTGCTGACCAAGCCAGGTGGGCCTCGTGGCCAGTGGGCCTCTGGGTGGCCCCTTAGCCTGGATGCATCCCGGCCCCCGCCCTCCTCTTCCCGCTTGCCCATGGTGTGGCCGGAAGGCAGTCCCGTCTCCCGGGGCCTCGGCAGCTGTGGGGAGTGCCGCTGGGTCACCCAGCCCGCCTGGCCCGCAGGCAGCTGGGGCGGGGGTCAGCCCCCAGATCCTGAAGGGGGCCCCTGGCCCTATGCCCTCCGCCGTCACCCTGTTCCTTGAGCCCAGGCTGTCCCCAGCCTCACCCACGCCTCTGCCTGCAGGTCTCCTGGAACATGGCCGGAACTGGTCGGCCATCGCCCGGATGGTGGGCTCCAAGACAGTGTCGCAGTGTAAGAACTTTTACTTCAACTACAAGAAGCGGCAGAACCTCGACGAGATCCTGCAGCAGCACAAGCTGAAGATGGTGAGTGCGCGGCCAGGGGCAGCCCTCGCCTGCCCAGGGCTGCTCCCAGCCTGGTCCCAACTCGCTCCCATCAAGGGAAGGTGCCGCACGGGTCTACGCTGACTCAGCCAGGAAACCGCAGCCTCAGAGCCTTGAAAGAAGGCCCAGGAGCCCATCAGTGGCCGCTGCCCTCGGTCAGTGCCTCAGTGGGAGGGAGCTGGGCTGGGGGCCTCGAGGGCTGGAGGCCCAGCCCTCCTGTGGGCTCAGGTGGCCCAGCCCTCCTGTGGGCTCAGGTGGCCTCCCAGGGCCCAGACTCCCTGAACAGCTGTTTCTGGGAGTTGAGGACCATTTGGGGAGGCCAGGCGCCTGCCCCTCCTCCTGCCCACTCCCTCCCTCTTTATCTCCCTTGGATACATTTGATGAGCATTTTCACGATTTTAAAGCTGGGAACAAGCTCAGCCAGGATGCTGGCCACTGAGTTGGGGTGTGAGCCCCGGGTGAGAAGCACTCCCCACCCCCACCCCCGCGGATCTGCTGCGGCTCTGAAGGCTGGAAAGGCGCCCCCACCTGGCTGGACTGAGGTTGTGCGGCACATTCTGGGCAGCTGGTGTGCTGAGTGCAACCTGCTGAGGCCCAGAGAGGGTGAGCAGGTCACACAGCACATGGAGGCCGGCCCGGGGTAGCATCACCCATTAGAACTGTCCTCAAGCCCCACTGAGAATTTGAGGGCCCCATTCCAGCTCTCCTGGGGGGGTTCTTTCTGAACCACGTGTGCTGTTGGCTCCAGGCCAAGGGGAAGCCGTCCCATGTCCCTGGCACTCCACTCAGGCAGGGCTCCCTGCCCTTGCCCTCCAGATGGAGTCTTAAGTGGTGCCTCGGGAGTGGGCTTCAGACAGGGCCCCTCATCTCCTGGGTCCGCAGGGACTTCAGGGTCGTCTCCTGGGTCCGCAGGGAGCGGGGTGGGGCGTGACCTGGCCATGTCTGTGTACCAGGTCAGGAGTCAGAGGTGGTCAGCACAGGACAGCCCAGGGGAGAGGGTGGCCTGGAGCCCCTCCTGGAAGCAGCGTCCTCCTGCCCCCGCCCATCCTCCTGTCCCCCCCTCGCTGTCCTCCCGCCTCGGGGCTCAGGAACCCTGCCACTGGGTTGCCCCCGGCCCGGCCTCCCCCTCCAGCCCTCCTCAGCGGCCTCCCCTTCATCCCCGTGGACCTCTGGACCTGGGGACTTGGGGTCCAGGGCCTAAGGCTCCCACGGGTGAGTGGTCTGAGGACAGGGTGAGTGCCCGTCTGCGTCTTGCACTGCGAGTCCTGGGCTGGCCTCGGTCTCCTCCTATGAGGTGCTGCCCTCTGCTCGGGTGGGGAGGACCCAGGTCCGTCCCCGGGAGGCGCTCCGGGTGACTGCCTGCTTCCAGCTCCTCCTGTTCCGTGGGTGTTGTGCAGCAGTGGCCACGAGGGTGTGGGTGGACAGAGGGCAGGAACTCTAGGCCCAGCAGACCCAGGCACGAGGCCTGCTGCTCAGGGTCTCTGTGGCCTCCACCAGGTGACTTGCCCTCTCTGTGCCTCTGCCTCTCCACCTGTGACGGGGACCACGCAGCACCTGCCTCCCGGGCTGTGAAACAACAGCTTTGGGTTAACGCCTGTGGGTACTGGGAGGGGGCCGGCAGGTCACTAGCGCCCTGCCCTAGTGACATCCGCAGGGGTGCTACGTGAAGCCGTGCGCATGCTGTGACAGCCGGCATGTGGTCTGGAGGCCTGTGGCTCAGGCGCGTGGCCTCACTCTGGGCCTCGGTTCCTGTCCGAGAGACGGGAGGAGAGGACCTAGGGCCTGGACGTGAGCACTATTCATGCCATGGACCCCTCCCCAGCGCCTGCTGTATGCCACAGAAGCGACAGCAGGTCTCCTAGGGACAGGTGCTCGGTGGGGTTTTCCTGCTGGGCGTTTCTTCAGTGGACCGTGGGGAGCCATTGATGATTCTTTTTTCTTTTTTTTTTTAGAGAGAGAGAGAGAGAGAGAGAGAGAGAGAGAGAGAGAGAGAGAATTCCAATATTTATTTTTTAGTTTTCCGCGGACACAACATCTTTATTTGTATGTGGCGCTGAGGATCGAACCCAGGCCGCACGCATGCCAGGCGAGCGCGCTACCACCTGAGCCACATCCCCTGCCCCCATTGATGATTCTTGATCTGAGCAGCAGCCCACCCAGGGCTGGACTCAAGGTGGACTGTCCCGGAGCTGGATCATAAAGGGCCCTCTGCGTCCCCCTCTTGGAATGTGCAGGTCGTTGGGCCCATCACCGCCTGCCTATGGAGGAGGCGTGGCCAAGGGGAACCCTGTCCTGACAGGACGGTGACTAGGGAGTGTGGGAGGGTCCTCTCGCTCAGCTGGCCTTGAAGGAGCCTGGTGAACAGGGGAATCAGAGGCACAGAGTTGAGGGAGGCCCAGAGCCCGCAGTTCTGTCCTGACTGGCGGCCCTTGGGCCGGGTGACTGCCCTGTGGCCCCTCAGACGCCGCTGAAATCAGCACCCACCCCTGCCCCTGCACCCTCTAGCCCTGGGGAAGAGGCAGGTCCCCGGGTGGCTCGTCACCCTCGGCCAGCAGGGGGTTGGCGGGCACCCCCACCTTGCCCCAGGCCTGGCCTGGACGTGGCCACCACAGGGTCAGCAGGAAGCAGGGCTGGGAGGGCAGCAGGCATGTGGCTGCCACGTCCCGAGAGGCTGCCCTCCCCTCCCCATGGCTGAAGGTTGCCCTCTTCTCCCCTCTGGGTCCAGGCCCCGGGGCTCAGCTTCCATGACCCCCAGGCCCGTCCAGGCCTCGCCTGTGGTCTGTCGTGGGCTGCACAGACCAGGTCCAGGCAGAGGCGGTATGAACTGACCTCACCTGGGAGCTGTGTGGTGTCAGGCAGGTGTCTTTGCTTCTCTGAGCCGCGTCCTCATCTGTTGGCCGTTGTGGTTGCCTGTTGTGTCCAGGCGCTGTCCTGGTATGGAAGGAAGGGAGCTGAAGACAGGCCGTGCCATGTCCTGGGGGAGAAGTAGCCCTAGAGACCAGAGGACAGGGGTCCTCTCAGGATGTGTGGAGGTGGGGGATGGGTGGACAATGACAGGTTGGGGATGGGGCGGCCACTCAGTGTGACAGGGAGGGCCCCTGAGGCCTGGTAGGGTAGGGAGACGTGAGCCCTGTGGCCGTCTGGGAACGGCCGTGCCAAGGCCCTCGCCCAGGCCCTTCCAGGTGGGCACGTTGTGCATCCAGCAGTGCCCGGGGTGGGAGAGGTGGTGGGGACTGGACACGGTTGGGCTGGAGGGTTGGAAGTCCTCTGCGAGGACTGTGGGTCCAGCGAGTTGGCACCTGGGACGTGCCTGCTGCACACAGTAGGCGCCGCCTGGGGCGCGGAGGTGGTGGCAGGCTGCCTGCCACCCCTGTGCTGTCCCATCTCAGGAAGCTGCAGTGCTGCCGCAGGAGGGCCACCCAGGCCAGCCTCTGGGGCCCTCGGGGCGTCCACCTAACCACCTGTGTCCAGGGCTCAGTGACCTCCCTAGAGAGGGTCTTTCATCTCCAGGACACTGTATCTGCCGGGTGACCCGTTCCTGCCAGGCCACGGCGTGCCCTGTGCCCACGCTGCCCGGGCAGCGGTCGCCCACATCACCCAGCGCAGCGCGTGCCCGAATCCCTGTCGGCTAGAAATAGATTGGGGATGTGGGGGGACCCGGGGCCTCGCCACCACAGAACTGCAGGCCACGACTCTCGTGCCTCCGGGCTCGCGCCAGGAGCTCTCCCAGGAAGGGCTCGGGGAGGGAGGGCTGAGGCCGCACTGGGGGCCTGCGTGGGCAGCAGAGCTGGGCATCCCCGTAATGGGGCTGTGGACGTTGGGCAGGGTGGGGCTGTGGCCCTCTGGCCAAGCGTTGGTGATGGAAACTCTGACTAACCAGCAGGCAAACGCTTCCCCTTCCCTCTGGCCCTCCCAGTGGCCACACTGGGACCTTGTCCACTCAGGAAGGGGACAAGACAGGAAGGGGTCCCACCCCGGCTGCAGCTGCCCCCGGGGACATCTGGAGCGTGACCCCTGCTCCCCTGAGTTCTGCCTCCAGCCTGGCCGGGCATCTGCTCCGGGGGCAGGTGCTGCCTTTCTGTGTAGGGTGGTCTTAGGCATCTCGTAGCTTCTGTCCTCTTTCCCGGAGACCCCGGAGCGCTCAGGCTGTGTCCCTTCTGTCACTGCAGGCTGGGGACACAGGCCACTCCCTGCAGTCCCTGGCCCCTGGCCCCTGGCCCCCAGACCCTCTCCACACACGCCCTGAGCTGATGGCTGTCTGGAAGCCAGTGAGTCACAGGGCAGGTGCCTCCTGGGCTCGGCCTGGCTTGGTGAGGGGAGATGTCCCTCTGGGAGAGGAACAAGGACAGGAGCTGTTTCCAAGCATGCCAGGAGGGTGAGGGCTTGGCTCCGTGTGAGGGAGGAGGCAGGGAGGGGGCATGGAGCGTGGTGCGGCCAGCGGGAGGCTTTGCCACATGTGCTTCTTTCTGTTCCTCGAATGCGCCCATCTGTGGCACCGCAGGGCCTTTGCATGTGCAGTGCCCTCCCCGGGCGGCACTCTCAGAACTGTGCCCGGCCAGTTCTCCACTCAGGTCTTGATTCTGGTGCCAGCTCCCTACAGTTTCCCTCCCTGGCCGTCCTCTCCCAAGCAGCCCTCGGGCCCACACCCTGTGCCCCATTCCTGAGTGGGTGAGGACCTAGAGGACACAGCCCTGACCCTCCCAGGGCCCTGCCGGCACCTGCGTCTTCCCGGGGTTTTGTGGCTCTTCCCGACCAGCCTGGGGGCGGCGGCCTTGCCTGCCTCATGCCCTGTGTCCCGTGGCCCCTCTGCAGGCCTGTAGGCCACAGGGGCTGAGACCAGGCCCTCCCGTGCTGGCCTGGCCTGGGCCAGCTGCCCACCGACCAGCGGGGGCCACAGGGAGCCCGGGGGTGTGGTCTCTGCGCTGCGGGTCCTCCAGGTCCTCACCCACTCGGGAAGGGCAGTGTGGCTGGGGCCGTGCCGGGGTGTGCCCAGGACGTGGTGGACGAAGGAAGCCCTGGTAGAAATAGCCCCTGGCATGTGGCCCTGAGTGGAAGGTGGGGGAGGTGGCCCAGGGCCAGGTGGCCCTGCTCCTGTCCCTTGCAGCTGCAGCCAGGTCCTAGGCCTGGGGAGGCCCCGGGCAGCCAGCCCTGGCGGCGGCCCTGAGCCCTGCTGTCCGGTGCCCCAGGAGAAGGAGAGGAATGCCCGGAGGAAGAAGAAGAAAGCCCCGGCCGCGGCCAGCGAGGAGGCGGCCTTCCCGCCCGTGGTGGAGGACGAGGAGATGGAGGCCTCGGGCGTCAGCGGGAACGAGGAGGAGATGGCTGAGGAGGCTGAAGGTGAGCTGGCGCGGCAGCCCGGGGCAGTGGCTGTGAGTGGCCATGACAGCTCCTCCGTGCCTGTACCTGGTGACGTCCCCCTGGGCCAGCAGAGGACACCCCGCACTCGGGACCGTGCTACCTGCCACCTGTCCCGTGCCACCTCTTGGCAGTGGATTTACTTTCTGAGGTGGTTTCTGGGGGGAGCTGGGTCTAGTCAGCGGCTTTAGTGGACGCGGACCCCGGAGCTGCGCCGCCCGCGCCTCTGTCTATTCCCGCGTCCAGGCTCGGGTGGGCATTCCGGGTGGAACAGGGTCATCAGGTCCTCCGGCTGCTTGGGTCCAAGTCTGGGGCGGGGCGGGGACAGGTCTGGCTGCCTCCCTGCTGTGGGTCGCTCCCCAGGGCAGCCAGGAGCGCTAGGCCCTCGGGCATCCTCCTCCTCTGTCCCCTCCTGCTATCCCTGTGGGCACGCCCAGGCTGGTGGAGGGGAGCCAGGCCCCGCCATGTCGGCCAGGAGCCAGGGTGGCAGGTCTCCAGCTGCAGAGCTCACATGGGGTGGGGGCAGGATCCGTCTGCCAGGGTTGAGGCTCCGATGTCACCTTGGAGCCCCCACAGCTGCAGCCTGGCACCCAGCTGGTCAGGGCTGAGGAGCGCCGGGTGGGGGCCGGGCTGCCCCGCAGAGTCTCCCAGAAGACCCGGCCAGCACCAGCAGCGCTTTGCAGCCCTGGTGGGGTGGGGGCACGTGTGGCCCAGGCCCGCTCCCCCAGGACCTGTGCTGTGCTCCCTGCCAGGCAGTCTTGAGCTGGTCCCCCGTTGTCACACAGCCTGGAGGAGGAGGTGGCTCATCCCGGGTATGGATGAGGAGGCCGAGGCTCTCCCCAGGCAGCAGTGCCCCTGGACGCTTGCTAGAGGTGCTGGTTCTCAGCCCCTCGCTGCACCTGCTGGATCCTCGCTGTGCTGTCCCCTGAGGGCCTCTGGTGAAGGCCTCTTCAGAGCAAACGGGAACAAACTGCGATTCAGAGGGTTAGACACTCGTCTATGGGGCATGGTCAGCTCCTGTGCTCTGTTGTCCCACCGTGAAGGGGAGTCACCACACAGGGAAGGAAGTCCAGTGGTTATGGACACTGGCCGCCAGGTTCAACACCCTGTGTCCTTGCTTTGTGGCCTTGAGCAACTGGCTCAGCCTCTCTGTGCCCCAGTCTCCTCATCTTGATGGAGGGCTCGCTGTCCTTCCTGGCGGCTGTCGAGCTCAGTTGTCACGTGTGACAGGCTTTGCGTGCAGCTTAGTGTGGTCGCGCGTCTGTATCAACTGGTGTCATTTCTGGAAGGGGAGGTGGCCCTTCTCCAGACCCTGGAGGGAGGAGAGAAGCAGGAAGTGCCCAGGGACAGTGGGGGACAGAGGAGGCTGGAGGGAGATTGCTTGTGGGCCGTAGCAGTCCCTGCTGGCCTGTCCCTCCAAACCCCACCCTGGGGTCCTGGGAACCTGGACCCATGGAAGGCCTCTCAGAGGGGCCAGACCTTGCTGCCCATCCTGTGTGGCCCTGTTACTGCCCGGCCATGGACAGGCTTGAACCTGCCTGCCTGGGGTTGCTGCAGGTCCTGTAGCTACTGGTGACTAGCACCGCGGGGGGCATGTTGGTCATGGGTCAGGGCTGTGGGGGACGGTGGGGCGCCATGGGGGCGCGGTGGGCACCTGGCTTCTGACCGTCTTGACTTCCTTCCAGCTGTCCACGCCTCTGGGAACGAGGTGCCCAGAGGGGAAAGCAGTGGCCCAGGTAGGAATGTGGCGGGCTGGCCCCACGGGCAGGGCTCAGGTGGGAGGGAGCCCCGTAATCACCTGTCCTCTGCAGGAGGCCCCCTGGGACCCCACTGTGCCTGGGAGCGCTGCTGTTGTGGGCCGCCACCCCGAGCCCCTGCCTGCCCCTGTTCCCTGCTGTCCCCGGCCTGCTCCTGCGCATCCTGCCTGGGGGGGAAACTTCCCACCTTTCCTGGATTGGCCCTGGGGACCCTCCTGGCCTGCTCCCCTGACCTGCTTGACTACAGAAAATGGGGGATGTTGAGACCCAAAGATGGGGCGGTGGTGTCCAGTCCCCAGCCAGGCCCTCCTCTGCCCTTGTGGTGTCCCCACCACCTCCTCATGCACCTGACCCCTGCACGTTGCCAGGTGTTGGTGGGTGCCTGATGGCTGTGGTTCTCCGCAGGCCGTCCCCTGCACTGCCCCTTGCTGGCTTGTCCACCTGTGGGCCAGGCGCTATTCTCGAGAGGTGCCCCTACCCCTCCCAGGGTGCCAGCCAATGGGAGCAGAGCCGCACTGGGGCTCGGGTGGGGCCTGGAGGCCTTTCAGAACCGGGCCTGACTCCTGGCCCCAGGCCCGGTCCCCCTGCTCATCCCTCTCTATTCCGTGTAGCTGCCGTCAACAACAGCTCCGACACGGAGAGCATCCCCTCCCCCCGCACCGAGGCCACCAAGGATGCGGGGCAGAGTGGGCCCCAGCCCCCGCCGGCCCTGGGTGCTGCTGGGACCCCCGCTGAGCTGCCCACTCCTCCGCCTGAAGACGTCCCGGCCCCTGCCCAGCCCACCCCAGCTGCAGACGCCAGTGGCCCCCCCACGCCCCCACCTGCACCCTCGTCACCCGCGGTGCCCCCTCCTGCGGCCCCCAAGGAGGAGAAAGAGGAGGAGGCCACCGTTTCACCCCCAGCAGAAGAGGGGGAGGAACAGAAGCCCTCTGTGGCCGAGGAGCCTGAGGGGGACGTGGGGAAGATGGAAGAGTCTGGCTCAGTCCCCGAGGAGCCCGAGCAGGGTGACTGCAAGGAGGAGGCCGAGGAGGAAGGCCCGGACAAGGCCAGGGCTGGGGAGGCCAGCACGGAGGCTGCACCCGAGGGGCCGCTCAAGGTGGAGAAGAAGGAGGGCGGGAGCCGCAGAGCCCCTGCCAAGGCCTCGGGCGCCCCCCAGGACAGCGACTCCAGTGCCACCTGCAGTGCCGACGAGGTGGACGAGCCCGAGGGAGGGGACAAGAGCCGGTGAGTAGCCCGGGCGGCCCCCTCAAGGGCCTCCAAGCTCCGTGGGTTCAGGCCAGCCCTGCCTGTCCCCAGCGCCTGTGGCCATGGAGGGAGGGGTGTGGGCTCGAGTGGGACCTGGAAAGCAAGAGCCCTGGGGGCTGCGGGGAGCGCTGGCCCCACACGGCCTCTCAGCTCTGAGGAGCAGGTGGGAGGGAGCCCTGCGGTCACCTGTCTTCTGCAGGAGGTCCCCTGGGACCCTCCTGTGCCTAGGGAGCACTGCTGTGCCCAGGTGTGCACAGGACCTGCTCCTCTGACAGCCCTGCAAGAGGGTCCCCCTGCCCCACCCGCCTTGGTGGCCACCCACAGCCCTCAGCTGGGCAGTAGCTCACAAGGTCACTGGCGCAGGTACCAGGGTGATCACCTGAGCATCTGGGGACCCCCTCCTGTCCTGCTCTTGGTGGCAATGGCAGGTACAGAGGCCCGAAAGCTGCCCGACTCATTTAGGGCAGTGGGAGGACTCCAGGTGCCCGAGAGCCTGGGCCATGGTCTGCCCTCTGCAGCCGGCCAGCTGCCGTGTGTGGAGCTGAGTGGGTCAGGCAGGATGGTCGGGATCTGGTGTCCTGGGGTGTGACGGACCACCACAGTTGGTAGCCACCAGGGTTCAGGAGAGTGGGGCCACTCAGCTCCCCAGCCTGGGCTCTGGGTGCAGCAGGTGGGGGTGTCCCCAAGGGGTGCCCTGCGACTGGGCAACTGGAGGGACCCACGCTGGCCAGGGACGCGCCTTGGCAGTGGGTCTTCCTGTCATGGCGCACTTGCTCCGAGGGCCCCTGCCCTGGCCGACACGGAGGACCTAGCCCTCCAGTACAGGTGCTGACACCGGAGGCCGTCCACCCGCTCAGGGCCATGGGGCACTGGAGGGAGAGCTGGGAGGCCGCGGTGTCTGGATGGCCGGGAGCAGTGTCCAGTGAGGTAGGCGGGTCATTGTGTTTTGACTAAAAACAGTGCGGACTGTTTTCTCTTCTGGAGTCTCGGAAAAGTTCCGGGCAGCGCAAGGGAGGAAACGCTGACCTCAAGGTCCACGCAGGGCCTTTGCACCGCGTGATTCACCCTGGGCGTGGTGGAGGGGCGGGCCCATTGGTACAGAGATCCTTGCAGCGCCTAGGGCCCCTGCGTTCCTCAAAAGGAGGTGTCTCTGTTGTCCCTTTCTCCTGCGCCTAGTCCCTGGGGCCCCGACAGATGGGAACCTCACCGCACACGTGCGCCCATGGCCTGACCGTAGCCCTTGGCTGGGCCAAGACCTGGCTGGCAGGTTTCTGAAGGCACCGAGTTCTTGAGCCTCTCGCCCGACGGGCGTGGCTTGGAAAACAGTGCTCAGGGCAGGGCGGGTCCCCCGGAGGGCGGGTCCCCCGGAGGGCGGAGGCCAGGGCCTGAGCTGGGGAGCAGGCAGGGGGACTGCTGTGCGCCCAGCTCCGCTGGCTGTGAGTTCAGAGCCTTGGAAACGCGTCCTGCTCTCAGGAAGAGCGCTGAGCTGTGGGCAGTCTGCTGATAAGTGGCCTCCTAGAGGCTGTGTTTAGAGTCCACGTGGCCTTCCCAGGCTGGACAGCTGGAGGTTACATCCCAGCAGCCCTTGGGCCTGGTGCCCCTTGGGGTGCTCTCCCACCCCATCCTCGGACAGGCCTGCCAGGGACGTGCCCTTCCCTCCTGTAGTGGGATCTGGAAGCCATCCCCCTTCCTGCCTCATGGCCAGCATTCAGCCCCCAGGGAACAGGAGCCCTGGGCTGAGAGTCAGGACACCTGGCTTGTCACACCCTGTGTGACCGGACTAGTCCCCGCCCTGGGGCCTGTCTTGTCCTCTTGGCGGATGGCTCTGGACTTGGGCCAGCCTGCGGCCTCTTCCTGGCTGGCAGCCCGCCATCCCTTCTCCGCCAGCTGTGACCACGCAGGGCCAGGCGGGCGCCGGAGGACGCAGGCAAGATGCGTCAGAGCAGGCCCTGCAGCCAGGGCCTCCCGGGGAGAGCCCAGGCTGGTGGGCCCCGGGCAAGCCCAGGCCCTGGCCGCCCGCCCGCGGCTGCCCTCATTCCCACCAGCAGGCCCAGCCCAGCGAGCTTTGCGTCCTGGATGGACGCAGTATGCGTCTCGCATGGCCCCAGACCCTGTCTGGTGACTGAGGGAAACCATCCACCTCCCTCCGCGTTCCTGCAGGGTGACCCTGCCTGGGAGTCTCTTAGTGGACACCAGAGGTGGTGGCTTTGCTTGCGGAGCCCAAAGTTGCCTGCCTTGCTGGTCATCTCCCCAGAGAAGGGGCCTGAACAGCTTTGTGGAGAGCTTGGCAAGGTCCCTTTCTTTGGTTTGGCCATCTGTACAGTGGGCAAGGCTGTCCCCGTGTGTTGCCTCGCCGTCAGCCTGAGTTACTGACCAGCAGGGCAGCACAAGAGCACCCTGCAGAGACCGGCCCCGGGACCCCAGAGGGTGCCCCAAGAGGGGGATGCTCGCGGCCACTCCAGCAGGCCCCTGGGGTGAGGATGGGTTGTGGCAGCAGTTCTTCAGGCAGGGACTGGACACCAGCGCGTGCCAGGCACAGCCGTGTGCCCCAGGGTTGCTGGGAAAGGGCCGGGGACTCCCTGACTCCACAGCAGCCACACAAGCAGGAGTGCAAGGAGACGGGGTTGCTATGGGGGACACAGGTGGGGAGAGGAGGGGCCGTTGGAAGGCCTCTCCTAGGAGGGGACCTTCGCAGACAGTCAGAGCCTTAGTGTGGGGAGAGCCAGCCGGACAGGAGGGACAGCCCTGCAAAGGCCCTGTGGCTTCATGAGCTCATGTTCAGTAGGTGGGGAGGAGGAGAGGCCAGTGCAGGGAGGACCCAGGGTAGAGTGGGGAGGAAAGCCAGGGATCCTCCTCAGGGCCCAGAAAGCGGGCAGTTGCAAGAGCTGCCACTGCAGATGCCACTCACAGGCCAGCTGTAGTGCCCTCTCAGTCCCAGGATGACTGGTGGCAAAGGCCATCCAGCCCAGTGATGATGGGATCTGAGCCAGCCCCAGGAGGATAGGGATGCACAGGCCCTATCCAGTGCTCCTCGCCCATGAGCCCTGACCCCTGTTGCCCTGGCCTTCCACAGTGGTCCCCAGCCCTCCTCAGCATCTGGCCTCCCTCCTGCAGGGTGGCCCTGCCACCCCTCCTCTCCTGTGGGCACCCCAAGATGCTGAGGTGTGCTTGGCTCGGAGGAATTTGCAGGGGGAGCCTCCACTGCAGTGGAGGGCTGATGGGCAGCACCCATTGGTCACATGCTCCAAGTCAGCCCCCAGGGAGGAGACTAAAAGCACCATCTTCCAAGAGGAAAAAGAGGAGAGTGGAAGGACCTGGGCCCGAGCGCCAGGAGGGCTGTAAGCCCTGGCCTCTGCCTCCTCCCCTCCTCCCCTGCTCCCCCCTCCCTTCCTCCCCTGCTCCCCCTCCCTTCCTTCCCCCTCCCTTCCTCCCCCTCCTCCCCTCCCCTCCCCCCCCCTTCCTCCCTCCTCCCTCTCCCACCCCCCAGGGGCCTTGTCCCCAGACTCCCCACAGCTTTGAACCCAGACTCTGGGTTGGATTCTGCCCTCTCTGCCCCTGAGAGGTCTGGCTGGGGTCAGGAGGCCTCTGGGAGTCTGTAGTGCTGTCCCCTGAGCCCAGTTCCTTCCAGTCCCCACCTCACTGTGGGGGGGGGGGGCGCTCAGAAAGCGGGCTCTGGGTCTCCCAGTGTCCCTAGGAGGGCCTGCTGACAGGTTAGAGAGGCAGCCCCTCCCGCCCCCGGGAAGCAGAGGCCCTTGGAGGAGACCTGTCTCCCTGCCTGGGGACCGAGAGAGACGGGGTGCGGGGAGTCAGAGTTCCAGCTCTGAGGTTCTCACTGTGGGTTTCCTGCTGTGAGCCACTTTCCCATCTGCAGAGGAAAGAAGCTGCTCCGTGGGGCCCTTGGCTCCTCGTGTGACAGCCTCGCAGAGACGGGCCACAGACTCCGTCCAGTGGTCTCTAGCGCAGCCGCCACCACTGAATGGCGTCATCACCACCCAGTGTTCTCCCAGCCCTGAGCAGCCCCTGGCTGCTCCCTGTGCCAGGGTCGGCCTGCCGGGCACATGGGTGCGCAGTCCCAGCCTGGGGCTCTGCCATCCGGGAGGCTCGCCCACACTGTGGCAGGCACCACCTCCTGGTCCTTCCTAGGCCCCGTAGTGCTCTACATGGCCTGTCTTGTCCTTGTGCTCAGTCTGAGTGGACATTCGGGCTGTCCGGCATTTTGTTCTCTGCTGTTCTTCGTGAGGCTGGTGGGGCTGCGGGGGTGCTGGCGAGGCCCCTGCTGCTGGGCACCCACTGCCTCTGTTCTCTGGCTACCCTGTTGGGAGGGGCAGCTGCGCGGCGGTGGGTGCCTTTGTGTGGACACTGTGCGCATGCCCGGAGCGCACACCTGGAGATGGCATTGCTGGGTCATAGGACACCTAGGGTTAGGCCTTCGAGGAGCCGCCAGACTGCCTTCTGAGCAGCTAGGGAGTTGAGGTGACCAGTGCCAGCCAGTTCCAAGGCAGGATGGTAAATGAGCCACCCGGGAGTGTGGACATTTGGGGGGCGGGGAGTGCACGGCTGGGGGTAGCATCCTGTGTGGACCCAGGGCAGGGCTCACCTCGGGCCCGGGCCGTAGAGCCAGGAAGGGCAGCAACAAGGTTCGGGGATCTGGACAGAGGGGGGGCGGGCGGGCTGCCTGCCGCAGGAGTCAGGGTGACCTTCCTCGGCTGGCCCCACCTGCATGCTGCAGGCAGCTTCAGCAGGCGTCACCCGGTCTGTCTGCTTTCCCTGCTCAGCCAGGCATGTGGCAGATGCGGGCAGGAGGCTAGTATCCACAGGGCCGGCTGGTCACATGCCCATGGTCCTGCCGCAGCGGGGTGGAGAGGGGCCTTCCCCAGACGGGCATCTGCCCACCCCATCTGCTGAAAGGTGGCATTTCTCCTCACTGGGGCAGGATGGGTGGCACGAGCCGTGTCCTGGTCATCACGGTCTCTCCTGGGAGGCAGTGGCTGTGGCTTTCCACCTGTGTGTGGCATCACCAGCACAGCCACAGTGCATGGCTGTCTGCCCACGGGCGGATTCTGGGGACCCCCACCTTGGCTTGGCGTTGCATCCCATGTGTCATCAAACCCTGCAATTCTGAAGTCCTGGGGTGGGGACGAGTCTGCCTGCCCCTGTGCCCAGGCCAGGGCGGGGCTTGCTAGATGCCCGGCCGATGCCCCCTGCTAGAGGAGGCCACTCTGCCTCAGATGTCCCTTGCCAAGGAGGAGCCACACAGCAGTTATGTGCTGGGGCCTCATAGAGCTGAACGAGGTGACAGTCCTGAGCCCCTCGGGATGGCCGCTGTGGCCGCTGGCTGGACGCACTGCCCGCTCCTAAGCAGGAAGCCGGGGCTCATCTGTTTGCTCGTGGGGTGGTGTGCAGGGGTCCAGCCCCCCGCCACCTGTTGACTGGGCTCCGTGCCCAGGGCCCTGACCCGGCACCACATCACTCAGGCTTGGGTGGGTAGTGACCTCCATAAGTCACCATCGCCCTCTGCCTTGGTCTGCCTGGGCCTTTGGCTTCCTGGCGGCTCTGCCCGGTATAGCGGCTCGTCTGGTCCCCTGGCGTGTCCCGGCCTGGGGCTCTCCTGGGGGCCATGTGGTCCTGGCCTGGGCCTCGGTCCATGCCTTGCCTCCTGGCCTCTGGGCTGAGTCAAAGGCAGTCTTGGCCACAGTGAGGGCTGCATGGAGCAGAGAAGTGTTCCCCTCTGTGCGGCCAGATTCCTCAGGAGAAACAGTTGGCCTTGGCTGGGTGATGCTGGTCATTGGTCCCTCTCAGGGCTTCTCTGGCAGGTCCCTCCCTGCCCCAGCACCCAGGGCTGAGACCATGGGATCAGAAGAGCCAGCCCAGAGCGAGAGCCCCAAGTGGCCTGATGCCTGTCTCCCCACAGGCTATTGTCCCCGAGGCCCAGCCTCCTGACCCCAACCAGTGATCCCAGGGCCAACACGTCGCCTCAGAAGCCACTGGACTTGAAGCAGCTGAAGCAGCGGGCGGCTGCCATCCCCCCCATTGTGAGTGGGAGCCCCCCCCCTTGACTTCCTGTTCCCAGCAGCGGGTGGGCTGGAGTCTGCACCTGCGGCCGCTCCTCCTGCCTCCCGTTTCCTGAGGAGGTCCCCGGGGAGGGGCTGTGGACCGGTGGGGGAGGCGGGAGCCTGCAGCCCGTGGGTCTTCCTAGACCCCCGCCCGGGAGCCAGCTGCGACCTACTCCTCCTTGCATGGGTCCCCTGAGGCCCCAGACTAGTCCATGGGAGCAGGGAGCTGCCCCAGTTCACTGAGGGCCCTTGAGGAGCCTCCAGCCCTGGACGGTCTCCTAGCAGGCCAGGCCTGTGGGCCTCAGAGGTGCTCCTTCCAAGAGATGGGCACTGGGGGGCTCCAAGCCCACAGGTGGGGCTATTGGTCAGGCTTCATGAGTGTTGGGCACTGGGCATGCCAGGCCACACTGCCACACCCCAGGGTCAGCACTGCCCTTTTCCCATCCCTGATCTCTGTGGAATTTGGGTTCTAGGGATGGAGGTGGGCGGGGAGTGGAGCTGGGCCCTAGCTGCCCACCCCACCCGGCAGCTGGGACGGGCCCTTCTTCTGAAGCTGGGTGGTGACCCTGTATGCTTTGTGCTAGAGCTCTCCTCTGACCCTGCATATGACCTTGAGTATGTCACTGCCCCTTCTGGGCTCTGACTTCCAGACTGGCCCATGCAGGACACTCACTGATCTGTCACCTCAGACCCTTTACAAGGACGCTCACTTTTCCCTCCCTCCCCAGCAGGTCACCAAGGTCCATGAGCCACCCCGGGAGGAGGCAGCGCCCCCTAAGCCAAGTCCCTCTGCCCCAGCGACCCAGCAGCACCTACAGCCGGAGGGTGGCCCTGCCCAGCCGCCCAGCACCAGTCCTCCAGTCAAAAGCAGGAGCCCCGCGCCTCCCGCCGAGAAGGAGGGTGAGTGTGCCCCCGAGGAGGGCCAGAGGGCATCTCCGGGGACAGTGGGAAAGTCCAGGCCTGCAGCTAGGGATGGTGGCCGCCTGGAGAGCTGGTGCTTGTCCGTGGTGGGCACACGTGGGCCCACCCACATTGCAGGGCAGGTCGGCCCTGGGTGGCCCTCAGGGCCGTCTTTTCATGCGACATCCTCACTCTCCACGGGCACTCCTCCATGTGTCCAGAGCATGGTCCCGTGCAGAACCGCATCCGTAGCCCCCGTTTGGGTGACTTGTCCAAGAACCCCAGGTGAGGCCAGGTCCCCAGCTGGCGGGGCGTGCTGCCCTCTACAGCTCTTGCCTGGACCTTGTTCTGGGGTGAGGTTGCCATGCCCACCAGGGAACCAGGGCAGACCCCTGGCTGCGCTGTCACCATAAGGCCTGGGTCGGCAGACTGAGGCCAGTTTTCCTGCCCTCTGCGTCTTGTTTCTGCCCGTTTCATCTGGACCGAGGACTCCCGAGTCTGTTCCCAAACCATCCCCCTTCCCAAGGCCTGACAGGCAGCAAGAACTAAGGCTCATGTGGGGATTGTCACATGACCGACCCCAGGTTGCACCTGCTGGACGCAGGGGTCCAAAGCAGCAGGCCCAGAGGCTGGTCTCCGTGACCAGCAAGGCTCAGCTGGGACCACTGCCCGCTGCCCCCTCCCCAGCCTCTGTCATAGCATCTCCTGAGGAAGCCCAGCTGGCCCTTGGCCATGGATGGCCTTGGAAGGTGGTAGTGATGGATGCCCACCCTATGCTCCCCGTGGCCATTTTCACGTGCTGTGGAGGCTTCTGGGGAGGGTGGACAAGCACCCCTAACAGCATGCAGGAGCCTCCTGACCCTCCTCCTGGGCAGGGCAGGTGGGATGCCTGTGGTTGTGTTTGGCAGTGGAGATCTGGTGGCCAGAGGCTGAATGTCCTGCTCTGGGAGCTGCTGAGGGGATCCTGAGCAGAACAGGACCGCAGGAGAGTGTTTAGCAGGAGGCGGGCCAGCAACCAGGGCAGGGAAGGCGTCTCTGGGGAGTGTGAGGGGCCAGCTACCAGGCCGTGGGCAGGGCTGTTCAGGCGGAGGCCCTGATGTGGGCCGTGGACGGGAGTTTTGTCTCGCAGCAGCAAAGCCTCCCGTGAGTGGGCGCTGGGGAGGGACGCACAGCTGGGCCCCTGTGTTGGAAACATCTCTCAGGTTGCTGGGGGGCAGGAAGGGCCACAGGGTCGGGCAGAGGCACAAGGCCACAGTGAGGTGACCTGGACTAGGTGTCGGCCTTGGACACAGGAGGAAGCACGGATCTGGAGCTGGTTTCAGAGACAGGCTGGGGACCTGGTGGCCGCCTGGTGTGGCCAAGCTGTCTCCCTGGGCTGGGGTGCCTGTCGGGAGGGGTGGCCGCATGGGACAGGTGAGGGGTGTGATGCGGGGTACTCTCTGGAAAGACATTCCAGGCTCAGGACAAGAGACTGGGGATAGCTGTGTATGTGTGTCAGGGACCTGGACAGCTCGGGCTGGTGTCAGCTGGAGTGGGGCAGGAACCACATGGGGCCAGCCAGAGCCAGCTGGGCTGGGTCACAAGCCCCCGGGGAAGAGCAGCCACCAGCCGTGGTCTCCATGAGCTCGGGCCTGGGCCGGCTCCTAGGCGCGGTTTTCCACGGATGTGGCGCACCTGGTGCAGGCTCTTGGCATCTTTGGTCTGGTCGGCAGCTTGGCTCCCCCAGGACCCTCTCATTTCTCAGGAAGCAGCCCCCCGCTCTGGCCCCGGCCCCTCTGCAAAGCAGCCCCCCCTGGGGCTCCCCTGGGCCCAGCTGGAGGAGCAGGTTGTCTCCCAGCCCTCGGCTGCCCGCCAGCCCGGCCGGGCCCCAAGTCCCTCCCAGACCCAGGCCTCCTCCCCCGCCCTCCAGAGTAGAGAGCAGCTGAGGAGGTGGGTGGGAGCTGGCCAGTGTGGCCAGCCAGGGTGTTCTCAGAGCTTCCTGGCCTGGGCTGGCCCAGCAGAGGCGCCTCCACCAGGGCTAGTGGAAAGTGGAGTCCCCAGCGAGGCCCTCTGTGCCCTTGCCCACGGCAGCTGCCCTCCAGCACACAGTGCAGGGAAGCGCCACGTCTCGTAGGAGGCAAGGTCCACTCTGCAGGCTGCCCTCCCAGGCCATGCCCACAGTGGGCATCACTGATCCATCCCGGCACTCCCCTGCCCTACCCCCGGGCCCCAGACCTCCCTCATTGCCTGCCACTTTGTGTCCCTCTCCACCTCTGAACTAGTTACCCCTGCCCCCTAGCATCTGTCTAGAGCTTAGCACCGACTCAGCAAAGGGCCAGAGGCCAGTGGGGGGACACTGTGAAGGCAGACCTGAGCCCAGGGCCCCTGGCTGTGTCAGTTGAGGGTCATGCATGGCTACTCTTCTGGTGGCCAGGAGGGGAAGAGCCAGGCCTGGTGCCGAGCCTCCTGCCTCGAAGCTCCCACCTGGTATCTAGGGCCTCAGTTTTCCTTTCTATGAAACAGGGACTGTACCCGTGGCCCTGGAGGGTGCTGTGGGGACAGCTGGGCTGACTTGCTCAGCGTCGGTCTAGAGGAGATCCTAGGAGGGCAGCAATTCCTGTCACCATTGACCGCCACACCGGTTCAAATCCTGACCTGGCCGCTTACCAGCTGTGACTGCTGCTGTGTCTGGGTGTCACCCTTGGGCACCTTCAGGGACCTCGAGAAGGCTGGAAGCTGGACCTCAGTGCCAGCTGCCCATCCAAGGGCTGCGGGCACAGAGGGCCTCGCTGGGGACCCCACTTTCCACTAGCCCTGATAGAGGTGCCTCTGCTGGACCAGGCTCAGCATGGTGCTGGCACTTTGCTCAGCAGATGGCTGTCCCTGTGATGACTGGCACCCCGGTCAGCGAGCCGCAGCCCCCTCTGTGGACACCTCGACCCAGCCTCTCAGTCTGTGGGAGATGAGTTCAGAGAGGGGCCCTGCCCTGGTGAGGGTGGCGCCCCAGGCCCTCTCGCTCCCTGGCATTGGTTCTATGCCCTCAGTGCCAACTGCCCATTCCTGTCCCCAGAGGTTCCTGTGGTCTCAAGGGTGGCCCCAACCCCGAGGCACCTCCTGTGCATCCATGCTGAGCAGGTCACAGGGGCACAGCACAGCCTCCAGGATGCAGGCCGGAGGGTGCCCAGGGCTGCAGGGGTCCCAGAGGCAGGCAGCTGGGCACCACCTGACTGCCCACCTCACGCCCTCCACAGAGAAGCCTGCGTTCTTCCCAGCCTTCGCAGCCGAGGGCCAGAAGCTGCCTGCAGAGCCCCCTTGCTGGACCTCGGGCCTGCCCTTCCCTGTGCCCCCTCGGGAGGTGATCAAGGCCTCCCCACATGCCCCGGACCCCTCAGCCTTTGCCTACGCACCACCTGGTGAGTGCTTGGTCCAGTCTTGGCTTCTTGGCTGACACACTTACTCAGCCCAGCCTCAGCCACTGGGCCCAGGCTGTTTGCCCTGGTCCAGAACCTGGAGAGGGTTTGGGGGCCAGCCAGGGATCTCCTGTTGGCACAAGGGAGGTGGAGGGTGTCCAGGGTTGTGGGGTCTTCACAGCAGACATGTGCCCTGCAGGTCACCCGCTGCCCCTGGGCCTCCACGACAGTGCCCGGCCTGTCCTGCCACGCCCACCCACCATCTCCAACCCACCTCCCCTCATCTCCTCCACCAAACACCCCGGCGTCCTCGAGAGGCACATGGGCGCCATCTCCCAGGTGAGGGGCATTGTGGAGCGGCTTTGTGGCCAGGTGCCCAGGCGTGGCCCCTCCCCCTAGGAGCTGGGTCTGCCCACCTATGGGGTGGGGCTCTGGAGCACTGGGTTCCTTAGGGTCCGGGTCCCTGCACTCAGTGCTGGGTCTGTGCCTGCCCTGGACACCTGGGTTCTGGTCCTTGGAGGTCGCTCATGGGGCAGCCAGCGCACCGTGGCCTCATGCGGGCAAGTCAGGGCTTCTGGCCTCAGCTTGCCGTCTGTTCAGTGGTGGATGGATTAATAGAAGTGAAGGGATTCCCAGGGTGAGCGCTTGGTGTGTGGCCAGCTGCCCAGCACCTCTTGGGCTATCCCCCCTGCCCCCAGTGTAGCCAGGTCAGGAATGTGGCGTCCATTCGGCCTGGGCTGCTTCTGCCTACCGTTTTCGTTGAACTGAACCAGGGAGGGGAGGGCTGGATGCTGCCTGAGTGCGGTCACACAGGTGCACAGCAGGGTGGACTGCAGCCCTCTCCAGCCTCAAGCCAGGGTCAACCCAGGGTCAGCTGGGCTACTCTGGCTGAGGGCCACTGTGACCCGACACTCTGGCCCTGCAGGGAATGTCGGTCCAGCTCCACGTCCCATACTCCGAGCACGCTAAGGCCCCCGTGGGCCCCATCAGCATGGGGCTGCCCCTCACCATGGACCCCAAGAAGCTTGGTGAGGACCTGGGCCTGCCCACCTGGTGGCCTTGCATTGGGCGTGAGGGTGGGAGTCTGGGCCTGTGGGACTCTAGGTAGCAGTGGGCAGCCCAGCAGTCCTGGCCGGATGCCTGTGGGGGGTCTCGCGCCCGCAGGCCCGGGCAGCAGCCCTGGGATGAGGGCTGGTGGGCTGCTCCTCACGGCCCACCCTCTCACTGGTCTGCAGCGCCCTTCAGTGGGGTGAAGCAAGAACAGCTGTCGCCACGGGGCCAGGCTGGCCCACCCGAGAGCCTGGGTGCACCCACGGCCCAGGAGATGTCTGTGCTGAGAGGTGAGGGCCATCGCCAGCAGCCCTGGCCCCCTCCCCAGGTCCCCAGCCTCTGCCCCATGTCACCCCCAGCATGGATCCCGACATCTGTCCCCGGACCACTTCCTTAGGTCCCCAGCCTCTGTCCCTGGGTCCCCAGCATCTGCCCCTGGGCCACCCCCCAACCTGGGCCCTGGGGGGCAGCTGCAGACACCCAAAGCGCCCGTGTTTCATGTCTTGCAGGGACATCTCTGGGCTCCGTTGCGGGCGGGAGCATCACCAGGGGCATACCCAGCACGCGGGGGCCCTCCGAGAGCCCCAGTGCCTACCGGGGCTCCATCACCCACGTAGGTGTCCTGGCAGGGTGGGGTGGGCCTCCTGGGGCATGGTCAGGCTGGGACGCCGGGCAGAGCTGCAGCCTTGCTGCCCTCCGAGCCCACGTGTAGCACAGGGAGTGGCTGTGGACAGGAGGCAGCCGGGCACGGTGGCTTCAGAGGATGGAGCACTTCAAAGCCAGTGAAGCCCGTGGCTGTCAGGCTTAGTCCCCAAAAAGTCATTTAGTGGGCAACCGGGGGGCTGTGAGCCAGAGTAGCCGGAATCCAGGGCAGGGGCCGCAGGCAGAGGGCTGAGGTGGTGGCTCGCCTGCTGGAGGAGGGGCCACGTGCTGCCAGCCTTGTGCCATGTGTGCACACTCAGTGGAGTTGTGGCCACCGCGGGGACACGGTGCCCTTCAGTGCTGTGCCTCTGGAAGGGAAGGTTTTGAAATCCCAGCAGCCTTGTGGGGTGTGAGAGCAAGGATTAGGGACAAAGGCCAGCCGAGGGCAGCTGGGTCCCAGCCCTGCCACACTCGGGCAGGGACACACCCTCCCGGAGAGCCAATTGCGAGGTCGTAGGGGTCCACGGGCAGTGTGGAAGCCCCTGACCTGCACCTGCTGTGGGTCCAGGCAGCCAGGACCAAGCTGTCTGGGCCACGCCCACTCCTTGGCTGATCCTGGCAGAGTGGCAGCTGCCAGAGAATCTGAGGCAGGTGAGGGTCACACTGCTCCCAGCCTTGCCGTGAGGGCAGGGTGGACTTGGCTCTTGCCCACCATACGCAGAAGCGTTGCTTGGCCATGGGACGTTGGCCGCTGAGACACCTTGCCCCACGATCAGCTTGGAAGCCCGAGGTCGTCCCCGTCCTGATTGGCACTCCTTTCCACCTGGGGCAAGCTCATGGGGCCGACATTGAGTGGCCACAGGCCTGGGAACAGGCATCTGTATTCCACGGACTTTGTCCAGCGAACCCTCCCAGACAGGGCCAGCAGCCTGGCTGTGTGTCCATCCTCCGCCCTGCCGTGGGGCGCACGTGAGGCCCCTGGGTCCCACCAGTGAACCTTGCTGTGGGGAAGCCCCTGAGCTCCCAGCAGACACTACTCCACCCCAACCACTAGGTGTCACCCAAGATACGGTGACAGGTGCACTAATGCCAGCAACCCCAACCCCGGTACGGCCTTTGCTGCAAGGATGTCGGATCCCCTGCTGAGGACTCTCCCAATGAGCTGAGCTGCCACCTGGTCTGACTGATGCCCGCCTGCGCCTCTACACCCATGTCACAGCAAGGGGTCCTGGCTCGCAGTCTCTGCCAGGCACTGTCCCCACCCCAGGGTGCACTCCTCAGCAGAGTCCCACAGGAGACTCAGTTCCCCAGGGCAGGGCCTGGAACACAGTAGGACTCCACATCACTGAGTCTGTTCCTGAGATCGCAGAAGGGAAGAGGGAGCTGCGGATCTGGGGACACCTTGTCTGTACCAGGTGCCTTTGAGAGTCTCAAACAGAGTCGAGGCTTCATTCTGTAGATGTGCAAACTGGGGTCCACACAGACAGGGACTTGGCAAAGGCCACACGACAGCTGGGTCAGCTTGCTGTTTGATTCCCCAAAGACCTGTCTCCAGAGTGGTGTCCTGACGTGTCCACTGTTCCTGGAAATCGCCCAGCAGGGCCTGCCCTCTGCGTGAGCACACCCCTCAGGGGCTTGCTGCTTCTAAAGGGTAGCTCTCCACTAGGGAACACTGGACAGCATCTGGGGATATTTTGGATCGTCACAGCTTGGGGAGAGGGGCTGGGGAGTGTGCGTGGTGTGTCCAGGCCAGGGTCACTGCCAGCCATTCGCCAGGGCCAGAGTCACCAGCCCCAGGTTGGGAGGCTCAGGAGCTAGTGTCTGACACCCAGCATTGAGCAGAGCCTTTGTCCTGGTTTCGGGAAGCCTGGGCAATGGCACTTGGTCGAGGACCCGAGGCAGGAGCTGAGTCTTGTGGCCAGCAGCTGCCCTGAGACATCTGACCCCTGGGCTCCCCGATGGTGGCGCCCCCACCTGGCACAGGGCGGGACCACTGCAGTCCAGGCCTCGGGTGGAGTCCAGCTCCTACCTCGCTGGCCAGGCAGCTCTGGGCGGAGCACCTCACCCGAGCCTCCACTTTGTCTGAGGCATCACATGGCCCTGTCCACCCTGGGTCAGTCCCAGGACTGAGAGATCAGGACGGTGTTGGCAGGCCATCGCTACGTGGCAGCCCTCTGTAAAGCAGGGCTCCTGGTCCTGGTGCGTCTCGCCTTATGCCCTGTGTCCCCATGGGCTCTGCCCCCATGGAGACGCCACACGTGTGTGCACACATGTGCTCGGGTGGGCCACGTGTGGATCAGGTCACCAAGGGTTCCGTGTTCAGCTCTCCGTCCCCACAGGGTACCCCAGCCGACGTCTTGTACAAGGGCACCATCACCAGGATCATCGGCGAGGACAGCCCCAGTCGTTTGGACCGGGCCCGGGAGGACAGCCTGCCCAAGGGCCACGTCATCTACGAGGGCAAGAAGGGCCATGTGCTGTCCTATGAGGGTGAGTGCAGGGTGGGCAGCCCCTGGCCTCCTCCCCCCATCACAGGGATCTCTGGTGCCCAGAGCACACTGCTGGGAGGAGAAGGGTGCTGGGGAGCTCGTCACTTGGTCACTTGCGTCTCCCTGTGAGTTTGTGCCAGGGCTGGGGACAGAGCAGGCATTGGACCAGGCCATGTCCCACCCTGTTAGCTCCTGCCTCTTCAGCCCCAGTGGAGTCCCCGGGGATGGTAGTCTGGGGGATGACTGGCTGGTGGTCAGGGTGACATCGGAGACACCCTGTAGCCTGGAGCTTGTCATCCTCACAGCAGCTAACAGGACAGCGCTGGGCAGGGGATGGCTACTGACCTCTGCCCCCTCTGCACAGATGCTGCCCTCTCTGGGGATGAGGAGTCACCTCTCCACAGGGACTCCTTCACCCCACGTGCGTTGACCCAGGGCACATGCACATCTGCGCGTGCGCCCACAGACAGGTTGTGTGGGTGTCCCTTGTCAACCCTCTGTTCACATGGCCACAGGCCTCTGCGGCAGGCTCATGACTGTTTGCACATGCATGCCCGTGTCCACGCCTCCTGAGGGCCTTGCGTGGGGCCAGACTCATGTCCACTCGCCAACAGGAGAGACTGGGCCGCGGCAGCAGGCAGCATCTCTGCCTCTCCATCCAGGAGCCCCACAGCGGGCAGAGGCCAGTTCCTCAGGTGCCTCCGTCTGCTCTCCAGGTGGCATGTCTGTGTCCCAGTGCTCCAAGGAGGACGGCAGGAGCAGCTCAGGGGCACCCCATGAGGCGACGGCCCCCAAGCGCACCTACGATGTGATGGAGGGCCGTGTGGGCAGGACCATCTCCTCAGCAGGCATTGAGGGTGGGTTCCACCCGCTGCCCACTGCCCACCCCAGGGACACAAGTGTGGGCCCTCGCTCCTGCCCTGGGCTTCCCAGCTAGTGGGGTGTCAAGGGACAGTGAGTGGTCTCTGGATGCCTTGCAGAGAGGCGGTGGGGTGGCCGGCCCTGATTCACAGACGGCTGAGGCTGGACTCCACCTGGAGGCAGCATGAGGCCCAGAGTACGGGGCACTTGCTGCTAGGTCCTGTGCCCCAGCCTGTGTCGTGGGTGTAGTGGTTAGCAGACCCTGCCCCTTGCCCACGGCCGGCTGGGGACGTGCCGTGACGCCCTGCCTTCCCCAGGTCTCATGGGACGCGCCATGCCCCCCGAGCGGCACAGCCCCCACCCCCTCAAGGAGCAGCACCACATCCGCGGCTCCATCACCCAAGGTGCGGCCCCTGCGCCGGTGGGGCTGGGGCCCAGCCCGGGGCGCAGAGCAGGGTGGGAGCTGGGGGGCAGATGCGCAGGCGCTTGCCCAGGGCGTGTGAGGGTGGACGGGCCTCCGGGGATCGCCTGGCGGGGGTGGCCCAGCAGGGCCTGCAGAGGGTGGTGTGCGCGGCCAGAGGTGCCAGCCTTGTGCCTGTTCCCAGGTCTGGGGTGGAGCCCAGGCTGGCCCAGGTGGGCAGTGCTGCACCCAGCCCTGCTCTGTGCTGTCCTTGGGATGTCACACACTGTCCATGTGTGTTAACGAGGTCACACCAGGAGGACTTGGGCTCCAGGCCTGGCTGGGGAGGACCCAGGGTAGCCCAGCAGGGTGTGCGACGTGTGCTGAGGGTGGTCCCTTCGCCCGGCAGGGATCCCGCGGTCCTACGTGGAGGCCCAGGAGGACTACCTGCGCAGGGAGGCCAAGCTGCTGAAGCGCGAGGGCACGCCACCCCCGCCACCACCGCCCCCGCGGGACCTGGCTGAGGCCTACAAGACCCGGCCCTTGGAGGCCCTGGGCCCCCTCAAGCTGAAGCCAGCCCACGAGGGCCTGGTGGCCACCGTGAAGGAAGCAGGCCGCTCTATCCACGAGATCCCCCGCGAGGAGCTCCGGCGCACCCCTGAGCTGCCCCTGGCCCCACGGCCACTCAAGGAGGGCTCCATCACCCAGGTACGGGCAGGGGGGTGGCCGGCCGTGGGGCATCACGGTGGTCCTCCTGGTTCTCGGTCCCCATTTGTTGGTGAGTCGCTGAGGTTCAGAGAAGTCAAGGACTCACCCAGGGCCCAGCAAACCCCAGCCTGTGTCCTGCAAGTGGCATCCCCTGCGGCCCGAGCCGGGCGGGGAGGACCTGCTGCCGTGGTGACAGTAGGAGTCTGTGGAGCCCCTGCAGGCCACTGTCCCCTCATGGTCGGAGGTGGCCGGGTGTACAGTTGTGAGGAGGGTCAGGAGGGCTCCCCGGGTGGTGAAGGGCACCCCCAGCCACCGTGTCTCTGGGTGAAGATGTCCACACCCCCCAGGGCACAGAGGCTGGGGAAGGATTGGCTCTCGGCTCTGGGCAGTGGTGGAGCCATTGGAAAGGACCCACCTTGTGTCCAAGATGGGGCAAGGCTGATTTTAGAATATCCTCCCAGAAGCTAGAACACTCCCCCTCCTCAGGAAACTGGTTAAACATGGCTGAATAAAGGGACCAGGCCTGGACCCCGTCTCCCCAGCCTGCTGGGACAGAGCAGGCTCTGCTCCTGGGAGACTTGGCTTCTTGTTCACTGTCGGCTCCACAGCTGCCCTTTTGGGCCAGAGAGCAAATGTGAACCTCATCCTCAAGCTCAGCACCCACGGCCTGGCTCAGGACGGTAGGGCGGGGTTCCCAGCCAGGTCTTGGGCGCACCGTGGAGGGTCTCTGCCGACCAGAGGAAGCTTGGCCCGTGTGGGCAGAGCTCCTTCCAGTACGCCCCAGGGCTAGTGGACAGTCCACCACTTGCCTGGGGAGGATTGACTGACAGCTGAGCCTTCTGCCCCTTCCTGCAGCTCCCAGGTAGCTCTGGCCAGGATGAGGCCAGGCCCAGGCAGGCAGGACGCCGACGTCTGGCCTGGGCTGGGCGTGAGAGTTGGCGCCCTCTGTCCCCAGGGCACCCCGCTCAAGTACGACACAGGCTCGTCCTCCACGGGCTCCAAGAAGCACGACGTGCGCTCCATCATTGGCAGCCCTGGCCGGACCTTCCCACCTGTGCACCCGCTTGACGTGATGGCGGACGCACGAGCTCTGGAGCGTGCCTGCTACGAGGAGAGCCTGAAGGGCCGGCCGGGCGCTGTGGGCAGCTCCGGGGGCTCCATCACCCGTGGGGCCCCGGTCATCGTGCCCGAGCTCGGCAAGCCACGGCAGAGTCCCCTGACTTACGAGGACCATGGGGCACCTTTCACCAGCCACCTGCCCCGTGGCTCACCCGTGACCACCCGGGAGCCCACGCCTCGCCTGCAGGAAGGTGAGAGAGGGTGGCGCGGTGGGCTCCTCCAAACCCCCACAGAGCGCGTCTCTGCCTGGTTCTCTCTCAGGGCCTTTGCACGTGCCAACCCCTCTGCCTTCCCCAGCAGCACCTCCCCTGCCCTGCTCAGTCCCCAGCCTCTGTTCAAAGGTCACATCCTGGGGACACTCTTACACCCCTCCTCTCAGTTCTGATCACGTCCTGTGACAGTTTCATTCTGAACGTTTATTGTCCTGGAGTCCTTGTCTGTTCCTGGTCTGTCTCTGTCTTCTGAGTCAAGCGTCAGCTCTGCAGGCCTGGGATATGGGTCTGGGGCCTCGTGCTCTGGGCAGCACTGGGTGCCAGGCGGAGGCCGCACAGATGTTTGGTAGATTGAATGAAGGAACCCGGAGGGAAAGAGTGGACGAGGGGTTTGGTTGAAGGAATTGCAGAGAGAATGAGGGGGGCGGGGAGCGGGCCGAGGCCCGGGGAAGAGCCTGTCCTGGGGGAGCCCCGTGACAGCTCCCCAGAAACCAGCCCCCGCCCTGCCCTGCAGGCAGCCTGTCCTCCAACAAGGCGTCCCCTGTCACTGCAGGCAGCCTGTCCTCCAGCAAGGCGTCCCAGGACCGGAAGCTGACCTCAACACCCCGTGAGATCGCCAAGTCCCCGCACAGCGCGGTGCCCGAGCACCACCCGCACCCCCTCTCCTCCTACGAGCACCTGCTGCGCGGCGTGAGTGGCGTGGACCTGTACCGGGGGCACATCCCGCTGGCCTTCGACCCCACTTCCATACCCCGCGGGATCCCTCTGGACGCAGGTGACTGCGGGTCTGGAACCCCCACCCTGGGAGGCGGGACACGGGTGGGGACCTCAGCAGCACCAGCACAGGAACCCTCAGGGATCAGCAGCCAGACTCCCTGGAGGGGTGCTGAGGCCTAGAGGAGCCAGCGCCGGGTGGGCGCGTTGGGCCTGGAGCGGACCCTGGGCTGGGGGCTGGCTCTGCCCTGGACCTGAGCTGGATTAGGCTGGGCGGGGGCTTCTGCCACATGGCCAGGTTGGGGCCTTTGTCCAAGGACAGACCTGTTGGGGGGTCAGAAGGCCCCTCCTGAGGCCTCCGTGTGGGCACCTCAGCTGAAATGCCACGTGGCCTGGTCGGGCATGTACTGCTCGTTCCTCGGGAGCCCATGTCACCTGGAAGGACGGTAGGGGTCTCCACGCCCTGTGGCCTGGCTGACCTCGGTCCCCTCCCCACAGCCACTGCCTATTACCTGCCGCGACACCTGGCGCCCAACCCCACGTACCCACACCTGTACCCGCCTTACCTCATCCGCGGCTACCCGGACACAGCGGCACTGGAGAACCGCCAGACCATCATCAACGACTACATCACCTCACAGCAGATGCACCACAACGCGGCGGCCAGCGCCATGGCCCAGCGCGCGGACATGCTGAGGGGCCTCTCACCCCGGGAGTCCTCCCTGGCGCTCAACTATGCCGCCGGCCCACGAGGTGGGCGGTGGGCTTCTCCCCGGCTCTGTGGGCTTGCTGGGATGCAGAAGCCACTGCACGCCCACTGGTTGGGGGGTTTGGGGTTATGGCACAGGCGTGTGCGCGTGCACGGTGCTCTCCTGGCACTCAGGCTTGTGGGGGCTGGGGGGGGCAGCCCTGGTGTCCTGGGAGCCGGGCAGCAGTGCTGCAGGCCAAGGCGAGAACCAGTCACGGGCGTTGTAGACAGTGAGGCTGGGTGAGGCTGGTGGTGAGGGGACAGCCGCAAGAACAGAGGCCACCCAGGCGGGGGGGGGGGCAGGGGCTGCCCATCCAACACTCTGGGAAAGAGTCGTGGAGGTTAGTCTGTCTTCCCTGGACGGTGCCGGGCTGCTGGCCGTCACCATACCCCTTTTTCTGTGCCTAAGCCCCGTGTCCCCACCCCAGGCATCATCGACCTGTCCCAAGTGCCACACCTGCCTGTGCTGGTGCCCCCGACGCCAGGCACCCCGGCTGCCGCCATGGACCGCCTGGCCTACCTGCCCACAGCGCCCCCGCCCTTCAGCAGCCGGCACAGCAGCTCCCCACTGTCCCCAGGTACCACGGGTCCCCGAGCACTGGGCGCGAGCAGGGAGAGCCCTCCCTGGATCAGGGCTGAGTCTGGCTTTGGTCCCCAGGAGGTGCCTTGACCAAGCCGACGGGCACAGCCTCGTCAGAGCGGGAGCGAGAGCGAGAGCGGGACAAGTCCATCCTCACGTCCACGGCGACCGTGGAGCACGCGCCCATCTGGAGACCCGGTAGGCGTGGGCTCCACCCCGGGCCCACGGGTCCTCGTGGGGCCTGGGCGGCTCCCTGATGATAGCCTGTGCCCAGGTACGGAGCAGAGCAGCAGCAGCAGCAGCAGCGGTGGCAGCGGGGGTGGGGCCAACAGCAGCCGCCCTGCCCCCCACCCTCATGGCCAGCAGCACTCGCCCATCTCCCCCCGGACCCAGGACGCCCTACAGCAGAGACCCAGCGTGCTGCACAACACGGGCATGAAGGGCACCGCCACCCCTGTGGAGCCTAGCACGCCCACGGTCCTGAGGTGGGCCAGGTTGGCACCAGGGCGGGCAGGGCAGGGTGGGCGAGGGCGGGTGGCAGGTATGCTGGACACTGTGGGTGGTGGCCGGGCCCCGTGGCAGGTGGGCAGGCAGACGGCTGGGTGAGCAGGGTCCTGGGCAGAGGTGATGAGCAGAGCAGTTGGGCGGGCAGCTGATGGGGTCAAGGGGCCGGGCGTGAGGGGAGGGTGGGGGTGGGGTGGTGACAACTGGACACCAAGGCCCCAGGTGTGAGTTGGTGAAGGACAGGGACGTGGGGCTGGTGCCGGACCCCGGAGACCCTCTGGGCTGCCCTGCCCTTCTGGGGAGGAGCAGTCCCTGCCCTCAGCCGCGGTCAGTTGGCCCTTTGCTGGTCTGTAGAAGGCCTCTCGGCAGGAGGCGCTAGCCATAGTGCCCTTGGCCATCTTGTTCCCTGCCCTTTCCAAGGGGCTGGTTCCTAGTAGGTGCTTAGTTAAAACAGCCAGCTCTGGGGCAGGTGGGCCGTGGGACTGGCCCTCCTGCAGGTCGGCCCAGGGCAGGGAGCTCACTTAGGGTGGGGTGAGGTGAGGCAGTGGCCCCAGCCACCTGACCCCCTTCTCTTTACCCCAGGTCCACCTCCACTTCCTCGCCTGTCCGCCCAGCTGCCACATTCCCGCCCGCCACCCACTGCCCGCTGGGAGGCACCCTCGAAGGGGTCTACCCCACCCTCATGGAACCTGTGTTGCTGCCCAAGGAGGCCTCCCGGGTGGCACGGCCCGAGCGGCCCCGTGCGGACACCGGCCATGCCTTCCTCCCCAAGTCCCTGGCCCGTGAGCCTGCCTCCTCCCCTGGCAAGACCTCCGAGCCCCGGCCCCTCGCGCCCCCCAGCTCCAGCCATGCGGCGGCCATCGCCCGCACCCCAGCCAAGAGCCTCGCAGCCCAGCACGCCAGCCCGGACCAGCCGGCGCCGTCCGCCTCGGCCTCGGACCTGCACCGGGAAAAGACTCAAAGTAAACCCTTTTCCATCCAGGAAATGGAGCTCCGCTCTCTGGGTAAGACCACCCTGACAGCGGCCACCTTCATAGACGCGATAATCATGCGTCAAATTGCTCACGATAAAGGGCCGCGAGAAGGAGGTTCGCTGGCCGCCGACTCCCCTCGCGATGGTAAGCTCCCGGCCCCGCCCCCGCCACCTCGGGGGCCCAGAGATGTTTCAGATCTTTGCTTTTTATTTTCCCCCATTATTTTTTTCTTTTTTTGTTGTTGTTGGTTTTGGCATTTTGTTTTTAAGCCCATTCTTGTGGATTTGCACGCTCTGACGATCCTCAAGCTGCTGCCTGTCCCTCTGACCTGGGGACACCTCACCATTCGCACATTGTTTTATCATGATTTTTTATTATTTTTATTTTTATTTGTTTATATATTTTTTTGGATTTTCGCTTTCCCTTTGGTGGATGGACCTGTGGTTTGCACTGGGGCCGTGCCTGCATCTCCCCGCTCACGCCCTCGTCTGGGGAGCAGGGGGGGAGGCCAGGGGCTTCGGCCTGGTGCCGTGGGCCCAGCTGGATTGGGAGGAAGCCCAGGAGGGAGATTCTGGGGAGGGGAGGGGGCCGCACTGTCCAGAAGGGCCAGGAACCGCAGCTCTGCGTCCTGCCGGGTCGTGAAGGGGCCCGGGAAAGCCCGTGCCCAGCCCCGAGTGCCCAGAGGATGGGGCGCCTCCGCAGGCAGCCTCTCTGCTGCCTCTGGGCGCAGGCAGGGTCCTGGGCCGGGCGTTGCTCCAACTGCCTGTTTGTCCCATGCTCTGCCCCTCGCTCCTGCCCCGTCCCCTCTGTCCTGCCCTGAGTCTGACCCTTCCTCTCCTGCCTCTCTGCATCTGCTGTCTGGCTCTTACTTTGGTCTGTCTGCGCGTCCACTGGTCCCTGTAGATCCCCCAAGTGGAGGGTTATCTCCCTCGACCCCAGGTCCCTGGCTCGGGCCTCCACCCTGCCCCACGCCCCCTCCCCTTGACCCCAGGGGCCCAGCCAGCCGGGGGTCAGCTTGTCCCCTTGGACCCCAGTCAGCAGCCTGCACCCTGAGTCCAGCTGCCTCCTGCAGGGTACCACGGTGGGTACAGCCCCGATGGGGTGGAGCCCGTCAGCCCAGTGAGTTCGCCCAGCCTGACCCATGACAAGGGGCTCCCCAAGCATCTGGAGGAGCTAGACAAGAGCCACCTGGAGGCTGAGCTACGGCACAAGCAGCCAGGTGGGTCCCACTCACAAGACAAGAACAGCCCTGGCCTGTCCCTTAGCTGGCCCCAGGTGCCCCCGCCCCTGGCTGACTGGACTCTGCCCACAGGCCCCACGAAGCTCGGCCCTGAGGCTACCCACCTCCCACACCTGCGGCCGCTGCCTGAAAGCCAGCCTGCATCTAGCCCGTTGCTCCAGACTGCCCCTGGGGTCAAAGGTCACCAGCGGGTGGTCACCTTGGCACAGCACATCAGTGTAACTACCTGTACTCTGCCCTCTGCACCTGGGGTGGGAGCCAGGCCCAGGGAGAGGGGAGGTCCCATGGCCCTTCAGTCCTGGTGGGGTGGCCTACGGGGTGAGATCCCAGAGGCAGTGGGGCAGGTCCAGAGCCCCAGGAAGCTGAGCACTGAGCACATCCAGCCCCTGGCACATCTGGAGGGGCTGGTAGAGGGCCTCCTAACCCCTGCCCCGCCTGCAGGAGGTGATCACGCAGGACTACACCAGGCACCACCCGCAGCAGCTCAGTGCACCCCTGCCCGCCCCCCTCTACTCCTTCCCCGGAGCCAGCTGCCCCGTCCTGGACCTGCGCCGCCCACCTAGTGATCTCTACCTCCCACCCCCGGACCACGGCGCCCCGGCCCGCGGCTCTCCCCACAGCGAAGGGGGCAAGAGGTGAGCACAGGGTGGGGGCTGTGGGCATCTGGCCAGTGGTCTACCGCGTGGGGGGACTGGGAGCCTCCCTGTACCCCTGGACGCAGGGACATCGCGCCCCTTGACAGGTGAGGAGATGAGGCCTGGGGAAGTGGTCACTGGCTCCTGGGACCTGCCCCCAGCACACGCATGTGACCACAGGCCCGCACACACTCCCACCGAGGGCTCTGGGGCTCCGTGGTGGCAGGTGGCCCCCAGGGGGCGTGCCTTGCGAGTGAGGCAGACAGCAGGTGTCTCTGGGGAGCAGGGCATGGGTGCCACCAGGGTCAGAGGAGAGGTCAAGACACATTGGCCTGCAGCCAGACCCAGCCCAGGACCTGCTCTGTGTGGCTCAGGAGCAGAGGTTGCTGGTGATGGACTCTGTTGCCTGGGCCACTCGCGGAAAGCGCATCCCGGCTGCTAGAGTGGAGACTGGGGGCAGGGGTGTCACTTTAGGGATGTGCTAACCACAGCTGGGACCCTCCCTTCACCCAGGTCTCCAGAGCCAAGCAAGACATCAGTCCTGAGCACCGAGGATGGCATTGAACCTGTGTCCCCACCAGAGGGCATGTCAGAGTCAGGGCACCCCCGGAGTGCCGTGTACCCCCTGCTGTATCGGGACGGGGAGCCGGCAGAGCCCAGGTACCCTGGCAGCACAGGGCCCCTCCGAGATTATGACTTGGCCCCTCCCCCAGCCTTGTCCTCTGCTGGTCCCTGCCAGTGGGGGTCAGCAGGCTAGGCTGAGTGACCTCAGGCCTGCCAAGCAAATGCCACAAACCTGGGGGGCGGGATGTGTGCCCTCACTGGGGGACTAGGGTGGCAGTTCCTGTGCCCTGAGCTGGGGTCTCAGCTCAGACCAGGCCTGTGTCGCTCGCCCTGTTGAGGACCTGGAAGGCGGGCTAAGTGTGGTGGGCCAGTCAGGGGGCGCCAGACAGAGGTTCAGGCAGCCCCTCTGCAGCGGGGAATACCTGGGCCTGAGCCCAGGGACCCAGGAACAGCCAAGGGGGCGTGGGAAGTGCAGGGTGTGGGCAGGCCGCTGATGGGTATCTGACTCTTGCTGCAGGACGGGCTCCAAGTCCCCAGGCAACACCAGCCAGCCACCGGCCTTCTTCAGCAAGCTGACTGAGAGCAACTCGGCCATGGTCAAGTCCAAGAAGCAGGAGATCAACAAGAAGCTGAGCACGCACAACCGGAACGAGCCGGAATACAGTAAGGGAGCCCGGCCGCCCTATAGTGGGCCCCGGTGAGGCCAAGCCCAGCACTGCTGACCCCTCCTGGGGCCCCCCTTCAAGGACCCTGGGAAGTCCTGTCTGCAGGTCCTTCCGCAGGCGCCCAGCAGCACAGATGCGGTGGCAGGAGCGGTGCAGGGCACCAGGGCCGGTTCCACCCACGGGGGCTGGGTGGCAGTGCCCCCTTGAGTGCTATGGGACTCCCGCACTTAGTGCAGAGGACCTCGAAGCCCCCTCTGCAGATGCCTGGCCGGGGCCTCTCACCTTCTGGGGCTGGAGAGGAAACCGACCCTCACTGAGGCCAGTCCCTCCAGACCTGGCTGGCAATGTGGTGTCCTGGGGCCCCAGCCCAGCCCCAGGGTGCTCACTGGGAGTGCAGGGCGTCACTGCCACCCCAGACCTGCAGACTGTCTGAGGAGCATGGTCCCAGGGTATTGCCAGACCATGCAGCCAGGGGACAGGTGTGAGTGCCCATCTCCAGGACAACAGCCTCACCCACCTTGTTGTCCCACTGCAGACATCGGCCAGCCTGGGACGGAGATCTTCAATATGCCCGCCATCACTGGAGCAGGTAACACACCCTGCGCTGGCCGCTGGCTGCCCACCTCCCCACCCAACCTCCACCCCAGCTGCTGCGTGGGGACCAAGAGCCTTTCCTAGTTCAGGGGTGGCCCTCTTCCCAGTCCCCCCCGCTGCCGTGAGGTCCAGAGTCCCACGGCAGGCACTCGAGCTATGGCTACAATGAGGTGTCTTTGGAGTTCAAGGTCACAGTCCCATGAGCTCAGTGAGTGCTGGTGGGTGGTGCCCGGGGACGGGTTTCTCTGGTGGAGGCTGCAGCGCCCGGACCAGGTGTGGGCCCAGGCAAGGAGCAAAGCCCTGGGGTCTTGGTGGGCACTTTCCATGGCTCGAGCCTCCAGTTTACTCATGAATTAAAGTGGGGGTGGGGTGGGGGACGATGGGTGGACTTTTGCCAAATCAAATACACACGCATGAATTGCTGGGTGTGAAGCTCACATGTGTTTTTACACTGAAATTTAAGACTCCTATGATATTTTGTTGGATAGACTCTTCCCCACCCCCAGCCTGTAGTGGGGCCCTGTCCGAGTCCCACTGGGGGCCATGCCAGCAGGGTGGCTGGGCCGTCCGCAGTTGTCCCTGTGGAAGGCAGAGGGGTGGGGCTTTGGTGAAGTACCTCTGAGCAGTGGCTGAGCCTAGGGCAGACTGGGGTGACCCCCTGCCGGCTGAGGAGCTGGGGTCTGTGGGGTTGGTTCCTGCATTTGCCTGGTATCACCCTCCTGGAGGGCAGGGGAGCTGTGCTGATCTTCTTGGTGGCCTAGAGCCTTACACTGTGGTGAGCAGAGGACAGTGTTGGATGTTACCAGGGGCTCATTGGGGCCTCCAGAGGATGGTCCCCGGGACCGTGTCCATCTGCCCCTGCTAGAGACTCATGCAGCAGCAGGTGGTTAGACATGGCCGTTGGTGGGGTATAGCGGGCGCGTAGGTGTGGAGCATCGGAGCCGACAGTGCAGACTGTACCAGGGTTTTAAAAACATTCTTATGATTATTTTTTTGTTGTTGTTTCTTAAAAGCAGTTTAGTCCATAAAACCAACTTTCCCCAGGCCCTGGTCCCTGGTACCAGGCTTCACCTTGGCAGATGGCCTGACTGGCTGCACTGGGCCCTGGCTCTGACTGGGAGGCCCAGTAGCCTTTTAAGGGCTGCAAGGGGTCCCAGCGGCCAGTGCCCTTGAACCCAGGGAAGGACAGGGAAGTGAACAGCCATCTGCTGCCCCAGGAGCGGGGGCTTTAAAAGTGGCCCCTTGGCTCCGACCTCAGGAAGCCGTGAGGTAGTTTAAGACCAGTGAAGGGCAGCCGAAGCCCCGTCTGTCCTGCGCTGGGGTTCCTCGGAAATTTTTGGAAGCAAAATGCCGAGGACAGGGGTACCTGCAAGGGGCTGCAGAGAGGCTCCAGGTGGACGCAGAGGCCCAGGCGGCCGCGTGGATGAGGGAGGGGGAGGCCTGTGGCTCGAGAGGAGGCCCAGCGGGACCGCACAGAGGGTCTCCATGGCCGGCTCGCCGGGGCCCATGTGTTGGTGGCCATTGTGTCCCATGGGGGGCCGTGCCAGTGGGGTGGCCGGGCCATCCGCAGTTGTCCCCAGCTCCACCCTGTCCCCGCACGCACATAACTGCATGGCTATGACCCCTCACCTCGCGCCCCCTCTCCTCGCGCCCGTCTTTGCCCTTCTTTCTCTGGCTCTGGGTGGGGAGAGGGGAGCGGGCAGAGTTAGGCCCAGCTGGGGGCATCAGCAGGGACAGCGGGCCCCAGGCCTCTCAGGGGAAGGGCACAGGGAGGACAACCAGTCACTTCCCTCCCTAGGTCCCTTCAGTCCCACCACCCAGACCCCAGGCCGGGTCTCCCCGCCCCACCCCGTCCTCTGTCCTCCGGCTCTGGCTCCACCAGTGTCCCCGCGGTCCTGCCCTTCCCAGCCCCACCTTTCCTCTTAGGGCCACTGGGAGTCACAGCAAAGCAGCCCAGCTAGCCGAGGCCGAGGACTGTCTGCCCTGCCAGCCCGGCCTGCCCGGGCGCCGGAGGCACCTCACCCTGCAGGAGGAGCGGGAGGTGGAGGGCGTTGCTTTGCAAAAACATGCTCACGTGTCTCTCCCTGGCCGCCTCGTGTGTGGCCGCCCTCTGTGTGCGTCTGTCTGTCTCCCCCAGGCCTTATGACCTCTAGAAGTCCGGCCGTGCAGGAGCACGCCAGCACCAACATGGGGCTGGAGGCCATTATTAGAAAGGCACTCATGGGTAAATATGATCAGTGGGAAGAGCCCCCGCCACTCGGCGCCAATGCTTTTAACCCTCTGAATGCCAGTGCCAGCCTGCCCGCTGCCGCTATGCCCATAACCGCTGTTGACGGACGGAGCGACCACACGCTCGCCTCGCCAGGTCTGCAGGCCCCCCGCCCCTCTGTCCCGTCCCTGTGTCGTTAATCCTCTGAGCCCCCCCTGGAGCTTTGGAGCTTGTGACTATTTTGTGCGCATTTGATGTCTCTGGAATTTGCTGATCTGCAGCTGGGCTGGCACCTGGGGTTGAGGCACCCAGTGCCCACGAGGCCCGGGCCTGCTGCTTCTCGGACGCTCACTGCTGCCCACGGCTGCCCCCGCCCCCGCTGGGCCTCTGCCCGTGCCCGCGCCCAGCTCACGTCTCCCTGGGGAGACCAGGCTGCAGGGAGGACCTACCTGTGCTGTGTGGACAGTGGGGTCAGCAGCCAGGTCCCCTGCATGTGGCCTGATGGCCCTGGAGCTGAAGGGAAACCCACATTCCTAACGTGCCCAAGAGCCTGAGGGCCAGCTCCCTGCCCTGTTAGGACCTGCTTTACTCAGCAGGGAGCCGAGCAGGGGCCTTGGGCTCAGTGTCCAACCTGGACACTGAGGCAGGCTCCAGAAGGTTCTGGACTCTTAGGGTCAGGCCTGGCCTCAGGGTCCGGCTTCTTGGCAGAGGCCTGCAGCCCACCCAGCCCCAGTGCCATTCTGGGCAATGTTCAGAGTCCAGCAGAGGCTTCCTGCCCAGAGTTCTAGCCCCAGGGTGTGGGGAGGTGCAGGGCAGCCTGAGGGGCCAGCAGCCTGGCCTCAATGGAGACTGATCCCCAAGTTGCAGGCCCATACTGGGTCTGGCCATCTGGTCGACCTTGGCCTCCTGGAGGCAGGGAGTCATTGTGCTCCTGGCCTCTCCTCGGAGGACCCAGAAGCAGGTGGCTTCCCCTGGGCAGGATGTCACCCCCACCCTCTGCAGCATGTGTCATCTCCAGTGTCCAACACAACCCTTCCCACTTTGTCCCCTTGTAGGTGGTGGTGGGAAAGCCAAGGTCTCTGGCAGACCCAGCAGTCGAAAAGCCAAGTCCCCTGCCCCGGGCCTGGCGTCCGGGGACCGGCCACCTTCTGTCTCCTCGGTGCATTCGGAGGGAGATTGCAACCGCCGGACGCCACTCACCAACCGTGTGTGGGAGGACCGGCCCTCATCCGCAGGTGGGCATCGGTCGGCCCCATGGCCAACTGTGTCCTGGCAGCTGACGACACAGGCTAGGACACAGTGTGACTGGGGCTGCCAGGGAAGCCAGACCAGGCTGTGGGAGCGGGTGTGGCACCGGGCTTGGCAAGCCACGATGGAGCTGGACATCCCTCTGTGGTCCCCGGGGAGTGCCGCAGGCCTTGAGTAGGGAATGGGTGGTCTGGGGATGCCGGAGGGGTCCCGGGCTTCAGGGGAGCAGAGCGTGGGGCACAGGTCACTGCTGCCATCCAGGTGAGCGAGGTAGAGGCCTGGGGGTCAGGAGTGTGGAGCCGAGGGCAGACAGTGGAAGGCCTAGTCCAGGGAGTGGCCGGGCCTCCTGAGCAGCTGCCTGTCTTTGCCTCAGGTTCCACGCCTTTCCCCTACAATCCCCTGTTCGTGCGGCTGCAGGCGGGTGCCATGGCTTCCCCGCCCCCGCCCGGCTTCCCTGCGGGCAGTGGGCCCCTCGCCGGCCCCCACCACGCCTGGGAGGAGGAGCCCAAGCCGCTCCTGTGCTCGCAGTACGAGACGCTCTCCGACAGCGAGTGAGCCGGTGGGCACCGTGCAGATCCCTGCCCGCAGCAGGACGGCCCAGGAGGCAGACAGGTGGCTGCGATGCACCCCACCAAGGAAGGAGCCCCGAGTGTGCCCGCGCGTCCGTCCGTCTGTCCACCCAGAGCTGGCATCCTGCCTGTCTAAAGCCTTAACTAAGACCCCCACCCCGGCTGGCCCTGCACAGTGACCGTACTCAGGGCACGTTCACCTGGTGCTCGGGAGGGGAGGAGAGGGCAGCAGGCCGGGGAGGGGACACAGTGAGCGCATGGTGACCACAAGCACGCAGCCGGGGTGACCAGGGACCTGAAAGAGGATGACCAGGCGCCTCCATGCCACTGCCTCCCCTTTCTCCATTTGGAACCAAAGTCTAAACTGAGCTAGCCCCCGCCCCCATCCCGCTTAGCACTCGGGACAAACGGACGGGCACTGTCCAGCCTGCAGCGCTCTGTCAGTCCCCATAGGCTGCCCCACAAGACTGCTAGGAACCACGTCAGACCAGGCGGGGGACGAGAGGGCTGGGCGCGGCCTGGGGCAGCAGAACCACAGGACCTGGACGTGGCCCTCCTGCCCGCGGGGGGGAGGGGGGGGCGGGGCGACGTGTTGGTTTACAGGGTATATTTTTGATACCTTCGATGAATTAATTCAGATGTTTTATGCGAGGAAGGACTCACCCAGTATTATGCTGCTGTGCTTTCGATCTCCGCTTACATTGGGGAGCATGCAGGCCGACCACCGGTGACCCCTCGTCCATGGGACCCGGGGCGGCCGCCGGCTAACAGCCGCCACGCCCTCCATCCCTCCCTTCCTTGGGCAGAAGAGTTTGATGCGTGTTCTGTGGCCACCATCTGCGCATGGTGGTGGCCTTCTGTCATTTACACACGTTGTTCTAATTAAAAAGCGAATCATACTCGATACAGAAGTGTCTTCTCTGCTTTGGACGGGGCAGCCAGGAGGGCGCGCAACTGGGGGCCAAGGGACACTAGGAGTGTCCCCTTTGACTCACCCTTTGCCATGAGAAAGGCAAGGGAAGGGTGTCATCCTCGGGGCATTGAAAAGTCACATCAGGTGCCGTCACGTGGTGAAGGCACGTGGCACTTGCCCACGGCACAGGTGTCGAGTGTTCACACTGGGGTGACCCCTGGAGGAGGTGCCCAGCATCCACACCTTGGTTGGTATGTCCAGACGTCAGCTGTGGTGACAGGTCCCCTATGGCTGTTGGTCCTTAGGTCTTCCTGTCACGCCTGCCCGCTGCATTGGTGCTAAGAAGTGGGCAACCTTCCCCACGCTCACTTCCAACCCCGGGTGGAGGGGGGCAGCCACCAGCTCCTGGTCAGCAGCTGCCCACCTTTGCAGATTCAGCCTGAACCAGCCACAGCGCCGATCTTCCTCGGCCAAGCCTGGCTTCTGCCCACCTCCTGCTCTTTCCTTTGGCCTCCGTGGAGCCCTGCCCAGCCACCCTGCCCCGGGACTGACCAGGCATGTGGGCAGAGGACAGCCAGGGAAGCCCAGGGCGGGCTGAGAGGGTGAGCACCTCGGCAGTGTCTGCCAAGGGGTGGAGTAGAGCTCATCTCTTCCCCTCCTGACCCTGTATTTTGCTCCAAACCTCTTGCAACCTCCAAACAACAGAAAATTAGAAAGTGCTTCATAGAGGACAGCTGTGGGCAAATGTCACCGTATTCTAGGACATTGGGAAGTTGGCAGAAATGAGATTCCTGCCCCACATGGACGGTAGGGAACCCCAGGTCTGGAGCGGAGCTGGGGGGGTTGTCTGGAGCCCCCTCTATGACGGTGGGCGTGGTGCCCAAGATTGGAGCAAGACCCTCACCTGGGACCTGGCCTCTGCCTCCGCATCTGAGCAGGTGACTACAGGAAAGGCACGGGGCTCTGCAGGAGAAGGCCTGGTGTGGGAGTGGACCAGAGGCCCCCAGGCCCCGGGGCTTGCTGGGTGCAGTCAGGATGCCCTCCCAGGGGTGGCAGTCTTGGGGGAGAGAGGGGTTGAGACGAGGCAACCCTGTGTGGGACAGGCTCAGGTGAGGCTCAGCTGGGGACCGTTTGGAGACCAGGTGACCAGATACCGGCCAAGTTGGGGGACCCAGAGTTTCTAAGAAAGGGCCAGCTGTTGCTCAGAGAGGTCATTTTCTGGTTTTCCAAAAATGCCACCTGCGTCTTATGCATTTAACCAACCCAGTGGGAGGGGTGGGGTGAAGCTCCCAGGAACCGTGGACCTGGGACCCCTGGACATGGGACTCCTGGACGTGCAACGGAGGACAGCCTATCCCAGACCCAGCGCGGCTGTGTGCCAGAGCTCTTGCGACTCGAGGCCCAGGGGTCAGCTGCCAGCACTGCAAAATAAAGGACTCCTAGGCTGCCCGCCCAGGGGGGAACTGGCCTCTGCATCTGTTGGGTGACACTGAAGCTGGCCGTCAGCAGGATAGGGGTGAACTTGCTTCCTGTCCCCCAGGAGTAGGGTCCCCGAGAAACTGGGTGGGGCCAGGGGAGAGTTGACCCAGGGACACCTGGCTTCCCCTTCCCTACCCCAGCAGTGCCGGAGGGTCACAGTAGAGGAGACACAGTAGAGGAAGCCCCTTGGGGTTTGCACGTTTTATTCCGTTGATCAATTGACTTCTTAAGTTATCTGTCAATCAGGGAGGTACCTTGGGACATGCTGTCTGCATAGATATATAAAAATACATTGGTCGCTTGGCTTCGCCTCCCGGTGCCCCTCCTGGCTCTTGGGGGCGGCGGGAGGGGGGGGTGCTGCAGCCCCAGAGGCCCTTCCCCTCCACTCCTGGGGGTTCCCAGGGGAGCAGCAGCCAGCCAGCCGCCCAGCCACTGGGTGCCTTCAGGTCTGGGGGAGGAAGGTTCAGGGGGACATCTCAGTGACCACAGCAGGGGCCTCTGGGATGTGGGCTCAGTGGCCCAGGCGTGGCCCCATGCCACCTGAGGCGTCCCAGGGAGCGGGAGCAGAACACGCATGGCTGGGCTCCTGGCTTTCAGAATCACGTGGTCAGCTGGAGCCCCGCCAGGAATGGACAAGGCCGCGGTTTCTCCTTAAGCAGACAGCAACGCTCCAGCCTGGAGTCCAGACTGGCCTCGGGTAGGGCTCAGGACGTTCCCAGGAGCTTGAAGCCTCCCCCTGGCACCTGGCAGATGGCTTTGAGGTCCCAAAGTCCCAGCGCTGAGGGCGTTGGTGGTGCGCCAGGTGCTGGCAGGGGCCTCCCTGCAGTGAGGCTCAGGGTGTGGAGGCTAAAGGCCTCCTTGGCAGGCAGGGCCCTGGACTGTCCACACTGGCGGCCACAGGACCCTGGATGGCAGCGGCTCAAGGCACATTCCAGGGCGCCCCGCCCCACGGAACCAGCACCAGCCTCGGCCTTAGCGCTGGCCTCTGCTACCTCCGGCTCAATGGCCTCCAGAGCTGGTGCTGGGCTGGGCCCAGCCCTCTGGTCTCAGGGCCACTGGCCACGTGGGCTGCACCGCTGAGAGGCCCATGTTGGAAAGCGCCCTCTCCAGGGGCCGGGCGGGCGTGGGTGGCACCGCTGTGCCCTCACACAGCCCCAGAGCGGCGCCTGCGCGGCCGGGGACACCTCTGTGCCCCGCAAGGACAGCCAGGTGGCCCCTCCCTCCCTAGAGGGGCCGCCACGTGCTCCTGCGCGGCTGGAGGCCGGCGTTGCGGGCCGGGCCGGTGCGGTGCGCGGGCTGCCGGCGGCCTAGGGCGCCGGCGGGGTGCAGAGCCGCAGCTGCACGCTGGCCGTGAAGGAGCGGCGTGCGCGGCCCAGGCTGCAGCGCAGGGTGGTGCGGAAGGAGCTGCGCGCGCGCTTGGGGAAGATGATGGTCGTGCTGCGGAAGCGCAGGGCGCGCGGGCGTGGCTCCAGGGTCAGCTGGCTGCGGTAGCTGCGCCACGTGCAGTTGGGCGCCGCCACGATGGTCTCGCTGTAGGCCGTGACCGTGGGCACCGGCGCGTAGAACACCTTGTCGCGGAAGCGCCTCTCGGAGGAGAACTGGACTTCAGAGCTGCAGCTGGGGGCGGGAGGGAGGCGTGAGCCAGGAGGCGGCCCCCGCGTCCCCCACCCAAGGACCCCTGGACCGGCCAGGCCGAGGTCAGGAGAAGGTCACAGGCAGGCCGAGGGGCTGCCCCAGGAGGGGACAACCCAACGCCACACACGAGCCTGCGTGGATCCTGGACTGGCATGAACCTGCGTGATTGGGGCTGAGGATAGAATTCGAGGACACTGGACTTACTGGTTTTGACAACAAAGCTGTTGTCATGGGGGAGTGTCCCTGAATAGGGGAAGTATTCAGGGTTACAGGGCAAGGTGGGACCTACCCTCTCTCATGCCTCTGGAAGAAGGGAGGCAGGAAGACACCCAATCTGGGGCCTGCTGGGCACAGGGCGAGGTGTTCGCACAACTTCCAATGAGTTTATCAAAGATATCCCAGAAGGTCCCCTGGGGCCCCCAGAGGAGTGACAGCCTCAGTGACTGACCCCACTCCCAGTTGTCCTTCTAGACGTCTTGGAATTGAGCCAGAAGCACAGGCTCCAGGAGGGGCCACGGGCAGGGGGCAGCACCCAGAGGGAGGGGCCTGCAAAACCCCAGGCTGGCCTGGACCCACCCCACCCGGGCCAGGGCCAGCACCCCTGCCCCACCAGGCTGTGACCCACTCACCAGATTTCATGTGTGGGCTCTGGGTCCACCTTGATGCTCTCCCCAAAGAACACCGGCAGCATCCGGGGCCTCATCTCGGGGGCGGGGGGGTTCTGCAGGGGGGCAGAGGGCTGCGGGAGGTTCATGGGCAGGGGCCGCACAGCCCTGTGGCTGGACCTCAGCTCCCTGCTGGGCACAGTCTGGCCACCTGACCCCTTGCAGCCTGGCTTGGTCTGGAAGCTGCATTGTGGGCTCTGTCAAGAAGTCACCCCAGTGTCCCTCTGCCCCAGCTCACCCACCTGGACCTACCCTTCAGCCTGCACCCCATTCCTGGACATCTCAGAAAGGGGACACAGTAACGTTCCCACTGCCACTCAGGCCCCAGCAAGCCCCAGTACCAGGCTCAGAGGCCTACAGGACGGGAACAACAACTCTTGGGCGCCCTGTGGGTGACACCCTATGAGGACCCGGAACAGTGTTCCTCGGAGACCAAGTGTCCCTGGTTCCACCTGAGGCTGCAGCAGGCTCCAGAGGGGTAGGGACCCCACTGAATAGGTGTCTGGGCTTCATCTGCCGGGGAGACACAGGGGAGCCCCCAGCACTGAGATAGGCACAGGAGACCAGTGGGAAGTCTTGGGCAGTGACGCTCCCAGAAAGAGCCTGTGTCTTCCCCAGGACCAGGTTAGCTTTAGCCATGGCCTGTGTCCCATGTGTGACCAATGAGAGGGCTACCTAGGTTTTCTGCCAGAGAAGACCCCAAGTGATGAAGCAGACAGAGGGTGAATGACCAACTTGCCCCCATTGGAGAATGAAGCAACACCAAGAAGAACTGAAATCAAAGTCGGTGAAATATTTAGTCTTGCCCACATGTGTGGTTGCCTGGATCAAACCATGCCTGAAGCTGCACATCCTGCCCCAAATTGATTCTTAAAATACAGACCCTGTGCCTGCCGCCCAGCATGAAGCCAAACTGTCTCCTTCCCTGTTCTTTCCACTTGAAGGGGTCTTCACCAGACTCAGACTCAGGGCCTCCTTTCCCCTCCCACACTGTTCCCCAAGAACCCTGTCCATTCATTGCTGGGAGTCCTCCATGACGCTGCCTTGTTCCCACTTTTATGGATCAGTTACACCATGGTCAGCTGTGACTGGCCTCACCTCATCGCATGGGAGCCCGGGAGTGTGGACCCAGCAGAGTTGGTCCTCCTTATGACAGCTGGCCCCTGGGGACTGGCTGTCCCCTGCCCTTGGTGTGGGAAGAACCTTCCGGGGGAGGAAACTCTCTTGCTCCAGGACGGGTCAGCCACAAGCCCACTAGCAAGCAGCCTCTCGGCCCTGGGTGGGGCATGCTACAGACACGGGGGACACTGCCACAGCAGCCACTGCCCGCGCCTGGCCCTGTCACAAGCCAGCCAGGGCCAGGTTTACACGTACTTAGTCCTGGGTTTGCTGCAGTCTGCCCCCCGACACCCCCAGGGCCGCCCCCACGGGCAGGGAGTGGCATCTCTTTCCCACACGGGCAGTGTCCAGCACAGGGTGAAGACAAGACACCATCCCTGCATGAAGAGGGGACACCAGGCCATGGGCACCCTGTTCCTCCAGGCTTCTGCCTTCCTGACCGGTGCCCACCCCGGGGCTGTAGAGGCCAACGGGTCACCACGGCTCCCGTTAAGTCAGGGCCCAGCCACGGCTGTAAGGTGGGAGCCATGGCCTCCCCGCTGCGGGGCATTGCACAAACACGAGGTGCTCGCTGGGCACCTGCTGCGTGCTGGGGCCTGTGTGGTGGCCAAAGGAACAGCACTCTCAGGTGGCCCCGTGTGGCCCCAGGAGAGGGGCAGGGGCCAGGCTGGCGTGGGGCGTGAACGGGGTTCAGAGGCATTGGAGGTGCAGGCGGAGCCGTGGCTCCCTGGGCCTCGCAGCGGATTCCCCCACAGACGGTCACACCATGGTCAGCTGCGACTGGCCGTTCCCGTGCCTCTGGTGCGGCTGCAGCAGGCTGGGTGAGGACAGCCACCTCCCGCCGGCCGGGTCTCCCCCACCGGCTGCCAGGCCGGCAGACAAGGCTCGATTCACAGGCTGGGCCCAGGGCCGAGCTCTGAGCGCCGCCTTCCAAGGGGCCCCGCTGGAAAAACATCTGGGACCTGCCCACACCGGAGGCCGCTAACAAGATACGAGAAGCTGGTGAAAACCGGGCGCAGGCTGGGGGCCCGGCTGGCCAGACGGCTCCCGAAGTCCTCGCTCAGGACTCCAGGGACCGTCCCCAAGAGGAGAAGGGCAGACACAGGGCCTCGGGGGAGTGTGCACTGAGTGGCCCATCAGCTGGGCCCCTGGACCCGCCCGGCCAGCAGGCAGAGTAGACCAGGAAGGCACACTGAGGCCCCAGCAGGATGGGACACTCCTCAGGGATGGTCACGGTCCCCTGGAGCGCGGAGTTGGGCCCACACAGGGTGGGGACGCACCCCCGGGCTGCCTGCTGGGCCCTGCTCCCTGGCTGCGGCACCAAAGCTCCTGGACAGGCCCAGCCCGGCCCCTGCCCAGGCGCCCTGTCCCCAGCCAGGTTATTCTGTCCTGAAGAGAATCTGCTGAGCTCCTTGGCTGTCACCCACCGAGTGGGGCTTGGTCATTCACGACGGGAGGCAGTGCCATCGTGAGGACCCACGGTGGCACTGAGGGGCTGTGTGAGAGGCATTGGGCCCAGACTGGCCAGCTACCTGGTGGGTCTGCATCCCAGGACAGCACCGGGTGCAGGGACAGGGAGGAACAAATGGCCAGCAGCCAGACGCTGGTCGCGCTCCCCTCCCCCAGTGCCACCTTCCTGACTCCACCCCCACTGTCCCCTGAAGGGACCCCTGCAGCTGGCTCAGACCCTGTTCCCAGCTGCCTGCTCCAGGCTGGGCCAGCCAGGCCTGCCCTCCCCCTGGGCACCAGGAGAGTGTGGGGCCCCAGGGAGATCAGAAAGGGAGCGGGCCCCAGGGACATGGCTGAGGGCCAGTGCCCTGGCCTGGTGACTTAGGTGCCCTCCCGCAGCCCAGGACAAGAGTGCAGGTGGCTGGGAGTCCAAGCACACGCAGGGCTGTGGAGCTTTAGCCCGGCCGCTGTGCCCAGGCCGCGGGCCACAGCCAGCAGGGGACATAACCAGGCCACAAAATGATAGCCCTGCCCGGCCAGAGGCCCTGGCCTCACCCAAGCCACATGCAGCCTCGGCAAGGGCGCGAGTGGCCTTGCTCAGGCAGGATGGCTTCGTGGCTACAGGGATCAACTGTGACATGCTTGGCATGCTGTGGAAGGTATTTGTTTTGGGGGGTGGGGTAATCCCTGAGCCGCGTCCCCAGCCCTATTTCTTGAATTTTATTTAGAGACAGGGTCTCACTGAGTTGCTTAGAGCCTCACCTTGGCTGAGGCTGGCTTTGAATTCACGATCCTCCTGCCTCAGCCTCCCGAGCCACTGGGATGACAGGCGTGTGCCCAGCTACAGAAGGTATTTTGGGACCAAGGGCTCACGTGCAGAGCTACGGTGGGCCTTGACCTGTCCCCACAAGGAAAAGGAAGCAAGGGAGGGCTACTGAAGCACCACAAGTCCCTGTCCCCCCTATGCAGGGCTTTGGCTGTGGACAGATCCTGGGCCTGGAGTCGGGTCTTCTCCTCTCCCTCCCATGGCACCTCGGGCAGCCACTGGGGGCCGTGGAAAGAGCCTGTTTCCGAGGAGTCCAGGGGGCCCGGAGGACCGTGCTGCACCCGGAGAGCCTCGAGGCCCCGGGGGACACGGAGCTCAAGTCCCCAGGCTCTGACACCAGGAGGGAGACAGCACACAACCCCTGGGTGGGGAGGAGCACCAGGGTGGGCTCGCTCCCCAGGACAGGCAGGCCAGAGGGACAGCCATGTCCCCAGGGCCCACTCCTTTCTGACCCCCACAAAGGTACATCCGGTCCTGAGCCCCTGCAGAAGTGACCTTTGAAAACAGTCTGAGAAGAGGGGATTGAGGTCTGATGAGGGCATCCTGGGTTAGAGTGGCCCTCAGCCAGTGGCCAGCGTCACCGGTCATTGGCTCAGGGTGAAATTGGCTGAAGGACACACAGAGGGAAGAGGGCCATGTGGAGACAGCAGAGACAGGCTTGGTGCACCTACAGGCCAAGGACGGCCAGCGGCCACCAGGAGCCAGGACATGCGTGGGACACCTGCTCTGTTGCAGCCCTCAGGAGCTTGGCCCTGCCACCCGAGTCAGACCTGGTGGCCTCGGGAGCCATGAGCATGGGGCACTCTGCGGCAGCAGCTGGGGCGGTGGGATGGGCACCCACAGGGTCTGCCGGCCAGAGGTGGGCCACCAGCCCAGGGCCCCAGGGTTACCTTGTGGGTCAAAGGGCTTGGGCAGAGTCTCCCTGAAGACTCAGAGCATGGCCATTTCCAGAGGTAAGGGAGTGGCCGGGCGGCTGCAAGACCACAGCCCGCTTCCCGCACCAAAGAAAGTGCGCGTCACCTGCTGTCACCAAGGGGAACCGCGGCACCTCAGCACCCTGCGGTTCAGATACGGCCCAGACGGTGTCGCTGGTTCAGGGGTCGCCCCCAGCCAGGAGGCCGGGAGGACTGACCACACCTGCCCGGAGAGTCAGGCCAGGCCCTGTGTCAGCGACATCATTCCCATGACAGTGGCTCCTGCCCACGTCCTCGTCCCAGGGTACCCACAGGGTGTGACCTGTCGGTCTTCTTTTCACACTAAAGCCACCGATAAAACCGAGCTTCAGATAGGAGAGCCTGCTGCAAGGAGCTGGACGGTCAGGGACGCGGCTGACCTCCTGAAGGACGCCAGTTCCCCGGGGAAGAAGCTGAAAGGAGGTGTCAGTGTCCATTCTCCTCCGTCTTTACAGTGTCCCTTCCTGCAAACGGCTCCTCCCACCTGGGTCCAATACACCTGGTTCTCTTCCCCCTGAGCAGGCTCCGACACCTGTGCTGGCCAGGGCCCCCCTGTGAGCCTACTGGGGCCATGGGGCAGGCTGATTCCTGTCTTCTTAGTCTTCCCATCCACCGGTCCATCCGTCCACCTACCCACCCATTCATCCACCCACTATCCATCCATCCATCCACCTACCCACCCACCCGTCCATCCACCTGTCCATCCACCCGTCCATCCACCTGTCCATCCACCCGTCCATCCACCCACCCACCCACCCATCCATCCACCCGTCCATCCACCCACCCACCCATCCACCTGTCATCCACCCACCCATCCATCCACCCACCTACCCACCCATTCATCCACCCACTATCCATCCATCCATCCACCTACCCACCCACCCATCCATCCACCTGTCCATCCACCCGTCCATCCACCCACCCACCCATCCACCTGTCCATCCACCCACCCATCCATCCACCCACCTACCCACCCACCCATCCATCCACCTGTCCATCCACCCACCCATCCATCCACCCACCTACCCACCCACCCATCCATCCACCTGTCCATCCACCCGTCCATCCACCCACCCACCCATCCACCTGTCATCCACCCACCCATCCACCTGTCATCCACCCACCCATCCATCCACCCACCTACCCACCCATCTTTCCATTCATCCATTCGCCTGTTAATCTGTCCATTCCATTTGTCCATTCATCTACTCACCCATCTATCCACCCATCCATCCCTTTATCTGTCTTCCCATCTGCGTTCATTTGTCCACTCATGAGCCATCTGTTTTGGTTTAGATGTGAGGTGACCCCCCAAGGCTCGTGTGTGAGACAGGGCAAGAATGTTCAGAGGTGACATGACCGGGGGTGGGAGCCTTAACCTAATCCGTGGGTGTCCCTCTGGTATGGCTACCTGTGGGCAGGCAGGGTGTGGCTGGAGGAAGGGGTGACTGCAGGTGCCTGTGGAACTCATGTTCTGTCCCTGGTGAGCACAGCTCTCCCTGCTTCCTGGTGCCACGTCCTGAGCTGCTCCCCCCACCCCCACCACGATGTCCTGCCTCACCCAGGCCACGGCAGTGGAGCCGGCCACCATGGACAGAGCCTCCGACACCGTGAGCCCGGATCAACGTTTCCTCCTCTGTGCTGTCCTGGTCAGGCCTCTTGGTCACAGGGAGGCAGAGCTCACTGGCACCTCTGTCTTCCCACCTCGGTCCTGACTCCCTGTTCCCTCGGCCTCTCCTGTCACACCTGGCCTGGCCATCGCAGGCCACAAATGGATGGATGAGGGGACCCAGGGGTCCTGAGTGTGACAGTCAGGCCCCAAGTGGTGGCTGAGAGATCTTCAAGGGTGGGGAGGGCGCCAGCCCCATCAGCTTTCCCCCTAGTCTGACCCACAGGTCGCTCGCTCTCTATGGCTGGGATGGGGACAGCCAGCGCCTCGTCCTCTGGGGAACCCTCAGTGCACCCCTGAGGAGAGACGGTTGGGAAAGAACGCCGTGTGCACAGGAGCACTCGGTGACACCAGGCCATCAGCAGCCGGAGGAACCCAAGGTGAAAGGACTCTCACCTCCGAGTCGGAGAGGGGGTCGCAGCTCACCTGTCACCTCCAGGGTGTGTCGGTGCTTGGCTGCCTCGGGAGAGCTGTGCACCCCAGAGAGCTCAAGGCCAGATCCCAAGTGCCACCTGCAGTCTCCCCGAGGATGGTAAGACAGGACGGGCCAATTCCCAAAGTGCTCGCGTGGATGTGGGGAGACGGGCATCGGCCCCAAGGTCCTCCCAGCTCCTCAGCCAGCCTGGCACCCGCAGCTCTGCAGGCAGGTCGCAGCAGGGGGGGAGGACAGGGACGCTCACTCCGTCTGGGATTCCAGCGCCTGTCTGTGGGTGCTGTGCCCCATGCCTGGCCGGCTGGACATCAGTAATCCAAACGCAGCTGGTAGACACCCCGGTCCAGCTCCGTGTCCTGGGCACGCAGAGCTCAGCCCCAGGTGCCCTGCACCAGCACCCCCCGGGGGTGGGGGCTGCTGATACTTTTAAAAGAGAACAGTCACCGCACAAAGTGACCTGCGGGGGTTTTGATTTCAGCCTCAGCTCAACCTGGAGGTCCTGACCTGGCCTCTCCCACCCCCTGGAGCTCAGCTCCAGCCGCCCAGCCTCCTGGCCATTGTCCTGCACCGAGATGCACTCCAGTCCTGTCCCAACCCACTGTGGAGTTTAGTCAAGTGTCCCTGCCCTGGCCACCTGCCAAAACTGTGGCACCTGACCCAGTTTCTGTCACAGAGATGCAAGTCACTCCACCTGACCCCGCGTAGAAGGCCAGTGCCTGAGAGCAGAGACCTCGAATGCCCGTGCACTGCCATGTCCCCGAGCCTTGCAGGGCTCACTGAGGTGCTCAGTGGGTAACTGGTGGGACACAGGACCGGCCCCAGGTCTCTGGTTTGGGAGTCATCAGGAAGGTGCCCATCTGTGCTCCCAGCATGAGCAGGAAAACGTAGTCTATGAGGGAAGGAGCCCCCTTATCCTTAGCCTGGTCCCTAATGTCATCTATGTCCTGGGGACAATCTGGAAGCTCTGGATCAGCAGGGGACTGTCCAGAGGGCAAGTCCAGCTTATCAAAACAAAGTAGGGGCAGGGCAAGGTAGACATGCCTATAATCCCAGGGGCTCAGGAGGCTGAGGCAGGAGGATCCTGAGTTCAAAGCTAGCCTCAAAGCTTATCCAGGCCCTAAGCAACTCAGTAAGACCCTGTCTCTAAATAAAATATATAAAGGTCAGGGGTGTGGCTCGGTGGTCAGGTGCCCCTGGGTCAGTCCCTGGTACCAGAAAACAAACAAAGGAAGAGAGTGGGGAAACTGATGAAGTGAAGCTCGGTCAACTTTAACAGGTGCGTCCAGCACCATGAAGCAGTGGACCAGCTGCTGAGGACCTTAGTGGCCAGGGCTTTAGGACAGGACAGCAGCTCCCCTGGCCAGGGTGTGGGCCACCAGCTTGGATCAGGCAGGCAGTGCCAGTAACCGGATATCAGCCCTGTGTGGGCCGAGGAGATGCAGAGGAACCTGGCCGGCTCACCACCTCCTCCCTGGGCACCTGGGACAGTCAACTGGGACACAGGGCGGTCTCGGTGCCTTCCTCCTCAAGGGGAACCCAGCAGCAGATAGTCTGCCCACATCTGCGCCTGGGAAGGCCTGGGAGCCACCAGCGAGCGGGGTGCTATGGAGCACCGATCAGCAACTCCAGTGACCAGGAGGTGTGGGGCCACATCTGCTGGGGAGCCCCGAGGCTGAGGGGGTTGCCCATGGCAACCACTTCCTCTCTTTTTATTAAATGCAACTTCTCAAACCTGTAGGCGCATTTGTCTTTCTATTGAGAAATTTTAAGAGGTAATTAATTAGCTACACCGTGAAAAGGCAGGGGGACCTCGGGCTCAGGGGTGGACCCTGGAGTCAGGCTCCCGGGTGGCTCCAGCCCAGCACCGCCTTCTGTGAAGTTCTGCAAGTTTCTCACTTTCTCTGTGCCTCAGGGTCCCCTCTGGAAAAATGGGAACAAAAGGAAGGCATCCACTCCCAGGAATGCTGAGAAGGTTCTGGAGATGATGCAGGTCCAGGGTTGGGGACAGTACCTGGCCCGGAGCAAGGGCTGCCCAATTGCTAGGGTTCATTACTGGTACAGAAGGGGCCCCAGGCTTTAATTTGCAGCCAAAAGACCAGGGAAGCGCCACTCCACACCTGGCATCTGGTTTACAAGAAAAGGAAAAAATAGCAAGCCCGGCCATTCTTGTGGTCACCACGGGCTGGGCCTGGAACGCAGAGGGAGCAGGAAGGCCCTGGGGAGAGGGTGCCTGGGTCACACCAGGCATCAAGGAGAAAGCCCACCTCTGTCCCCTCCCCATGGAAGACACCACAGGGACTTACTCCCACACGTGCAGCCCGAGTCCCCGCTGAGTGATGTGCCAAGGCTGAAGTGGGACTGTGGGGCAGTAAGACCGAGCTCCCTGCAAAGAGCCTCATCCCTTCATCAATTCCTGGAGATCCCCAGTGCCCCTTCTACCCCAGCCCCCCAAAGACAGAACAAAGTTCAAGTTCACTGCACGACTCTGGTTCCCAAACGGTGCCGCACATTGAAGTCACTGGAGGGATTTTTAAAATCCCACTGTGGGAGCTGTGCCCTACATCAGTGCAACCAGGATGCCTGGGAGTGGGCAGGGGGCTGAGTCTACTTTAAAGACCCCCCTTGGGGGCCACTCAGCGAAAGAGCAAGAGAGGCCAGTGAAGTGCCCGCTGCCAGGGAGAGGCAGGGAGAGGCCTGGTGGGGTATCAGGTCAGCATCCCGGGCCAACAGAGCGGAGCGGTGCTACTACCCACCCTGCCGAACAGAGGTTGGAGGTGACAGATGGCACCCCTGAGCACTGGACTGGCAGCAACCTCCCCTCCCTTTGGCAGGCCATTTCCTCAAGTTGTGCTGGTGCCCGCTCTGTCCACACTGTCCCAGCAATCCAGTGTGGGTCCAGCGGCCAAGCTGGGTTCCTACCGGTGCGGCAGGAAGCTAAGCTGGGTCTGGCAGGAGCCCGACCTGGCCCTGCCGACCTGGGGCTCCAGCCTTCCCCCGGCGGCCCCAGCTCCACGTCAACACCTCAGCCTCCCGGGAAGGAGGGTTTCTGTCTGGGTTTGGTTAGAAAAAAAAGGTTCGCGCTGGCACTGCCCGGTCCACAGGCAGCCCAGGCAGGGGCAGGGACGTCCTGCATCCTGGGCGTCCGGCTGAGCCCATCCCAGGCAGCCAACTTCGGGACCCTTTCCCCTGACGCTGGAGGGAGGCCCGTGAGGAAGCAGGTCTGGGGTCAGGCTGGATCACCCCACCCGGGCCCCTGTCCCCACCTGTGGCGCTGGGCAGCGGCCGGGCACCGCGCTCGGGAGGGAGGAAGCCGGTCCCGCCCCCTCGCCCACTCGGCGCGAGGGCGCGTCCTTACCGCTCGGGCCTCACTGGCTCCGGGGGGCTCGGAGGAGGTGCCCCCCGCGCGGGCGTCGAGGATGCCGGGCGCCAGCGCGTAGAAAGGCGGGCTGGGGCTGGGGCTGGGGGGCAGCCCGGAGTCGGGGCTGTCCAGCAGGCCCTCGCGGCTCTGCTCCCTCGGGCTGCCCTCCATGCCCCGCAGATGCAGGTGGCCCACCATGTCCGGGGCGCGAGGCGCGGGCCGCGGCTCCTCGGGCTCCTCCAGCGCGCCCGGCTCAGGCCTGGCGCCCCGCGGCCCGCGCTGCCGCGCCCCGGCCTCGCCTGGCCGCGCTCCCGCCGGCCCTGCCCCGCCGCCCGCCGCCCGCCGCCCGCCGCCCGCACCGGCCCGCGCCGCCTTTTCTAGGCGCCGCCTCCGCCCGCCTCGCCCCGCCCCGGCCGCGCTGGTCTCCCCGACCGCGCCTCCGGGCCGCCGGCACCCGCGGCGCCAGCGCCGACCTGGGGTCCCGGGCGTCCCACGGAAGGCGGGGCTGGGGCTGGGGGCCCCTCGAGGTCGCCGGTCTCCCCCAAGTCCCAGTGACAGATCCGCAGGAGCTTCTCCATTTTGGAGGATCTGCAATTCACAGGGGTGGACATGCTTCCTCGGAGGAGAACTGTTCCGAGCTCCTCTCCTCCCCACACCTAGCTGCCCACCGCCCCTAACTGGTGCTTCGGGTCGTCTGGACACGGAGGCAAACCCCTGGGCCTTGGGCTGGAAGCCTCGGGGTGCGGGAGGACCCCGAGGTTGGGCACACCAGCTGGAAGCCTCCGCCCACGGCTGCCCTGGCCGCTCCTGCATCTCTTCTCCAAGCAACGTATCCCTTACTGACAAGGGTGTTGCTGATGTGGCCCCTTCCTTCTGTGCTCAAGAGCATGACTCTTCCCTGTCCTCTTTTTTCCCTAACAGAAGGCTGGCCGGCAGGGTGGGGGGGGTGGGGTGTTCCTGGAAGGCCCCTCCCTTCCCTGCCTCTGCCCAGAGGGTCCAGCCTGTGGGGGGGCAGGAGGCTGCAGATGGCTTTAACAAGTAGAGGTTGGGGAGGAGGTCACTATTGTGGCACAGGGTGTAGAGGAGGGGGACAGAAGTGTGCGCTGTCACACCAGTTCCATTCCCCCGTGTCTCCCCAGGCCTGGCCAAATCTGGGGACAGGTCTCAGTCCACTGGGCCCTCCCCTCATGGAGCGCCCAGTCTGACACACCAGGAATCAGAGGTCAGGGGTTTACCGAAGGCGCTGCTCGCAAGAATAATCAGAGGGACAGTTTCCTGCGGGGGGGTTCAGGGAAGGCTTGTTGGAGGTGACATTTCAATATGGCACTTGAGCAGCCAAGCAGAGAGGACCTTCCAGGGGGAGGAAACTGCTGGTCAGGCCCTGCAGCAGAGAGAGCGGATGCCCTCAGGGGCCAGGGGGGGTGGGAGGGGGGCTGGCTCTGTCAGACAAGTCTTCCCTAGAACTGGTAACTCCCTACTGTGGGACAGTGGACAAGGACCCTTCCAGCAGCAACAGTCCCCAAGGCAGGGTGAGGGTGAGGCCATGGCCAGGTCTTCCCACCTGCAGTTAGCATGTGGACATCTGTCTGTCCCCAAGGGTCCTCGTTCCTTTTGACTTCCAACTCTCTGTGGTGAGGCCCTGTGGTCCCCGCGGTGCTCTCTGGCCCTCGGGCAGTGCCTTTCTTGCTCAGGTATTCACGCCTGGCAGGGTCATCCACCTACCGGGAATGCCCTGGTGACTGTGCCTGCTTGGGGCTCCCCAGGGTCCACACGCCGCTCCCCCTGCCAGGGCTGCCTCGTGGGAGTGCCATGTGTGGGGCACCCCCCCCTGGTGGGAGAGGCAGGACTGCGCCTCAAACGCCAGACACCTGGTTGGTAGCCCACAGGGTGACTTGAGTGACGGTGACCTCTCTGTAGACGCTTCTCTTTCCCGAGTCACTGGACGGTCTGCAAATGTCAAAGGGGGAGAGAAGGCCGAAATTTCCATAAATTCGCTTGAGCCTGGGGCTAGCCGGGGGTGGGAGGCTCTTGGCGGTCTCAGAGGACCATGGTGGGGGCCTGGGGGGACGGAACCTCGGCAGTGTGAGGCCAGAGGGACGGGGGTCTCTCAAGATCTGAGCGCCAAGCTGCACAGGTGCTCGAGGGGGGCTGGAGGAGCAGCCCAGGGGAGGCCTTGGGCTGACGGAGGACTTTGGGCCTCGCCTGCTGGGCGGCACCTGCGGACTCCGGAATGACCTGACCGCTGTGAACGGTGACCACTTCCAACGTGGGACTGAGAGAGGAGTGTTAGGAGACACAAAAATTGACCAAAGAGGGAAGATTGTTATTAAAGAGGGGCGTGGGGTACCCCTGACAGGGTCCTGGAGGGCATGTCTCTTGCTGGAGAGAAAGAGACCCCTGTGCTGCACACCCGCAGGAAGGGAGATGTCACCTGTTGTCACAAGCACCAGGTAGGGAAAAAGAAAAAGGGAGCGAGCCCCAAACCACGCCCAGCACCCCAGCCCTGGGGATTTCATATTTGTAAAAGCAGATGGAGCCCCGACCCTCAGAGAGATTAAGCGCCTTGCCTAAGGTCACACAGCTAGGAGCGCCAGGCTGGGGCGGGAGATGTCAGGGCAGGTCCTGGTCAAAAGGCCTTCCATTTACCTGCAGAGAAACCTCTACAGGGAGGAGGCCCACTTGGGGGGAGGCCAAAGAGCCAAGGCCAGGCTGAGTTGAAAGCAAGGACCCTGCCCACGTGGCCTGGAGACCTCTCTGGGCCTCTCCTCATCCCTGCCCACCGTGCGGGGGCCACTGGGCAGGGCTGGGCTGTGCACACCCTGCTCGGCAGTTACTGGACTGTACAGGATAATCCCTCTCTTGTGGGTGGAGGCTCCGGGCGCTGTCTATACCTAAGGGATTCAGAGGGACATGCAGGGACTTGACTTGGTGTTGGAAAGTGGCCTCCAGTAGGACTTGAAGGTGGAGCAGACAGGGACAGCTGCTTTTCCCACCAGCCCTTACGGCCACCAGAACATCCCACCAAGGTCCCATAACTGCTCAGCCACGATTTGGGGACTGTGTCCCCACGAGGCCTGGCCTTGGTGTCCAGCAGGAGATGTCCTGTCTGCCCCAGGGAATCAGGTGTCCCCTGGTGGCTGCTCCTGCCCAAGGGACCTCTCCACGTGCCCTTGCTCAGCGTCACTGTGAGCCACAGCGCTCCTGGCCGGAGGCGCCTTCAACAGTGACTTGCGGCTCCATTTTTAGTCCTCGGTCCCTGAGACCAGCCCGTCTCTGCCGGGCAGTTGGCAACTGGGACAGGGGGCAGACTGCTTGCCGGCCTCCCGCCCTGGGAGGTCAGCGTTCACCCTGGCCCCTGGGCAAGAAAAGCAAAAGGAGTGAAGAGAACCCAGCGGGTTCTCTGGACCTGAGGTCCCCGCTGCCCCTCCTCCCAGACCTGGCGGCACAGCCGGGCCCCGCCCCTCGCTGCTTCACACTTTGGGGCTTTCAGGACCTTGGAGCTGAAAAGGCCCTTTCTGCAGGTCCCTCCAGCCGCAGAACAAAACCCCATTTATGTCCTCGGTGGGCTTAATTAAGCCAGGGCAGGGACCCAGTCGGTGACCGAGTGTCGTAAAGTCGCAGTTCTTCCCATCAGGAGAAGGCTGCCTGCAGCGGCCGGGCGGGCCTCCAGCCAGCTGGGTGTCCTTGGGGAAGACGGACCCTGAACTTGGGTTGGAGAAGATCGCGAAAACCCAAAGCGCTTCTGCCCCAAGAATCAGTTGTAACGGTGCTGAGGCATCCCGCCCCCCCCCCCCACCCCCGTGTGCATGCGTGGGCACGAGCGTGTGTGCGTGTGTGCGTACAGGCATGTGTGCATACGTGGGCACAGGCGTGTGCGTGCGTGGGCATGGGCGCCCTGTTTTGCCATCTGCCTGCTGTTGCGAACCGTTTAAAGTTAGCTGTGGACATCGAGTCCTTCAGCAGAGCCTCCCAGAACAAGGGCAGTCCCCTGGACCCAGCACCGCCCACTAGACCGAGGGAGCCTGGCGGTCACGTGACCCGGGTCTGTGTCAGATGTCCCCAGCTTTCCCAATAATGTCCTTGACAGCAGCTTTCTTCCTCGCTGAGGCTCAAGCACACAATGCCTCCTTGCCATTGTCCCTCCGTCCATGGGGGAGAGGTCACGTGGGTCTCCTGTGTTTCCGCACACCTTGCAAACAGAGGGGACTCTTTCATGTCAAAGGGAAGGCGTGCACCCTCTCCATGACAATATAGACACGTCGCTCTGGGGGCGGAGGGGCCATGCTTGTGCCCATTATGAGGTTTGGGTGTCCTGGCTGCCAGTGTCCTGCCCTATAGTGCAAGCCAGGGGCCACCTGGCCCTCTTCAAGTGACCCTGTGGAAAGTGGGGGTCAGGAAGTGGCACAAGAAAGTGAGAAGCTCTGGCCACAGCTGCTGCTGTGAGTGCCAGCGTCCCCTGCCTCTGACCCAGGGTCACGTGCCTTCAGCAGCATCCTGCAGGGTGAAGCCTCAGCCCCCTGCAGCTCCACGTGGCCCTGTCCACGCTCCCTGTCCTCTAAGAGATCTGACGGCTGCTTTGTCCTTCCCGAGGGGCTGGGGCTGGAGTTCCAGCCAGGCCTCCCGCAGGGCATCTGATGACCCGGGTTTGTGGCTTCCCAGGTTAGATTTAGGATGAGGCCTTTGGCAGGGTTCCTGGGGGGCCTCACGTCGGGGGTCTGCTATCCTGGCCAAGCTAAGGGTGGTCACGTGGTGGAGGTGGCACTCACCACGGGTGTTCGTGCCTTCTGATTTATCCGTGATCTATGGAAAGGTGTCTTGATGCCAGGGGACTTAATAGCCTGTGGCCTGACAAGTCATGATCTCTGCGAGGGCCGGCTGGTCACGGGGACGATGACCAGCAGCTTCTCCTCTGCAGCAGAGACCACAGAGTCAGCCGACCTGAGGCCTGAGAAGTCTGGTGGTCAGCAGAAGATGGTTGCTGACCACGGCCACAGCGGGTGGCAGGAGGTGGGGGGAGGGGGCATCCTTTGGGGAAGATGATAGTGGTTCTGGGGTGGCCACCCTGCTGTCCCGCGGTTCCTCACGCTCCTTGGCTCTTCAGGGTGGGTCTCCCTGCCAGGTTGGGATTCAGGCTGAGTGCCTGCGTCCTCAGAGCTGTCACAGCCGCGCCTGGCACCCGTGGAGAGGGGCCATCCTCCAAAGAGCTCCCACCAAGAAGGATGGCAGCAGACCCATGAGCTGGGCGGCGGTTCTGCGCTCCCTCTGAGGGAGGGGACAGTGGGACGCGGTGCACACCAGAGACACGGGGGGTGCAGGCGGGCAGGAGCCTGGGGAGGACTGAGAGCACGTGTCCTTCCGACCCACGCCCGACACAGAGCTGTTTCTCAGCACCCCAGGGCCCGAGACCCAGGGAGGAGGCCGTCGTCAGGGCCACTGTCCCCTCACAATCCCCAGGTGTGTCTCCAGACGGTCTGGCCACAAACAAGATCGTCATCCATCCCTCGGGGAAGGCGCAAGCCCAGGCAGGGCCCTGGCACGGGTTCAGCAGGAAGTGAAGACAGCGGGCGCACAAGGGACATCAGGAGGGACACCGGGATCCTGGCACAGGACCTGGGGCCCTGGAAGGGCAGCGCTGGGCGCCAGGCACGGTGTGGGGCGGCCAGGGCCCCGAGAGGCTGCAGGTGGTCAGGCAGCGGGTTTCGTGGGGTGGCTGTGATCTGTCCTCCCTTCAGTCAGTGTGTCAACTGAGCACCTACTGTATGCCACCCACGGGGACGTGGCCTGGGCAAGTCAGACCCGCTCCCATTCCCAGGGGGTTTCCAGTCTGGGTGGGCAGAGAGGAGAAGATGACTAACCAAGATAAGTTTAGAGAGTTCCAAATATTACACAGATAAGGGGGAGCGGGTGGGATAAGCAGGGTGGAGCTGCATTACGGGGCAGGGGAGCCCCTTCAGCTGCCATTTTTGAACCCAGATCTGAATGGTGAAGCGGGACCAGCTCTGAGAAGAACCCAAGGAAGGGCTTTCCTGGCAGAGGAACCAGAAGGTGCAAAGGCCCTGGGGAAGGCACACAGTTGAGGAGCCCTTTATACAGGGAAGCATTGAGGAGAGGCACAGGGAGGAGGGAGAAAGACAGACAGGGTGGTGGGTGGGGAAGACAGCTGTTGCCTACAGCCAAGGAGGGGGTGCGTGGGTGTGTGGAGGGAGGAGGGAGCCCAGGGCAGGTGGTGAGCCCATGTGCCCCTGCCCTCAGGAGGCTTCTGCCTGCCCCCGGCCCTGCCCCCTGGCCTGGCGTTTTCCCCAGGGTCTGTGACTGTAGTGCCTGTTCCCAAGGCCTGCAGCGGGTCTGTGCTATTTGGTTTTGTTTCTCTTCCTCCCCTTCCCCTCTCCTCCCCTCCCCCTCTCCTCCCCTCTCCTCATCCCCCTCTCCCCTCCCCCTCTCCTCATCCCCCTCCTCCCCTCCCTCCTCCTCTCCCTCCTCATCCCCTCCTCCTGTCCCTCCTCCTCTTCTTCCTCCCCCTCCTTTTTCTCTCCCTCCTCCTCCTCTTCCTCTCCCCTCCTTCCTCCCCGTCCTTCCCCCTCCTCCTCCCCTCCCTCCTTCCCCCACTCCCCTCCCTCCTCCCCCACTCCCCTCCCCCCTTCACGTCACTTTTTGTCATGCCTCTGTATATGGCGGACTCATTATTTGGATGGAAGAAGGGATGGATGGATGGAGTGAGTCTCAAATTGGACACCTCTAAAATGAGCCGTGTCCTTTAGATTTCACTCTGGTTAGGTACATGTCTTGTGTGTGCATTCACACACTCACACACTCGCACACACACCCAAGGGGAACGCCATGCTCAGGAGACTGGGCGCCCACTCCTGGCTCTTGGGCTGTTCCCTGTAGAGGGCAGCAGGTCGGCAAGCTGAGCCCAGGACTTGGGAAGAGGCAGGTTTCCTGCCATCTGGGGCAAGGCCGGGTGTCCGCTGCTGACTGACTGACAGAGTCCCTCCTGCAACTCAGGGCTCAGGTCCCAAGGGGCTTGGACGGGGTGTTAGCAGGTGGGGCCTTGGGAGGGACGGGTCACCAGGGTGGAGGCAGGAGCCTGCTCTTGGCCTCTGCTCTCTACCACGCCAGGCAGCGCCTGAGGTCAGCCATCTGCCATCAGAAAGCAAGGACATCCGAGGTACAGAGCGCAGCCTTCGTGCCTACGGGCTAAGGGACAGACACTTGCTGCCACACCACCCCAGGCGCTTCCCACAGCACTCTGAGCTGACCACGGCCAGACACAGGTGAGCAAGGGCAGGCAGCTGAGCGAGGCTGCTCAGGCCCCCAGGCCTCTCTCCCCCATCAGGACCACCCTGCACTGCCCAGGGGGCCCTGGGGCTGGGTTTACCTGCCAGAATGGGTGGACCCATGAGCAGCTCCAGGCCTGGCCACTGCCTCCCTGGGGGCCCTCCCTGTCCACTGGCTGGGTGGAGCCTCCCTCAGGGAGCCCCAGATGAAGGGAGCCTGGGTCCCCAGGACTGCGCTGGGCAGTGCCCCCTGTGCACGTCAAGCCCCGGAGACTCCGGTGGTTCAGCAGCTGGTGGGGGGGCTGGAACTCATCTTGAGAAGTAAACCTGAGGTGATCAGATTCAGAAAGCTGATTTTCTCTCCATTTAGCCGGGCTCAAGAGCTCTGCTGTAATTCAGAGCAGACCCAATGCGAGCATCTTGCATTTTCTTTTCCTTATTTTTTCCCCAACAAACTTTTCTAAGGACAAAACTGACCTTCTTCCTCCACATTTGACTTTTTCTTTATTTTTTGGCAGATCTTTGGTTCAGAATGACCCCTCTCCCTGCACCCCCTCCCTCCCTCCCTCTCTCCCTCTCTCCCTCTCTCCCTCCCTCCCTCCCTGTCTCTCTCTCTCTCTTTCTCTCCCAGAAAGTTCAAGGGCTCAAGATTTCTGTGGGTTTCTTTTAATCTTTTGAAATTCAAGCCATTGTCTTTGCTGGGTTCAGATCCAGGCCAGTTTCACTACCCCTGGTGACTCTGGGTCAGCCCAAACCAAGTGACCGTGGGACACAGACGCTCACAATCAGCTCCACTAAGTGGAGAGGTTCCGTGTGGGTGGCTCCCTCCCATCCCCCAGGCACAGCCAGAGAGACCTCCGGCATTTGCTTTGCCACCCAAGGGGCTCAAAGAGAGGGCTGGCCCCAGGGAGCCTCGGGGGAGCCTGCGGCCAGCCTGACTCAGGAGTGGCTGCTGACAGGAGCTGGGGTCAGCACCGCGGACACTGCTCTCTTCTGGAAGGTTCCCAGGCTGCTGTTTACCCTGAGCCCCGGCCATCCACCCTATTTCCTACTACTGTTTTTCTAGCCTACTTAGTTTGGTGACATTCATGGGGGAAAACATCAGAAGGTTAGGAAGTTTTTACTCCAAACCCAAACAAAGGAAGAAAAACAGGGGCAAAGAGAAAGAAGATTTAAAAAAAAAAAAAAAAACCTGAGAAATACCAAGTGCTCTCATTAAACAAATTTCCCAGGGTCTCTTGACCTGCGAGGAAACCCGAGAGGGACCCACGTGGGCCAAGCAGGGGCTTCAGATTTTCCTTTTGTACGTTGGCTGTGTTCTGAGCCTCCTGGCCTACACAGTGTCCGGGGCCTGGGGAGGCATCTGTTCTGAAGCCACTGGACAGGAGGCCGGGCCCCCCGGAGCGTCTCATTCCTGCCCTCCTGGTGGGGCTGGGAGAGGCGGTGCCTCTTGTGCCTCGGCTTCCAGGAAGACCAGGCTGTTCTTCCCGTCATTCCTGAATGTGCACACCTCCGTAGGTTTGTGGGACGTCACCCAGTGATGTCGAACCAAGTGGGACCAGAACACTTATGAGCAACACCCTGGAAACCTTTGTCCATGAGATGGAAATCCAGATATCATTATAGCCGTGGGATTTCTCTGATCTATTACTTTTGTAGTCCTATCAAATTAGCAAAAAAGACATTTTGCAGCTGTGACTTGTCCTGAGGAACCCCTGTTGGCTTCCAGAGATTAGTCTTTTATTTTTTATTTTCTAAATTCAGAATGGATCCTGCTGTAACAGTATCAGTCAGCTGCAGTGAGGTTAAGCTGCCGTAACGTGCAGCCCCCAGATCTCAGTGGCTTGCTCTCAGTACAAGACCATCACAGACTTGCTAAAGTTTTCTGCCCATCAATCATCATTCTGGAGACCCAGGTGAAGGGACTGCTCCTTTTGGGGACAGTCTTATGGTAGAGAGAAAAGTGGGGGGCCTTGTGGTGGCTCACAGAGTTTCTGCCAGAAGTGGAATGCATATCTTTTGCTTCCATTCTATTGGCCAAAACAAGTCACATGGCCAAGCCTGTGAACTGTGAGCAGGGATACACAGGGGCACGTGTGTGGGGCCCCTGCAGAAGGGCAGTGACTGCTTTGGATGAGAATTCAACCCACCTTTATTCGGACAGGGCAACCCACCTCCCACCCCTTTGGAAAATCGGGGTAATTTCCCAATATACAGTTTCTGGAATTCTCACACCAACGACAGTTCTGATGTCTCAAACATCAGCACTCTGCGGACTCGGGCTTCCCATCACCCTGGCCTGGCCACTGATGGCCAGTGTAGCCCTCAGGTCCCTGCATCTCTCCCAGCCTGGATGTCATCTTGGTCCCTCCTTGCAGACTGCTGTGTGGCCACTCAGGGCAGGGCCTGGCCGTGGCATGTGCTTGGTGAAGGACCATTGAAGCATCACCCGGGAGACCCCGTCTGGCCAGGCCCCTTGGGGCCCTCCACCTGCTGTGCCCAGCCCCACTGAGCTGCTGCGCTTGGCCCTGCTTCCCGGGGCCTTGAAGATGGTCCTCCTCGTCAGCTGCGCTCTGGCCTTACGGCTGAGTGGCTCCTATGTGGGCTTTGGTCTACCACGCGGCCTGCGCAGTGGTTTCATTAATGAGGTTCTAGGCATAAAGTTAGTTAGAAGAGATCGAAATAAAACACACAGACCAGTTACCTTATTTATATTGCTAGGTCCGAGACGGCTCACCTCCCTGGTTCCCACCTCTAGCCGCCCAGCAGGGCAGCGAGGATTACTCAGGGCTAGCAGGAGAGAGAGAGAGCGAACACGCCTGGGAATAGCCTTTTATTTGGGGAACAAGAGATTCAGGGGAGAATTCCATCCAATGAAGGTTGAGGGGGGGCTGCACTCCAAGGTCAGGGTCAGTGATTGGGTCTCCGGGGTCAGTGGTCAGGCACACCCCACACGGATGGGCTCTCTCATCAGGAAAGGGTCGGGAAAGCTTCGACACAGCCAAAGCGCCTCAGGCCCTTAACGGGAGTCACCCAATCACGCGTCAGAATGGCCCCCGACACTTTGGGCCCAGTCACCCGAACCCAGGAGCAGCCAGGGTGCCCCTGGGGACACAGCTGCGGGCCCTCTCCCCGACAGACCACCAGCATTGCCACAGTGCTTCCTCCATGGCCCTGGGAGCCCACTGGGATGCTGGCCTCTGGTTGCTTCTTAGTCCTCCGGGAGAGGGGCCCAGGCTAAAGCCCTAGGACCTGTGGCCGAGGAAGGGCCGGTGCCTGGTGAGTTTTCAGTGTGTCCCTGTAGGGCAGCCACGTCCTCAGGAAAGCCAGGCCCAGGGGAACCCGGGGAGGGAGCTGGAGCTCTGCACCAGGCTGGCCGAGGGATCCTGCCCACAGGTCTGCCCAGCCACGGCTGCAGGGTGGCCTCTCAGGGGTGCCCAGGGCCACCCAGGTCCGGCTCTGCACCTTCCCCTGCAGGGCCTCTGGTGTGGGAGCCAGGGGGTGCCATCCACGTCCACCCTGGCCCAGTAGGCGGGCAGCAGCTGATGGGGAAGGGTACACGCACCCCATGTGCGGCCCCCAGGCTGGTGCTGGCCGGGAGGGTGGGCTGCCGTGAGCGCTGACCTCCATCACCACGCCCCCTCCCCTGGGGGCTGGACGCAGCCTCAGACAGAGGCTGCCCTGCAGCTGCTGGGGCCGTGGGCGGCCTGGGGATTGGAAGGGAGTCTGACAAAGGGCCAGTGTCTTGAGGGGACTTGACAGGAGCCCAGCAGGCCGGGCGCAGTTTGCACAGCTGCGAAGCAAACATGTGCTTCCAGCTGCCCGGCCGCCGCTTTGGGCATTAAACCCGACACTTTCCAGATGCAGCGGCTGTCCCCAGGTACACAGGCTCTCGTGCTCCGCCGCCTGAGAGGCTCTGTGAAAGCAGCATTGTGCCCGAGGCCGCCGCCTCAGCCGATTCCGCTGAGCCCCTTCTGCGGGGCTGGGAATTTATGAGCTGGATTTCAAAACAGTTCAAGTTCAAAGTCGGCTTGGCAGCAGCTGCCCTTCTGACCACCCTCGTGCTCCAGGCCTGGCTCCAGGTGGGGGTGGGGCCTGAGCGTGCCTTATGGGAGTTCTCTCCACCCCACCTCCACCCCACCTCGGAGGGGACTGGATCCCCAGCACCAGTGGGAGGGACACTCAGCAGGACTTCCAGGGCCAGAGAGCAGACCTGGCTGAACACGCCAGGCCCTTCTGAGGGCACAAGCAAAGCCCAAATGGCCCTGAATATAGGGGCAAGGGCAGCCATGTGAGGCCACAGCCACCCTGAGGGACCCCAGGGGTGACAAATCCTGGAGCTGGCTCAGCTCTTGCCAGCTCAGGAGGCTTCTCTGGCTCTGATGCCTGTGGGGGTGGGGGGAGGGCAGATGTGCAGGGCCCTGGGCTGAGGGTGACCTCAGGAGGGCAGGGACAGGCAGGACAGTCTCTTCATTTCCCTTAGGAGGAGGAGGAGATGAGGGAGGAAGGGGAGGGAAAGAGGAGAAGGAGGAGGAGGAAAGGGAGGAGGGGGAGGGGAGGAGGGGAAGGAGGAGGAGGGAGGGGAGGAGGGGGAGGGGAGGAGGAGGAGGGAGGGGAGGAGGGGGAGGGGAGGAGGGGAAGGAGGAGGAGGGAGGGGAGGAGGGGAAGGAGGAGGAGGGAGGGGAGGAGGGGGAGGGGAGGAGGGGGAGGGGAGGAGGAGGAGGAGGGAGGGGAGGAGGGGGAGGGGAGGAGGGGGAGGGGAGGAGGAGGGGGAGGGGAGGAGGGGGAGGGGAGGAGGAGGAGGAGGGAGGGGAGGAGGGGGAGGGGAGGAGGGGGAGGGGAGGAGGGGGAGGGGAGGAGGAGGAGGAGGGAGGGGAGGAGGGAGGGGAGGAGGGGGAGGGGAGGAGGAGGAGGAGGGAGGGGAGGAGGGGGAGGGGAGGAGGGGGAGGGGAGGAGGGGGAGGGGAGGAGGAGGAGGGAGGGGAGGAGGGGAAGGAGGAGGAGGGGAAGGAGGAGGAGGGAGGGGAGGAGGGAGAGGGGAAGAGGGGGAGGGGAGGAGGAGGAGGAGGGAGGGGAGGAGGGAGAGGGGAGGAGGGGGAGGAGGAGGAGGGAGGGGAGGAGGGAGAGGGGAGGAGGGGGAGGAGGAGGAGGGAGGGGAGGAGGGAGAGGGGAGGAGGGGAAGGAGGAGGAGGGAGGGGAGGAGGGGAAGGAGGAGGAGGGAGGGGAGGGAAGAAGGGAGAGGGAGGGGGAAGGAATGGGAGGCAGGGGAGGAGGGGGAGGGGAGGAGGGGAAGCAGGAGGGAGGAAGGAAACCGGGGAGGGGGAGCTGGCAGGCAGATTGGGCAGAGGGTGGCCTGCTTGGCTGGTGACTGCCCGGGGATGACCATTGCTCTCACTGAACTCCTACAGCTGGTGATGCTGGCAGGGGGCTCACTGGGAAGGGCAGCTCCCTGCTGGGCTCAGCCATGGCCAGGGTGGGCCGCGGGAGGTGCTGGCGGGAGGTGCTGGTGGGGCTGGGGGACCCTGCTGACTCCGACTCAGGCTCCTCTTCCCTGGGAAAGCCGGAGGGTGCTGGAGGTACCTGCTCACGGTCCCGAGCCCAGGCCGGGTGACCCCAGGATTCGGGGGTGCCCTCGCCTTCCTCCAGAGGGCTCTTGAGCCCCGGGTGGACTCTGGGTGTGGGGCCACCTGTTCCCATCTATTCTCCTCATGTGGGGCGAGGTTTTCACACGTAGGTGAGAACGTCCAGTTCCGTGCCCTTTTACACCCGCGTGCCCGCCACCCAGGTCAAAGCCCTGAGCCTGTCACCAGAGGGCTCCCTTCCCTTCCTCCCTGTCAGTGACCCCAGGAACCACCACCCAGACCTTTGTCACTGCTGGTTTCTTGGGTCTGCAGGGGAACTGAGACCCACCTTTTCTGTCTAAAGACAAAGACAAAGCCCCTGGGTGAGTCAGCGAGATGTGATGGCCACCCGCTGAGTGTGCCTTTGCCTTCGGCTTCCTGCCCTCAACGGGTAGTTTTGAATCCATCGTGATGTTGGGTCTGTTGGTAGTTCATCTTTTTCTTCTCTGTATAGTACTCTTTTATATGGATGTACCACGATTTGCTTCTCCATTCTTTGCCAGTAGATGTGCCTGCCGTCTGTTCCCAAGCCACCCTGCATCTTGGCGTGCAGCCCACCTGCATTCACTCGGTTCTGTGAGTCCTGGTCCAGGCCAGCCCACTTCCTGGAAGCCCTGGGTAGCTGACCCTGGCTCTCTGCTGCTCTGGGCTACTCTGCACGTCTGGCATAATTTCCACTGGGGCTGGCAGGGCCCCCCCTCCCTCCTTGTGAGAGCCCCCAACGCTCCACCTGCCTGGCTCCCTCCAGAGCTGTCCGCCCCCCTTTGATGGAGCTGGGGGAAAAGGGCAGAGATTCGGAGCCCTCGAAAGACAAGGGCTCAGGGTCCTCTGGGTCTGAGAGGAGAGGAGAGGACCCTGAGCCTGGCCCTCGGCCTCTGGGAGACTCACGTCAGGGTCACCTCCTGGCAGGAGAGCCCTTGGATTCAGGGTTGTGACATTGGGGCAGCTTGTCCACCGTCGGTCAGGGGATCCCTGTGACGGGTGTTTGGGAATCACAGGCCCAGGAGCGCACGACGTCTTGTGAGCCTGCTGCCCAGGTACCAGTGTCCTGACTGCAGGACCTACAGAATGATCTAGAACCTCCCCATCTCCCCGCAGGGACGAGAAACACCCTTCTCTGTGTCGGTGACGTTAGGTCACCTGGTGAAGCCCACGGTGAGGGGCAGGGAATAGTCTGTGGCCAGTCTCAGCCTCTGGGAAGTCCCCAAGCTCTTCCTCATGGGTGTGACGGAAAGTGACCACCCTCCCTTGCCCATGGAAGTCCCAGGGGTCCTCCGTGTCTCTAAATAAAGCCACAGGAAGACGCTGAGGCTGCCCTGACCGAAAGTGCCCGCACCTCGGAGCCTCGACCCCCAAATTAAGCACGATTTCCGTTCTTACCTGTGAGTTACAAGTGACCATGATGTCTCAACAGGAGGAAGGTTGTCCTGTGGGCAGCAGCTGAGGCCCAGGATGGCTGCTCGGGCTGCCCCGGCCTCCGGGGAAGACTTCACCTCTGCCCCCTCCTGTCTTTGGTGGAGGCCAGACCCCACTCTGGCCACAGGGCGGGACCTGCCTGTCCTCCTGGGCCACAGCGCCCCTCCCATCTCCATCTGTGGCTCTTGGAGGGAGGCTGGGGCCTGTCCTGGGGCAGCTGCCCACATGGGCACAGGGCTGGGGACACACTGGCTGTCCTTGGCCGTCCCCTCGGCTCCCAGCACAGAGGCCCCTTTGGGTCTCAGCCTGGTCCTGGGCCCGGGGCTTCTTCTCCTCTCCTGCTTGGGGACAGGGACAGAGACAGGGACGTTTACACTGCAGGGCAGGGGAGGGGTCTGCTGGCCTGGACAGGAGGTCAGGACAGGCCGCTGCCACGCAGCCCCCAGGGTGTCCCCCGATGCCACTCGACTCTCCCACCAGTGCTGCAGGGCACAGGCTGAGCCCAGCTCCTCGAGGGCAGGGAGGCAGTGTCACCTGTGGAGTGAGGCAGCCGTGGGGACAGAACTGCCCATGACTCAGTCCTGACCGTGGCCTTTCCGAGAAGGGCCTCAGCTGGCCGCTCTGGAGCATCGTGGCTCCCCACGTCCCCCGCAGCCCTGATGGCCTGGCCACCTGCCCTGAGCCCTGGGGTCAGAGGACTGGACAGCAGAAGACCAGAGGCCTCTGTGGAGGGAGAATCCCTGTCCAGCCAGGACCAGCCTCTCCACGGGAGCAGGTGACCTGGGAGGAGTTCCCAAGACTCTGGGCCGTGGGGGCTTCTGTGGGGCTGAGATCCGAGGACCCTGACCCCCTGGGAGGGTGGCCGGCGAGCCTGTCCTCTCAGCCCCACCCGCCTGGGCGAGGCCTCCCCTCCCTGGGGTCCCTGGAGGTGGTGCCCCCAGCGCCCAGTGGGAGGCCCCGTCCCCTCCGTCAGGCACCTGGGTGAGCTGGGAGGGGACCCGATGCTCAGGACTTGCGCCCTGGTGGGGAGACAGGAGGGCGGGCCTCCTTCTGCTGCCAACAAGGGGACCTCCGCCCCCCAGGAGCACCGGCCTTGGGCTGCCCACGCCGCCCAGCCTCTGGTCTTCTGCTGCGGCAGCCCGAGCCTTTCCACAGGACAAGGGGAGGGTCATGGTGACAGTGGTAGGTGGCCCAACCTGAAGCGACGCGGCCCCCAGGATCTCCATCCACGTCCAGCCGGCACCCGCCTGAAGAGAAGTGGACCACAGGGAGGGAGAGTGCCACGGGCAGTCGGCTGGACACAGCCCAGTGGTTCTCACGCACTTCAAGGACCCGCAGCTCTGGGGGCCTGGGCTTGGCGGGGGTGCGGCTGCTCAGGCCTGGCCCACCTGGGGTGGACATGGCCAGCAGGAGCCCATGCATCCTCCCGCTCTGGGCTCCCCACCCTTGCCTTAGCCTTCAGCTGGCTAGTCTCCCCAGGGACGTCAGGAAGACGCCCAGGAAGCTTCTAGAAGAAAGGGCTCTCGGCTTCGCCAGTCCCAGGCTCGTCGGCATGAGCGTCGCCGTGGCCTGCGGTGTGGTTCTCACATAGCTGAGGTGGTGAGGAGGGCTCCTGGGCCAGGGGCAGAAGGTTCTAGAAGGGGAAAACTAACGTGGGGGCCACAGAGGGGCCAGGGAGGAGCTGTGGAGGTGAGACGGCGCTCTGAGGTTGTCCTCGGCTTGGCCGTGGGTTCCGGGAAGGCAGGGACCGGGCGGCCAGGCCACCTCTGTAGCTTTATGGCCTGGTGCTGCACCACCTACTGCAGGCTGGGGGAGTGCTCGGCAGATGTTTGTTGAATGAATGATGGACCCACAGAGGAGCAGGAAGAAGGTCACGGAGAGGAAGGTCACAGAAGAGCGAGAAGAGGGTCACAGAGCAGGCAGGACAGAGGCGAGCTCAAGGTGCAAGAGAGGACATCTTCCGAGAGAAACTTCACAACGCAAGGGCCAGGCGTGGGCTACCTCCGTATCCCTGCAGGAAAGAGGTGCGGCTGAACTGGACCTGCTGCCTGGCGTCAGCGTCTTCACTCCTGACCAATGGGTGGGCTGGGGACATCTGAAGCCAGATTCTGAGAAACCCTTAGCTGGGGGAGGGAAGGGAAGAGGGCCAGGCGCTGGCCACTGTCATTCCGGTAGACCAGGGAGCAGCCTTGGTCTCGGAGGGCACTGGGGGTGGCCTCGACCTTCCGGAGGTTCCAGAGAAGAGGCAGCCAGTGCAGGTCAGCTGAGGTGTCTCTTCCCTTCTGCCTTCTGTTTGCTCCCCACATACCTCATTTCTTCCATGAAGAAAACCAACATGAAACTAAGTATGGTCCTCTCCCTTATCCGTGGCTTGGCTTTCTTCAGTTACCTGAGGTCGACCTTGGTCTGAAGATATTAAATGGAAAGTCCCAGAAAGACACAATTCATGGGTTTTGAACAGCACACTGTTCTGAGGAGTGAGCTGAAGGCTTGCACTGCCCCGCTCCATCCAACCTGGGACCTGAGGCTTTTGTTTCGTCCACTGTATCCGTGCTGTATACTCTGCCCTCCTGTTAGTCACTTAGTTGCTGTCTGGGTTATCAAGTCAACAGTCACCATGGCTCAGTTCAGGTAACTCTTGTTTTATTCAACAGTGGCCCCAGAGTGAAAGTCCTCAGTGATGTTGTCAGTTGGGACATGCCAAAGTGACACTGGAAAAGGTTTCCTTCAAGAATTGTGACAGTTGTAGTACGTGGTTGGGTGCTATCCACAGTTCTAGGCATCTGCTGGAGGTCTTGGAGCATCCTCGGGGAAACCATGAACACCCCACAGTGCTTTAAGGTGGGGAGGATCGTCCTTTGGACCCACTGAGACCCCTTGACAGGTGGACGAAGCCCATGGACCTCTCCTCAGAATATTTTTGACACGTAGCACAAAACCCAGGGGCCTGCCGAGCAGCCGAGTGACTGAAGCCGTCCTTGGTCTAGACAGACGCAGGTGGCACGCCTTCCTTACGGAGGTGTGAGGAGCACATGCTGGGGGCAGGCCAGGCCTTCTGTGGCTCTGGGGACAGTTGTGACAGCAGTGACATGACATGCAAGGGTCTAGAGGTGCTCCTGGGGATGGAGTCCAGGGTCCGCTCACTGTGTCACCTCTGTTCCCACCATGGGGAGGTGTCTCAGAGGCAGGAAGAAGGGAGACAGACGGTCCCAGCCCTCCTCCCAGGGTCCCCATCCCTCCTGTGCTGGGGACCGAGCCTCTCTCCTGGGGGTCGGGTGGGGAGCTCCAGCTGTGGATCGAGGGTCCCTCTCCTTCCCTGGGGGCTCAGGCTTCTCTCCTGGAGGACATGCTGCCCACGGGTGCAGGGGGCAAGGGCGGCCCACTGCTAAGTGCCCCTGGACCCAGGGGCATCGGCCTCTCTTCCTGCAGCCTCATCCAGACCTGGGGGGCTTCCAGCCCCCCCGCCCATCCAGGGTGGCCCTGCCTGCCCTGCCCGGCCCTGCCCTGCCCTGCACAGACGTTGCTCTGGTGCCTTTTCAGTGGGCGGGGAGATGGACAGGTCAGGCTCTGCGCCCCGCCTGGCCCTTGATTCTGTGATGGGACCGAGGGGACATAGGGCCCCTGATGTGGCTTCTGTGGACTTTCTGGTGGCAACGGTGCCATCAGAGCCTCCATCTCTCATCATGTGGCCTCCGAGGCTCCAAACTAACGCAGCCATGACAGAGACCCTCCGGTGGCTTGAGCACCGAACAGGCCTCCCCTCCCAGGAGGCCCCTCCCACGTCACACCCCGACCCCGTCCCTCCACGCCCGCCCTGGCTGGGCTCCGCTGTGCAGCCTGGTGTCCCAGGGCTCACGGCAGGGGTGGGGTCCCTGCCATCTGAGCCCCTCTTTCCCTCCCTGTCTTCTGAGGTGGGACACAAGGGTTAGTGTCACAGGGCCACCTTTGTCCCTGTGTGTTATATTGACTGTGTCCCAGGCCCGCCTGACTCGCCCTTTCGCGGCTGTCTGCGGGGGTCCTCAGAGATGATCACCACAGGGCACACAGTCAGATGTGGCCTTCGATTGGAAAGCCACACAGGCCTGGTCTGCAGGTCTCACTCACGCCTCTCCGCAGTTCTCAGTGTGGCACTGGACATCAGCCATTGACTGTTGCTATACCAGAGGGCCACAGCCTGGGCCATTTATAAAGAATGTAGGGTTATTCAGGGGGAGGGGCCACAGTCCAGGGCCCAGGGGTGGCGTCTTGCTGGTGGGGGTACTGCAGAATCCTGGGAGGGCCGGATGTCACAGGGTGGGACAGAGCGTCTGTGTCGCGGCCCAGCCCTGCCCTCTCACACCCTCACCAGTCCTCAACGCTGCAGGTCCCTGAACTGCAGCCACCTTCCCTCTGCCCACCTGTGCCCACCGCCGTCCAGCACATCAGTACCCTGGTGCCCGGTCCTGGGGCTATGGCGGTGCCTGCTCCAGTGCCGGCTACGGGGGGGGGGGGGGCGGAATGGCGCGGAGTCGGGGGAGGCTGAGGAAGGAAGATTCAACATGCCCTTCAGCGAGCCCGGGTGAGGCCCAGTGTGCCACGAGCTGATCTGGGAGGGGAGAGAGCAGCTTGGGACCTGCGTGTGGGTTGTGCATGCTGCAAGCCCAAGGCCCCTGGCCACCCCCCCGGCTCAGGTGTGTGCTCTGCTCTCTGTAGCCACAACAAAGCCAGTGTCCCTGGAGCCTTGGTGGGCAGGTGCCAGGCAAATGCTCTGTGGACGGTCTCGCTTTGTCCTCCTCCAGGGCTGAGGTGGGCACAGGGTGTGTCCTGTGCAGAGGAGGGACGTGGAGCCCCGGGCTAGGCCAGCGCCCAGGTTTATCCTCAGCCAGGCTAAGCTGCCAGGGCTGGCTGTGCAGTCGGGGGCTTGGACTCTGCACTTCTGGGTGGTGCTCTGCCCAGAGGCCAGCCTTGGAGAGCCCAGAACCCTCAGGTCACATGTCACACAAGGCAGGATCACAGATCAGGTTTCTGCTCCCACAAGATGGGCCCCACTTATTCCAGATCTGGGAATAAAGCTGGGCTGGCGCTCAGAGGTAGGGCAGGGTGAGACCAAGCAATCCAGTCACAGGAGGCCAGGTAGGTGAGGCCAGGTAGGTGAGGCCAGGTAGGTAAGGCCAGAGGCCGGGTTGGGGCAGAGCCGACAAGAGGTTCCTGCCTGGATCCGCTCCACGGAGCAACACCGGCCCCTCCTCAGACCCTCTGAGCCTCCCTCCCACCCCACCACCCATTAGTGGGGCCTTATTTTCTATTCCTGGAAACGTTCCAGAATGTTCCTGAGCCGGGTCATTAGGCAAGGAGTCGCTCTGCCTTGATTCACTCCCCGGGGCCAGCTTCTCACCCCCACTCTGCGCCCAGCTGCGGAGGCGTAGCTGGTTCCTGTGGCCTGGCTCTGCTGTGTTCGGGGGCTGCCCGCCCAGGGTCCTGAGTCATTGGTCACCAGGAATCCTTTAAGGACCTGGATCTGCCGGCAGATCACAAGTACACCCAAAGACAGTCGTAGAAGAAAATGTCAGACGCATCCCAAGGACCAAAGAGGGCACCTTCTCCCCACCCTTGTGGTCCTGGGGATCGAACCCGGGCTGCATCCCAGCCCCGACCTCAGCACCCAGAGCAGGGGGGATCACGGTGGGCACGTCACCTGATTAGGGAGTCACCCCTGGAGATCAGTGACGCCTTACTCTGCCCATCTCTTGGGGCTGTTGTGACGAGGACCGTGCGCCGGGTGGTTAGCTCAGAAGGCACGCTGCCCGGCTCTGGGGGCTGTGGGTCCACATTGAACGTGTGGACAGGGCCAGCTCCTCTGAGGTGCGAGGCAGATGCACCCAGGTCCCCCTCCAGGTGCCGCACTTCCTGGGCTCGGGCAGCAGGGCGTCAGGCTCCAGGGGGCCCGCAGTGCACCATGTTGCAGGTTGTCCCCGGCCAGGCGGAGCTGCCCCTGCTGGACCCAGGCGCCCCTGCCCCATATGGCCTGGCCTTAGCTAACCGCGGATGCAACAAGCCTTGCTTCCAAGAAGCCCACAGGGCCTTGAGGTCCTGGGCAGCAGGATCTCAATACCCACAGGCAGAGTCACAGTATCACCCCCCTCCTCATTATAGACAATGCGGGGTCTCTTTGCCCCCACTGGGTCCCTGTGGGTACAGTGGCTGTGGAAATTGAGATGGGTCCATTGCTCATGGTTCTCTGCTCAATGCCTGGCTCCCAGGTCCCTGTTTGCTATGCCACTGCTAAGAAGACCACACGGAGACTTCCCACAGGCACGCACATGCACACACACATGCATACACACATGCACATGCACACATGCACACATACACAATGCACATGCATGCACACATGCACAAATTCACATGCATGCAAACCCACACCCACATATGCACAAACATGCACACGCATATATACGCACACATATGCATATGCAAACATGCACAACCCACCCTCATACACCCATGCACACACATGCACACACCCACACACTCACGCACACACACATGCATGCACATATACACATACACACATGCACACACACGCACACCCACGGTCCTGCTCCCCGAGGGTCACGTTTCCACAGAGCTGCACATAGGGTTAAATTGAGGGAAAAGAGCCCTAAGTTAGAAATCCGAGTTTGGATTTGGACCACTCCCCAGTGTTTGCACAGCAGTCTGAGGGCTGGGGCGCCGCGCCTGGGACCTGCCTTCCGCTTCGCCCCAGGCCTCCTGCGCGAGGGCCCCGCCTGGGTGGAGGCGTCTGGACACAGGGACCATTCTTCAGACCTCCTGCTGCTGGCAGCCTGGCTCCCCTGCCCACCTAGAGCCAGACGGACAGCCAGAGCAGAGGTGGACCCCCTGGGCAGTGAGGTACAGTGGCCTTCCCCACGGCTCTGCGCCTGTTGTGCAGGGAGAGGTCACCAGTTCCCCACCAGGCCGTGAAAGGTCTCAGTGTCCCGTGCACTTGAGCTGGAACATGGCCCCAAGCAAGGGCTGCGGGGCTGCTGGACGATGCCCATGGACTGCAGGACCCGTCCCCACCCAGTGCTAGTGACACCAAGGCCAGCCAAGCACCGTTGTCCTTGCCTAGCTTAAGTGTCGTCTGTCACAGAGCCTGGGGCTGGGGCCAGCTCGTATTCTCTCTGGATTTTGGGACACTCACTGCCCCAGAGCTAGGGACCTGAGTCCAAGTGTCAAAATGGTGTTTTCCTCTCCTGAACCTGGGTCCCCCGTCCTGTGCCCAACACACCTCCCTCTGTCCTGTGCAGCTTGGAACCGAGTGCCCCACAGGATGGTCTCCATCCTTCTCCAGGATCTCTCGGGTCCCTTCCTCTGGCAGCTCCAGCTCCCATGGCTCTCAGTGACCACACATCGGCACATGGAAAATACCTCCCGTCACAGGAGGGCATGGGTGGAGAGGTGGCTTCCTCCTGCAGGAATGGCACTGTGCCATCTGGCCAACCAAGATGGCGCCATGCGGGTGCCCACGTCCACGGCCCTGTGGCGGGGTGGCTTGACGTGCTCCTCCCCCGGGAGGCACCAACCTCTGGTTTCAGAGCAGGGACACGGGGCAGTTAGTCCAGCAGGAGTGAGGCCAGGGCCTAGGCAGCAGGCAGTGCCGGCCATGGTGCCACAGGCTCTGAGTGGGACAGCTGCTTCCAGGGACAGAAACTCAGAGAGGACCTTCTGAGTGAAAGGACATGCAGAGGTAAGGAAAGGTCAGCAGAGTCGGCGCGAGCTGGCGACAGAGGCCAAGACAGCAGCCAAGCCCCCTCCTCGGGGACAGAGGGCCAGCGTTGCTGAGGTGACATGCGGCCTGCACTGGGTCCCACCTCGTCTTCAGGTCCCCAGCTCCATCCAGGCTCTGGGATGCCTGTGTCCCTCTTCCTGAGTCTCACCTGACTCAGCTGCCGCATCCTGAAGTCCAGTACCCGGGGGCTGGCAGGAGGCTGGGGCGGGAGGGTTGTCCTGCCTCGCTCCTGGGGGCTCGGGCCTCGGGTCTGGAGGTGGGATCTGCTGTCAGGCTCTGGGACGGTCCTCTGCTCTCACATGCAAAAACCAACTAGCTGGCTCGTGACTCCACGGCCTGCTGCCCAGGTGTCCCCGGCTTCGCTCCTGGTGGACCAATCCCGGCAGGCCCCTGTCCATCTGTGGCCTGCAGCCTCTGGAACTGGCTCGTTTGTGCCTTTGAGTTGGATCCTGGCATTGGCTGTATTGTCCCCATAACGACCTTCTTCTCTGGGTCCCAGGAGCCACTGGCTGCTTAGCATTTGTGGCCTCAAAAATGGCTTGAGCGGGCTGGGGATGTGGCTCAAGCGGTAGCGCGCTCGCCTGGCATGCGTGCGGCCCGGGTTCGATCCTCAGCACCATATACCAACAAAGATGTTGTGTCTGCCGAGAACTAAAAAATAAATATTAAAAAAAAAATCACAATTAAAAAAAAATTCTCTCTCTCCTCTCTCACTCTCTCTTTAAAAAAAAAATGGCTTGAGGACTTGGCAGCTTTAATGTCCCCCTCTGGGGACCTATGTAGGGGGCGCCAGGATGAGCTCTGCCCCCACAGGGCACCCCTCGACCTCGGGCAGGTGGGAAGGGCTCGGCCCAGGTGAGAACAGACACCTCCAAACAGGAGGGTCCTCAGACCTACAGGCAAGGAGGGGAGAGGCAAGAAATGGAGGTGCCCTCCTCTAGCCCGTCTCAGGGGGACTGGGCCCTAGGGGAGCTGGGGAGCTGTGAGCAAGGACTTAAAAGAGCCTCTCGAGGTTCCTGTTCTCTCTCTAAAGTGCCGGGAAGCCTGAGGCTGCCAAGGGGTTTTGGGCCCAGTGAGACCAAGGGACTGGGGGGGGGGTTCGGCGTGGTTTGGCCCCGGTGAGGGCAGGGGCGGGTGGGCAAGGACCCCGGAGGAGCCTGGGGTGTGAGGGCAGAGCGAGGAGCTGCAGATGGGGGGACTAGAGGTCAGGAGACGGCCTGTGTCGAGAGGTGGGGACCAAGGGTCTTTGGAGGTTTCATGGAGAGGACACTGTAGAGGAAAGAAATGGCGAGACCCCCTCAGAAGGCCAGGGAAGCGACCCAGAGCCGGGGAAGGAGGCCGGGAGGAGGATGACTTCTTATTTATGGACCAAAGGCTTTGGCGGGGCATGGAGCCTTTCACACAGATGCCCAGTTGGACCCTCAAACTCCCCTGGCTGGATGCCACTGTATACCCCCTTTCCAGATGGGGACCTGGCTTGTAGAGGGGAGAGGACCTGTTGGTGGTCACGCTGGAGGATTTGGAAGAGAATCTACTGCAGCCTCCATCACATCAGGGACTCTCTCCTCCACTGAGGATGGAGAGAGGAACCCTGTGGCCGCGGCCAGTGGAAGAGAATCCCAGTCCCAGAGGCCAATTTCCTGGACACGGAAGATTTTGTAGCATCCACGTGAACAAGGCTCTGAAGATAAACAGGAGAACCTGTTTCAATCATTCATTTTATGTAGTCCAATATAGCTAAAATATTGTCACTCAACAGGTAATAGATATATAAATTATTAGTGAGGTGTTTTGCTATAATAATAATATAAATTATTAGTATGTTTTAATGACACACCATTCAACCCGTGTGTCCAAAATACCATCCTTCCAACAAGCCTCCGATGGTCAAAAATGTAATATTTTTTCATATTACGCCTGTGAAACCGGTTTCTCTCGCTCTCGTATGGCACGTCTCAACGAGGACCAACCCATCTCCACTGCCCCACAGCCACATGGAGCTACCATTTTGGTGAGCAGGGGGCTGGAGAGCGGCCTGTTTATTTTTTGGTACCAGGAGTTGAAACAAGGGACATTTAACCACTGAGCCATGTCCCCAGCCCTTTTCATTGTTCATTTTGAGTCAGGGTCTTGCTAAGTCCCTGAGGTCCCGAGTTTCTGAGGCTGGCCTCGAACTCCTTCCTTCCAAGTAGCTGGGAGTACAGGCCTGGGCCAGTGTGCCCAGGAGAATGACCTGTTTCAAAAACTCTAAGTGAGGGCTGGGGTGCGGGTTGGTGGCAGTATGTGCTTAGCATAGGGAAGGACGTGGGTTCCACCCCAACACTAAAAACGGGGTTGTAAAGTGAGGGATCTGGTTGGCTTCAGGCCCAAGACCTGTACCTACTTTTGATCCAATTACTTTGGTGATCTGAGGCAAACCCCCCACCGACCACCCAGGGATGACCTCTTTAATATTTTTAAATATTTTGTTCCAGGCGAGAGTAAACTGCTGGGAGAGGGAACCTGGGATCTGGGCTTCACTCCTGTACCTTGCTCCTCCTCGGGGTGAGCAGCAGCCGTGGTTGACACTCACCCCGGGGTGTGGCAGGGAGAGGGGCAGAGGACAGGATGACACTGACCAGTGTCTACAGCGTACTGGCTTCCTGAGGTGTTGGGGCAGCACTGGGCAGCAGGAATGTTCAGGCCACGTGTGAAACCTCAGATTCTCCAGTGGCCACAGTAAAAGAGCAAAAAGAAGCAGGTGGAATTCATTTTATAACACACCATGCAACCCGTGTGTCCAAAACCCCATCCTTCCAACAAGCCTCCGGTGGTCAAAAATGGTAAAGAGGAATCTCGTGTCTCTTTTGGTACTGAGTTTCCAGATGGGTTGTGCACTTTCCACTTGGGCAGATGTCACTTTGCAAGCTTTGTAAATTTCATGATTTACAAAAAAAAAAAAAAAAAAAAATTGGGCCTGGGGTTGGGGCTCAGCAGTAGGGTGCTCACCTAGCATATGTGAGGCCCTGGGGTCGATCCTCAGCACCACATAGAAATAATCAATAAGATGAAGGTTTTGTGACCACCTACAACTAAAAAAATTATTTTTAAGTTGTAATTCCTTAAAATACCCACTAAACGCTAGATCACCTGCGGAGTCACCCCACACTGACTTCCAGAGGCTGCCACCCGGGAACTGGGTGTGGGACTCAGGTGAAGCCGATCAGGTCAGGCTTGGGGTGTTCTCAGCTGCCCAACCTGAGTGCCCTGGCCACACGTGGCTGTGGCCACCACCCTGAACTCTTGACACCCTGGCCCCTGCGGCCACCCCCGATGGCTACCTGTGGCCCTGCCCTGGCCCTCTGCCCTTGCTCCTCCGCACGGCCCTTAGGCCGGCTTCCTGATCGCCTTCTGCTCTTGGTTCCCACCTGGATTCGGCCTGGCCCAGATGGCGGCCTGACCACGGGCTTCCTGTGGTTTTCCTGGGTCCCTGTCAACCTGAGTCCTGAGGAGACAACTCAAAGGGCCGTGATGTAATCTGCAGGTCCTCTGCCCTGAGGAGAGGCACAGATGTCGATGAGGGGACACTGTCCTCTGTGCTTCTGTCCTGCGCTCCTTTCCCACTCCCCCCTTGGCATGAGCACCTCAGGCCACCACTCCGTGGCAGTGCCAGGGCAGTGTTTGTCTTGGCATTTCAACAAGGGGCCCTCCGGGCCCTGGAGTGGCTGCTCTGGCACCGCACGCCTGTGTCCATGCCTGGTGTGGGCAGGGCGGGCTCACTGAATGTCTTCTCTAAGAGCCTCAATGAGAGTAGCAAGCAAGTGAAAGTGGGGAGGACCTGCTTAGAGTCACACTGAGGAACCTCAGAAACGCAATCGTAACCTCCTCAGCCACAGAGACGTTTCCAGGGAATTTGAGCAGAGCCATCAGGAAATTAATCTTCTGGGCAGGGACAACCCTGGCTTGTTGCTTTCCATCTGGTGGACATTGCACAGTAGGGGTGCTGTGGTGAGGTGGCAGCTGCAAAGGTCAGTAGGAAGCTTGACTTCTGGGCCTCTGTGACACCCTGGGACTATTCCAAGCATCAAAGTACTTCACGGTTGGCTCATCTGCGTTAGTGGTCATGATGGTGGTGACAGTAGTAGTGTTGGGGGTGATGATGGTGGTGGTGCTGGTGGTGGTGATGGTGGTGGTGGTGGTGGTGATGGTGGTGGTGATGGTGGTGATGGTGATGGATGTGATGGTGATGGTGGTGATGGTGATGGTGGTGATGGTGATGGTGATGGTGATGGTGATGGTGGTGATGGTGATGGTGGTGATGGTGATGGTGGTGATGGTGATGGATGTGATGGTGATGGTGATGGTGGTGATGGTGATGGTGGTGATGGTGATGGTGATGGTGGTGATGGTGATGGTGGTGATGGTGATGGATGTGATGGTGATGGTGGTGATGGTGATGGTGATGGTGGTGATGGTGATGGTGATGGTGGTGATGGTGATGGTGATGGTGATGGTGGTGATGGTGATGATAGTGATGGTGATGGTGGTGATGGTGATGGTGATGGATGTGATGGTGATGGTGGTGATGGTGATGATAGTGATGGTGATGGTGGTGATGGTGATGGTGATGGATGTGATGGTGATGGTGGTGATGGTGATGGTGATGGTGGTGATGGTGATGGTGGTGATGGATGTGATGGTGATGGTGGTGATGGTGATGGTGGTGATGGTGATGGTGGTGATGGTGATGGTGATGGTGGTGATGGTGGTGGTGATGGATGTGATGGTGATGGTGGTGATGGTGATGGTGGTGATGGTGATGGTGGTGATGGTGATGGATGTGATGGTGATGGTGGTGATGGTGATGGTGATGGTGGTGATGGATGTGATGGTGATGGATGTGATGGTGATGGTGGTGATGGTGGTGATGGTGATGGTGATGGTGGTGATAGTGTTGGTGATGGATGTGATGGTGATGGTGGTGGTGGTGGTGATGGTGGTGGTGGTGATGGTGATGATGGTGGTGGTGGTGGTGGTGATGGTGGTGGTGGTGATGGTGATGGTGGTGATGGTGGTGGTGATGGTGGTGATGGTGATGGTTGTGGTGGTGATGGTTGTGGTGGTGATGGTGGTGGTGGTGGTGGTGGTGATGGTGATGATGGTGGTGGTGGTGGTGGTGATGGTGGTGGTGGTGATGGTGATGGTGGTGATGGTGGTGGTGATGGTGGTGATGGTGATGGTTGTGGTGGTGATGGTGGTGGTGGTGATGGTGGTGGTGGTGGTGGTGGTGATGGTGGTGGTGGTGATGGTGGTGGTGGTGGTGGTGGTGATGGTGGTGATGGTGATGGTTGTGGTGGTGATGGTTGTGGTGGTGATGGTGGTGGTGGTGGTGGTGGTGATGGTGATGATGGTGGTGGTGGTGGTGGTGATGGTGATGGTGGTGGTGGTGATGGTGGTGGTGGTGGTGGTGGTGGTGGTGGTGGTGGTGATGGTGGTGGTGGTGATGGTGGTGATGGTGGTGGTGGTGGTGATGGTGGTGATGGTGATGGTGGTGGTGGTGGTGATGGTGGTGGTGGTGATGGTGGTGGTGGTGGTGATGGTGGTGATGGTGGTGGTGGTGATGGTGATGGTGGTGATGGTGGTGATGGTGGTGGTGGTGGTGATGGTGGTGATGATGGTGGTGATGGTGGTGGTGGTGGTGATGGTGGTGATGGTGATGGTGGTGGTGGTGGTGATGGTGGTGGTGGTGATGGTGGTGGTGGTGGTGATGGTGGTGATGGTGGTGGTGGTGATGGTGATGGTGGTGATGGTGGTGATGGTGGTGGTGGTGGTGATGGTGGTGATGGTGGTGATGGTGGTGGTGGTGGTGATGGTGGTGATGGTGATGGTGATGGTGATGGTGGTGATGGTGGTGGTGGTGGTGGTGATTATGATGGTGGTGAAGACATTTTTAAAATTTCATGTCATCTTTCTGAACCTCAAATTTCTTCAGGAGCATGGCAAGACTCACCCCAGATGTTCTCTAAGGCCCTGAACATTTTATGATCCCCAAACTCCAGCCTTCCCTCGTGGCAGTGTGATGATGACGATGAAGAATCAAATCAGTGCAGGAAGACTGCCAGGCATGGTAACTGACCAGAAAGAAGGTCTCCGACGGGTTTCAGTTCTGGCTTTACAACATGACGCTGTGGTCCTCGGCCCACCGTCTGCATGCTTGTGAGTTTCTCTTCTTCTTTGTGGCACAGGCAGAGGTCACACATTTGAGTTTATTTTTAAGAAAACTTACCTTTCTACACGCATTCAACAAACACTCCGCGAGCCCCAGCTGTGGCCTCCGTTCCAAGCCCTGAGGACGCAGCTGTGGAACGCACCAGGGGCACATCCTGAAGACGCATATCCACGGTCGAGCCACAGACTTCAGAGAATCCAAGGGTCAGGAAAGGCCTAAGATGGAGACCGGACACTGAGAAAAGCCCAGCCTTGGAAAGCTGGAGAGCACCCGGCCTGGGGGGAGGGTGCCGAGGCCCCGAGGACACATGTGTCCTGTTGGGGGAACAGCCGGGACACCTGGTTTGACTCTCATGTCCCGCGAGCAGCACTTGGTAGTCAGGCAGGTGCTCCACGTGTGCCAGGTGGCCTACTTCAGTGGGCCCTGTAGTGAGTTGATCTGGTGGCGGTGTGGACGATGGCCATTAGGGGGGTGACGGGCCCCCTGGGATGTGAGCGCCTCCAAATCAGGCAGTGACTTCCACTTTTGTGACTGCGATTCAGAGATTCAGAGCTGAGGTGGGTAAGTGTGTGTAGAGAGAGAGGCCACCTGCGATTCACAAATTAGCTGGAGAGAGGATGTCCCCGGGCACCAGAGCTGTGTGAGGGGAGCAGGCTGAGGCCTGGGGCCAAGCAGAGGAGAAAACTGAACCCCCTTCAGGTAGGAAAAGAGGGGGAACTGGGCACGCACACCTCTGGCCCTGGTGCTCAGACGCTGCGTCTAGTGACCAGGTGGGTGTACCTAGCGCATGAAGCCAGCTCCTGAAGTCACCAGAGCAGCATCTCAGAGACAAAGTGATCAAACCCTTGTGTGCCCTGGGGCTGCAGCGGGCCTCCCTGTGGAGCGCCTGATGTGTGAAGGTGGCCGCTCCTCGGGCCAATAAAGCTTTATTGACAGAAGCAGGCTGCGGGCTGTGTCTGGCCCAGGGCCACAGACTGCCCACCGGAGGCAGGGGGAGGGAGCTGCTGCAAAAACAAATGAGATGAAAGCAAGTCACTAAACACTGACCCCTGCAGCCTGAGGTCTGCCCCCTCCCGTTAAAAAGAAGGGGGGGGAGGGGAGGGCAGGGGGAGGGGAGGGCAGGGGGAGGGGCACTGGGCTCCCCTGTCCCAGGCTGATTCTGCTCCTGGTGCTGCTCAGTAAAGGAGGTGGGGAGGACGGCTACTTAGCCGCGTGACAGTCTCATTCAAGTCCCTTCCTGAGCCCCCTTGCTGCCCCTCCGCAGGCCTGTTTCCGAGAAGCCTTGGTTTCCTTTATTCTGGGGGCAGCATCCCAACCCTAAATGGGGTCAAGGTCCATCGTCCTCCCAGAGGTCGGAGGCCCCAGGAGTCGGCCCCCTGGGCAGCAGGCCGGCCTCAGCCATCGTGCCTGAGCCCATGCAGGGGAGGCAGAGAGGGTGGCGGTCAGGCCGGCGCCCGGGTGACTGTGGTGAAGCCTCTGCTGGGGGCATCTCAAGGAGGATGGCAGGGCAAGCGCCACACTGGCACCTGGATGGTCGTAAAAGGTCCTGTCGGGCCCAGCCCTGCCCTGCTCAGTGCCATCTGGACCCCAGGGGAACCTCCCCCCCCCCCCCCCCCGCTTGTCCCTGGCCTGTCTGTGCCTGCACGCAGGAGTCGGTAACCAAGCAGCAGAGGTCGTAAAGCCCGAGCCCTGAGGACAGCCCGGATCCCAGGGGACAGGAGACCTCGGGGCAGCTTTGGTCTCCCAGGTGTCCTACTGCCAGAGCTGGTAACCCAGGGCAGAGGCCAAGCAAGCTGGCTGCACAGGGGGCTGGTGTTAGCTCAGGAGTTATCAGTCACCATGGCCGCGGTGACCCGAGGCTGGATCTGCAGGGCAAACGCAGGTGCTGGGCCCCGCCCGCTGCACAAACAGCTGGGCACAGGCGGAGGCCTGGTGCCAGGCACTGCGCCCAGAACCACCCTCCTAGGAGCCAGAGGGGCCCCTGGAGAGTTTTGTGGGGCTCATAAACCCAGATACTTGAGACGTCAGGGGCTCAGCCAAAGGAGGGGCCTCCAGGGCCCTCAGACCCAAGCCGGGCTCCGTGGCATCCTTAGGAGCCCAGTGCGTCCCCACCTCATCCCACGGGAAGGAAGGGGACAGAAAGGACAGCACTTGCTACTCCTGCACATCCCTAATCCAAAAATCTGACGCCCAAGATGCTCCAACATCCGAAACGCTCTGTGCCAACGTGACCTCACGTGGAGAAGCTTCTAGAGCCGACTCCACCTGTTGGGTTGCAGCCACACACAGATGCCCGAGGAAGTCCATGTGGATGAGCTTCGGGGGGTGGACACACCGTGTTAGAAACATAAGTGAGTTCTGTGGTTAGACCTGGCTCGTGCCCCCAGCATCACTGCCTGTGGATGTGCAAATATATATATTTTAAATCCCAAAGCCAAGGTCCAATGCCCTGTGTAGAGGAGACGCGGCCACGTCAACACATGTCCCCCCGGCTCCTGCACCCAGGTGTGAGGTGCCGGGAGTTCATGCCTGCGCCCCAGGAGCAGCCAGAGAGACAGACAGACGCGGCCGAGAGAGGGCCTTGAGGTGTGCCCGTCTTCCTTTCTTTGGGCTGGGACTGAGCTCCCCAGCCCTCTGGTGGCCCAGTGGCCACCTGATGGACAGGCCACCTCCCGACTCCCTGCTTCCACGTCCCTGCATATGTTCCCTGGGGTCCTCTCCTCAGGTCCCCCTTGTCCTCAAGTTCTCTCGGGCTCTGCTTCTGGGGGATCCAGGGGTATTTCACAGACAGACACAAGAACACTGCGGGCAGTGGACCTCAGGGCACTTCCAGCTCACCCGGGGCCTCGGGAGGAGGAGGTGCCCCTCCCCCGGTGGGTGGCCAGAGCAGGGCTCAGGGAGCAGAGCGCGGGGGGCGCCCGGCCCTCTCCACCTCCTCGGCTGTGTGTCCTGTGACCACGAACACAGGCCAGCCCAACGTGGCGGCACCTCTGCGTTCTTGCTTTAGAAGACATGATTGTCTTCCGGCAGGTCTCGCGGGGGCTGAAGGAAGGTAGCAGCCATCTGGAGGGGGCCCGTGACCCCGGGTGGGAATCGGAAGCAGGATGAGGTCGAGGCTGCACATGATACCCACGATGGCCTCGGAGCCACACACGCTGCCTCAGCATACACACGTGATCAGCCTCTCGAGGGCCAGCAGAAGAGCCAAGGCAGAATCGTCAAGCCCTACGGGGGTCCTGGGCACAAAGGCCCAGGTAGGGCCACCCGGAGCCCTAGTTCTCTGGGTCAGGTCCCCAGCTTATTCCCACATGACATTGTGAACCTGCTGTGTAGCACTTAACACGGTTGTGAGGTCTTGCAAGAGACTGTCCCCTCCCAAACTCCAGGGTCCACAGGACAAGGCCACCTGGGGCTTTGGGTCACCACTCTATCCTAAGCATGTGGTTCAGTCTGGCACACAGTAGGTGTTCAGTTAATATCTGTCGAATGAGTGAGTGGAAACTTAGTTTTCCACGCCTGCCCCTCTGGGTGCCCAGGGTCCAGATCAGACCCACCAGACTTTGATTTCTGGTTCTGCTGTGGTCTGGGCTGTCACCTCCCCTTTCTGGCCTTGGCTGGCTAATCTTTAAAGTGGGCCATAGTACCATCCCGAGTCCTGCACAGGAGAGCTCTGAGGACTCCATGAGTCCACAGCCATGCTTAGGATGGAGCCCAGCAGATGGTATCTTGGTAAGCGAAGCCCACCATGGAGGCTGTATCAGTCACATATTGCCACAGTCATGCTGCGTAACACACAGTCCCGGGGTGCTCAGCAGGAGGATGTCATGGTCCATGAGTCTGGAGTTAGACAGACCCACAGTTCCAAGTGCTGGCGAGGATGAGGGCAGCAGGGGCCCTCCACCCTGCTGAGGGGCAGGCAAAACAGCAGAGCACGTCAGCAGCCCCCCTCCTTGTGATGCCTGGGCACCCCTGGGCTCTCCACTCAAGTGCCCACCAGTTGGTGAGTGGAAGGCAGCCTCAGCAGGCTCGTCTGTGGAAGCCTGGTGGGCAGTGCCGGGGGGCATGGCTGACCACGTCAGAAACACAATGCTCATGTCACGGCCACCACACCTCCTCCGTGAGAATCCACTTGCACCAAAGGCGAAGTTCTAGTGACAGGTCAGAGGTCACCTGGGGCTGGGGTTAGGATGAGGTCCGAGTCCAAAGGGGCACAAAGAAACTTTGGGGGGGAGGGGACCAAGTCTTGGTGGTGGGGTTGTGAGCGATCACCTGCGTTCATCGAGCTGCTGCCCTGGATGAAGAGAGCCAAAAAATACGTGACCTATGGAAGCGTGTGGGTAAAACATGAAGGGCAGAGCTGGGCATTCGTGCAGTCCGCCCCAGGGGACACAGAGCCCCCAAGAGCCCACCGTGAGTGAGGGCTAGAGCAGGAGGACATCCCAGGAGACCGGGTCCCAGCATGAGGCACGGGGGGACAGAGGGCGGCTTGGAGGCCTGAGGAGGACACAGAGCCCATTATCACCTGGAAACCCAGAGTGACCAGGTCAGGGCGTGTCCTTCGCAGCCCGACTCCGCAGTCGGTACAGATGGCTCGTCAGCCTGCCAAGCCCACACCATTCTCCCGCCTAACAGGTGAAAATAAATAAGACCCCTGGGTGTGCGGACCCCAGCCAGGGACCCCCACCTCGTCCCCCAGACTGGAGCCGACGGCTCCTTGTGTGGGCACCAACTTCCATTTAGCTCAGGGTCTTGTGGATTCTGCCCCTGAAACGCTTTTCCTGCGCCCCTTTCTCTTGACCTTGGACTCCGGCTGTGACGGTGTTCTCCCAGGATGGCCTCAGCCTCCCGCCACGGAGGCCACAGAGACCGTCCAGCATGCAGATGTGGCCAGTCCAGGTGGAGGTGTGCCAGGCGTGGAAGATATTCACTGGGTTCCAGGGATGTGATACCAAAGAGGAAAAAAAAAGCAGAATCAGCTCCTCCGTATCATTCTGCATTGGTTACAGACGGAAGTGGAAATGGGTTCTATCTGTTGGTCAAATAAAATAAAATACAAAGATTAACGTAGACTTTTCCTTCCATTGCAAAACAACACGGCTGCTCTGAACTTTAAAATTGCATCTGAGGGCTGGGGATGTGGCTCAAGCGGTAGTGCACTCGCCTGGCATGCGTGCTGCCCGGGTTCGATCCTCAGCACCACATACCAACAAAGATGTTGTGTCCGCTGAAAAACTAAAAATAAATAAATAAATATTAAAAACTCTCTCTCTCTCTCTCTAAAAAAAAAAAAATTGCATCTGAGGCTCCCGTCTGAGGCTCAGGGTTTACTCTGGGGGACCGTCCCCTCTGCTCGTCCACTTGTGTGGTGACATGACCTGCTTGGTTTGCTGTTTCTTCATCTCCGGGACCCTGAGCTTCCTGGGAGACAGATGGGCTGAGTCTCACCGTCTCTCCTTCCTCCAGCCCAGAGCAACTTTGCGGCCAGCAGAGTGGCAAATGGAAGATCTTTTTTTTTTTTTTTTTTTTTTAAAGAAAGAGAGAGAGAGAGAGATAATTTTTTAATATTTATTTTTCAGTACTTGGCGGACACAACATCTTTGTTTGTATGTGGTGCTGAGGATCGAACCCGGGCCGCACGCATGCCAGGCGAGCGTGCTACTGCTTGAGCCACATCCCCAGCCCCAAATGGAAGATCTTAAAAGCAGAGTGACGGGCCGCCATAATCTCCAGCCCTAGGCCATCCTGCCTTGAAATATCTGGATGTTTCCTGCTACTCTTAGAAAAAAGAAGAGCTTTCAGCGTGGCGGTGAGGCCCCATGGAGCTGGCCTGCCCCTCACACACACCGTCGCCCTCTGAGCTGCTCCCTGGCCTGCCCTCCGGTTGGTTCCTGCCGCAGGACCTTTACACAGGCTGCTTTCCCGACTCTGCCACCTGGTGACTCCCATTCATCCTTCATATGGGAGCCCATTCTGCAAAAACGGGGCTCTGTAGGTCCCCAGGACTCCTCCTTGACCTGTTTGCCAGCCGGGTGACGTCCCCACAGCGTGCCCCCCACAGTAGCTGGAGGAAGACATGAAGAGCCCATGTTCACATCCCTGGGTCTCCTGTGTGCCTAGGATGGAATTTCAGCCCAAGAATCACAGGTAATAAGACACCTCCTGTTAAATCTGCAAACACCTTGCCTCCCGCTCGACCCCGAGGACAGCACAGGCCCGAGCTGGCAGGGAGGAGCTGCCGGAAGTGTTTCTCAGTTGCTCCTCTAAAGAGGTCTCTGTCCTTGACTTTGGGGCTGGCCACCCCGGCTGGGGGCCAGGAAGTCGCCTGGTCTTCATGCTGGGATGTCATCAGTGGCCATGAGACCGCGGGCACCTTGACAGGACAGGCAGCTCACACCACCAGCCACAGTCACTGCTGTCCAAGGTCAGGGCTCCTGAGCCCACCCAGGGGACGCAGGACACCCCTGGCCCGCCCGCCTGCCAGCCCTGGGTGGGACTGACGCCAGTTCACATGGCGACTCTCTGACCGTGAGGAGGAGGACGAGGCCCCCCAGCTGCCTTGGTCATTTGTAAATCTCGTCATTTGGAAAATGATATTATCAGAAAAGTCGTGCAAAGCCATGGGAAGCTCAGCAGGTCTTCCTGGGACCCACCTGAGGACGCGGGGCGCAGAACAGGATCGGCTCCCCCAGGCCCCCAGTGCCCTGCTGGGACCTCCAGGCCGCTCGCAGAGCCACCCCATCCCCACTGGGGGAGCCCCGCTCTGTGGGACGTCCTTGGGTGCACGTGGCTGGTCTGTGTGCCACGGCTCCACCTCAAGCCAGGCCACTCCGTCCTGCTCACCTGTGGATGGGCCTTGGGTGACTTCAGCTGCTGCGCACAGTCCTGCTGTGTCTGTGTGAAAATGTGCTCACGGCCGTCGGGTGTGTCCCGGGAGTGGCCCGGCTCCTGGCCCAACAGGCCGCGGGGTCCACCAGTCCCGCCTACCTCGGAGGAGACCACTGCCCGTCCCTGTCAACAGGGTGAGGTCTGCGGGGCCTGGCGGCTGGGAGCAGCGCACCCCATAGTAGCGAAGTCCAGCGCCTGGAAGCCTGGGAGGCGGTGGCTTGTGTGGGGGGTGATGGGGGGGACCTGGGGGGCTTTCTTTTGTTTTTGATTCTAAATTACGTCCACACCCCAGGGAACAGGCCAGCCGCCCCCCTGGTCCTGCCCTGCTCTCTCCCTGGGGTGACCACCCAGGGCCGGTGAGCTGCTGGGGGCTTGGGGCCAGGCTCCTCCTTAGCTCTGAGCGCACCCCAGGTGTGGCCTGCCAGCTGCTGTCCCCTGGCCACTGGCTTCCTGGCTCTTTGGAGGCCGTGTGTGGATTTGGCAACTTTCCTGGTCACCGGGGCCGGAGGGCTTCTCGGGACATGGGGCTCTCGGGGCCTTAACTCTGGATGAGCCGTGCTGTGCCTTCTCTTACCCCAACAGAAGGTCCAGTGAGAGCTTAACTGACCAGGTCCAGCTCAGTCCACAGCCAGCACCTTCGAACTTCTGCACGGTGCCCGCCCAGGGTGCTGGGGGCCAGTGGAGGTCACGGCAGCATCCCTGCTGCCGTCACAGAGGGACAAGGAAGCAGCCAACATGTGCCTTCCCAGTGCTGGCTGAGAACAGGGAGGGGGACAGGATGACTGGGGACAGGGGAGGGGACGGGACCACCCCAAAAGGCCCATCACCAGGTCAAGTGGGGCCACACGAGTCTTCAAACCCAGGCAGTGTCGGGTTAGCTCCTTGAAGAATCACCTTGGCCAAAGTCATTTCAAGGTGCCATCAGGGGGACTCTCTATTTGCATTTGCTATAAAGTGCCGCAGTCTGGCTGGGCACAAATAACCGAGAGGTCACGAGCCACTTGTAGGTTCAAACAGGAACTACTTTATTGCCTGAACCCAACAGGAACTCAACCGGAACTCCACAGAAAAACCGCAAGAACCAACGGGAACTCTGCAGGAACTCAAAAGTAGCAGGCACCCGAAGTAGCAGGAACCACCTCATTGCCGGACAGCAGAGGTTTATATACACAACTGAATACACAGCTTGCCCCAATCCAGCATCATCCAGTTACAGCAATCAGTCACCATCCCAATAATCATACACAGCTTAACTTAATCACCATCATCCCAATGGCTCGCTGGCGTCACCTCCCAACCACTCCTTCTGGCAAAATGCCAGGCGCCATCCTGACTTGGCTGTGGCTCTCAACAATAAAGTGGCTGTAAAAAGCACTGGGATGTGACACCTCTTACTAACACCCAACATGAGAAATTTGTTTGAGAACTAGAAAGCAGAAATCAGCTAAGGAACTGCCGAGCCCTTTGTTCTAGAGTGAGAGAGGGAGGAGGCTTCTGCGTTTCCCCTTTTGACCTGGCTACCAGGAAGCTCAGATGCTTAGTCACAGAAATTGTTCGTCCCCCTGGTTGGCGTAGTCACCCCCTGTTTCACCCGACCTGACTTGCCAGTTCTCTTACATGAATCTCTTATTCTACTACTTAAAGATACTCTTTGCTGTAAGTTTTCTCCAACTCCTTTTTGCAGAGAAGCAGGGTTGTGAATAAAGGCTTTGTCACCTGAGGTGTACGACAGGCCAGGTTTGACGGACCTGGCTCCCCGGGACTTAGGACTCAAGTAAATTCAAAAGCGCCCGAAGGAAAACAAGCAGAATTTTACTCTGACAATCGGCTGTGAGCCTGGAAACGAGAGCAGACACATCTCCCGGAATGGCTCATTATTTCCAGCGCCCTGACATCGCTCCTGGGCTGAGACAAGCGCCCTCTACTCCTGACACCGCCTCCCTGCATGGCATTTGTGTCTGTCCTCACCAGGTGCTGGTGACAAGGGACATGAGCTTCTGAAGGACAGCGGGACTCAGCCAAGCAGAACAGAAGCGGGTTTCAATCCTGCGTGGGCTGACGGCCCGCCCCGTGGCTCTGGCAGGGCAGCGGGGAGCTGTCGTCCCCCCACTTCCAGGGACAGCGCCGATCCTTCAGAGGGCGGTGTGATGAGCCAGCCCGCAGCAGCTCAGCGTGGGCTCCCCGGAAGTTTCCAGATGCTCCTCACGACTCCATCTAATGAGCCTTTGCAAGAGAGAGCCCCTGGACTGCCCGCGGGCACCACCCGCCAGGGCCAAGGCTTGGGGGCTAACCTTGGGACCACCAGGGGCCTGCTTCCCGCTCCCAGGGAGGGCAGCACCAGCAATTCTACTGCACCCCACGGCTGCTGGGGTCCCACCTTAAAAACACCCAAAGTAAAGCATAAAATTTTAAAAACAAATAAATAAGCAGGTGTTGAGGTCCAGCCCAGTGTGCGGCCACAGGTCCCCAGATGGACACGGCCCTGGGGGTCTCAGGTGCGTCCTGGCCCAGTGGCCTCACCTGGGTCCGGGTCCTGCAGGGTCAGCTCCGAGGCCCTCCTGGGGTCCCAAGCACCCAGCTCCCGGCTGCTGAGGGGCAGTGGCCCCTTGACCAGCAGGACCTGCCCAGGCGGGGAGCTCAGGAGGCAGGGCTGGCAGGTCCCCAGGGACAGAGCCTTGGCCTGCCCCTCCCACCCTGTCTCATGGGAGGAGCTGGGAGAGGGGCCCAGGTGGGGACGGGGAAGGAGCCTCAGGATAGTCGGCCACCTTCAAAACCTTCCCCTGTGACCAAGAGCAGCCACATGACAGATGACGATGGCAGGAGTGTTCCAGAGCAGGGCAAAGGAGGAGGGGGAGAGGAAGGGGCCTGGTGGGGCCTCGATGGGCTGGGGGCACCCTGGGGCCGTGTCTGGGGCATTGTGGCTCAGCGTGAGGGGATGAGGGGACGTGTGCTGGTGACTGTGGGCAGAGGCCGGGGTGGCCGCTGAACGTCCCACAACTCACTGGTGGCTCCTCCACAAAGAACGACCCAGCCCCAATGTCATAGTGCCAGGCTGAGGAGCCCTGGTGTCCCCAGGGAGGTGTCCCCAGGGAGGGGGCATCTGACGGGAAGCAGTTAGGCCTTAACTGCGCTTCCTCAGAGACACGCTGAAGTCCCAGCCTGGGACCTCGAATGGGACCTCACATGGAATGAGGTCTTTGGAGATGTCACTCAGGAAGGTCCTGGTCCAACAGGAGGGACGCAGACACCCGTGCACCGAAGCCCTGACCATGAGGCAGAGACCCGCATGGTCGTCTGCAGCCAGGGGGCGCCAGGGTGCCCGGCCACCGCCGAGGCTGGGAGAGAGGCCTGGTGGACTGTCCTGCTCGGCTCTAAGGATGTTGTTGCCCTGTTTAGTTCAGGAAGTAATGATAAAGACAATGTCTGTTGATGTCTGGGACAGATGTGAGTTTTTAAAAAATGTTTTCAATTTGCAGTTGGTTAAACCCAAGGTTGAAGACTGCATATGCGGAGGGTGGACTCCCTAGAAAGGCTAAACATAACGCCAAATAATTCTCAGTCAGACTCACATAAAAAGAAATGATTTGTATTTAATAATGCAGTGATCAGAGCCAAAAACTCATTGAGGAAAAAAATGGTGATTATTTAAAACTAGCAATGAAATAAAGGGAAGGCAGACATAAACTTTCAACAAAAGTATAGAATGAGCAGAATAAAAACTAGAAGCAATAGAGGAATAAATCAAGGCACTGTGGATCACATATGTTCAAGGCCATGCATAAACATAAGAAATAAACAGTAAATCAAACACAGAAAGTCAGTCTTGCCAAAGCCATACTGTGGACACAAGAATTTAACATCTGTCTCAGTCCATGCAGGTGCTATAACAAAATGCCCGAGCCTGGGGGGCTTATGAACAACAGAAACTTACTGCTCACAGTTCTGGGGTCAGAAGCCTACAATCAAGGCTCTGGTAAGCTTGGTATCTGGCAAGGGCCACTTCGGATCATAGATGGTGTCCTCCTCATGGGTCCTCACGTGGGGAAAGGGACAAAGCCCCTCTCTGGGGTCTCATACATAAGAGCACTAATCATTTTTATGAGGGCTCCACTCTTGTGGTCTAATCACATCCCAAATGCCCTCCCTCCAAATGCCATGGCCCTGGGGATCCCGGTCAAACATGAATCAGACCATGGCTACATCCTGCTGATGTGTCTGTAGTTCTCAAAAAAAAAAAAAAAAAATTACCCCCATTAAGTGTTTTCAACAGAAGCAAAATGTATGCATGCACCTGAGTTTGATGCAGCGTCATCCCTGAGGCCAAGGCCTAGACACCATCTGCAGGCCCAGCCTCAGGAGACGGGGCCAGGACTCAGCGTCCAGCCACAGGATGTACTATGAGCCTTTCGGGAAACAGGGGAAATGTTCAGAAGGTCGAGTTAAACAGGTGTCGCTACATCCTAAGTTCACTTTGATTTCACGACAGGTGAGAGACAACGTGTATAGGATGATTCGATTATTGTTGCTTTCATACATGAAAGTTATTGCTTTGCTATTTTTCAACTCCAAATTATATAAGATAAAATAAGTCAAAATAAGACAAAAATCTAGGGGAAAAGAAAACTGGACTCCCTCACTGGGTGTCTTATCTTTCTTAGTGAGTTTTAAAAAATACATAAATTTGGGGACTGAGGCTGTGGCCCAGTGGTAAAGCACTCGTGTAGCACGTGAAGGGCCCTGGGTTCGAGCCTCAGCACCACATAAAAATAAATAAATAAAATAAACGTATGTGTCCAACTACAACTAAAAATAAATATCTTTTTAAAAAATACACATATTTTATAAACCCCACTGGTGACCTTAACACAGGCAACCTGAGTGTGTTACCGCTTGGACAGTGAAACTTGCCAACAAATATTCCTTTGGGACCCCCAACCATGTGTCTGAAGGTGGGACACAGGTTTCCTCCAATCTGGGGACCCCGGCGACTTGGGGACCCCCAAGAGCCTGTCCCTGAGCCTGGCCCCAGGACAGCCTCCCTCCCCTTGTGTCCACAGCCCCCGGCCGAGGCCCCCTGCCCCACCCCTGCCAACAGCTCCCTGTAGATCCATTTGGGCTGGTGCTGGAGATTTGGAAGGGGACAAGAAGCCTCCCCGGAGCTTCTGACCCGGGGAAGAGGACTTTGCAGTGGACACTTGGCACGTGCCCATCACCTCTGGGGAAGGAGGCCTGAGGCTAGTGGACGTTCTCCTCCAGGGAAAGGTTCTCTGCAAACGGGGGTCAGGTCCAGGGTAGGAGAAAGAGGAGAGACCAGTGTTTGGCACCTGCTGTTTATTGGAACAACATGCCAAACCCACTCTAGGTTCCTGTGGAAACTCGCAGTTCTGACCTTTCAGGAGGTGGCCGGGGTTTTGGTAAACAGCCTGAGCTAACTCAGAGCGCAGCCATCCGTCTTGTTAACAGAGTCATTATTAAAGCAGAGAGCAGCGGGAAGATGGATCTCCACGAGTAATACACAGCTACCTTGAAAAGGGGCTTCTAAGGGCGATATTAATAGAATGTCACCGCTAGACTGAGCGTAAAGCACTCCAAGGTCACCACGCTGAAGGAAAACACTTGTTTGAGGTCAAGATTTCACAGTGTTCAAACCCACATTTCACATTTCATTATTTTACGGATTCTTTCACCCTGAGGCGGGGGGATACTACTGTTTTCTCCTCTGATTATAAAAGCATAAGTGGAAATTACAGAACAGCAAGAAGAAAAGACAACCCATGATTATTTTTCAGAAGTATGCACCTGTAAAATGTTTGCGTGGATCACTCTATTTTAAAGAAATTTACAGCCCTTTCTTGGGGAGGGTAGGTCAGAGTAGAGACCTGATTTCCACAGATTTCTTTCCTTTTATAACACATAATAAGAAAAAAAATTTTTCTTTTTATTAAAAGCAGATTTTACTTTTGTGTTCAAAACCCAGCTTTAACTCCATGCCCCTGTGTCCAGGCTGCCTCCCCTCCACTTCCTCATCATTAAGAAAGTGCTGGAGGGTGGTCCTTCAGCATTCATTCATTTTGAAATTAGTACTTTGAGAGTGAAGGTAAGTGTATAATGGTTCCTTAGAATATAGATTTTTAAATTTTATGAGAGCTTTACAGTCACCCATAGTAGTTGGGTTCACCCCTGCAAAATCACACGTGTGGAATTCGATTTCAGTACCCGTCCTCCCCTCCCCTTCTGCCTCCCCTCCCCTCCCCTCCCCTTCCCTCCCCTCCCCTCCCCTCCCCTTCCCTCCCCTCTCCTCTCCTCCCCTCCCCTCCTGCCTCCCCTCCCCTCCCCTCCTGCCTCCCCTCCCCTCCCCTCCCCTCCCCTCCCCTCCCTATCCTCCTCCTGGTCCTCTGAGCTCCTGTGTCTCTGTCCTCTCTGGTCCCCTTCCTTCCACCTTCTTTATTTCACTCGCTCCAGCGTCCACCTATGGGAGAGAACATTTGCACCTTGGCTTTCTAAGTCTTCCTTACTTACCACGATTTTCTCTATTTCCATCTGATTACTGGCAAATGCCATAATTTCATCCTGGGTGTCTGAGAACTCCATTGTGTCTCCACATTTTCTTGATCCATTCATCTGTGGACAGGTGTCTGGGCTGATTCCATAATTTGGCTATTGTGGATGGTGCTGCTATAAACGTTGAAGTGGCTGTACTGGTGGAACATGCTGATCGCAGTTCTTCTGGATAAGTACCTAGTTTTTTGAGGAATCTCCATCCTGCTTTCCAGAGGGGCTGTGCTGACTTGCAGTCCCACCCACAATGGGTGAGCATGCCTTTCCCCACATCCCTGTCAGCATTTATTATTATTTATGTTCTTGATAATTGGCATTCAGACTGTGGGGAGATGCAAACTGTGTAGTTTTGGTTTGCATTTCCCTGATTGCTAGGGATGGTGAACATTTTTTTTTCATATATTTGTTGCCATTTGTGTTTCTTCTTTTGAGAAACGTCTGCTTCGTTCTTTTGCCCATTTATTGATTTTTTTTTCCCAGTGTTAAGTGTCTTGAGTTCTTTATGTATTATGCATACTAATCCCCCATCCGAGTAGCGGGCCAAGATTTTCTCCCATTCCCTAGGCGTCCTCATTACACTCTATTTCCTTTGCTGGCAGGAGCTTTTTAATTTGTCGGCATACATTTACTGAGTCTTGTTTTGCTTCTTGAGCTTTTGGGGAGACTCGGTAAGGACGTTGGTGCCTGTATCTATACGATGGAGTGTTGACCCTATGTTTTCTCCTGGAAGTCACAAGGTTTCTGTTCTAGTTCCTAAGTCTCTGATCCATTTTGATTTGACTTTTATGTAGAGAGAGAGAGGGATCTAGTTTCATTCTTGTACATATGGATAACCAGTTTTCCCAGCACTGTTTGGTAAAGACAGTCTTTTCTCTAACATATATATCTATATTTGGAACCTTGGTCAAGTATCACAGGCTGTAAACCTGGGGTCTAGTTCTGGGTCTTCTGTTCTCCTCCACTGGTCTCGTGTCTGTTTCGACTCTAACACACGACGCTGATTTTGTTACTGTAGCTCTGGAGCATAATTTGAGATCAGGTGTTACCATGCCTTCTGCTTTTCGTTTCTTGCTAAGTCTTGCTTTGGCTGAGATTCGGCTGTGGGTATCTCTTTGTCTATTTCTCTTATTCTTCCAACTGAATTTAAGGACTGTTTTTTTTCCTGACTCTGTGAAGAGCATCACTGGTGTTCTGATGTGGGTTGCACTGAATCTGTGGACTGCTTTTGGTAGGACGGTCACTTTGACAACACTAATTCTGCCTATCCAAGAACGTGGGAGATCTTTCCATCTTCTAAAAGGTTCTTCAATATTTTTTCTTCAGTGTTCTATGATTTTCATTGTAGAGATCTTTCACCTCCTTGGTTAGATTAATTTCCAAGTAGTTTTGGGGGGCTATTTTAAATGGGATGGTTTTTCTAATTTCTTTCTCAGAAGATTCATTATTGGTGTATCAGAAAGGGATTGATTTGTGTGTGTGTGTGGATCTTGTATCCTACTTTGTTGAATATGTTTATCAGCTCTAGATGGAGTTTTGGGGTATTCTAGATATAGGATCATGTCATTAGCAAACAGTGACAGTTTGACTTCACCTTTACCCATTCATATCTCGTTAATTTCTTTCTCTTGCCTGTTTGCAAGAGTTTTGAGAACTATATTGAATGAAAATAGTGAGAGTGGACATCCTCTTCTTGCTCCTGATTTTGGTGGAGATGCTTTCAGTATGATGTTGGTTTGGGGTTTAAATAAACAGCCTTCATAATGTTGAGATAAGTTCCATGTACCTCTAGCTTCTACAGCATTTTAACATAAATGTGTGCAGATTTTATCAAAGGTCTTTTCTTCATCTATTGAGATGGTTGTATGATTCCTGTTCCTAATTCCAACTCAGTGGTGAATTACATTTATTGATTTGCAAACGTTGAACCAACCTTGAATCCCTGGAATGAAGCCCCTTGGTCATGGTGTATTATCTTCTGATGTTTTTTGAGTGCATTTTGCTAATATCAAGATTTTTTGCATCTGTGTTCATCAGGGATAATCGTCTCTAGTTTTCTTTCCTTGACGTGTCTTTTTCTGGTTTTGGTTTCAGGGTGACACTGGCTTCATACAATGTAATTGGGAGTGTTCCCTCACTTTCAGTGTCATGGAATAATTTGAGAAAGACTAGTGTTAGTTCATCTTTAATGGTCTGGTAGAACCCGGCTGAGAATCCCTCTGCTCCTGGGCTCTCTGTGTTGGAAAGCTTTTAACTGCTGTTTCAGTTTCATTACTTGATGTTGGTCTGTTTAGGTTTTCTATGTCTTCCTGGTCCAATGTGTGGGAGGTCATGGGTATCTAGAATTTGTCGATGTCTTCTATTTTTTTCCAGTTTATTTGGCGTATAAATTTTCAAAGTAGTTTCTAATGATCCTCGGGATTTCAGGAGTGTCTCTAGTGAGATCTCCTTTTTCATCTATAATTTTGTTGATTTGAATTTTCTCTCTTTTGGTGAGTCTGACCAAGGTTTTATCAATTTGATTTATCTTTTCAAAGAACCAACTCTTGGGCTGCGGTTGTAGCTCAGTGGTAGAGCACCTGCCTCACGCACATGAGGCCCTGGGTTCGATCCTCAGCACCCATAAAATAAATAAATAAATAAAGATCGTATCCATCTGCAACTTAAAAAAATTTAAAAAAGAACCAACTCTTTGTTGTATTGATCCTATGTATTGTTTTTTATTCATGTGTGTGTGTGTGTGTGTGTGTGTGTGTATGTATGTATATTTAGTTGTTGATGGACCTTTATTTTATTTATTTTTATGTGGTGCTGAGGATCGAACCCAGGGCCTCACACATGCTAGGCAAGTGCTCTACCACTGAGCCACAGCCTCAGCCCATCAATTAATCTTTATTCTCATTAATTTTCACTCTGATCTTTATTACTTCCTGTTTTCTACTGGTTTTAGACTTAGTTTGTTCTTCCTTTTCTTAGGCCTTGAGGTAGAGCATAGGCTTGTTTATTTTGGATCTCTCCACTTTTTCAATGTCGGCCCTGAATGCCATAAATCTTCCTTGCAGAACTGCTTTTATATGGTCCCAGAGATTTTGTTTTTTTTTTTTAATTTTGTTTTGATATGTTGTATCTCTGCTCTCATATGTTTCTAAGAACTTCTTGATTTCTTTTCTTATTTGTTCTAAGATTCACTCTTCATTTAGAATCTCCATGTGTTTGTGAGGTTTCTATTGTTTTTCTTGCTGTTTATTTCTAGTTTTATTCTATTAGGATTATATTGTTGTTTTGTATCTGCTAAGACTTACATTATGACCTAGAATATGGTCTACTTTGGAAAAATTTCCATGAGCTGCTGAGCAGAAGGTAAATCCAGCTGTTTTGGGGTGGAATATTCTATAGATGTCTATTAGGTCCATTTGATCTATAGTACTATTTAAGTTGGTAATATCTTTACTGATTTTATGTTTGGATGACCTGTCCATTTTGGTGATATGGCTGTGCTGAAGTCACCTAGTATTATTGTATTGGGGTCTATCTGAGATTTTACGTCAAAAAGTATTTTTTATGCAATTAGGTGCACTGACTCTTGGAGCGTGTATGTGCACTATCCTTACATCTTTTTGTTGGATTATTCCCTTTATCAGGATGTAGTGGCTTTATTTATCTCTTATGATTAAGTTTTGCTTGAAGTCGGCTTTGTCAGATTATAAAAACAGCCAGTCCCATTTGTTTTTGGATTCCATTTGCAGGGTATATTTTTTTCCATTCTTTTACCTTTGGGTGTCTCTGTCTATGAAAGGAGTCTCTTGCAAACAGCAGATAGTTGGATCTTGGTTTTTGATCCATTCTACTAATCTATCTTTGGTTTTTTTTGGTACCAGGGATTGAACTCAGTGGCACTCGTCCACTGAGCCACATCCCCAGCCCTATTTTGTATTATTTTGGAGATCGGGTCTCACTGAGTTGCTTAGGGCCTTGCTTTTGCTGAGGCTGACTTTGAACTTGTGATCCTCCTGCCTCAGCCTCCTGAGCTGCTGGGATGACAGGTGCGCGCCGCCACGCCCAGCCTCTATGTCTTTTAATTGGGGAGTTGAGACCACTTACATTCAGTGTTGTTATGGATACATGTTTGTGGTTTCCTGCCATTTTGATTTGTGTGCTATATTTAATTCTGTCTTAATTTTCATTCAATTGGTTACTCTTCTAGTGACTTCATTTATTTGGGGCTTTGGGGTTGTTTTGAAGTTCCTCTACATACAATATTGAGTATTCTTTGCGGTGCTGACTCGATAGTCAGAAATTCTTCTTTTGGTTTATTCTCGTCATGTAAAGTTTTTATTTCCCCCATTGATTTTGAAAAAGAGCTTTGCTGGATATTAAAAAAAAAAAAATCTTGGCCGGAAGTTGTTTTCTTTTAGAGCTTGGAATATTTCTTTCCAGGCTCTCCTTGATTTTACGGGGAGTCAGAGGTGAACCTCATCGGTTTGCCTCTAAATATAAAAAAAAAGTCAATTTTTTCCCTCCCAGCTTTTAATATTCCTTCCTTATTTTCTAGGTGAGGCATTTGGAGGAAGACACGACGTGGAGATTTTCTCTTCTGATCACGCCTACTTGGGGTCCTGCATGCTCCTGAGTGTTGATGTCTGTCTCATTTCTGATACGGGGGAACTTTTCTGTAACCATCTCATGGAGAACATTCCCGATGCCTTTAGCTGTTTCTCCACGTTCTCCTGATGCTGTCCCAGAGAGAACATTTTTGACTGACTCAAATTATGTATGATACTTATCTTTCTTACTCAAAGGATCAGAGATATTTTCCCCGATAATTAGGATTTTGCCACATAGATGTAATGACTGCTTGTGGGGTCCGTCCGTCCTGACGATATGCCGTCACTGAGACGGCCAGTCCCCACGGTCGAGCAGTTCAGGTTGTTTTCCTTGGCCGCTCTCTGTCTCTCGTCACGTGCTCACCTCCCGTGTTCTTACCTCCCAATGTCATCACATGGGGGGTGAAGTTGAGGATTCCAGTGCCTGAATCTGGGGGTGCAGTCATTCCGTCCATAACAAAGCGGACAGAGGTGAACCCTCCAGAAGATTCCACACCGTTTTGTTTCTGAGAATGCCCAGGCCCGTGGGCTTTCCGCTTTTCTGCCTTCATGTCCTAAACTGAGGAACTGCTGGCTGCTCTGATGTGGTAGAAGTCTGAAGGCCCAGCCCCCGCAGTCCCTGCCATTGCTACAGATGCCCATGTGCCCCCGTGGAAAGGTGGGGTCTGTCCTCACCCCACTCCCCGTGAATCTGGGCTTATTGGGGACTTGCTTGACCAAGAGAATGTGGCCAAAGTAACAGTGCCAGTCCTGGGCCTCGGCTCTAAGACACCGGACAGCTTTCACCCACCGTCTTGGGTCCTGGGGCTACATCTAGGGGTGTGGGTGATGGACACCAGGTGGCCGGAGGGAAGGGGAGAGACACAGACTGGGGCCTGAGCCAGGGAAGCCAAGTGTGCCACCCCCACGGGTTGCCAGTGGACACGGCACAGGAGCAAACCTGGGGCAGGTCTAAGCAGAGCAGGTGACCCCCACTGACCCTCACTGCCCAGGCAACCCCCACTGACCCCCCTCTCATGAGAAGCATCAGCTGTGTCTGTCCTAAGACACACGGTCTCGGGTGACCTGGTAGAGCTGACCACTGGAGAATGTTCCGTTTTCCCCCAGGAACCAGTTAGGGGAACGTTTATTTTAACAATGTCACCAGCAGGAAACGGAGGCCAGGATGCTGGAGAAGTGGCTCATCGCGCAGTGGATCCGGGAACCCAGCGCTGGGACCCTCCTGCCCTGGCCTAAGAGGACACACGCCCTGTTGCCCCTTTGCCCTGTGACTTCACCCAGGCACATCCCTGGGATTGGACAGAGCTGAGGGGTCCACAGCAGCTGCAGGTCACCCTGCAGTGGTCAGAAGCACTCTGCCTGGACAGCTGCACCTGATTTGCTCTTCCCAGTGTGGTGCCCACTGGCCACCTGTGACCACTGAGTCATTAAAACGTGCCCACTGGAACCGGGGGATCAAATGTAGTTTTTTCCCCCTAAATTTAAATTAAATAATTTAATTGAAATGAGGCTACTGTTGTATCAGCACAACTCCGGGCCATGTCCACACCTGGGACAGCAGATGGAAATGGTGGAAGATGACCGGCCGGAGAATCTGCTTTCCCATGCACAGGATTTTGTGTTCGAGTTACTCACTGCAGAGTCACTTCTGTCCCCTCCACACACAGCTACCGTGGCGGGCAGGAGGGCCGGCTCAGACTTCACAAATGCTGGTCTCCTAGGTTGGGCTGGTCGAGAAGTGCAAGTCCATTGAGAGACACAGAGCAACTTCGGTGTCTCTAGACCTGGGTGCCCAGTGTCCAGGCCACAGGGTGACATCTGAAGCCATGTCTCCACGGCGTCAAACTCTTGTTTCACACAAACCTTTCTGATTCTCACCACAGAGTCGTTCTTCGTTCCCTTTGAAATCAGCCCCGGTCTTGGAGGGACAACAGAGGCCACATTTTCCTGCAGCCAGATTTGTTGTCCTGGGTCTGGGTGGAGGGTGTGACAAGGAGCTCAAAGCCCAAGGGTGGACAAGAGGCTCAGCCTCAAGCCTTGTTGGTTTGAGGCCTTTGTGGGGCAGGGGATGGAGTCGGGAGGGTCCAGAAAGAGCTGATGAGCAATGTCACATTCGCCCATGGCCGACGCCCTGCCTGTGGGTCCAGGTTGACCTCATGAAGACACAAACGTGATCGTGCCGTCGCCCCAAACTGGTTGTTTTTGAATATCCCAGGAGGGTGGCTCTCAGAGGGTGCGGGCTCTGAGGACCACCCGCGTCCCCCGCGTCACACCTGCCAACGCCTCCCGGTGTTCCGGTACCACACTCCGGAATCTTCTGTCGTGCTCTCTTCTGTCCTGCCCTCTCAGGTCCATCCTGCCCCATGGGCTTTGGATTCTGAGGAGGACCCACCACGCTGACTCCGTAACCACACCGTCTTTTTCTTTCTGCGTCCGGCGTCTTTCAATGTGTAGAATGTCTTCTGGTTCCAAGCTTTTGGCTGCCAGTGACAGGGAGTCTTCTCTATTGTGGCCGAGGAACATCCACTGTACCTCCCACACATTCCTGGTCCGTGCACCTGTCGAGGGACACGGTGTTGATCCCGATTGACAGATGCCGGAGCAAGCCAGGCCTCGGGGGATCCCAGGCCTGCGCCATCCTGAGGGTCCCAGCCGGAGCCCCAGACATCAGGGAGCAGAGGGAAGCTAACCTCACGGTGCCCTTTAAGTCCTTGAACATAGGCACATGGGGTTCATTAAGCAGCAAAAGGCCAGAAGGGAAGCCCCAGAGTTTAGCCTTGTCCTCTGAGGAGCAGAGGGAGCCCTGCAGAGTTGTAGGCAGTGAGCAGAACCCAGGAGACATGGCTGCGGCCCTTCTCTCCGTGCTGGCCTGGCTCCCCCAGGCAGAGAGGGCCTGTGCTCAGATTCCAAGGGGTCCCGGGCCACAACGAGATACACGTCAATTCTTCTACCGCAGGGTGTTCCGGGGGCACGGCTCCCCCGAGGTGCCCCTGATCAGAAGGGCATGCCTGACCAAGACGCTCAGGAGGGGAGTCCGCGTAACATCACCAGGGCACGGCTCTCTTAAGATGCCAGCTTCCTCAGTGTTGCTCCCCCTCACCATCTAGAGTCCCTGGCAGGACTGGGCGGCAGACACTGAGGGAACCATGGTCCATTCTCCTCGGCTCACTCTCCACCGCTGCCCGCCCCACACCCCACACGTCCACACACCTCTGCCCGCCAAGCTGCCCGGAGACAAAGCAGACACAGGCTCTCAGTCCCAGCAGCAGAGCCAGAGCCAGGGCCCAGGGCGGCTCCCCGCAGCCGGGTCACACAGAGGACGCGGGAACAAGGCCCCACTGTGGCTCCTGCCCGGGGAAGGCCCGCCCGGCTCCTGGGCCTGGCCCCGCTGTGCCCGAGAAGACGTGAAAGCAGCTTTGTGGACGGCTGGGCAGGGGGGCTCTGGGCGCCTCGCATTCCTGCCTTCGGCTCCCTTGATCCACGAGAGCCAACGTGCTGGAGGAGGGAACTGGAGACCCCTGCACTCAGCCCTGTATCTGGAGGCAGGGGAACGGAAATACCAGGCATTCAGCAAATATTGACGGAGGGCTGTGTACACAGGCCCGGTGCGAGGTGTGGCTGAGAATGGAGTCTCTGTTGATGGAGGCAGGTCGCTGGTGGAAGGCATTCAACAGAAACTTCCAGAAAATGCTGACAGTGCCAGGCCCTGTTTGGAGGCTAGGATGTTGACCGAGGCCGAGGCCTGTCCTGGCTCTAGGGTGCCCACACCCAGCAAGGGGTGCCGACAGCAAACCAAATGGGGTCCCCAGCAGGCAGCAGCACGTGCCCCGGGGGGCGGGGGCCGGGATGAGCTCAAGGGACAGACAGCGCCTGCTCTGATCGGGTGGCCACGTCCAGACCTGCCCACATCTGCAACCGCAGGCCCCACAGCCACCTGTGCCCCCCGGTGCTCCACTCCCTCCCTCTGAAGCCCGAGTCATCTCCAGAGGCCTCTGCAGCCTGCGGTGCCCTGCAGACTTCTGCTGATGGCCCCTGTTTCTGTCCTCACCACATTTCCCTCCAGACGGGCCCTTCTCATTCTCCCCTGGCTTCCTGCACTCACATCCTGGGCAACCTGTGAGTGCGATGTTCTTAAGGTAAGACAGAACACGTGTGTGCATGGATATCTCGGAATAGCATCAGAATCCCCTCACGGAGTCGGGAGCACATTTGCCTCTGTCCTGATCACATTGATTTGTCCTTGCTGTTTACTTGTGAGTCTCTCCCTGGCACAGACCATGAGCTGTTGTCTCACGTAGGGCAAAGCTTTCTCTAGATGAGAGGCTGGTCATCTCTGGCCCACGTAACCTGCCCACTGTCTATTTTGTTTGGCCCATGGGCTAAGAATGGGTTTTGCATGAACATTCGCAACCCATCTGATGACAGGTCAAAGCCTGCCTCTCACAGCACAGTGACGCCCTGGGCTCCTGAGTGCAACCCTGGGTGGCCCTACATGCACACGGTGTCCTCTGCCACGGGGCTGTGGGTGTCTGTATCATAAACCTGCAGCCTTTCCCATCTGTCCTGTGCTGGGTGCTGTGCTTGGTAGTCTGGTACTATTTAGAGTTTGGGGTGAAAAAAAGGTGATCCAAACACTGACTCCTGGGATGGATGGGGGGTGGGGGGTGGATGGGTGGGTGGACTGGTGAGTGGATGGGTGGATGGGCCATAGGTGGGTGGGTGGGTAGATGAATGGATGGGTGGATGGATGGATGGTAGTGGATGGGTGATGGGTGATGGGTGGAAGGGTGAGTGGACAGATGGATGCCCAGGTGGATGGATGGATGGATGATGGATGATGGATGGGTGGATGGTAGGTGGAAGGGGGATGGTGATGGTGATGGGTAATGGGTAGATGGATGTCTGGGTGGATGGGTGGGTGGATGGGTGGATGTCTGGGAGGATAGATGGATGGGTGGGTGGGTTGATGTCTAGGTGGATGGATGGGGGGTGGGGGGTGGATGGGTGGATGGGTAGATGTGTGGGTGGGTGGGTAGATGGATGGATGGGTGGATGGATGGATGGTAGTGGATGGGTGATGGGTGATGGGTGGAAGGGTGAGTGGACAGATGGATGCCCAGGTGGATGGATGGATGGATGATGGATGATGGATGGGTGGATGGTAGGTGGAAGGGGGATGGTGATGGTGATGGGTAATGGGTAGATGGATGTCTGGGTGGATGGGTGGGTGGATGGGTGGATGTCTGGGAGGATAGATGGATGGGTGGGTGGGTTGATGTCTAGGTGGATGGATGGGTGGGTGGATGGATGTCTGGGTGGATGGGTAGATGGGTGGGCAGGTGGATGGGTTTTTCTGACCCTGGGACCTGTTCACTTTCCCTCCTTGACCTCTTCTTGCCTCCCTGACCCAGAACCCAGCCCACAGCTGCCCCTCCCCCATGCTCTGGTGCAGGGTCCCAGGCCTCCTATCCCTGTGCCTGTCCCGTGTCCCCTGTTGGCTACATAGACCACCACACCCTGCCATCCTGTCCTAAAATCTTCTTCTTCTTGACAGGGCCCCTCCCCAGCCCGGGCTCCTTGGTCCAAGGTAGAGATGTGACTCTGTGGGTGCTTTGAGGTTGGACCCGTCTGCGGCTGGCCTGTCCACTTCTGTGTCCGTGACCTTCATGGTCTCCTGAGAAGCCCTGTGGGAGGGGGTGCCGGGAGGCTTTTCCAGGGGAGGCTGCAGCCTCCTCCTCCTTAGAAGCCTGATGGTTTTCAGGACCCTGAGAAGACTCAGTGGGTGCTTGGCTCAAGCTCAGCTTGGCTCAGCCTGAGAAGGACCAGGCCCACAGCGTGCTGATTTGGGAATGAGCGCGGGAAAGACGGTCGCCTGCAGCCTGGACACGGGCACTTACAGTCAGGCTTCTTCGCCAGCTCCCAGGGCTCAGGACAGGCCTGTGTGGGTGATGCCACTGGTGGAGAAAATGGGCATGTGTGCGGGTCACAGGGGAGCAGAGTGCAGCCCGTAGATCCCCCGTGTGTGTGTGTGTGTGTGTGTGTGTGTGAGTGTGCAAGTGCACGCATGTGGGCGTAGGGACAGTGGAGAGGGCAGAGATGGGCAGGGCGGCCCGCTGCTCTCCCACAGGCTCCAGGGAAGGAGCTGGGCTGCTGTTCCCCTGGGAGAGGCAGGGATCCTCGGGCACGGTGGGCTGGGCTGGGTCCAGGGCTGAGGGAGTCCAGGGAGACAGGCCGAGGACCGGGCAGGGAACCTCGCTGGCCACAGCCTTTCCTCCCTGGGCACACGCACCCCTTGTGAAGGGACAGCCCTCCTCCTTCCCAGAGGCAGGTCTGTTCTCTGCCCCCTGGAATCAGGATGGCTGGTGACCAAAGGAAGTGACGTCGTCTTGGAGCCAAGGCCTCCGGGGTCTTGGCAGCTGCCCACGTTTGCCTCCCGGAGATCTCCACCTGAGGACCCCGTCTAAGGGCCCAGAGGATGAGACATCACTCACAGAGACCCTGGGCCAGTACCAGCTGCTGGTCAGACCCACAGGGGAGGCCATCTCAGCTGCCCCGCCAGGCATGGCATCCAAGCACAGCACATCTGTCACATCTGGGTGCTGCAGCTGGGACAGCCCTTACTAATAGCCCCAACCTGCGAGGGAGGCACAGGAGGCACCGGGGTGTAAAACGGAAGGGAGGGTGTCCTCTGATCCAAGGGACAGTGTCCAGGGGCCTTGGCACAGTCCCTCACAGATAAAGGATGACCTGTACACTGGCCTCCTAGCAGTGGGTGGTCAGCAGCCTCCTGTCTTCAGGGTGGACAAAAGGGCAGATGGCCACATCCTAGCATGGACCGGGAGCCCTGGGGGAGGGGAGGACGCACCATTTGGCCACAGAGATCACAGCAGCCAGGCCTGGCCGTCACGGAGTGTGCTAGGTGCGATTATAAAGGCTTGATTGTCACTGGTGTCTTTACGGCTCCACAGCCTCTCAGGTAGAAGCATCCCTTATTCCCATCACACAGGAAGGGAAACTGAGGCAGGGAAAGGGCAGCGTGCATGGGTCGTGCCTCTGGGGAGACTGTATCCGGACCCTGCTGTCTGAGCCTCATGAGGCCATGAGGGACCAGGGACGGGGAGCCAGGTCTGCCACCTGCTCAGAAGTCTGGCTACGTGACAAGAGGCACCCGGGGCTGGGGAGCGTCCACGGCCCTCCTGGCAGCACAGGTGGCCCGGCCAGATGCACGCTGCCCGTGGGGTGTTTCCCTCTCCCCAGACGCAGCCCGCTCCTGCCCCCTCCCTCCAGGAAATCCTGTTGGTGCTATTTTGGGGAAATTGATGACTTTTTTCCTGGGTCTTCCTGGAGCCCCAACAGATGGTCCCAGATTTGTGTGCCGTTTCCAGGGTGGTGACCGAGGCACTTGCTTGATGATTCTTTCTCCTGCGTCAGGCATCACAATCAAATTGGGTCCTTCAACAAATATTTGCCCCGTGGTAGGTGCTGGGAGGTGAACCACACGCATTTATTGAGTGTGTATCACGCCCTGGGCGGGCAGCAGCCAGCAAGACCGTGAACTAGGACCAGCACCATTCCAAGGGGGACTTGGGGTCCCCAAAGGGGACACGTTCATGAGCAGTTCCTGGATTGTTACCCCAAACCCTATGCATGGCCCCAGAATGTTTCCCTACAAGCAAGGTCGGATTAAAATGGAAAAAATATCTCCAGAGAACAGGGAGGAAGCCGCGGCCTACAGAGAGGAGCTGTGGGTGCCCCGGCTCCGTCTCTGAAGGATCCAGGCACAGCTGCAGGAGCTTCGAGGCAGGGTCTGTCCCCAGGAGGTCACTCTTCTGCTTGGAAGGAAATTGTGTCCTAAGAGAGGAACTAGGAGAGTGTAGAGAGATGTGACCAACACCCGTGGCCCCCCGAGCTGGGGACCCTGCTGTGTGGCCACACACTGTGTCTGTTGTAGCCCTGGAACTGCTGAGTGTCCTGGGTAGCCTGAGGGCTAGTCTGGCATCGTCTGGTTGACCCAGCCTCACCTGTCCAGGTGAGGCCACAGCAACAGGTGCTTCCTCTGGGCCTCAGTGTCTCCATCTATAACATGAGAGTCCGGGTGCCACCAGCCCCTGGGGAGGGTTAAGAGGGACGATGGGAGGCCAGGCTCTAAAGTGGAGCGGTACCGAGTCTGGAGAGATGGCCGCCAGCTAAGTGGGCAGGAAGACCCCGTCTCTGCCCAATCTCGAGGTCGACGGGGGTTCTGTTGGGGGAAAGCAGGCACCTAGGCTCTGCGGGGCTCTCGGTGGTCCCAGGATGGCAATCACTTCCCCTGGGGAAAAGTGTAGAATGCAACCAGGGAAGGTTCCAGAACAATCCAGAAACTGAGGCATGCACCAATTTTAATTCCCACTCGGATGCGTCCACTTGAGGGACGTGGGGCCCCTCTGGGCGCAAAGCCGGCCGATGCAGGCTCAGCCCTGAGCTGACCTGGTGCTGGGAACCAGGACCCAGCAGAAGCTGCAGGGGCCTTGGCCCCGTCCTGCCTGGGCCGTGGGAGAAGCTCCGTGGATACCGCTCTTCACGGTAGTTGTGTTCTGTGGAGTCACCGCCAGTGCTGGGCACAGCCCCTGGAGGGCTGGGGTCAGGTTCTGGGAGCCTCTGTTCACAGCATCTCCACCCAATTAGCCTACAGGTCCAACATCCCTGGGCCAGACTCCCAAACCCAGGGGCACTGAGCACAGACCGGAGGAGAATCCCACACCACAGAAACTGGCTTCACATGCACCGTTGTTAAAATACCCTTATCAGATCGCCGTCGGGCTTGGGCACGAGGTCTAGACGATTGGATTGCCCACGGGGCACCCGTCCCACCCCCAAGACATATTGTCACACGCACAGTGTGCAAGTGTCCCAAACCAGGGGGAAGCCTGGGGTCTGAGGCCGGGTGCTCCCAGGTGCTCTAGAATAGGACGCTCATCCTGCAGAGTCAGCTGAGTGACCAGGGGCTTCTCAGCAGCTCAGGCCTTGGCCCTTCCTGCTGCCGGTTCCAGCCCTAGGTGGGTTTTCTCCTCAGGCACTAGGCAGCCTGGGAACAGGAGCTGCGCCAGCCCCACCCATTGAGGACAAAACCCGTGGGAAACGTAAGGTATCTGGTGGAGGGCACATGTTAGGAGCCTGGCAGCCCGGGGGCGGGGGGTGCCCGGCTTGGTGACCTCCACGGGGCCCTGGGTCAGGAGACATGGGTGCTCACCCAAGCTCTGTACGAGCCAGGTAGCCTCCTTTTGCCATTAGGAATAAATTTCAGGAAGGCAAATTCACAAATAGGACGGATAGTACATACGCGGCTGGGGAGGAGGGAGAGCGCCCAGCTGGAACCCCCAGTCACCCACCAGAAAGGAGGGGACCCAGGCCCCAGGAGAGCAGCTGGGCCCTTCTGCCAAACTCAACCCAGCCGTGAGAGCCAGGGGCAGGAGGGAAGCACATCCCAAGGCCCGTCCCTCAGCCTTTCTGTGCCATTTGGGGACAGCCAAGCTGTAGCTTTGAGAGTGGGCTCAGCCTGCAGGCAGAACGGGGCTTCCTGGGCATGACCCTCACCCACTGGGCCTCTGTTTCCTCATCTGGAAAATGGGTACCGTTGACATAAAGTGGCCAGTAAGATTAGCTCAGTGCCAAAAGGCTCGGCGTGGAACCACCATGCGACCCAGCAGTACCACTCCCCGGTATCTACCCTGAAGAGTTGGAGTCATCTCACACGGTGGCCCCCGCACACCCATGTGGGTAGCAGCACAATTCATGACGGCCAAACCGCGGAAGCAGCCCAGTGTCCATCAGCGGATGACTCGACGAAGACAGTGTAGTATTTACACAATGGACTTCCGCTCAGCCCAAGAAAAGGAAATCATGCCATTTGCAGGAAAGTGGACGGAACCAGAGAGCATCCTGACAAGAGAAATGAGTCGAACTCGAAAGGTGAAGGGCCGAGTGTTCTCCCTCATATGTGGTCGCTAAGGAGGAAAAGGCGGAAAAAAGGTCGGGGAAGGTCTTTTGAAAATCAAAGGGAGAGGGCCGGGGATGTGGCTCAAGCGGTAGCGCGCTCGCCTGGCATGCGTGCGGCCCGGGTTCGATCCTCAGCACCACATACCAACAAAGATGTTGTGTCTGCCGAAAACTAAAAAATAAAAAAAAAATAAAAAAAACTATTAAAAAATTCTCTTTAAAAAAAAAATCAAAGGGAGATCAGTAGAAGTCGGGGGACCAGAGGGTGGGGGACAGAAAGGGCTAGGGAGGGATGTTGGCCAAATTACGTGGTCACGCGGTGTGCCTGTGCGAATGCATAACAACAAACCCCATCAATATGCACGACTGTAATGCACCCATAAAAAAGGTGCAAAGAAAAAATATACACTTAAAACATGATAAAATAAAATAAAACAAAAGTTCTCCTCTGTCCCCATCCCCAGACGCCGGCCCCCTCCCCCAGGCAGTCCTTTGCTGACCCCACTCGGATCTCTGCAGAGACGTGCGGTGCTCTGGAGGGGTCAGTCGGCTGAGGCTGCCCAGCGGCATGGCACAGAGACTTGCCTCTCTGTTCTGGAGGCCCGATCCTGGACCCAGGGGTTGGCAGCTGGCCCCTGCGACCCGGCCGCAGGGCTTGGGCGGCCACCTTCCCGTGCTTTCCTCACTGGTCCTTTGCCCAGGGCACACTCACCTTCCTGAGGCGCTCCTGTTCTGAGGACACGGCCATGCTGGACGGAGGGCCACCCCAGTGACCTTGCCTGGTCTTGGTGCCTTCTCAACGCCTGCCTTTGGAGGTGGTCTTCGGGAGCTGGGGTTTCGACCCATGAGTGCAGGCTCTATTCAGCCCGAGTCCACCTCTGTCCCCCCAGTTCCCGACTCTCACAACTGCACAGCACCTCCCTGTGTCCCAAGGGCCCTGAACTCATTCCAGCAGCAGCTCTGAGCCCAGAGCCTCATCTGAACACCACCCAAGTCAGTGGTGGGAGAGGCTTAGGCCAAGCCCCTTGCAGGGGGAGTCCAGGGCCGCCACAGCACGAAGCCGGCAGAACTCCACCTCCGAAGGGGAGAGACGAGGCAGAGGGACGAGATGGAGGGGGACAATGGGTGCCTGACACAGTCGAGACCTGCGAGGCCGATTCCACTCTATTCTGATCCTCAGGGACTCTGTCCTTGGCTGGGGCTCTGCCCTCCAGGCCCAATGGGCAGCAGCTTCGTCCCCATGGCCCTGGGGCTCTGGGCAGCAGCTTTGCCTTTCCAAGTCTGGGCAGTGGCAGCTGGGCCCTCTGACACCCAGGCTGGGGGCCCACATGGCAGTGGCCGCCCCGCTGTCCCTGAGTCGTCCAGGGACCATCTTTGCTTTCCACAAAAGATGGCGCATGCCCACACCCCGACAGCTGGATCATCTCCCCTGCCGCGCCCCAGAGCTGCCCTGGTTCATCCACGTGCCTTCCACTCTGTCCCTCCTGGTCCCGGCTGGCAGGTCTGGTGGTCAGGTCCCTGTGTCTACTCACATCACTGTAAGTGGTAAGACACTCTGCTTAGAAGTCTCCTCAGGTGAATTTCCAAGTGCGTCACTTTTAACTGGAACACAGCACAGCCCCGGTTTCCACCCTGCAACAGGGACCGCCTTCCCTCTGGTTCCCAAGGGAACGTGCCCTCTGTCTGAGACCCCAGAGCACCCTCAACCTCTGTGTTGGACTGGCCGTCTCTTCGAGGCACTCCGGGCTTTCTCTGACTTGCACCTCAAAATCTTCCAGCTTCTACCCATTCTGCGGTCCCAAAGCCCATCTCCATGTTTTCAGATATTTGTTACAGCAGCACCCACTTGCTGGTACCAAAGTCAGTATCAGTTAGCTACTGCTGCCATAACAAAGCACCACAGCCTGGATGGCTTAGACAATGGGGATTTGTTTTATCACATTCCAGGGCACTGGGAGCTCTGGTTCCACCTCAGCCCTCCCTCCTTGGCTTGCAGATGACCCCTTTCTTTTTCTGGGAGCACAGAACCCCCGTGTCTCTCTTCTTTTGAAGACACCAGCCATAACAGATCAGAGGCCCAGTTAATTTAATGATCTCCTTAAAGGTCCCATCTCCAAACATAGTCATGTTGAGGGTGAGGCTCTGACATGGGCTGGAAGCAGGCACAATTCAGTCCTTCACAACAGCTACTGGGTGGACAGGCAGATAGACAGATTAGTGATGCACACGGCTTCTCTTTTCGCCTCCTTCCCTCCATGATTGGCAGTGTGCTGCTCACATCTTGCTTCTCCTAGGTGGCCCTCTCCCTGGGGGTCTCCCCGGACAGCATGGGAAGGTGCTCCAGCGTTCCCTGGGTGGTCATTTCTGCAGCTGGTCTTTCTGGAACAGACTTCAGGCTGCTCCTGGTTTCCTGCTGTGAGCAGTGAGCTTCCTGGAATGTAACCTAAGCCGCTGTGCGTCTGTCTGTAGGGCACACCCCTGGGAGGGCTGTGACAGTGTTTAAAATCGCCCTCAGGTGTGGTTGGAGCCCTGACTGCCCTCCCGCCAGCCATCAAGGTGGGCAGAGCCACCAGCCGCAGCAGGGCTTTGCTCTGCAGGTCTTGTTGGCAGGGAACGCGGATCTTTCCACAGACAGAGGGCCCCTTGGGAGCGGGTGACTCTGTCCACGCCCTCTGCCTCTGTCCTGCAGCTCCGCTGGAGGCCTGAGTGACACTCAGGCCCATCCCCCCGCCCCTCTGGGGTCTCTCTGGGTCTTGTTTTCGGCTCTCCCGCAGCTGCCACTGTCCCCCATCGCTGGTCTCACTTTTCTCCTTTGGGCTAGTGAGGCAGCGACCCTTGTACAAGTGACAAACAGAACAGTTGGGACATTGAGCAGCTCTCTTGAGGACAGTCTGCGGCAGGAGGTTCTGGGACGTAAGTGCCCTGGTCCCTGCCCTCGTCCCTGCCCTCTCGGGGGAGGGGCAGGTGGAGTGTCCAGCAGCAAAAAAGGCCACCTCCTCGCTGCCCTGCTTGCTAGTGGAGTCCTGTCCCCAGCACCCTGGTGGAGGCCCCTCGTGGGTGGGCATCCCCTGACAGGCCTACAACAGCCATAGGCCACGGGGACGGAGACCACCAAGACTGGCCTCCTGGGGCCAGCACCGGCCAGCACCTGAGGCTCTGAGGAGGTTACAGCCACCAGGATCCGAGAGCGAGGAGGTGGTGGGGGGACGGGCTCCTGTCCAAGAGGGTAGGAGACCCCCACTCCAGGACACCATGGGCAGAGTGGGGGGTATTTTTCCCCCATTAAACCTCTCAAACAGAAATGCCCAAACTGCTCCCGCCCCAGAACACCCGGCCTCGAGTACTTGCCGTCTGCACAAGATCTCAAAGGCAGCCCCCACCTGGCTCTTGGGGCCCAGCAGGACGCTCGCCCAAGCTCAGGGGCCTAGGGGGACAGCTGGCCACGCACTGGACCCTCTGCCCTGCCTGGCGGGGCCCTGGCCTCCGTCTCCACACGGCAGCTCCTCACCTGCTCTCCTCCTTTCCTGCCCTGTGGGAGGTCTTCCAGGGCCGCAGGGAGGGCCGGTCCACCTAGTGTCGGAGTCACCACTGTTGACCTAGCACCTCCCGGCCTCCTCTTCTCCTCCTCGGGTCACTGCCCAAGATGCCACCGTGGGACGGGTTTCTCTGAACAAGGCAGCTATGGGTTTTGTGTCAAGGTGGCAGGGCAGGGTGGGAGCGGGTACCCGTACGGTGGGGATGGTCTCTGCTCTCCAGGTGTCCCCGCAAGCCAGCTGGTATCAGTGACAGGTTGGCCACTGCGGCTGAGCAGTACAGGCCACACGCTTCATGTTTTTTCCCAGGGAAAAAAAAAACGCCCATCAAGAGAGTTTGTAACCTCTGCATCCGGGAGCTTTTGGAAACCAGCGTTTTCCTTGTTCTTCAGCTTAAGGCTTCCTGCAAAACTGTTTCCATTCTCTACAAATCAGGACTCAGAATATCAGAGAGGTTAAGTAACTGACCCAAAGCCACAGAGCGAGCAACAGCACCAGGGTGTGAAATGAGGAGGGGGGGCTCAATGCTGAACCAGAACTTTCTCCTGAGCTCAGCAAGTGGAGAGAGTTGGGAGAAAGGAGATGATGTGAGTAGAGAGGCCAGGAGGTCAGCAGCCTAGCCGCCCAGACCTGACCTTGGCCTGGGGTTAGGCCTCCCGTTGAGCTGGGTGGAAACCTCCCACCTGAGGTCCCTCAGCAGTCCCAAAACTGGCCCTACAAATGCCCCCAAGCTGTCCTGTACCAGGCCTGGGTCTGCACAGATGCCGGCCCAGGTGCTGGGGAGGGTTCGGGGTCCCCTCCCTGGCGGGCTGTGTGTGCTTGTGCGTTTGTGACCAGGATCCAATGGGTCCATCCCTTCACTTTTCCTCGTCCAGTGGGCACGGCCAGCCGGTCCTTCCTGTCCTGGTCCTGAGGCCCCCTGAGGGCGGGGTTACGAGGACCCGAGGACCATGGGTGTGGGAGAGCGTGGTGGGGTCAGCAGTCACCCCGCCTCATGGTGAAGCCAAGGGCATCTGTGACTCCCCTGAGCTGGGGTCCACTCTGACCCCTCACCACAGGGTGACGGGGGTGGGGGGCTCCTCCTGCCAGGAACTCGCAGTGTCTGAGTGCCACACTGTGCTTTGGAGGAGTCCTCAGCCTCGTTTCTGTCCCCACTGATAGCCCTTGCTCACCTGGAACTGAGGCTGTGGCCTGGCCTCCTGGTGCTGGTAGGCAGTCCCCGGCTGCGGGAGGCAGCAAGCCTGGGGCAGTCGGCTCAATAAGGCCCCAGAGGCCCAGAGGGACCGAGGACGGGCCCTGGGTGGCCCTAGGCAGGTGGCCCTGTGCCATGTTAGGAGCCTGCAGTGGTGGCGTGACCCCGGGCTCCAGGGCCCAAGTGCTCACAGTCCTCCTGGACCCTGACCTCCAAACGGTAAGACAAAAAAGTGTCTGACGCTTGATCCCACCATACCTGGCGCAGTTTGTTCCCACAGCTGTGAGAACCAGAACCCATGACCCCTCGGGCAGAGTGCTTCTCGGGCTCCTGGCCACAGCTCGGGGACACTCAGGCCACCTGGTGTGGACTGCTGACCTCTGAAGGTCACCACCAGAGTTGGCCGCACCACAGGATAAGACCCTCTTTGGGTCAAGTCCCTGGTCACACTCACCTGCCCACTGCTGGGGCGCCGAGGGCCCTGCTCTCACAGCACAGAGGTCAGCGAGCATCATGTGCCACCGTCCCCCTGCTGTGAGTTCTCAGAGAAGCCACCCCCAGTTCTCCATGGACGTGGGAGACTCAGCCCGGGACGCGGCAAAAATAAACGCATCACTCGATTTCAGGATGCAGGAGAAACCAATCCAGATTTTTGCAGAACATTCAAAGTTGAACGTGTCACCAAACCGACTGGAGGTGCAGAACCCTGGTGAGGTTTGGGGGTATTTTCTGGACGGTTCTCCCCACGTACACAGCCGGGAGCCGAAACTGAGCAGCCAAAGCGGCAGGTGGGGACACCCTGGGCATTTCCTGGGGACGGCAGAACCTCCAGGGTGGCCCGCTGGCCCTTGGCAGTGCTGGGCTCCGGGCAGGATTCACCCCGTGAGCAGGACACACAGCAGGACACGAGGCCTCGATGCACAGGAGCAAGCCCCGGGGTCACCAGGAAGGAAGGTGGCCCGTCCCTCCGTGACAGGTCTCGTGACTCCACACAGGGGACTGGCGGAGAAGAGGGATTTTAGGGCCAACGCTTCTGGAGCCTTCGTGAAGACTGGCCAGCCCCGTGAGTGGCTCCTACACCCCGGGGACAGGTGAGGGAGTGCCACCCCCACGGACCACCTGTCAATCATCCCACATAGGAAATCCATTTGCACCTTCAAGGCCGTCCATGCCCCATGACCCACTTAGGTGGAGGCAGAAAAGGGACACCAATCATCCCCAGGAATGGACGTATCCCCTCAGTACCCACTGGCTGTAGAGGACACCTCAGCCCCACCCGCGGTTCACACTGAGCCTCAGGTGGAGGGGGTGATGCAAATTACCAGCTTCTTCCCCTCTGAACCTCCGTGTGTCTTCCACTGAGCTGGGCTTCCTGGGCACCTGTTGGGGACCATGGGGGATACGGGGGACTGGGCCACTTGCTGTCACGAGACTGGCTTCCAGGGCAAGGACGAGGGGCACCAAGCAGAGGGGCAAATGGTCCAGTTGCTGGTGGCCGTGACATGGGGAGAAGGGACCCTGCTCGCGTGACCTGGGGGTATTTTGGAGAGGCCCTTATTGCGCTAATTTTCTAAAATTTTCATGATTTAATTTGATCAAATTAATCTTTCCCTGGAGATTTTACTTCCCTCTCTACTTCTGGACAGCGTCCAGGCTGAGCCCATCGGCGCTCTCTAAATGCTGACCTGCTCAGGGCCAGCCCGCAGGGCGGCAGACCTCCTCTCCCGGGAGACGGAGGCTGCTGCGGCCCCCAGAGGACCCTCCCTTTTGCCCAGGTGTTGAGCTGCCCCAGGAAGAAGGCGCTCCAAGGAGGCATAGGCCTTGGAGGGTCCCTGGATTCTCCAGACTGCTCCCACTTCAAACCCACCTCAGGGGCAAAGCCAGAAGCCCCCCCCCCCCCGGGTTGGGAATGGTGGCCCTGACACAGGCTGGCTGTGTGCCTTAGGTAATTTGCTCAGCCTCTCTGTGCCTGGATTCCTGGTCCATACAGTCGCATGGTCAAGAGCAGGAGACACGGGGGCACCAGCACTGCCACTGGCCCTCCAGACCCAAGAGAGACGGCTGAAGTGACTCCATGGTGACAGCGAGCACCTGGTCCCACGTGCACGTGGCCTCCGCTCTGGGACTCCACTCTGCTGGAGAGTGTGCTGAGGGTGCGGGGCGTCTCCTCTGAGGGACAAGAGGAGCCCAGAGCTGGCCACAGTGTGGCAAGGGCCATATCTGAGAGGGTCGTGTGAACTGCTTCTCCACAGAGACGCGCCCCCCACCCCCAGGCCGGGGGCGCCCAGGGACTTTGGTTTTCATGACTTGGGTATGTTTGATGCCCTGAACAGGCGCCTTAGTGCATTCAGTTCAGCTTGGCAGAGTCCCTCAGGAGAGGAGTCCAGCAAGGGTCCTGGAAGTTGGGACCGAGACTCAGAATCCCAGGTCTGAAGCCCCGTCACCATCTGCAAACAGGAATCACGGTAAGGGTGCCACTAAAGGGGACGGTGGCCCTGCATATCGGTTCACTCGAGGGTCCCCATGACCCCACAAGCTAGAACAGACCATTTTCCTTCAACGTCCAGATACGAGAAATGAGACTCAGAGAGGGCGAGTGACTGGCCCGGAGCCCCCAGTGCAGGGTTAGGCTGAGGGCAGTTGGGACCCGGTGTTCTGACCCTCCGTCTGGGGCATCTTCCGACCCTCCGCTGGCCCCGGGCGTGGAGGGCGGCATTGAGTCACAGGGCGTTGGGGGCCCTCGTTTCTCCCCGGGGCCTTTCTAGGGAGGGTCTTCTTTCCTGAATCCAAACGCCTGGAACCCGCAGAGCAGCGGCTGGACCCCTCCTCCCCTGGCTCCTTCCCTTCCCTCTTCCAGCCTGAGCTCTGCACCTGCTCTCTGGCAGCCATAGGTCCCATCAGAGGGAGACGGGGACCCAGCAGCCACGGCCTGGCATTGCGGCCAGAGCCCCGTGAGGCCCTGACAGCCCAGCTGGGCCGGGAGACACCACTGGACGCGATCAGGACCCCACAATGGCTGGGAGCCCCTGGGACGCCATCGACGGGGAGCACCCAGCCCTGTCTGGGCATCTCGGACACATGGCATTGTGGCAGGGGGCTGTGCCTCTGGCACCATCATTTCAAAGTTGGAAAAGGCCACAAGGCCCGAGCCGGGGACGAGCTGAGCTGGACCAAGCCCAGGACCCCAGGCCACTGCTCCTGAGGCCAAGGCCGGCATGTGACTCTACCAAGAGAGGTCCCCAGAGCCACCTGGTTCTGGAATCGAGTCTGGGGACTGAGCTGTGTCTCTGGGTGACGCTGGCTCTCTGACTGTCCTCTGATGGACAGTACTCTGGCTCCCTCTGCTCCTCTGGGCCCCGGGGGCCGCCCTGGGCATTTCCTCCCGGAAACGTTGCCCAGCAGACATGTGCTGGGCGCCTGGAGAGAGGCAGGGAGGCCCCAGGACCCTGCTACAGGCAGGCAGCCTCCATCCTACAGAGGGACTCGGGCCTCCCTGGGCACCCGGGGGCCCAGAACCATCCCCTGTGCTGTGGAGGTGGGCCCAGCAGGCGGCAGGAGCCTGGCACAGCTCCCCTCTGGCTGCTGCCTCCGACCCCAACACAGCCTCTGGCTTTAGCAGAACGTGGGGACTCTTTCCTGGTCCCTGCCACCCCCTCCCTGGCTCATGAAATGGAGTGAAGACCCTGGGGCCCCAGAACACCCCATCAGTGGCCCGCTGGTCCCCTGGTTCCTGCTCTGACTTTGTTCTGCGGGATTCTCCAACGGCAGCCTCCCCCGGCCTTGGAGCTCCCGAGGCCAGGAAGTGCGGAGGCTGAGGTCCACTGGGAGGAGGGTGTGGGAAAGGCAGGCACGGGCTCCTCCAGAGCTGCGGGGGCAACACTATCTGGAAGCTGGGGGAGAAGAGGCCCCACCAGGACATCGTCCACCTAGGAAGCGCCTGATTGGAGACCGATGCCCGCTGGGGCTCTCTGGGAGCAGGACAGGGCTGGGCCTCCCTGCCCGCCTGCCTCGCTGTCCTTCCTTCACCCACAGCTGCGGTAGATGCTCCAGGACAACACAGGGACCCAGAGCCTTCACACCCAGCTGTGCCCAGACAGCTGACACTTTGCTGGCCCCTTGTCAGCGACCCAGCAGGGGCCAGTGACAAGCTCCAAGGGCCCCAATGTCCCCCACTTGACCTCTTTCCTACTCACTCTCCTCCCACATCCCTCTTTGCCCTTTCTCCCCTCCTTCATTGGCCCTTTGGTCCTCTTAGGAGACGTCCCTCAGGCTGAGCTAACTGCAAGCTCCCTGAAGTTGTTGCCTGTGGAAGAGAAGAGCAAGAGCGGCTGCAGGTGCTGATGCCCATGGGGGACCGGGCAGGCACTGCTGGGCACAGGCTGCAGCTGGCAGTTCCATCTTCCCAGAGGGTTGCCCGCTGCAGGCGCTGAGGGGTGTGGAGGAGCAGGCACCACGCAGGTGAGAAGGCCAGAGGTGGAGGCTCGGCGTGGGCTGCTCCCGTCTGCCTGACCTGCGGGAGCTGCTCCTGAGGCCCCGGGAGGCCTCCGAGGAACGGTCTCCACCAAGAAGCAGTCGCTTCCTCCACAGGCCGGAGCCCAGGACTCCTCCCAGACCCCGCCAGCCACCAGCTGCGGCTCCTGTCCTTCTGTGGGGCCACAGGACGTCTCCAAGCATCACCTCAGTTGTAAGGCACTTGTTTGTAAGTTGTGCCAAACACAACCCAGAGTGCTTCCACAGCAGACGCTTCTCACCTCCCTGACAACACCCCAGAGGCAGAGCGGCTCCAGGGGGGCTCATCCCACAGCTCAGTGAGACACCAAGAACCCAGGCTCTTCCTATCTTTCTTCACAGTCATCCTTGCCTCTCCGCATAGTCTCAACATGGCTGCCATAGCTCCAGGCCAACCTCCACACAAAAACATCCAGACGTGAAATGGGGCCATCTCTTGCTTATACCTCTTTAAGGGTTTAAGGACCCTTTCCCACAAGACCCAGGAGACCTTTTCTCACATCTCATTGGCCAGAACTGGGTCACATGTCCTTGCCTAAACCAAAAACAGGCAAGAGGGGTACAGCTACATGTTTGTTTCAACTAGTTAGAATCTACCCATGCCTGGGGCCGGTGGGCCTGGAAATGATTACTTAGCTGTCTGGTTTAAAAACAGGATTTTTCTGCCTCAAGCGTTTTCCTAATGACACCTTGTCACCTGCCTCCTCCTCCTTACAGGGTCATCACCCAAGGAGGTGGCACTGAGCCTCTCTGCAGGCCACAAGCCACAGGCTCTGAGCCATGCATGCCCTGGCCCTGCCAGTCCGTAAGGTGGGAACAAACGGCCCAAATTCCTGGCTTGATGGGATTCGGAGATAACCGTCAGCAGACGTTCCAGGGGTTTCTGTGACCGACCATGAGCTCAGCCTGTGTTTGTAAAGGATCGTGTCGCACGTCAGCAGAGTGGGGTCAGACAGAGGTTAGCCTGTTCACACGTGGGTCTGCGAGAGGGGGCCCCCCCCCCCCCGAAAGCCAGAAGGAGGGAGAGCAAAACCATGGGGAGGCGGGGATCAGGGAGGGAGGTGGCCTCTGTCCTGACCTGCCTCCAGGAGTTGGGAGGCTGCCCCAGGAAAGGCCCGTTGGCTAGGGAGACCAGCCGCGCTGGGAACACCAGTTGCCTCCAGGGCTCACCTCCCTCCCAGACCCCAAAACCACTTTTGCAAAATCTCACTGTGCTCGTTGGGTCTTTCGCTGCTGCTGTGATGTTAAAGACCCAACCAGAACAGACGGAGAGGAGGAGAAGTGGGAGGGCTCGTGGTTTCACAGGTCTCAATCTACAAGAGGCTGGCTCCACTCCTCGGGGCTCCAGGGGAGGCCGCACATCCTGGAGGAAGACTGTGGTGGAGGGAAGCAGCTCACATGGTGATCAGGGAGCACAGACTCCACTCACCAGACAAAGACACGCCCCAGAACCACCCCCATGCCCACCCCGTAGCCACACCCCACCTGCCTGCAGCCACCACCCAGCTAATCCCATCAGGGACTGATTCACCCATTAGGGGAAGGCTATCACCCAACCATTTCTCCTCCAAACCTTCTGGAGGAAGCTTTTGAGGGACGCCTCATCCGAACCCCAACACTCTGTCCCTGGCACCCAAAAGCTCACACTCATCTGACCATGTGAGGTATGTCTAGTCCATTCCCAGGGGTCCCCCAGTCTCAACAGTTCTGAGATTGCTCGCAGTTCCAGTCCACAGTCTCCTCGGAGGCGCAAGGCAACCTCGCGTGGTGAGCTCCTGTTAAACGAAAAGTATCCAATTCACAAGTATCCAATAGATAAAGGGACAGAGTGACCATTTCCATTCACAAAACAGGGACATAGAGGAAAGGATGGGACCAAAGCAAGACCGAAATCAGCTGGGCAAGTGGGTCCCATGGCTCCACGTCCAGCCTCTGGGGCACGTGGCACCGGGATGTTCTCTGCAGTGGGCTTATAGTCCGCCCTGTGGCCTTGTTGTTTGCAGCCCAAGGGGCCTTTCTGTTGGCTTGTCTCTCTGCTCAATTCCTGAAGCTCTCCTAGGGCAACATCCCACGGCTGGCATTTCTTAATCGAAGTGGTCTCCACGGCAGCTCTGGCTTCCCCCTCCTCTCCTGCTGCACTTTGCCTGGCCTCCAAGACCTTCCTTTGAAATCTTAGTGGGAGCCTCCACGACCCCTAACTCCAGCATCCTGCATCCTTGCAGAACCAGCTACACATGGTGGACTCCAGGGTCAGCTGCTGCCCAGCCTCTAGGGACCCTGGCTGCAGCAGCCTCTGAGTGTCTGAGCATGTTGAACACCCCCCCCACCCCAGGCTCCTTGTACAGGAAGGGTGTCCCCTGGCCTCTTAAGAGAATTTTCACCTTTACTCTGGAGCTTGAGATGGGTATGGTCTTGCTAGCTCCTGAGATGCCCTCAAGCCATCTTTCTTATTATGTCTCTGGGCAAAGTCTTGAGCATTTCCTTCATGGCCCTCAGTCTTTAACACCTGCAGCTTCCTTAGCCCTAGTTTTACTCCAGCCTTTCAAATTCACTTTTCCCAAATCTTTCTGCTCTGCATTCTGATCCTGATTGTCACAATAAACTTGGCTAAAAGCCACAAGTAATAACCATGCCACCGCCTGGATGCTATGCTTCCTAGACATGTCTTCTGCCAGATTAAAAAGTCCATTACTTTTAAAATCAGCCTCACAGAAAGTCTGAGGATATGTGCAAAACGCAGATGACTTCTCAGCCAGAACATAGCACAAATGGCCTCCAGTCCAATTACCAAGTGTCCTGCTTTTCCTCTAAACCCTTTTGAGCCCTGTCTTTACTGTCCATGGTCCTATGGTCATTCTGGTCTTCCGAGTTCCCACCAGAATCGGCCATTAAGCTCCACTTACAACAACCTAAGCCATTTCCCGCTGGCATCTGCTGCTAAGCATCTCAAAATTCCTCCCACCAATTCCAAAAAGCTTCTGAACCACACAGTCAGGTCAGCCATAGCAGCGGCCCCGCTCCTGGTACCAGTTTCTGTTTTAGTCAGCATTTTCTCTGCTGTGACTTACAGACTCAACCTGAAGGACTGTAGAACAGGAAGAGTTTATTTGAGGGCTCACGGTTTCAGAGGTCTCAGTCTGTGGATGGCTGGCTCCACTCCTCAGGGCTCAAGGTGAGGCAGGACGTCACGGAGGGAGAGAGAAGCAGAGGGAAGATGCTCACATGGTGGTCAGGAAGCAGAGGGAGACTCCACTCTCCATACATACATACAAACGTACACATACACACATGTATCATATAATAAAATATATGTACATTCTGATAGATACCCCATAGCCACACCCCCAGTGAGCCACTTCCTCCAGCCACACCCCACCTGCCTCCAGTTGATCCCATCAGGGATTAATTCACTGATTCCACTAATGCTACCTCCCAATCATTTCCCCTTGGAACCTTCTTGCATTGTCGCACACGTGAGCCTTTGGGGGACGCCTCATCTGAACCATAACACTCACCCTGATCCGACAAGAACTGTGCTCAGAGGCCAGACCCCAACCCGTGTCTGAACACAGTCGGAATAAGAAGAGCAGCCCCAGCCCTGCTCCCGCCTGGGCTGGGCATCACATGGGATGTTGAGGACCCACCTCGTCTGCTCCTCCCGAGGGTGCTGAGGGGTGTTGTTTTGAGGTTTTTGTTCAAGAGTCAGGGTCTCTCCAAGTAGATCCTCCCATCCCAGCCTCCCAAGTGGCTGGGACCATGGTGGTGCCACTGAGTGGGGCCGTTCTTAGCGCAGTTTTCCAGGGGACTGAGGCTGCCCAGCTCATAAGTGGCAGAGCCGGGAGGGAGCTGGAGCCTGTCAATCTAAGGACAGTCATTTGCTGTGCCCAGGCTGAGCTGCCTCCACCACCTTCAAGCACATGGCTGGCCTAGGGATGGTCTATCACCACAGATGGGGGACCTTTCCTGGGGAGATAATGGTTGTGTTGACCCATCTCAAGGTCCCCTCCCTCCTTGGACACATGCATGTCCACCCAGGGACAGGGCAGCTTTATTCAGAAAAGCCCAAACGTGGATACGGCCCAAGTGTCCACTCACTGATGAGCAGATAAACAGGGGGACCCCAGGTCCACCCCAGGGAGCACCGTCAGCCATAGGAAGAAAGAGCTTCTGACGCCACTACAACATGTCCGGACCCCATCAGCCACCAGGATGGACGGCGCTCACATGAGCATCCAGGTCGGCTAATCCCTGCAGAGTGGCCGGGCGGGCTGTGTGGGAAAGGGAGGGGACTCCTTAGGGACACAGTCATCCTCAGCATTCGCAGGATTCATTCCGGGACCGCCAAGGGACACCAAAATCCCAGGACACTCACGTCCCTTTTATGAAATGGTGTGATATTTATTTCCATGTAAACTGCGCACAGCCTCATGGAATTTCAGTCGTCTCTGGATTATTTATGATGCCTAATAAAGGGTCGATATCACCTGTGTCATTGTGAAACAGAATAATGACAAGGAAAATCATCTCTCTGTGTCCATTACAGACGCCATTTTTTTTTTCTGGTGCAATTTTTATCCAAATATTTTTGGTAGCTCCATGGAGCCTGAGAACACTGAGGCAGGAGCGTGTGGGGTCACCTTTCGGAGTGATGGAAACATTCTGGTGCGTAGTGAATATATTGAATATCCCAGTCATCTTTAAACAGTCGGCTTTACATTGTGTGGGTTTTACTTCGATTTGAAAAAGTACAAAGAAGAACAGGCTCCGTGGCTCTGGCTTCTCGACCACCGCCTGCCCCTGAGCAGGCCCCCGAGGGACTCAGCACCCCCTCCCCGCAGGTGTGCTGGAGGTGGCCCCTACCGATGGATGCAGATGCTGCTTAGAGTAACTGCTGGGGCACTGGACTGTCCCAATGTCATCTTGTCACCACACGTGAGGCCACCACATCACATGGTATCATTTAAGAAACCAGGAGCATTTTGAGGGACAAACCAGCTCAGGAAGTGGGGAGATGCTGCCATTGAGACAGGTGACTCCTACCTGCAAGGCCGGGCTTCCGCCTCCTCCCCAGGAACCTCTGTGCATCAGCTCACGGGGGGGGGGGGGGGGGGGGCAACGTACCACCAGGCTGGAGAGGCCAGCCTCCAGCAGGCGGGGGAGCAGGGGCTCTCTGACTGGTTCCCTCTGGAGCAGAGGAGAAAGCATCAGGCCGTGGCCAGAGCCAGAGGGGTGTTCCCAGCCACAAACACCCCGGGGCAGAAATTTGTGGAGACCCTCACTCTTCGCTGTCACGAGATGGGTGCCCCTCCAGGGTGCGTGAGACCCTGGCATTTCCACGCTGGGCCGTCTGGAGCTTTCCTAAGGGGACGCGGGGAGGACTTTACCTAGTGGGAGGGGGACCCCAGGTCCCACATGAAGCAAAGGAATTTGCGGAATGTCTGGGTTCTTGGCTTCTCGGGCACTGGCCACCAGGATGGCCACCAGGCTGACCTTTCCACTGGGAGATGGCCCATAAGAAAAGACACAGCGAGGAATCTCTGGAATCCTTCCTTAATCTGCTCCATTAGCCAAGTCACCTCCAAGTGCCTGGACCAAGCTGGGATACGTGGTCCTGCCCAGTGCCCCCTGACCCTCTCTGTAGCCACCTCTTGCTGTAATTTTCTTTCCTCATGTGCATGAAAATCCCAATAGTTTGCACTTGCTTTTCCTCTAGGAGTCCCCTCTTTGCAACTTTGGCCTGTGTTGATTCCTCTAAGGCACCCTCAATGATCTCTGCTCTAAGACCCCCACTTTTACCTCACCCACAATGACATGTGTCACTGTCATCCCAGTTCAACACAGGTCTCATGCTGAGTTTCACATCATGTCCACATTTATGTGAGAACTGGGGAAACCCTGAATGAACCGTGTTTTATCAACACCATGGAATATTATGCAGCTGTTAAAAAAGTAATGCAGCAGGGCAGGGTGTTAACCTGATGAGATGGCTGGCGTACAAAACCAGCCACCATGTGGTCAAGGTTAATGTCACCAGTGATAGTGGTGTGACGCTCCCACACGGATTCAGCCCCACATGGTTCAGCAGAGCATCTTGCCAGTTCTGGGGACAGGCTACTGGTTCAAGAAGTGCTGTTAAAAAGCCAGTGACATCTTTACTCTAATTTTGCTTTTTAAGAAAACATACAAACACATGCACAGAGAGAGACTCTGAAGATGCCCCACTGTGGCACCTACCAACAGCCAAACCTCACAAACAACGCATATGCCGTTCCCTGGGGATTGGTTCATAAACTATGGCACAAGAATGTGACCAAGTTGGAAAGAATGTGAAGAGCTGGCCTATACTCTAGAATATAAACTAGAATCAAAACCATCCAAAATGTATCAGTGCATGAAAAAAAAAAAACAACCCATGAACTGCACATGTCTACACATGATCCCATTTATGTTAATGAACAAGACCACGCTCTCCTGCAGGTCCTTATACATGTATATCAATGTCAAGAAAAGACTAGAACACACACCAAACTGGGTAAGTGCCGCAGTCTGGCTAGGCCAAATAACCGGGAGGTGACAAGCAACTTGAAGGTTGAAGTGGGAACTGCTTTATTGCGGAACAGCAGGGGTATATATACCTCACTGATTACACACAGCTTGACTCAATTAGCATCATCTAGATACAGCAGTCAGCCAATAAGGAATCCCCACCATCTTAATGGCTCGGTGGCGTTGCCTCACAAACCACTTCTCCTGGCAAACTGCCAGGCACCATCTTGACTTGATTGCGGCCCCCAACAGGTAAGAAGAGAGATTGAAAGGTATAAAGTGGCGGGAGGCAAGAAATGTTGGCTTCTTACTCTATATCCCTAGGCATTCTCTGATTTTCATCTGAATATTATGTATCTGTTGTTTGTTTTTGTTTGTGTAATCAAAGAACCTGACAGGAACAGCGTGGAGGACGGGAAGTGTATTTGGGGCTCACAGTTTTAGAGTCAGTCCACACATGGCCGACTCCAGTGCTTTGGGCTGAGGCGAGGCAGACACCAGGAAGAAGGGCGTGGTGCAGGAAAGCAGCCCAGGACGCGGCAGTGCAGAAGCAGAGAGCTCTCCACACACCAGGATCACAGTGTAAGCCCAGGAGGCAAAACCCCTGGGACCCACCTCCTCCAGCTATACCCTATCTGCCTAGAGTTACCGCCCAGCTAATCCATATCCATGAATTAATCCAGTGACTGGGCTAAGGGGCTCGCAATCTGATCATTTCATTTGCAACTTCTTTCCCTGTCTCACCCATGAGTTTTGGGAAGGGACACCTCATACCTAAACCATGTCTTTTTGTATCTGCCCCACCCCACTCATGTCCATCACATGATACAAGACACATTAAGTCCATTTTAGAGTCTCCATAGTTACCCAAATGTTCAAGTCCAAAATCTCACCCAAGACTCCGAGCAAACTCTTAGATGTTTCCCCTGGTAAGATGAAAAGCAAGTCACATGCACCCAATATGCTTCCCAGTACCTAAAGGCCTAGAATAAACATTCTCATTCCAAAAGGGAGAAGGAGAGACACAGAAAGAAGGGATGGGACCAAATCAAGACCAAAATGCAGCTGGGCAGACAGGTTCTATAGCTGCCTGTCCAGCATCTGGCGCACGTGGCATGATGTTCCCACTAAAAGGCTGGTGTAGCTCCACCTCCGTGGTATTGCTGGATGCAGCCCACATGGACTCTGTCAGCTGGTTTCTGCTCAATTCTTGCAGCTTTCCTCAGCAGATGCCCCACAGCACTGCACACCTTCATCTCAGGGGTCTCCACAGCAGTTTAGGTTCTTCACACATATTCGTTCATCGCCCTCTAGGGACTGCCTTCAGGGACGCTGACCTTGCTGTACTTTGCCTGACCTCCCAGGCCTTCCTTTAAAATCTCTGGAAGCCTCCATGACCCCCTAACTCCAGCACCCTGAATTCCTGCAGAACCACACCACATGGTTGCTGCCAAGGTCTGCCACCATCTTGACTAGTAGCCAATCCTCCTGTGACCACAGCTGCAATAGGCTCTGAGTGCCTTGGCAGCTGAACATGGTGGAAAAAAACTTCCCAGGCCCCCTGTGCAAGTCAAGGCACCCCCATGGTCTCTTCTCAAAGGAATTTTTACTTTTACACCCTTGAGCCCAAGATGGGTCTGGCCTTGCCAATTTCTGGGTTGCCCTCAAGTTATTGTTCTTATTACTTCTGAGTAAAGTACTTAGCATTTCTTTACTGGCAGTAATCTCTTTAATAAACACGACTTCATTAACCTCAGTTTTACTTGCACTTTTCTGGCCAAACTTCAAATTTTTCAAATCTTTCTGCTCCTGATTATCATAGTAAACTTGGCGAAAAGCTACCTGAATGCTGTGCTGCCTCAAAATTTCCTCTACTGGATTAATCTATTGCCTTTAAATTCGGTCTCACAGAAAGTCTCAGGATGTAAGTAAAATGGAGACAACCTCTTTGCTGTAATGTTACAAAAATGGCCTCTCGTCCAACTTCCAATAGAGCCCTCCTCTCTGAGCTTCATGAGCGCAGTCTTTATTGTCCATGGTCCTATTGGCATTCTAGTCTTTTGATCTCTCACCAGAATTGCCCATGAAGCTCCGTTTACAAGATTCGAAAACTTTTACACTTTGCATCTCTAAACTTTTCAAAATATCTCCTCCCATAACAGCTCTTCTGAACCACATGGTCAGGTTCGTCACAGCAACAACTCCTCTTCTTGGTACCAATTCTTGTTTTAGTCCATTTTTTGTTTTTTTGTTTTTTCCATTGCTATGACCAAAGAATCTGATGAGATTAACAGAGAGGAGGTACACTTTGTCTCATGGTTTTAGAGGTGCAGCCCACAGTCAGCCAGCTCCATAGCTCTGGGCCTGAGATGAGAGAGAATATCATGGCGGGAGGGCATGACGGAGGAAGGCAGCTCAGGACACGGCAATGCAGAAGCAAAGAAAGCATTCCACTCACAAAGGACAAAACGTAAACCCCACAGGCACACCCCCAGGGACCTACATCCCACCTGCCTATAGTTACCTCCAAGTTAATCCATGTCAGTGGGTTGATCCAGTGACTAGGTTAAGGCTCTCATCATCTGACCATTTCACCTCTGAACTCCTTGCAGTGTCTCTCACAAGAGCTTTTGTGGGACACCTCAAATCCAAACCACAGACACCAAGGGCAGGTGGAGCCTGTCACCTGGAGCTCATGGGGTCCCTGGAAGCTCTGGGGGTGGGCGAATGCTGCATGGGAACCCCTGGGTGAGGGGTGCACTTACCTGGTCCTGTTGCCCTCTAAGGAGGCGAGGCTGCGAGGACACAGGTGGCTTTGCTCACACTCCTGCCACCTCTGGCTTCCCCTCTACTCCATTTCCTCTAGTTCAGAGCTTGGAGCCAAGTGGACCACTGCTGCCTTGAGACCTCCCCAGACCCAGGGCTGGAGAAGCAGGGGTTCCAACCACAGGCTCCTCTCTCCCACACCGGACAGCCTGCCTCGGGCCCCCTCAGCCAGCCATGGGCACCCCAAAAGGGGAAAAGTCCTCCAGCTGACATGCCCTGCAGAGGGGCAGGAAGTGCTGTCCAGGGTTACAACCTGGGGCCAACCCTGTCTGGGGCTGCGAGCCGTGCGGCCTGGGCAGGTGCCTCTGTGTGCAGTGACCACAAACAGGAGGTGAAATGAACAGCACAGCCCAAGGGTGATGGTCGCTCCGTGGGGAGCTCTGCCCCTTTCAATGAGGCCAGAGGAGCGTCCGGGGAGGACTGGGTCACTTTCCACGTGGGGCTTGGCGGGGCCAGGAAGCTGCTTACGGAAGGGTCCTTGATTCCTTTGACTGGTCATTACTGGGCTTCCACGTGGGTCTCCTCTTGCCCCCCAGAGGTGAGTGAGAGAGCGGGAGAAAGAGAGCATCACCAGGTGTGCCACAAGGTCACCCAGCTGACCACCCAGCTGCCCCTCACGAGAGCCATGTACAAGCACCCAGAGGCCGTGGGACATGAGATCCAGAGTCCCTGTGTTCTAGAAAGGGACCCAGTGAGGAGGGCGAGGCCACGGCACACGGTCTCGCCTACATGGGCTGGATTTCAAAGTTCCTGCACAGTTTGAGAAACTGTGGTGGCTTGGACCTGCAAAGTCCCCAGAGGCTCCTGTACTCCAAGGCTTGGTCCCCAAAGCAGCCACGTGCAGAGGTGAGGCTTGTAGGAGGTGATTGGGTCTCGAGGGCTCTGACCATGGGTAGCTGAAGGGACCCCTGGACAGTGGGCCTCATTGGAGAGGTGATCCTGGGGCTGCCCTGGAAGGGTGAGTCTCGTCCCTCTCCCCTTCCCTGTCCCCTCTTTCTCTGTCTCCTGGCTGACACAAGCTCAGTCCCTTCCCCCCATGCCCATCTGCCATGATGCTCTGCCTCACCTCAGGCTCTAAGACATGGAGCCGGCTGGCCATGGACCAGGACCTCTGGCACCACGGGCAGAACACAGCCCTCCTCCTCGAAGCTGTTCCTGTCAGGAGGCTGGTTGTTATCGACCAGGAGGTTGGTCACTCCTGGTCGCAGTGACCAAAGGCTGATGGGTACAGAAGCCGACGCTGGATGTCTATTTACTGGGTGGCCACGACGCAGGCTCTCGGTCCAAGGCCCTGGGTGCCCATCCTGCCTCTCCTACTGTCAGCTGCAGGATGTTGGGACAGGGATAAAACCAGTAAAGAGTGAATTCCATGAGGTCTTGGTCGGAGCCCGTGGTGAGCACTTAGTAAAAGCCAGCCACTCTGGTCAACTTCAGGTGACACCCAGCAGCTGCTCTCCTCCCATCCCCGCTCCCATCTTCCACTTCTTCTCTACCATCTGGGATTAGCACAGGAGGCAGACCCAGCACACACCCACAGCTACCCCATATTGTGTGCCGGGGAAGCTGAGGTGCCCTATGGAATTGGGGTTGCTAATGAGCGGGGGTCTGGCATTGAGGGGAGCTCTGTGGGGGGCTATGGACTCTGGAATGAGTCTCACTGGCTCCTTCCCAGCCGTGAGCCACCTGTGCACATAAAGGCCCCTTATCAGCAGCTCTCCGAGACCACATGAAAATGTGAATTTGGCCAAGTCCCTTCAAAGCTGGGCTGAGCTGCTTTCTTACAGGGAGCTGAGCAGAGCTGGGAGCTCTGGAACGCCATCTTTTTGCGGGCTCTTTAGAGCCCTTTCTTAAAATAAGATTCCTGTGGGCTTCCCAGGGGCCCAGCGTAGCTAGAGTGTTGAAGGGGGGACGAGGGGCAGAAGGGGTCAAGCTGGTGCAGCCCCACAAGGCTCTGATGGCTGCGAATGGCTGCAAGCGCTTCAAGTGGAGCAGGGGCCGCCGTCAGGGAACGCAGGTGACTCCAGTGGGAAAAAGCAGCAGCAGGTTCCCCCTCGAGCTTCCAGAAGGAACACAGACCTTTAAGCCACTAAATTGGTGGCAATTTGCTTCAGCAGAAGCAAGGAACCATTGCAAGCCCCACCTTGCTGATTCCAGACAAAGATCGCTAACCTGGGCCCGGGGAGCTCCAGCTTTGAATTTGACGGATCAATGCCAAGGTTAATGTCACCACTGTGCCCAGCCTTTCCATTCTATTTTCAAAGTTCTATTCATGTATTTCGGTTCATGTCTTCTCTAAATGGCACAAAGCAATGGAGTCCTCAGTGCTCAGCCCCTAGAGGACTCAGGGGAAAAGGAAAATAAATTACTGTGGTTGTGTTTTTCCCTGCAGTGAAGTATCTCTTTGATGGCCAAATCGCTCTCATTTTCTGAGTGCCCTCTCCCAGGAAATAGGCCCTTTCAGAATGTCTGGGCTGCCCAGACCCTCAGGACGATAGGATGAGGCGGGGGTAGTGACCAGCCCTGGGGAATCTGGTCACCTCTGGAAGCAGAAGGCAAAATCCATGCTGACCCTTCAGATACTCTGGGCTCATCAACACCCCACATCCCAAGGCCTCTGGTGGCCTCTTGTCTGTCCTCCCAGAAGCAGAATCTGCCTTTCAAAAAGCAGAGAAGTGACCCTTGTAACCAATCTTGCTTGGTCCTATCAGAGATGCTGATGAGAACTTTCCCAGCAAATGACAAATAATACCGCAGCCTTCGCTGAGTGAGGCCCATTTCTAATGCAAGGCTGGAGTGGGGTCCGTGTCTACAATCCCTTCTCCTCAAATTAGAAACACCTGTGAATTTAGGGTAGCTGTGCATTTCCTGTTCCAACTTTATTTTCCCTCTTTGGAAAAAAAAATATTGTTTTTCCTCAAGAATATTTTTAGCTTAACCCAGTGTGCAGGTTTCAAAAACAGGCAGAACTGGCACACTGGGGAGCCTGGGTGGACCTCTGTTCACCTGAACTCCTGACCCCTCCTAAGCGGGCACCTGACCCAGGTCCTCCCATGTCCTCCTGTCACCCATTTCTGTGACTCTCCTAGTGGGTGGCAGGGGACTCCAGCAGCTCAAAACACATCAGAGCCCTGAGCCAAACAGCACAACACACCCGGCCGAGTGTCCCAGAAACCGAAGGTGAGGTCACCCGTGTCTTGGAACATGAGAAACTGAATGTGCCAGGGTCTGCTGCGGGGGTCTCGCCAGCCCCAGCCAGCCCCTGAGGCACTGCCTAAAATACAGGACAGCCCTTGGGGCTGCTCCCAGTCCACCTGTCCCCACCGGACACCTTTCCAGAAGGACCCTCCATTCTTCTAGAAAACATCCCAAGCCATGTGGGAGTCCCAGGCTGGCCACAGGAAACTCACTCAATCCCCCTGTTTCTTTGGACATCTCACTGGGTGTTTTCCAAAGGTTTGAAAACAGTCCCTTAGGGTTGCTGTTCATTCAGACAACATAGGAGGAGGGTGCGGTCACCAAGTGGATCCATCAGGGACAAGAAGAGGCTGTTGGGAATAAGTGGGGTGAAGGCGTCCTTGGGTTTTAGATTTGACCTCTGTCAACTTTGCTGAGCCGCTGTTGGACAAGCGCAGCGGTCCCAGGACCCTGGTCCCCTGGTCCTTCTGTGTCCTCTTAGCAGGCAGCAGGATTCCAGGGCCAGCTGCCCTTTGGAAGGTGCAGGATGGAGCTCCTGGGAGTGTGAGGCAGGGAGGGGACCAGGCCAGCCAGGGCCCCTCCTGTCAAGCCAGTGACCACCAGGGCAGAGCCTGACTCCGCGGGGAAACTTGGGCAGCCCTGCTAAGCTCGGGGCCCAGCATGACCCACCAGGAGGGGATGGCTCTCCCTTGAGACATCACTCCAATAAGCAAATGCAACGAACTAAGAAGTAAGCACCGACTAAGTAAATGTAGGTGAAGAGAAGGGGACAGGAATTAGGTCAGAAGTTAATGAAGCCCAAACTGATCAACATCCTTCCACCTGCAGGGCGCAGGCGGAAGGTGAAGGAGAAAATCGACAGGGTCACGGCGGGATCATGGGGATCACCCTGAGTGATCAGGCACGTGCAGGCCACCCCAACATGACGCCATGAGGAGGACCTGGTGGCCCCCTGCAGGGTCCCTGCTGATGACATGATCTCCTTCTGAACGGGGGCAGGTGGGAGGATGGCAGGCGATGGGAGACTGAGGGCCCTTCTTGAACCACAGACCTGCTCCGTCTGAAACCTGCAGGGGCTGGAGATGTAAGGGGCACAGCTCAACTGTGTGGGGACCTGGGGGACCCTGTGAAGGACCGGACGGTCTGCAGTTAGCAGGCTACAGGGACACGGGCTCAGCCTTTTTTTTTTAAATTTTCTGTAAGTTAAAATTATTTCAAAATAATTTTTAAAGCAAGAAGAATCAGGTCAGCAGAAGAGCAGGGATCTGAGGTGACGCGCTCAAGTGCCCAGAGCTGGGTGGGGGTGGGGTGACCCACAGGCTCAGCTGCTGACTGGGCAAAGTGCCCTGGGGGACTTAGGGGTGGGCGGTTCCTGTACTGGCCGCTGAGGGTTCAGCAGAGCCCAGTGACCATCTGGGAGATCTGCAGGACCCTGGCAGCGTCCCTGGCACATGCTCACTGGAGAGGCCACCAAGGAACCATGTAAAGCCCAAGATCTGATTCCTCTCCCCCTTCCTGCCAGCAGGGCCCTTCTGGATACACTTCAGTGTGACCTAAATACACCTGGCCATCCCTGTGGGGACCTGGTGGCCTACCCCCTACACACACGCAGTCTCATTACCTCTGGGAGGCCCACATAGGCCGGCAGAGAATGGGGGCTTCCCTGGTTTAGAACAAAAGTCCACATCCACCTGTTCAATTCACAACAAATTACAAACGCACCTCCCTGCGGCAGTGACTGCCCACGAGCCTGAGACCGGCCACATTCAAACCTGACCACAGGTACGGAGGACAGGTCCCTGCAAGTCAGAGAAGATGGGACCCTCGTCACTCCAGCCTGTGCCCACCCACTACACTCTGCCCTCTGCTCACTTCCTGCAGCATCTAGGGTCCCCGGGCTCCCAAGGGACAGTCTCTCCTCAGGAAAAGTCACCCTCTGGTGACTGGATCTGACGGTACCTTTATTTTGGAAAGCGAGAGGTCTCCTGCTCCCCACCTGTTTTGAATTATGGCTTCGGCAGAGCCGCCAAGCCTGCCAGGTACAGAGGGGCTCAGCGAGAGGTGTATAAATAATCTTTAAAATTCCGCTGGTCGTGATTTAAAAAATAAAAGGGCCCCCCTCCCCCTATTTTCTTTTTTCTCTTTCTGCGGGGATTACAAAGGAATCTGACCTTGATTTAATTTGCAACGAAAGTAGAGTCCATTAAAACCTCCTGTGCTGCTAGGGACTCTGTACCACCCGCAGCCTCAGGGTATTAAGTAATTGATTTAATTAAACAAGTGATTTCTCCCCCTTGGGCCCCACCCTGGAGGTGAAAAGGGTCCTGTAAATTTTTAATTTTTTTTTTTTTTTAGTGGTAGATGAACACAATGCCATGATTTTATGTATTCATTTTTATGTGGTGCTGAGAATCGAACCCAGTGCCTCATGTGCCAGGCAAGTGCTCCACCATGGAGCCCCAGCCTGGCCCTGCCCTGCAGAGCTCTAGGGGCACTCCCGGCAGCAGCCCCCAGGGACCCACGGGCACCGTGATTGGTGGGTGAGTGACTCAGTGGGAGCCAATGAGAAGCCGGGGTGTACATGGACTGTGCAGGCTGGCTCCTCCCCCTTGAAGCAGGACGGCTGGTGCTGCCCTCTTGGGACAGCCATGACTGCCAAGGATGCTGGTGGGCCTCCCTGTGGCCACCAGGAGGAGGCCAGAAGGGACTCAGCATGGAGCAGACAGCCAGGAATTAGAGAAAGAGCCAGAAACCACATCCTGAGGCCATTGAAATGTTATGGTTTAGCCACAAGGTGACCCTCCAAAGCTCCTGTGTGAGACAATGCAAGAAGCGCAGAGGTGAGATGCTTAGGTCACGAGAGCCTCAACCTAATCAGTGGATCACTGTGGTGCCTACAGGCAGGAGGTGTGGCTGGAGGAGGTGGGTCCCTGGGCAAGTGGCGGATATTTTGTCCTGGTTGAGCGGAGCTCCCTCTCTGCTTCCTGGTGCCGGAGCTCCCTCTCTGCTTCCTGGTGCCGTATCCCCAGCTGCTCTCCTCCACCACACCCTTCCACCATGATGTTCTGCCTCACCTCCAGCCCGGAGCAGTGGAGTGGCCTCTCAGGGCTGAGACCTCTGAAACTCAGGGCCAACACACTTTTCTTCCTCTACAGTCACTCCCGTCAGATCTTTTGTGATCTGGGCCAAATACCAAAGCCACCTTTGCTGGATGTGGAAATGGCCCTGGGAAGGGCCGTAGCCCGCAGCAGGTGACAGCAGGAGACCCGGGAGTGCATCAGGCCAGCTCGTTCCTTTTTAAGGGAGTGGGCAGCTGTTTCCACCAGAGCCCAGGGGGGGACCCGGTGTTTCAATTTTCCGACAGCACAGGAAGGAAATGGAGACTCTCCGTTCTGGGTCATTCCTTTCCGATCCGAGTCAGCCCCTGGCTGGACTCTGCAGTGGTCTTCTTGGGCTGGATGGGAAGCCAAGTCCCTCCAGCCCTGCTGCACCGGGAGCCAACATTCTTTCCATTTTTCTTCAGGCTGGAAATTGCTGCTGCAAAATTATCCTTCCTTCTGGGATGCAAGGTCCCTCCCCTGGTGGTCACCCCCTTCAGACCCTCCAGCGGTGGGGGAGAGGCCTTGGCTCCGGGGCTAGAGTTCCTGCATCATGATTTACGGACTGAGTGGGTATTGGTTTCTCTCGACATGCCAGGGTGCCAGCGACCACAGCCACATCCCAACCGCCATGGGCAGGAATCCAATGTCCCTGGGGTAAACATGCTGTACTTTAGGCGAGAAGCAGGAGGGGAGGTGGCTGCGCTGTGGGCTGTTAGTTCTGCTTCACATCCACACACTCCAAGTGCTAAGACCTGGATCCCCCAGGCATGTCCAGCACGTCCCCCCACGGACACCCCCATGGAGCCAGTCACCTGCCCACACAGCGCTGGACAGGGAGATGCACGTGATGTGACGTGGCCTCTGCTCGTCAGAAGACCTGGGTTCAGTGGGAAAGACCTGCTTACTTTTACGCCAACTGTTTCCTTATTAAAATATACAAAAGAACAAGGGATTCCTCGGGGGAGGGGGCTTGGGGAGACTGGAGCGGGGAGGGGTAGGACCTGGTCCCCAGCCACTGCGTCTCCGGGGCAAACTCAGGTTTCCTGTATTTCTCTACTCCTCCCTCCCCTCACCCAGCATCCGGCAGCCGCCCAGCCGGCTCCAGTCCCTGCCAGCTCTTGGAAAATTCCAGTGAAGCTCCCCTGTGTCCACCCAAGCATTGGAAGGCCAAGGTCCCTGGTCTGGAAAGAGAGAGCACTGTTCAAGATTCCTATGGCCTAGTCCTCAAGCATTCGATGCCTCCCACAGCTACGAGGCCAAGGGCCCCCGGCTCCAACAGTGACAGAACTGTGACAGTATGTGTCCTTGCCATGTTTGTTACAGCGACTGAGCCTGCATCTTCACCTGGACTCTCTTGTTCTGCCAAGCCAGAAGTGCGTGGGGAGGTAGAGTCAGTGCTTTCCCACGTGCTGCCAACCTGAGCCGGGTACCTGCTTATCACCAGCTCGGTCACAGTAGGAGAGCCGTGACTGGGTAACCCCTGAGCCCAAACCAGGGCGACTTCAAGTGAGGGCCCTTTTATCATGGCTGACAGTCCTGCCGCCGGGAATTCAGGCAGGGCTCTGCTGGTGGCTCTTCTGTTGGACGTGGTGTGGACAGGAACCGCTTCCTGGTGCTTGGTCGGCTGACGGGCAGGTGTGGCTGGTCCAGCTGGCCGCATTCATGGGGGCTGGGCCCAATAAGGATGGTCAGCAGGGCTCATGGGGAGGGCTCCGGGCAATCTGTTTTCTTATAGAATGGCTCACAGAAGTTCCGAGGAACAAGGGGTGCTTCTCAGCATTTCATGACCTTAATTTGGAGGTCACATAGGGTCTACTGGTCAAAGCAGTCACCAGGATACCCAGAAGGCCCCAGACCCCATCTCTCCATAGGAGGAGCACTGAAGAACCCGTGATATGTTTTAAAACCACCCACAGCGTGAGTGGTCTTTAGGCCCTGGAAGCCCCACACGCTAAGATCGGGGCTCCCTGGGAGGTCAGGGAGCATTTTCCTGCGGCATCACAGCCTGGTCAGAAGTATCTTACACTTCTCCACATGGAAGAAGGACTCAGTGGAGTGAATCTCTGAGAAATCTCCGTGATGGGCGAGTCAGTTCGGGAGAACCGGCCTCGCCAAGATGACTAGCAGGTGTTTCAGGCTCCTCGGGTCCCAGCAGCTGGAGTTCAATCCCATCTCTGCTGATCCTGTGGACAGCTTTGTGGGAAGCTCCAAAAGAAGTTGCAAATGTTGGGAGGTGAGGAAAACCAGCCGGCACCAGTGAACTCAAGAGATCTGAATCTTTAGCATCACAAATAATCGCAGGATCACTCAACCTTTTTTGTTTTCTTTTTTTTTGTTCATTCCAGGTGCTAATTGAGTAAGTTCTCAGTGCTAAGCCCTGGAAATGTGGGGTCCTAGGTTGAATATGATCTAGCTCCTGCCCACGTGGAGCCCAGAGCCTAGAAAGGGAACAGATCACCAAATAATCTAGGGACCAGTGTGTCACTACAAACCAGAGGTCAGTAAGCCTTTCCGTAAAGGGCCAGGTAGCATTTTAGCTTGAGTGAGCCACACGGCATCCATTCTCCCCATCGCAGCAAAAAAGCAGCCTTAGACAATTCAGAAAGGAACATCACAAGTGGAGTTCAAATAAAACTGCATTTCCAAAAGCAGGTGAAGGGTCTGATGAAACCCAGGGCTATAGTTGGCTTATCCCTTCACCGGAGAGGCACCATCAATTGGAAGAAATTTAAAAATCCAGTTTGGATAGAGGGGAGACAGGTCAATGGGAACTGGCAAGAAATAAAATAGAGTATATTGTGACCCAATCATTCGTGTTATCACGTTAAAATTTTAGGGGTTTTGTTTCTCAGAGCAATGGAGAGCCAGTGAAGGGTTTTAAGAGTTGTTTGTTTTGTTTTGTTTTTAAGAACTATGCATAATTTTCTGTGCTCTCAACTAGGACACAAACGGATCCTTCTGAATGCGCCAAGAAATTCATGTGTTAGAGAAGAGAACGTGAAGATCCCAGTGCAGCCCTGAAGGGTCACATTCTGGTGGCCTTCACGAGCTTGGAGCAAGGCCCCCGGAAAGAGAGTCGCACATTCCAAGGGATCAAAAAGGGGAACTCTGGAAAGTCCTTTTTCTAGGTATTAAAACGCTCTTCATACGGAAGACTTGTTATTATTCGTGGTTGGTGCTCTGGACAGATTCCTTGCATAATTAACTAATTGGTCTCAAGTTTCCCACCACAGATTCCGACGTTTTTTTTTTTTTTTTTAAAGTGTCTGACTCCAAAGGTTTCTGAGCTATTCTGTTTCATGGTGTTAATTTTTCCATTGTCTAGACAGCTGGAGAGTCAGACAGGATTATCAAGAGGAAAGAGCCGGTTTGTGACCACGAGTCAACCTTCTCGGTCAAGGGAACGTCCATGATGGTGGTGACGGCTGTCATGAGAAACCTTTAAAAAGCAAGTCCTTTTGTTTTTCGTGCATTTCTGGAATTGGGCGTCACGTAAATATGTTGCATTTTACATAATCCACGCTAAAGACCTTTTAATAAAACCACTAAAGAGACAGGTTCATGTGTGTCGAGGGGGGCGGACAGGGTCAGGGGAGCTCAATTTTAAGGGATTCCAGAGTTCTGGAATGCTGTAGGCAATTAGATAAATTCTACCGTCCTCATGGTTGGGATGAAAGGGGCACAAGGCCACCCATCAAGATATGGCAGAATCAAAGGCAGGAAGATGTACCGTGGGAGCTGGGTCCTGACACCCTGGCTGCCCTACTCCGGGGCCACCTGCACCAACAAGGTGCTCGCTGGTTCCCAACGGGAGCGACTTCCTGTCTGGACTCTGGATCTTCTTCCTTGAAATTCCTATTCCTTGGCCCCAGGCGTGGGCCTGGGGTAGGCTGTCGTACTGTGACCCCCTCTGGTGAAGGCAGACTTTCCTAGCGTCACTGGTCACCTGCCTCTGCACAGTCCTCACAGCCCGGTGCCCCCCTGGGGCTTGGTCTTGGCCGTCTGGACAGAAGCTAAGGACCTCACTGGTTTGCACCGTGCGATGGGTGCAGTCCCAGCCCGCAGAGCTGGACTGGTGGGAGGTACTGAGAGGTGCCATGGCACCGAGCAAGTCCCCAGGAGCGTGGCCTCCGGCCCTTTGAATGCTTGTGCATTTGTGATGAGAGAAACATGGGTGTTTCTCAGGAAACAGGTCAACGTGGCTCTTCCTGTTCCAGGAGCCTCGCAGGACCCTCCTGCCCGCGCTCCCCGGCACAGAGCAGGGGATCTGCCTCCAGAGGCTGCTCCGCCCCAGCCCCATGTCCTTGGTTGAAGCAAGAGAAGCAAAATGGACAGAGAGGAAGGGGGGGCCTAGAACAGGAAAGAAAACGATTCCAGATGTGGCCGGTGGATTCTCAACTACAGCGTGTAGTGGGGAGCTGTGTCCCAAGGCAGCCGGGAAGGCGGTTTCACCAGCCAGAGATGGGAGACTGGCCTTGGCCAGGCGATGGGGAGTTTGAGGTCTGGGAAACCTCAAGGGTGATCTCCCCTGAAAGACAGAGGTCCAAAACGGACGTCCCCCCCCTCCCCCCGGGCCAGGTCTACACAGCAGGAAGGTAGAAACCAGGTGGCTCCTAACTCCGGACTTGGTTTAATTCGTTTTGGAATCCGGGCTCTCCCATCAGCTCCCTGGGGACCTTGTCAATTTCTCTATCCGTTTTTCTGTTTATAAAATGAGAATAATAAAAACACTCCACAAGCATCTTATTTGCAAGTATTTATAACAAAGATCCTTTGAATTGAAATGCTCTTGATCCCCTGACGAGCATGTGGTGGGTTCTCAGCACATAGGGACTCCTCTGAGGGTTCAGGCTTCCCCACCGTCACTTGCTGAGCACAGCTTGCGGGACACCAGTGCCTGCCCCTTCCTAGTCTCTCCATTCCCTGTTGGGAGTGATGATGGATCGGCACATTTTCAGGAATTTTACAACAGGTTACTCATCAAAACTGAATATGAACTTAAAATGAAATGAGTTATATTTAAAATAAAGATCATGAACACTCAAACCTCACCTCTTTGTGATTATTCTGCAGGACTTTGCTGTTGCCTGTGCCCCCCAAGAATGTTTCCGCTGTGTTCTGCTCCTGGGGGAGGCCACCCGGTATCAGATGGAGGCTGGAAGCTGGCAGGGAGGAGGCCGACTCCGTGGGGCTGTCTTTATTGGCCATCGGGCTGTCTTTATTGTTCTGTTGATTGTCTTGACTTCAGAGGTTGAAAAAAATAAGGCGAGACTTAGGCACATGGCACAGCTCTTCCACGTGCGTGGCTCTTACATCATCAACAGTACCCCCCAAAAAACAGAGCTACTGTTCTTGGAATGTTCCAGAACTGTCATCTAACTGGGCCAAGTCAGACCCATCACTGGTGAACAAACGAGGCTCCAACACGCGCCCGGTCATTTCGCTTTTGTCTTTCTTGTGGACGTCAATGAAGACACCCACCAACATTTGCGTGTGAGTGACGTGGTTGGTCATGGACAGTGGCAGGAGTCATCACCTGAGGGTCCCCAGCCCTGCAGAAGACCCAGCCCGAGCCTCGCGCCTTTGGATCAGTCACATTCACCTCATGCACACACGTTCCTTCTCGCCCTCTCTGGACAGTGGCTGCCTGAATGTCCCCAGCACACCCCGGATGCTCAGCCTGGCCCTGAGGCACAGTGACCCTGTGTCTTTGGCCCCTTGAGAGGAGGCTAATGATGTCACTCAGGGGACTGAGCAGAAGTCCAGGAAGCAGGTGGCCAACAGGGAGGAACCTGATGTCTCCCTCCTGCCTCTGGGCATGTGTTTGAGGGGAGAGGAAGGCAGAAAGGGATCGAGGTGACAGAAGGTCCTACAGGGAACTAACCAGAGCACCCAGGTGAGACGCAGGCGGCCAGCGAGCGCTCCTGGCCCCAGAGCAGCCACTTCGCTTCCACCCCAGTTCACCGTCTCCTCTTACCTGAGTCCAGGGTGGACCCTCTGACCCGCTCGGCTCTCCCTGGCTCCTGTCCCCAAACTAAGCTCAAAGGAGACAGGCTTTTGCAAAGGCCACGCTGCACCTGAAACCTGGGAGTCCCAAAGGCAGGGCAGGTGGGGCAGTCACGGCTGAGCTCTGGGGGAGGCACCCCTGTCAGGACAGGATGCTGGAGTCCTTGTCCAGGCCGGTGCCCTGCGTGGTGCAGGGACTTTGGGCTGAGCTGGGCTAGGGCATGAACGTGACCCGGGCAAAGCCCACTCTGGGGGTTTCACCTATGAGCTTCACAAAGTTTGAAAGTTCTATTGTCAGAGTCTCAGTGGGCTTCCGGATGTAGGGCTTACAAATAAAGGGCGCCGCATCCCTCCCCTTCCCTCCCCTCATTCTGCGCCCCGGTGTCATTAACTTAAGGGTCGATGCCCTCCATGCACCGTAGCTTCAGGGACCTTGGCAAAGACCTGGATTCTCTCCAAGACCTGTGTTGCCGGCTCACTGTGAGTAAATTAAGATCCTCGAAGATTTGCAGAACAAGCCCAAAAGCCATCTGAAAACTTGACCTGCAGGAATAGCTCACTGACAGAAGGGACAAGGGAGTGGGGTCTTGGTTTTCTATGGATTAGAACCATTTTGATAAACTGCATTTTCTTATTCACTTAGTTTGGAGTCACAGTCCTGTTTCCTTGCCCAGGCTGGTTCCGGATTCCTGGGCTCCAACGGTCCTCCTGCCTCGGCCTCCTGAGTTCTTGCACCAACAGATGTGTGCCACTGAACCTGGCTGTTAGACTGCCTTTAAAGAATGCAGCTTGAAAGGAACCGGAGAATGTGTGAGGCAGAGCGTCACCTGGGGGAGAGAGGAACCCACCAGATGAACAGCTGGGACCATTAGGGCAGAATCTGGGGAAAGAATCGAATTTCAGATTTCCACCCAAACCAGTGGTGAACTCCAAGTTAGGGATTGTCTGTATCCCTGTGCCCGGGGGGGGGGGGGGGACAGCCTGCGCTGATAACCTGGTACAGAGTCTTCCTGGTGGAGTGAGTGACTCCCTGCACACGTTTCCGGAACTCTCCTTGATTTTTATAATGATTTCATTAGCGCTGCCTGATTCAAGATCAATTATAGAGCTCTCTAGGCAGTCGGAGCTTTTTTGTGAATTTCTTTCTTTGTCTTAACTCATACCAAGGCCACCCTGACCCCTGTGTCCTTGGGGTTTTGCTCTGTGCCCCTCACTCCTGAGTGGGTCTGCAGTCTGTTTGGCTGGGTGGCTCGAGGCCCTGGGGAGGTGGGGGTAGCCAGAACTCCCGCCCCCCCAACATCGTCCAGCCACACCCCCTGCCGCCAGCCCAGTTCTGGAAGGGTCTCTCGGGCCCTTCTGCCTCCCGAGGTCCACCCGGTGTTTCAGTGATCTGTAAGTCAGATGACATTTTCCATGCAGAATGGCCTGAGCGCCCCCTGCTCAGTGGAGCCTGGCCAACCTCGGTGTCACTGGAGATTTAAGCCGAGCTAAAGCTGAGGGTGGGGTGGGGCAGGGCCAGCTCTGGTATTGCAGGAAAATGTCACATGTTTGGGAAACACTCTGAACTCCCACGAGGTTCCCAGCTCTGAATTAGAAGGCCAGGGGCACTGCCTTGGCATCCCTGGGAGACCCTTCACGAGGGCCTGGGTCCCCCACCCCAGGGCTCTTCGGGATCTGGACTCAGCCCATGATGCCTTTAGGGGCGACCCGCTCTGAGTGGAAACCCACAGACATGGAGGCTGTCCTGACAGCTCCCAATTCCTGGTCTCGAAAGCCTCGGGCGAGGAGCGGGCTGTGGCCTCGGCTCCCCGCAGCCCAGGGTAACACAGGACCCCCAAGAAAAGGGCACCGTGTGAGCCCCAGGAGGTCTCTGGAGACACCAATCTCATGTCACTTGGAGGTATTCATGATGAAGACAATGTCGTGTGGCCACGAGGGGCAGGCACAGACCACCGTGTTCCTTCCTCCCAGAGGCCCTGCTGGGGACACCGAGCCACGAGGCCTCTGGAGGACCTGCCCAGCTGACAAGCAGCCATCCCAGAGGGCATGTCTGTGACCATGGGGTGAAGAGGAAAAGGACAAAGGCACAAAGCAGGACAAGGCGGGGTCACTTCTTTAGGTCTCATGAGCAAGGACAAGCCAGAGTCACTCCCTGCTTGCGGTGACCCGGGAAGCTCAGGTGCTTCTTCCTATGGAAGCTGCGGCAGCTGGCGGGAAGAGAGGCCTTCTTCCTCTTAGAGGCCACAGACGCTGGGTGTACTGGTGTCAGAAGGCCATGGCGGACACCCAGAGTGGACAGCCACCCTGACACCTGCAGAGCCACTACCAGGGAGGCCAGACCAAAGCAGATGCCCGAAGGGCCGGAGGGTGAGTCCAGCTGTGGATGCTCCAGTTAAACCGGCAGGACAGAAGAACCAGCAGAGGACAAGAGGGACAAACGCAGGAACCGGCAAGGGACCGGGCCCAGCTTGCAGGTGCAGGGCTCTGAGACGTCTTCCTTCCCTCTCCCTGTTGGCGCCTGACAGCCTGGGCCAGCCCAGGACAAGCAGTGCCCTGTAGCAGACGTCCTGGGGCACCTGTCCCATGACGAGCCGGCGCTAGCCTCTCCGTGCCCCAGATTTCTCACGGCCTCCGCAGCTGGCCAAGGTCACCAACACGGGGCCCTGCTGGAATTGCTCTGTTTTCAGAGTTCAGCTAAACAGCCGTCCCCACCTGGGACAGAACGGACCTCCAAGAGTACCTCTGGTCCTTGCAAAATAAGAAGTGTCCTTTGAATAACTCGAACACAGCGCCTTTCAGGCCCAGAGCAGCCTCGGGCTCGTGTTTGGAGAGCTGGGATTTTCCACCCGGGGCACTGGGGTTTATTTGGAAGAGAAGCCTCTGGGCCCGACTTCAAGCATCCTCATTTTACACACCCGACTCCAAGGTCAACTCGCTGGCCTCGTGAGCCATAAACAGACTGAGCCGCGCCAGAGAAGGGACAGGAGGGCGGTGGGGAGAGGGACAGGGAGAGAATGGCCGTGTGTCCTGTAAGGAAATCCTGCCTGGCTGAACTCAAAACCAGCAGGACAGTGGGCATCTGGAGACTGACTTTAAACCCTGGGGGCGGGGGGGGGGGGGCGGGCAGAGAAGAAAGAAAGCAAAGAAACCTCCGGATTTGGCCCACAGGACGCCAGGTTCTTTTTTGTCAAGTCACAGGCCAGAAGCCAAAGAAAGGAACACAAGACCGACCTCCATTTGGAGGCCAGAGGATGAATGGGGTTTTAGTTTTGAGGCACAGGAGGAAATAGGGCTGGGTTTCTCCGCCCCCCACACCCTGCTGTCTTTCTTGGGCACAAGAAAGGAGGCCAAGGCTGAGCAGGGAGGACTAGCGTGGGCTGTCACCGACAGCCATGCTGGTCCCTGGCTGAGGAGTCAGGCTGGGAAGTCGGCCATTTATCCCATCAGAAAAACCTGGGAACCACACAGGCCAACCGTGGCCCTTTCCTTCCAGGTGAGAGGGTTGCTTTCACAGCAGGGAAAGGAGAGCAGGCAATGAGGGCACAGTAGGGTGGTCACCATGGTGACTCTGCTGAGCCTCTGTCTGAGCGCCCCCAAGAGATGTAAGAGTAGGACTCAGGCCAGAATGCACCAGCCGGAGCTGGGGAGCTGGGCGCCGCTGGACCCTGGCATTGGAATCCACGATCTGCAAAGAATGCTCCAGCCCAGAACGATCTGGAGTGCAGAGCAGAGGCACCCTCCCTGGAGGGGGAAGCACCCCAGACCACAGGGCTTCACCCACAGCACCTGTGTCTCAAACTACGTCTGAGTCCAAGTTTGAGCCTCTCCTGGGCTTGTGGAGGCTGCCTCCTCTGTCTTCACATGGTCCTCCTGGGAGTGTCCATCAAAGTTCTCCTTCTAAGGCATAGCCACACTGGATCAGGGCCCAGCGAAGATCTCTCCAAAGACAGCTGCATCTGAGGGACTCGGGCTTCGACATACATGAATATGAGGACAGCCCTCAACACTCCCTAAGGAAACTGAGGCCCAGAGAGGCTAGGTGACTCTCCTAAGGCCACACGGCAAGTGAAAGAGGTGTGGAAATGGGCCACCAACCAGTGGCTGGCACCCAGCGTGGCCCTCAGCATGGAGCTACACTCACGGATCTGGCCTGACATTCCAGCCCCCACACCAAACTGGGGAAAGAGGTCGCAGGGTCGGAGAGAAACACACTCTCATTTTGCCCTTGATTCTGTTCTCTTGGCCTGTGGGCTGTGGTCAGTGTCACCTTGGCCTCCAGGGCCGTTCCTAGGTGGCCTGCTTGGCTGAGCACTGCCCAGCTGGCCCAGGCTCGGCCCCCTCCTGAAGCTCGCGCGGCTGCCTGCATTCTCCTCCACTGGCCTGTGGTCCTCCCTAGAGCAAGCATGGGCTCCCTGTCCCAGCTCCCTGCAGCACCTGAAGCCGTGTCCTCCCCCCCGAGTCCCCAGCTCATGTGCTTTCAGGGATGGTTTTGATGAGTGTGCTAATTGTTTGATTTATTTCTCACCTGGTCGCGGTCTCCTGGCGCCTCCAAGGTTAACTCCTGCCTCTGTCTTAAATCTTTTTGCTGCTTTCACTAGATTCTCCTCTGTCAGCTCACCACACTCGGCCATTTAATCTCTCCCTGTGCGAGAGTCCCTCTCCTTGGGTTACAAATGGCCTGCGTGTCTGCAAGAGCATGAATAATGGCGCTCAGCCCTGCCGCCATCCTCACCGGCACCGCCAACCTTCCTCAAGCCCCATCCCACCCCACCCCCTTCTGCTGAGGCAGCCCTTTCAGTGCTCCCCAGAGAACTTCCAGCCATCAAAACCCAGGGGACTTTGGAGATCATCTGGCTTTATAAACAAAGAGACAGAAGCCAGGGGGACAGAGGACTTACCCAAGGTCACATCCAGGTCCACTGGCACAGTTTGATCTAGCACAGCACCATCTAATTGGAATAGAGTGTAAAATATAGAGTGTAAAATAATAGAGTGTAAAAATAAGGCTGGGGTGGTGCTCGTTGGCAGAGTACTTGCCTAGCATGTGTGAGGCCCTGGATCCTACCCCCAGCAAAGAGGAAAACACCATCACCACCCTCACCATCACCATCACCACCATCCTTACCACCATCACCAGTATCACCATCACCACCATCACCACCATCATCACCATCACCATCATCACCCATCACCATCACCATCATCACCATCACCATCATCACCATCACCATCACCACCATCATCATCACCATCACCATCATCACCCATCACCATCACCACCATCACCATCACTATCATCATCACCATCACCATCACTAACATCACTATCTCCATCACCAACGTCACCACCATCACCATCACTATCACCATCTCCACCATCCTTACCACCATCACCAGTATCACTATTACCACCATCACCAACATCACCATCATCATCATCATCATCATCACTATCACCATCACCACCACCATTACCAGCCTCACTTTCTCCATCACCACTCTCACCATCACCATCACCATCCCATCATCACCACATTGTCCTCTCCCCCTCACCAGCGTTACATGGCGCCAGGCACTACTCTAAGCATTTTCCATGAACTAACAGTTCCACAGGTGCCCCACGAGGAGGTATATTACTGTCCCTGGTATTGAGTTCCTTTTGCTGCTGTAACAACTGACCTCAAACTCAGATACTTAAGGCAACGTAAATTGACCCTCGTCACAGTTCTGTGGGCCAGCATCTGACCGAGTCTTGCTGGACTAGAAAGCAGGTGTAGCAGGCTGTGCCCAGGAGTCCCCGGGAGAAGCCACACTTCCGTCTTCTGGTGCCGACAGCTGCCCACGTGTTTGGCTGGGGCTTCTCGGGAGCCAGTCACAGTGGTCAACATCCTTCAACATCCTGTCACCCCCCCTCCACTTCATCTCCTTCTTCCCCTGTTAAGGAGCCTGCTGATGACAGCAGGCCCCCTGGGATGACCAAGGCAATCTCCCCATCTTCAAGTCCGCTGACCAGCAGCCTTATTGCATCTGCAATCTTAATTTCCCTTTATCGTGTGATAAAAGAAAAATCCTGAGATGTCCTAGATTCAATTACTAGGACCTGAGTGTGGAGGGGAGGGGACAAGGAAAGGTAATCAGGGAGCAGTTGATGGCTGAACCCCACAGGACTGCTCCACGTTCCCGTGTGTGTGAAGCTCAAAACCCCAGCAGCCAACCACTTGTGCTTGAAATTTCTGGGCTTGAAACCCCGACCAGTGCAGAGGCCCCAAGTCCCCCTCATAGGTGGTCCCCCTGTCCTCCTGCTTCTGAGTCCTGAGGTCCCACCCCTCTTACCTACAGCCGATGTAGGTTCCATATAGACAGTTTGGGTTTTCCTTTCCCATGTTGTGTTATAAAATATTCCCGGCTCTTCTAGCTCCTGCCTGGCCTTGTGGCCGGCAGGCACATTGTGTCCCGGGCCTGTTGCTTTTCCTGGATAGACTCAGACGTGTCCAGAGAGACAGATTCTCCCAAGTATCATCCAGCTGAAGTGAAAGCCCTTGGCATTCAATGTGGTCGTGACACTGTGCTTCCTGTGGGCTGTGCACATACGTAATTTGGGCTCTCAGAAGATAGTGTCCTTCCCAGCCTTCCCCCCACCCAGACAAGGGTGGCCCTATGTGTCCTGTGCTTCATGGCGAGGCCAGCCTTAGTCAAGGCAGCCATCTGCCCCAGCCCAGAGCCCCTGGCTTCAGATCACCAAGTCCCGCATCAGCGCCCCGTCCCTCCCGTCGTACACACGGCCGCTCGGGAATTGAAAGCAATCCCCAAGTCCACTCACCCCGCAGCAGAATGTTGCAGAAACCTTAACTGGGGACACTCACCCCGCAGCAGAATGTTGCATAAACCTTAACTGGGGACACGCAGGGGTCCGCAGTCCTCTCTGCCTCCGTGACTGCTCCTCCTCCTCTACTGCTGGTTCAGAAGCTCCCGGGCCTCAGGTTAATGGGCAGGTGAGGGGCCGCTCTCCCTGGTGAGAGGTGCCAGAGAGACGCCCATCGGCCAAGGAAGAAGAGCCCAGGGGGAAGCGCCTAGAGCAGCCTGGCCCCTTCCCTGGTCAGTCCTGGATCTCCCGACTGGTGTCCATGCCTCACTCAAGGGTGTGGGCTACTGGTGGAGGTCACAGGGGCTCAACCTCCACTTGAGTAAGGTCTCTGGGGAACTCAAAGAACCAATTTCTACTTACCCAATTAAAAAAAAAAAAAAAGGATTCCATCTAAGTCCCAGCCAATTTGATGCTGGTGAGCAGGCCCAAATGCCCAGGCCAGGAGACGTGGAGGAGGGCTTCCCCTGGCTCCAGCAGGGCCCAGGGCTGTTTGCAACCCAGCCACCTGCAATTACTCGCATCACGGGAGGCTGCCCACCTGACGGACGTTGGCAGATTGGCCACAAAATTCATCTGGGCACTCAGGTTGAATAATTTCTCATCAAATCTGTAATCAGAAATGTGCGCCAAGAGCGAGCTTGGTCCCTTTCGGTTTCATCTCCTTCCACTTATTAAACAAAAATAAATGAAGGCTGGATAAGGAGGCCCGGGAGGACGCGTCAGGATGAGGCCTCGCGCCTCACGTCCTCCTCCCACGGTGCGCCTGGCGAGCGTCCTGGACCTGAGGTCTTGAGCTGTCCTTAGGCGGGTGTGACTACGGGAAGCTCAGTCAACAGAGTGTGGGGCCCTCCGTCCAAGTGTGGCAGCTTCTATGGAATCCATAATCACTGTAAGACTAAAACAGACTTCTTTTCTTTTTTAAGGTGAAGGGCTTGTAGTTGAAAGAAAAGGAGGGAGAAGGGAGGAAAGCAGGGGAGAAGAGGGAGGGGAAACGGCACCAGAGAAGCAGGGGAGTCTAGAAAGAGGGAGAGAAAGACCTCAAGCCATTGCAGTCACTGGGTCCCATCTGGGTGAGGCCCAGGCTGCAGGCCAGCTGGCCTCAGCTGGAGAATCCCGTCCCCACTCCACATCTTCTGTGGCTTCCACCTGGTCTGCATTGAAAGCTCTCTCTGCCAAGTGCTCAGAGGGCAGATTCCTGTATTATTTATTCTAGACCCTCCCCCATGGGAAAATCCCTCCTAAGGCTTCCGGCAGGCCAGGGCCTGTTTGCAGAACAATTGAAAATGATGAGCAGCGACATCTAGGAAGGCCCCTTGGCCACCCCTGGGCAGGGAGAGGACACCCAAGACCAGGTCGTCCCTGGGTCCCAAGATCCCGAGTCCCAGTGCCCCCACATTAGTTCCTTGGTTTTCAGTCATGAGGCAGATGGTCCAAGTGGGCCTTGGACTGACTTCCAGCAGCTCTGACCCCAGGTCAGTTCCAAATGCTGGGCCAGAGGTGAAACACTTAAATGTTCTCCGCAGAAACTTAGTTTTGTTTGACTTAAAAGAACACAGGCCAAGGTGACTGGGGGCTGCTCATTGTGGGGTGGTGGGAATGTATTCTGAAGCTCCATTTCTCATTAAAAAAAAAATAATAATAAGCTTAAGGAGGCATATATTTTCCGACAACGTGGAATAGAAAAAGACGACGGTACCCAACCTGGACTTTCAGATCCTATCTGCGAGGTAAATAAAGCATAAATTAACCAATGACAGTAAAATACCAGATAAATGCCCTTGACAATTCTGAATTTCTCCTAAAGGTGCTTCCAGCTGTGCCCCTGGGCTTGAGACACAGGGCGGAAAGAGGCCCCCTTTTGCTTACGAAGAATGCTCCAGCCTGGCAGAGCCCGACGGGGAATCCCGCACCCGCCTGCCCAAGCAGGGTCTCCACCTCCAGGCTTCCAGAATCAGAGAGAAGCAAACCCTCTTGAAGGTCACAGACAAGGAGAGAGAAGCCCGGCCCTCCCCAGGGGTTCCTGTGATCACCCGCCCCTCAGAAAGCCACTTGTCACCCACTGCAAGGAGACGCTCAGGATGGAGCTGAGAGAAGGTCCCTAGATGGGGACGTGGAAGACACAGGACCGAGGGTGGGGCGGAACCTCACTTCTCTGTCAAGACAGTTTTACTGGCTCATAGCCACACTCGTTTGTGTCCGGGCCACCTTTGGCTGCTGTCCTGGTACAATGACAGACTTCAGCTGTGACAGAGACCGCATTGGCCCCATGCTGAAGGTGTCCACAGCTCTGAAGGTGGACAGCCAGGATGATACTCCCTGTGGTGGCGGCAATGAGAAAAGGTCACCAAGGCCACCGTGCAAGGGGGTTGGCAGAGAGATGAAGGTGGCAGCACAGCCCACTGCAGGAGGACCAGAGGGGCTGTGAGGGGAGCGATGGCGCCATCTGGCTCCTCCGCGTTGGCTGTCCTCACTGCGTAACAGATGACCGCAAACTCGCCAGCCTAAACAGCCTCCACGGTTCCCTGCTCTTGGCCAGGCGGCAGGTGCCTGGGGCAGTGCTGGGGTCTCACAAGGCAGATGGTCGCACAGCGTTAGGATTCAGTTCCTGGGGGCAGTGGGACTGAGGCCCTCGCCTTCCTGGTGGCTGCCAGTGGTCACCGCAGTCCCTTGCCACACAGGCCGTCCCTCTTTCAGCCAGCAGCGCAGTGGTGTCCACGGAGCAAGTCCCGAGTGCTCCTTCCATCTCCAACTCCTGCGTCTCCCACCCTGGAGCCACGGGTAGGGAGACCTGTGATGGATCAGCCCCCCCAGGCCTTCCTCCCTCAGGGTGAAATGAGCTGGGGCCTAGTTACACCAGCGGCACCCAGCATCCTGCTGGGCCGGGCGGTGGAGAGACGGTATGTGCAAGCTGGGGCCAGAATCCTGCCCACTCGACGCCCCTCGTCTGCATGTGGCAGAAGTACAGAGACCTGCCTGAGGCTGGTGATCCCCCAAACACACACAGACGCCTGTCACTGGCCGGGGCAGCCACCTGGCTCACCCCTGGATCTGCTCACAGGCACCACCTCCAGGAAGCCGGGCCAGGAGGTGGAAGGGAGGCAGATTTCTTCACCTGGGGTCCTCTCTTGGGACCGCAGCCAGCCACCTCCATCTTCCTACAAGCCGGGTGCCTGGCTCTTCCAGGGCCCACTTGCCCAGCTGTGCCCTGAGTCCAGCTTCCCTCAGCCCTCCTGGGACCTCCCTCCCGCCCCTGGGCCTCGTCCTTTCTGGCTCTGCAAACTCCCTGTCTCCCACTGACTGGCCCCAGAAGAAGCTGGGACCAGGGAGCAACGGTAAACATCTGTTTAGGAGGTGGCCCTGGGAGCCCAGCTGGGGACAGGGGAGGTAAGGAAGTCAATGAGGGCTGTGTCCCAGTGAGTTCTCCTGGAGCACTGGGTGCCCACTCCTTCTGGACAATCCTAGGGGGCGCCCACGGGCGCAGCACCTAAGCCCACTGGCTGGGTGGAGCTGCGGTCTTCTCGCCAGGTGCGACGTGCACCGCTCTGCAACAGAGCCCCGGCAGGGAGGACTCGGCTGGGTCCCTGGTATGCAGACGCTGGACTAGAGCTGGGGTCTTTCCAGCTCTCCTCAGGGGGAGCCCCATTTCTCGCAGGGCAAGGGGTGCCAGGGCCCCTCCCCCAAGAGAAGAAGCAACCCCCGAGAGGGGGAGTCCCATACCCCTAGCGCAGGGACCACCCCCGAGAGGGGGAGCTCCTTTTTTTTTACTGGAGGGGCACCACTTTACCCTTTTAGATGGTAACCTAATTTCTAGTGGAGGGGCACTGCTTTTCTTAGAAGTGGTAAGGACTCAGTCCTTAGAGGAAGGAATCCCTTTTTAGGGTGACCCTCTCCCTAGAGGAGGAGCACCCCTGATCCTTTAGAGGATTGGGACTTCATGAGAGAGGATCCAACTGTTAACGGGGGATGGGAGCCCCAGTTCCCTACTAGAGGAGCACCCCTCCAGAGAGGGTCACCACTTCTAAATGAGGGGCACACCATTCCCTAGATGAGGGGCACCCCTTGGACCCCATCCTTCATGGAGAAGCAGTGCCCCTATCCCCTAGAGAGGCCACATGCTTGGAAAAGTGACATCATCATTATTGATTAGGAACCCCAACCCAAAGTAAAGGGGCACCACTCGAGTAGGTGACCAATCCCTAGAGGAAGGGTGCGCCATGCCCTAAAGAAGGGGCACACCTTAAGAGGGGGAACACATCTCTAGAGGTTGGGGGCACATGACCCAACACTAGAGAAAGGGCACCCCGAGAAGTTGCCCCCATCCCTCCAGGAGGCAGGTTGCAGGCCCCCGTCCCCGAGAGAAAGACCACCTGCTAGAGAGGGGCTGTCCAAATCCCACAAAGCAGAACACCCCAAGAGATGCCCCACATCTCTAGAGAAAGAGGGGTGCTCGAATCCCCTAGAGGTGAGGTACCACTGGCAATAGGAAGCCATCCCTAGAGAAAAGGCTTCTAATAATAGGGGAGCCCTCTCTCCCCGGGGTGGCGCAGGGTGCTCAGCCCATCGCCCCTAGGGGTGAGGGGCATCCCCTCCAGAAGGGGGAGCACCATCTCCCCGGGGTGGCAAGAAACGCTCCTGTCACCCCTATGGGCCAGGAAACCCCCCTAGAGGGGGAGACCCCTCTCCCCTGGGTGTCAACGGGAGCTCGGCCCCATCGCACCCAGGGGTGAGGGGACTCCCCCGTTAGAAGGGGAGACCCCTTCCCCTGGTTGTCGATGAGAGCTAGGACACATTTCACACAGAGGTGAGGGGTAACCCGACCCCTCTCACTGGGGTGTCAAGGGGCACTGGGAACCAATGCCACTCGGGGGTCAGGGGACTCAAACCTACGGGGGCAAGACCCCTCTCCCCTGGGTGACAGAGAGAACTCCCGCCTATGGGGGGAGAACCCCCTACCCTGATGTCGGGGGTGCTCAGACCCATCACACTCAGATGAGGGGGAACTCCACCCCTACAGGGGGGAACCCCTCCACCCTGGGTGTCGAGGGATGCTTGGAACCATTGCACCAGGGGAGGGGAGACACTCACCCTACAGCGGGGGACCTGTCTGCCCCGGGTGTTGGGGGTGCTCAGACCCAAAGGGCCAAAGGGCACTTGGACCCATCGCACCCAGGGGAGAGGGGAGGACCCCCCACGGGGGGACAACCCACTGCCCCAGATGTTAGGGGGCCTCCCAATGTACCCAGGGGAGAGGAAACTGCCGCCTACAAGAGGGAGACCCCCCCTGCCCCGGGTGTTCAGGATGTGCTCGGACCCATCACACCCAGAGCAGAGAAGACGCCCCGTCTACGTGGGGAGACACCTCTGCCTTGGGTGTCAGGGGGTAGTTGGACCCATGGCACCCAGGGGAGAGAGGACTCCCCCATACAGGGGCGACCCCCAACCCTGGGTGTTGAGGGGTTCTGGGAACCATCACACACAGGGGAGAGGGGAATCACCTCCTATAGAGGGAGACCCCTCCGCCCCGGGTGTTGGGGGATGTCTCCTCTTCAGGGAGCTCCCATCACCACCCAGGGAAGAGGGGACTCCCCATTCAAGGAAGAAGACACCTCTAATCTGGGTGTCCAGGAGTGCTCGGACATATCGCTCCCATAATTGAGGGGACTCCCCCCTGCACGGGGAGAGACCCCACTAACTAGGGGTCAAGGGGTGCTCAGACATACCGCTCCAAGGGAGGAGGGGAATCCCCGATATCGGGGGGGGGGACCCTCTAACCTGGGTGTGGAGGGGACCTTGGACCCATCACACCCAGGGAACAGTGGACAACCCCTCCAGAGGGGACCACTGTAACCTGAGTGTCGAAGGGACCTCAGAACCATCGCACCCAGGGTAAAGGAGACTCCCCCCTCGAGGGTGGGGGCCCCTCTACACCAGGGTGCCCGGGGGGGGGGAGCGCTGTATACCATCGAACCCAAGGTAGAGGGGACTGTGTATTCCATCACACCCAGGGGAGAGGGGCTCCTTACTCCAGGGGGTGACCCCTCTCACCTGGGTGTTGGGGGGAGCTCCCCACCGCATCCAGGGTCGATGGGGGGTCCCACCCCTGGGGGGGGACCTTGGGCTCACCTAGGTGTCGGGAGGAACTCACAAAGGCACGCAGGGTAGAGGAAGGGCTCCCCCCACTGGAGGGGTGGAGACCCGCCTTCACCTGGTTGTGTGTGTGTGGGGGGAGTACCCCAATGCACCCAGGGTTGAGAAAGGCTCAGCACCCTGAGGCGGGGAGACCTTGTTCACACTTGGGTATCTGGGAGAGCTCCCCACCGCACCCAGGGTCGAGGGGGCTCCTCTGCTCCACCGGTTGGAGATCCTGATCTCACCTGGGTGTTGGGGGAGCTCCCCACTGCACCCAGGGTGGAGGGAGAGCTCCCGCCCTCCAGGTGGGGGAGACACTGCTCTCACCTGGGGTCCGGGGGAGCTCTGTACACCATTGCACCCAGGGTACAGGAGACTACCCCCTCAAGGGGGGAGACCCCTCTAACCTGGCTGTTGGGGAGGGAGCGCCCCCACCCCCCGCAGAACCCAGGATAGAGGGACTTGCCCCTCCAGGGGGGCCCATTGTGGGGGAGGAGCTCCCCACACCACCACACCCAGGGTCGAGGGGGCTCCCGCTCCAGGGGGGACACTCCTCTACCCTGGTCATCAGGGGAGGAGCTCCCCACACCAAGCACCCAGGGTAGAAAAGACTCCCCGCTCCAGGGGGGACACACCTCTACCCTGAGTATGGGGGGGGGGGGCTCGCCACAAAACAACACCCAGGGTAGAGGGAAAACTCCCTTCTAAGGGGAGCGTCCCCTCTAACCTGGGTGTCTGTAAAACCTCTGTACAACACTGCTCCCAGGGTCCAGGGGACTCCCCCATCAATGGTGAGAGGTCCCTCTAATCTAGGTGATGGAGGGGGGAGCTCTGGACACCACCGCACCCAGGGAAGAGGGGACTCTTCCCTCCATGGGGTGGTCCCTCTAACCTGGGTGGGGGGGGGGCTCTGTACACCATCACACCCAGAGAAACGGGGACTCCCCCCTCCATGGGGTGGTCCCTCTAACCTGGGTGGTGGGGGGAGCTCTGTACACCACCACCCCCAGGGAAGAGGGGACTCCCCTGGGCAGCAGGGAGGGCCCTATAACCTGGGTGTCAGGGAGGAGCCCCGGACACCACTGCCCCTCAGGGAAGAGGGGACTCCCCCCCTCCAGGGTGGAGTCCCCTCTAAACCGGGTGTCTGGGGGAGCTCACCACTGCACCCAGGGTAGAGGTGACTCCTGATCTTTTTCTTCTGAGTTAATTAGCCCCATATATAGAAGAGGGGCACCCCCGTGAATTTGACCCCATCCCACCAGGAGGCAGGGCACAAGCCCCACCCCCTAGAGGTGGGTCTCCTCTCCGAGAGGGGGACCACCTGCTAGAGAAGGGCTGTCCAAATCCCACAAAGCAGAACACCCCAATAGATGCACCACATCTCTAGAGAAAGAGGGGTGCTCGAATCCCCTAGAGATGGGGAACCCCTGGCAATAGGAGAGCTATCCCTAGAGAAAAGGCTCCCCAAAACAGGGGGACACTGACAATAGAAGAGTGGCAGCCATCCAGTAAGAGAGAGGCAACACCAGAGAGGGGCAACCCCTGCTCACCGGCTGAGGGGTGCCCAAACCTGTCGTCCCTAGAGGAGGAGGGACCACCCCTGAGGCTTGGTCCTGCTGCACTGAGGTCTCTCCTTCTCTTAACCCCAGACCTCTGGACCCACTGTGACCTGTGGAGCATTGCTCTAAGGAATCCAGGGATGTGCCTGCATGTCACTTTGAGAAGCTGATTGGTCCCCAGATGGCGAAAAGAGACCTGTAAAAGAGCAAAGCACTCACTTGGAGACCTCTCCCGGGAGTCCACAGGGATGGCTTGGTGGCACTTGGTGACAAGCCAGGGGAATTCCCAGAGACAGCTAGAAGCCTGTTTCCTGGGTGAAGCCAAGGGGAACTGAGCTGTGGTTACTCAGGCACTGAAAGAAAGAAGCCCAGAAACATCCCCCCCCTCCCCGCCCCACCCCACGTTTCTTTCCTGCCTTGTTCCAAAAGGGACGGAAGGCGGCTGCCCAGGAAAGTGCAGCTCATCAAGATGCATCACGAGAGGATGGGGAACAAAGAGACCAGGACAGAGACCCCTGCCCAAGAGGGAGGCTCCTCGACACAGCCAGGGCCCCTGCCCACCTGAACACCAGGACCCGTGAATCTGACTCAGTGTCTTCCAGGAACCAGGGTGGAAAGGGAGAGGTGACAGGTTCCAGGGCTCAACTCAGAGGGAGTGTCCCTGGCAGGGAGAAACTTGTTGCTGCGCGCTCTTGGGTGTTCTCAGGAAGAGATGGGCACAGAATGCCAGGGCCGAGCTCCCCGGGGCACCTGAAGTCAGACATGAGGCACCTTGGGTGGGCAGTTCCTCCAGCAACCACGTCAGTGCTCCAAGTTCCCAGGCCTTGGGGTTCAGCAGAGGCGTCAATCACAGCTCAGTGGGCAGGATCCCCCAGAGGTCAGGTGAGTTGGATAGTCTGAGGGCGACACCCACAGTCCAGACTCTGCTGGTTACTGTCTTTCCAATGTTAGGGTTTAGGGCATGTAGAGCAGCAGTCAGCCAGCGGGGGTCAGCCAGTCCAGCCCGCAGCCTGTCCTAGTAAATAAAGATTTATCAGCCTGCACTTGCCTCGTCCCCAGCATGTGTTAGTGCTCCAAGGACCTTGCCCAGTAGTTGCAAGAGGCCTCTGGCCCTCAGAGCCTAAAGTCATTACCACATGGCCCTTGGTAGAGCAGGCCCACAAAGCCCTGCTCTTGAAGAACCAGAGGAAGGCCTGTCCCCAGGTCAGCCCTCCACACTCAGTGCTCAGCCCAGGTCTCAGCAGACTGCAGCGAGCTTAAGAGCACCCTTCCTGGCCAACACTGGGTGGGCACTGCTGGGCACTGGCAGTTATAAATGGAACCACAAGACTGAGCCAGGCGCCTGCCCGGGGACCCCTGCATGGGGGCTCAGCTGTCACAGGAGAATGCGTCCATGGACGGCCAAGTGGGTCTTAAAAAAAATACTTCACCTCTCCACACGTGCACAGTAGAGGGCTCTCAAAATCCTCGTTTCTGTCTCCCAGGGGTGTGGCCACATGAGTGCTAGCCCAGAAATGTCCTAAGGGGCCGGCGCCCCCCATGAAGGACCTCAGGACCCTTGAGCCCCTGCCTCAGTCCCCTGGGCACCTGCCCTCATGTGCCCTCCTGCTCCTCTTAGCATTTCTCCCCCACACCTGCGTCTTCAGAGGCTGATGGTGATGGGACACCTCCAAGGCAAGTGGCCAACCATGAAGGAATGGCAGCCAGGGGACACAGACAGGCGGGTTTGCCCACCTCTCTGTGGGACAATCCTGAGCCCCCGTCTACACAGCTCTTCAGGGGACTCCTGGTGGGATTAAACCCCATTGCCCCCAGCAGTGAGTTGCTCTGTGACTCACCGGTCTGAGGCTCTTCCCTCTTCCCCAGGCTCCGGCCCCTTCTCCCCTGGCTTCCTGGAATCGCCTCCCAGAAAATCTCCCAGCCCCGAGTCTCAACCCCTGTGTTTGGGGAACACGAATGAGCCGCGTGCCCTCCCGAGAGCGCGTGCACACGTTGAAGGAATCCACTCACATCTCATCCTAGGGGTTGCTGCTTCTCAGCCTGTTAAGAGTTTAAAAATGCCCACCAAAGTTAATGGCATTGGTTTAAAAAAAAAAGTTGGGAAAAGACCCTGTTTTGTCCCAGAGGTCATTAGAGGAGCTAGTGTCCGTTAAAGCCACCCAGAGACCACGAGGATAATCCCATGACCCTTGCTACATAATGACTTCCTGAATCCCCCCTCCCTCCATGGCCACCCTGTGAGTGGAGGAGGAGGGTCATGGGAGACATCCCTATTTTGCACGGTTAAATGCCAGCGTTTCAGAAAGTTCTCTGCTCCTCTTTGCAGATCCAGGGGGAAAAAGCTCTACAAACAGCAGAGAGGAAATCACGCCGGACGGCCTGCGCAAGCCATCAGTGTCCCATGCCTCAGGTCTGACTCCCCCCTTTCTCCAGGCCCCCATTCTTCTCCCTCATGCAAGTGTCCCTGCTCAGCTCCAGGGAGTCCTCACCCCCTCTGCTGGGCTTGGCCACATGATTTGCTGTGGCCAATGAGCTCTTAGTGGATTGCACTGGTACTGAAAAGCTCCTGGCCTTTCTGCAGGCCCCTTGACCTCCCTGACCTTGAGAACGGCCTGCCTGCCTGTTGCAGAGGGAAGACTCATCCAGCAGGGCCGAGCTGGCCCAGGCAACCCAGAGCTGCCCTCCACAGCCCTGGGACACTGAGGCAGCAGGATTCCTCAAGTTCAAGTTTAGTCTCAGCAACTTAGTAGGGCCCTGTCTCAAAATTTAAAACTTAAAAAAGGGCTGGGGATGTAGCTCAGTGGTGACGCTCCCTGGGTTCAATCCTCAGTACTCCACCAAAAAAAGAGGAACCTCCTGAAATCAGACATGGTGGCACCCTGATCACTGGTCACAAGGCCAGTCCAAGAAAATCACCAAAACGATGAACCTCCAAATTCCTGCCCATGGGGCTGCAGCAAGGTGAGGTTCCTCCTGCCCGTGATGACCGTGCACAGCCACCCCAACCGACACTCTGGAATTGCCACCCAGACCCTCTGCTTAACAATTTGGCAGAGCTTGTCCCTTAAAATCCTCATCTGACCACCTACAGCGTCTCTGGCTGCTCCCGTCTCCCTCTCTGTGCTCTCTGCTCAACACCCCGTAACCCTGAGGCCGTCTTAGCCCCCTCTTAGGCTTCCTGGAACATGGATATGCACACACGCATGTGCAGGTATGTGTGAGTGTATATATGTGTATGAAATAGGATGTGCAACTCGAGTGTTAGAGATATTAGAAATTAAGACTGGGACCAAAAAACATGCATTTGCCCAGCTTGTGACGGGCAGATGACACATGAGTATTCAGACAACTGCGGTGGATAAAAGTGGTATAGCCTGAGCACTTACTATTGTTATTCAATACATTCTGACACTGAGGAGACACACGAGTGTGTGTGGTCTATGTTGATGACAGCTAGCTCGCAGCGATTCCCTGTGTACATTTCATACACACATGCACATGCACATATATGTGTGTGTTACTTTGTATTCATCATGAACACTTCTTTTTATTATAGCAGAACAATTCGTGGAATAGATATCTTGAAAATGCTTCTGTGAACATATTTGTGCATGATAAATCTTTATTTAGAAATACTTCCATGAGCTAGACTCCCAGAAGTGAAATTAGAAGGCCCAGGGCATAGACATGTTGGGGTAGGACAGAGACACATAGACTTTGAAGCTGGCTGTTAGCTGGGTGATCTTCCAGCATGTGACTAACTACTCTCGGCCTCTCTTTCCTCCACTGTGAGATGGAGATGATAATAACAGTCCTGCCACAGGGCCGTTGTGAAGATTAAATGAGATAATATATGTAAAACATCCTCAAGAAATGTGAACTATTGTGATGGGCATTGTTACCATTACTATTACTATTCTCAGTGCTGCTTTGATACATATTGCTCAATTGTTTCTATGTACATAATGTTTAGATCTTATTTATGTGTATTTTTATAAGTTCTTGTTTCGACTATGTTTATGAGAAAAAAACAGAGTCCGCTCCAATCTGGAATCTCATTCACTGCAGGGTCATCCACATTATTCTCCTTTCTCCTTTGCTGGTTTGATGAGAGAAAATAATATTTTGAAAATCCGATGAAGGCTGACCATTCAAAAGCTTCCATATTTTCCAAGCTTGACCTTGTTCCATTTGCCAATCATCAGCCCGCGTTCTGGGCTGGTTCACAGGTGGAGGCCATGATGCCTTCACTACCCCTCAGCCCATGTCGCATCCCCTGGAGCTTCCCAAGCCCCTGAGCTGGAAAGAGCTCCTGCATGAGCTTCCTGGAAGACTTGCTGTTGGCTTCCAGGAGCACAAGGCTTCCACCCGCTCACCAAGCCAGCAAGGCCGCATTTTCTGGATGCTCCAAGAAGCTGTGAGGTTCAAGGTTCCCCTCAAAATGTGCAGTGCTAACTCCATGTGCTGTTGGTTCCTAGGAGATGATGCTGGAATGTTCCCCAGTGCTGACCAGACCTCTGATATCCAAGGGTGCCCTCCTGAAGCCATTCCCAAGTCCACTGGAATGTTGGAATTAGGAGAAAAGAAATGGGAGGGCCTTCCCCCGTGGGTGCTTGTGAGCCCCACCCATGCCCAGGCCTGGGCAGCATGGGGAAGGGTTCTCCCTCCTCCACTCCTCTGCCTTTTGTAACTTGTCCTTTACCTGTTAAATTATTGGAGGGCAAGTCTTCAGGTTGCCCTCAGAATGGAGACCAGATCAGGGGCCCCTCTTCTACCTAGACAGGAGAAATTAAGCCCTGGTCTCATGACGGCAGCACAACACTTGACTGTCTTGGGGTGACTGAGTGAAAATTAATTAACGAATTGGTTAAACATGTGAGCAGCTCCCCCCACCCCCATTTGCTCAGTGCACTCCTCTTCCCACAGCACCAACAAGTCTAAAAGAACATTTCTGCTCACATTCAAATCCAAACATAGCTTTTCTGTTTGTAGGAGGTGAGCAGTTCTCCCCTAAGTACCTTGGGCAGGCTGCAAGTCTGCCGCAGCTGCTGAGAGGCCAGATTCTGTGGTTTAAAGACACATCTGAAATCGTCTTCAAAAAGCCAACATCAGCTAGTTGTGGTGACCACGCCTGTAATCCCAGCGAGTCTGGAGGCTGAGGCAGGAGGATTGCAAGTTCAAGGCCAGCCTCAGCAACATAGTGAGACCCTGTCTCAAATTTTTAAAAAGCCAATGTTATGGGGGAAAGGGGGAAGGGTGCTAGATTAAAAGAAACAGAATCACCAAATACAATGAGGGAAACTTCCTTGGTTCCAGTATTAAGGGGGGAGGGTAAGATAAACACATTGTGAGAAGTTGGAGAAAACTGAATATCAGAGGATCTTAGGGAATCATTGTTACCCTTATTAGATGTGATGATGGCTGATGGTTTGTGGGAGGGTTATTATTAGAGATGCGTGTTGAGGTGGTACTTGGGGTGAAGGCTCAAGATGTCTGCAACCACTTTCAAATGATTGGGCAACCAGAAAACACAGAGGTCGGAGGAGAGACTGGTGGGGGGGAGCTGGCTCGTAAAACCAATATGGCCCACAAAATGTTACATGTAGCATGACGTTGCTTACAAGATTACATTTCCACTAAGAAACATTGCTAATAATAATATCTAATATGGGGCTCATTTGAGAGATGTGTTATCTTTGTTTCCACTTTTTTTTTTAATCTACCTGCTCAGACTGACATTGTGTGGGGAAGCCAGCCTCTTTTTTCAGGGAAACAGAAGTCTGATATTACAGACACATGAACAGCCACTAACCAGCCTTCCACATCCCTGTGGCCTCCCACAGAGGAGCCAGGGCGCAGCAGAGCCTGGGCTTCAGGGAGGAGGCTTGGGAAGGCTGCTGGGGGGAGGAAGAACCATCCGGGACTCCCAGGTCCCGGAGCAGACCTCCCAACTGGAGGGGGACATGGGGGGGCAGGCAGTGCCCACGATACAAAATATGCATTCAAGCCTTCTAAGATCAGAGGGGAAAGCCTTGAGTCCTCCCAGATGACAACCTGGAGCACGTAGCAGTTCAGACGTGCCTTTGTGCCAACGTGGGTGTGAAATATAATTAACATTTTTAACAGAGGAAGGGACTGGTCCCCTCTCGGTGATCTCTGCCCTGGCTGTGGAGGGACGCATGGCCACCCCCACGGAGTGCCCCATGCCCAGCCAGCCAGGCCTCCTCCTGCCTCCAGGCCCTGGAGAGGTCTGCCCAGTGTGCACAAGTGCCTCCCGGCACCTCATCCAGCCTCGTGTCCAAGAGTGAAGAAGGGGTCACCCCATCACCCCAGCCTCCCGCCCCACCACCAAGCTTCTCTGCCGCTTCTCTCACCCTCCCTCCCCGCTGTTGAGCAGCACCTGGGATGCCCCACAGCTCGCTCTCTCTCTCTCTCTCTCTCTCTCTCTCTCTCTCTCTCTCCCTCCCTCCCTCTGGATTCTTCTCAGTCTAAGAGCATCCCCACATCTCCATCTGGAAGTCATGCATCTTGACCCAGATTTCCTCTCCACTGACTGTCCAGAGTGGGAAGTCTCTGGCAGGACGAGATGGACCTGGGCATCCGGGCTGCCTCTGGAGAGGATGTTGGGGTGGAGCTGAGAGGTGCCCACAGGAGACGGGAGAGGCCGCCTCCATATCACCATCTGAACAGGGTGCCAATCAAAGTGTTCCATGCTGCCTGCCCTTTGCTGCCAAGCAGCCCCTGGGAGATGTTTTCTTCAAAAATATCTTCCATGTGCCACATACTGGTCTGTTCTTGTGAGTCCCAGATGTTAGACATTTTGTCTGTTCCCAGATTTTCCACATTTATAAGGAAGTTACAACACACGTCTTTGTACCCAGATCCTTGACCACGTCTCTGATGGTTTCTTGAGGACAAAGCTTTCTGCATCCAAGAGGCTGCCAGGTGGGGTGCCCAGGGCGCCCCCTGGAGGCCATCACGGCCCAGATGCTGCCCTCGCCTCAGGCCTCTCTCTTTGAATGATTCTAATCCTGGCCTGTTTAATAAATCAGTGCATGCTGCCTCCAGGGGCTGATTTGCATTTCTTCTATTATTGCTGAAGTTGCAGACGAGTTCAACTTTTCATTTGCAGTTAGCTGTTGTCCAGTGTACCTCGTCTTCCATAAGATGGCCATTCACACACAGACTGATCATTTTTCTTCTGGGCTCCTAGTTTTCTTCTTATTAGTGAAGGTACTTTGTACCTTTAAGTACTTGAGGATACGACTCTTTAATGCATTTGAACAAATATTTATTTCCAGTTTGCCCTTAGCCTTTCCTTTTCCATAATAATTTTTTATGACTATGTGTGTAGAGATAAAAGTTTTTAAGTGACCAACCTATTAATTTCCTTACTCAGGGATTTTTTTTCCTATTGCTTTTAGATTTAGAAAGAAAGAACCTTCTTACCCAGAGAGCACATAAAACCATTGCCCATATTTTCTTCTAATTTATCCATTTTTAAAAATTTATTTCCTTTGTTTATATAGGATATGAGATGAGGCAAGATCCTTACTTGGTTTTGTTGTTGTTTTTTCCAAAGAGCATCCAAGAGGCTGCCAGGTGGGGTGCCCAGGGCGCCTCCCAGAGGCCCCAAACGTTTTCTTACTGACTTATTAATCAAGCTGTCCCTCCTGCCCCATGGAGTCGCCTCCTTGGTTGCATTGAACAGAGCTAGTGGTCTGTTCTGAACTCTGTTCTGTCCCGGGGGCCAGCTTGTGTGTCCTTGAACTAACACCATTCCCGGCCACTGTCACGGCCGACCATGTGGTTAGGGCGAGGACCCCTCCCTGGTCTTCCCACCTAGATCTCCTGGTCCTGATCCTGTTTGTTCTTCCTCCAGAGCTTCCTTGGGATGGTTGCTCAGCCGCCTCCGCCTCCGCACCACTTTGTGTGTGCTCACGTCTTCTGTTTGCACGGTGGCTCCTCCGGGCCTTCTCACTGCTCTCCTGGTGCGTCGCTGACTTTCCTCTTGATGAAGTTGGTTTCCTCCGGGCATCCGGGGCCCTGTGAAGGACGTCAGCTGGTACTGGCACCCGGGGTGTAAACTCAAACCACGCCATGGGTGTTCTGAAGACATCAGCAATGAGAGGCTGGGCCACTGTTCCCAAATGTCTGTTGCCCCTGGTGTTAGGGTTTGGATCTGAAATGTCCCTCAAAAGTCCATGTGTGGAAGACTCGGTCCCCAGCAGCACGGTTCAGGGTTGGGGCCTCCAGGAGGTGCCTGAACCATGAGGGCTGGACCCACTCCGTGGATTCATCCCTTCATGATCCTCAGCTCAGTGGGCTGTTGGGAGGCAGTGGACACCAGAAGGTGGACTGGGGAGAAGGTGGGTCACTGGTGATGTGACCTTGGAGGGTGTATTTGCCCCTGGTCCCTTCCTACTTCTCTCTCTTTCTCTGCTGGCCACCGTGAGGTAGGCAGCTGTGCTCCAGCTGTGCTCCACCCCATGTTCCCTGCCACAACGGATACTCTGCCACAGGCCCCAAAGCAGAGCTGCCAGCCCATGGACTGAACTCTCCAAAATCATGAGCCAAAACAAATCTTTCCTCTTTAAATTTTCTTTTTCCCTCAGGTATTTTTGTCACCGCAATGAAAAACCGACTAACGTCCTTGGCCATGTGACTTGCAGGATATAGGAAATGGATGTGGAACCATGTGGGTCATTTCTGAATTGAGATATAAGAGACAGTACCTGGTTCATTATATGTTTCTCCCCCTTTTGCCATGATGATGAATAATCTCCAGACATCAGCTGCCCCATTATTCTAGATTCCAGAGTAGAGAGGCACAGCCCCAGTTGACCCAAGATGAATATGTTGCAGGAGCAAGAAATAAATCTCAATTGTAATAAGTCATCAAAATTTTGGTGATGCTTGTTACTGAGGCCTAACCCAGCCCATTCTGACCAACAGGCTAAGGGAAACAAAATGGCTGATCCACAAAGTAACAATTGGGTAGATCTGTAAAGGGAAATGCCCGTTAAATTGCACTGATGTTCTATAACCCCGTGTTGTTTCCTTGTTTAATCCTCCTATGATGAAGAAACTGGATGAAAAGAGACTGAATAGCTTTGAGTTATGCACTAAGTCTAACTTCCTGGCCCATATTTGTCTTTTTTTAATTTATTTTTTATTTTTTTAAAGAGAGAGTGAGAGAGGAGAGAGAGTGTGAGAGAGAGAGAGAATTTTTAATATTTATTTTTTAGTTCTCGGCGGACACAACATCTTTGTTGGTATGTGGTGCTGAGGATCGAACCCGGGCCGCACGCATGCCAGGCGAGCATGCTACCGCTTGAGCCACATCCCCAGCCCCCCATATTTGTCTTGATGCCTGAAATTAAGCCATGCAAAAATGGGTCTCTCTGAAAGACAAAAACTTCATGAGCAAGCACGTGTGCACACTGGTGATGTGACTGTTCTACTGGAGGTGCTTGAACTTGCACAACAGTGAGCTTCGGAGAGGACCACTTGCCACCATTTGTCCCTTCTTCCATGCCCACGGTCAGCCTGGTAACCAGTAAAGCCTTGAAAAGAGGAGCCTGGTGCCCTGGTGTGCGTCTGCAGCCCCAGCAACTCAGGAAGCCAAGGCAGGAGGACCACGGGTTCTAGGCCAGCCTGGGCAACTTAGGGAGGGCCTCTCCCAAAATAAATAAAAGGGGCAGGGGATGTGGCTCAGTGTTAGAGCACCCCTGGGTTCCATCCCCAGGAACAAAAGACAAACAGAAAAAACACCAGATGATTCAGTCCAAGATGACACTCCACCTTGCTCTTCTTGACCTGCTGTCTCTTCTCCACCTTTCCTGATGTCCTCTCCTGGAAAGGAGAGGAAAAAGAGACCAACTGTCACCCAAGAAATTGATGCAGGTGGCATGTCATCTCAACCCCCCACAAGGAGCACGGAGCTTTTCATCCTGACACTTAAGTGTTGACGTTTGTGAAAGGGAAGGGCCTAGGAGGCCTGCAGGGGAGGAAGGGGCTGGGGGACGCAGCCCCACGTGAGCACCCGCTCCTCATCTCCTGTTTGAGGCTGCTCCTGAGCCTCACTCCCTGCAGCAACGGGACAGTAAACAAAACGGAATCCACCAGACCCTGAGAGTGGCTGCTCCGGATAGCTCTGCTCACTGCGCTGGAGTCCACAGTGACCAACACCAGTCGCTCCCATAGGCGAGGGACAAATCCCACGTGTGGAAACTGAGGCCCACGGGGCAGGACAGACCAGGAGCAGGCACAGCTGGCTCCCAAAACTGCCCTCCCCGCCCTTGGACAAGAGGAGCGCCTCTGACGTTAGAGGATGGCCCACCTGTCCAGGAACCCTCCAGGCCACAAGCCAGGTCAGACCCAGACGACCTTCTGAAGCCCCCAGTGAAACCTGCCATTCTTTCTTCTCATGCTCGGGGAAGGAACGTGAGGCCAACCTGCGGAGGCTGGGCCCACGGTGAGAGGCCAGAACAGCCTCAAGGCCTGGAGGACGGCCGCTGTGAAGCCCCAAGAGATGCATGCGTTCAGCCAGTCCCCCGGCTCCAGGGACAGGAAGGACAGGTGAGCTGGGAGGAGCAGGGGCTGCTTAGGGCCCCACCAGGGAGGAGGACCTTCAATGCAAGGCACTAGGGGCAGGAGAGCACTGCAGGAGCAGCAGAGCCCCCAGAAGGCAGCACCTCACCCAGAGCCCCAGGGCGCCTTCTTGTCTCGGGCCACAAATCACTTTCTGCATTTCCCAGCCCCTGTGCCCTGGTGGTCAAGGACCTTGAGGACCTCCACAGCTGCTGCCATCAGTACCAAGGCCAGGGTCAGCAGCAGCAGGAGCCCTGTGCTTCCTTCCCCTGCAGCTTCCCAGGGGGCTCTGGAGTTGCCCACCTTCCCATCAGGGGTGGGACTTTAGCTGGAAGCTGGTTGGGCAGAGGCTACAGTTTGTCCAACAGAATACGTGCAGTTCCCTTCTTATCTTTCTTAGTACATTTAACTTAGCAACTATGGACTCAGTGCCCCAAAGTGTCGCAACTCCTGAGGGATGAGAGGGGGAAGGGTGTCTTGGGGGGCTGGAGGAGTGCCAGGTCATCAGGGCATCTGCACACTGATGGAGGCCTTGGATTCCTCCTCAGGAACAGAGGCAGAGAGTAAGGTGAGCACACCAGGAGTCAGAAGCCAGGGCAGCCAGAAGAATGAGCTTCTTGCTTTTACAAAAAAATGGTGACTGGTCAATGATCAGAACTCAAGAAAAAGGGTACAAAAAGGAAAAAGGTCCAATTCGGATTACTCTGAAACAGTATTTGTCAGATGGAGGTGATTCCAGGTATCTTTCTACCTGTGTAGGAGGGAGTTAGAAGGTGGGTGAGTGGATTCCTGAGTGGGTGGCAGGTGTGCCACCCACTCAACACAGTTTGTAAAACAGAAAACACTGCATTTAACTTGAATTCAAACAATGAAAAAGAAAGTGAAGGTAAAACTTTAGAAATAAGTAAATCTAAGATCATATTTTAAACAATAAGAGATACAGTCCTTTTAAATTTTTCTCTAAAATTATGTTAAATGAGTTGTAAAAAACAACTTGAGAGCTTGGGGAGAAGTAGTGTTTCCAACTTTATTTTAAATCAAGCTGTCTCATTGAACTCTGCTCTTAACCATAAGCAATGGATATTTCCTTCCACTTGCCCGCCTGCAAATGCACAGTTGGTTATCTACGATCTAGTTATGTCAGGACTTCAGGACTTAAAAAATTTTCAAAATAGTCATAATTCAAAAAAGATAGCACCTTTTAAAAATGAGTGATTCCGTGTTCACCATTGTTTATTATGCTTCATTTTCTTCACTCTGAGTTCTTTATTTCAATTCACTTCTTGGTTGGTTGAATTTCAACACGAATATTCCCTGTTGGTGGGTGACTTTCTGCTGACTTTATAAACTAAGGACAACACGGTTGGGTATAAAATTCTTGGGTTTCAGTTCTTCCCTGCAGAATTGTGTAAACGTTGTTCCACTGTGTCCCTGAACTGATGTGTGTTAAGCCTTTTGCTACCACTTTTCTACTCATCTTTGCATAAACTGGGTTTTATCTTCAAATACCTTTTTGCAAAAAGAAAGAAAGAAAGAGCTTCATAAACCACATACTCCTCCACTGCCTGGCAAAGACAGCCTGTTGCCCTTACATTCTGTGCAGAGAGAAATCAACAAACAGAAAAGATCACTAAATATATAAGACATATTAGGGAGTGATAAGCCCTGTGGAGAACACAGCGGGCGGGACGGTGAGGGAAAAACCTCACGCATAAGGTGATATTTGAAGCCAATTCACCATGGGGACAAACCACGCAGACAGCTTGGAGAAAGAGCATCCTGGGATGGCAAGTGCAAGTCACTGAGGCAGGAGTGTTCAGGGCAAGGACATCAACGTGACAGGAGCAAGATGAGAGGAGGAGAAGATGAGATCAAGTCAGAGAACACCAGGTAACCAGGTCAGGCAGGGAGAGGTCCAGAAAACTTTGGACTTTTTTTTCCCCTGAATTGTATGGACAATATTCTTCTCACACCAGCCAGAAAAAAATCCTTCTAAAACTGTAGTCACACCGTGGTGTTTATTAGACAAGTTAGCTGGGTATAAAATCTTTAGCTGGGTCCCACATTCTTTTACTCAGAATTTTACAAATATTTCTCCACTCTTCTCCAACAATGAATAGTGATGTGGAGAAGTCCAGCACCTTATTTTTTCCCTCTTAAATATTATTGACTTTTCCTGCTCTGATACCTGAAAAATTCTTCATTTTTAAAGCTCATGAATTGACCTTAAGTCTCATTAACTGAATCTGAATACTTTCTGTGTGAATCAAATTGCCTACATGTTATCAGGAATGTTCTCTTAAGCTGTAATTCAACACTCCTTTCGTTTGTGGGGAAATTTCCTTCAACTCCGCATACCTCTTTGGTTCCAATTATTGCTTGTCTCCTTCTACTTCCTGCTCACCACTCCTCTTTGTGACAGATCTTCTTGGCTCTCCATGGCTCTGAATTTTCCAATTACTCACCCTGGTGACCAATCACTGGGATGGCTTGACTGACGTCCTTCTGATTCATCCTGGAGTGGGGCTCCGGCACACCAGGACAAACCAGGAGGAAGAAGGGAACAGTGGCTGCCAGGAGGTGGCTTGGGTGGGAGAGCCTGGTTAGGCACTGCATGACATCATGACGTCAATGACAGTTTTCTGGGGAGAAACACACAGACCTGAATCCCGAGGTCATGGGGTGAGGGCTCAGCTGCCTGTTGGGCTCTGCAGAGGAGGCAGGCCACTATCACGGATGAAAGGGATGATGAGGTGAAGGGCTCAGGATGCACAGAAGATTCGGAAATAACACCATGAGTCTGTAGGAACCAGTGCAGGGAAAATGCTAGAAAGAAGAGAAACCTGGCCCCATGGACCCTTTAACTGGCTTCATGTGAACTTCTTCAAAAGATTGATAACAAGATTTTTCTTTAAGAAAAAAAAAATCCAGGGACTTAGCTGGGGAGGACACTTATGTCAAAAGGCCTTTCTCTCAAGCAAGAGGATTGCAAGTTCGATGCCAGCCTTAGCAACTTAGTGAGACCCTATCTCAAATTTTTTTAAATATATTTTTTAAAAGACAGGGGGATGTACTCGGTGGCAAAGCACCCCAGGGTTCAATCCCCAGTACAAGAAAAAAAGGGGGTTCCCCAGGGCAACTGGCCCTGGGTGAATCTGCAATGGAACAGGCCAAATCGGTGGAGGAGTGGCATGTTCCCACTGAGCGCTGTCACGGGAGGAAAGGAAAAGACAGAGCAGGGCTTCTTCCTCTGCCTACTGACCTCCTTCTGGGACCACAGCCTACAAAAGCATTTCATCATTTCAGCTCCCCAGGCCTGCGTGCCCAGCGGAGCTCGCTGCCTCTGGCTGCAAAGTGCCACATACATCAGCCAAACCCTTGGGCTCTGGGACACTCCATCTGGAAGGCAGGTCTGAAACGCTCCCGGCCCTCTGTAGGTGGGGAGGTGACAGGATAAATGAGGCCACAGTTATTCTCGGCAGCCTCCTTCCCTTGCAAACTGTCCCACAGTCCCTGTATGACAGAGTCTTTTAATGGCGCATCCCTACCAGGAGATAAAGTGAGCGTGCTGTCAGGCCGGTCCCCATGAGCAGACCCGGCGGTGGAGGTGGGAGGGAAAAGGTTTACTGGGGACGTCACTGTGAAAGATGGGAGAAAGAGGAACAGGACCAGCCAGGCATTTCTGTCCAACTCAGTTCTCCTCCAACCAGCCATCTGTGCTCTGGAGCCTGGTAGGGCTGGCTGAGAGGGCCTGGCCCCAGGTACCCTGCCAAGATGGCCCTGGCTGGTGCTGCCTCTGCTCACAAGCTTGGGGGACCCTGAAGTCACACTTAGCAGCTGGAGATCCAAGCAGCATACCTCCATAGATGTCATGCATGTGTGTGCATGTGTGTGTGTGTGCATGTGTGCGTGTGTGTGCATGTGTGTGTGCGTGTGTGTCGGGTGAGCTGCTGGACTGTATATCACATGCTCTAAAAACATATTAACACCCTAACACGTCATCATAATGATGAAACAAAACACCTGAACCAGAGCCTTCACGTTCTCCTCTGCTCCCCTCCACTGACTGTGGTGCTCGGCCCCTGCTAGAGGCCACTGCCCTAGGGAGGGGGCAACTCTGGACGTGAGCTCCTTCATGGAATGCCCCCATCTGTTGCCTGAGAGGTGCTGGCTTCCCTCTGTCCTTGGGCCCCATGCACCACAGGGTCAAGGGGAAGGATCAGCAATTGAAGGGTACTTACTCATCCCTGGGGGTCTCTAGTTGAAAATGCAGGTTCACCCCCTGAACCACATCACTTCAGGTTTTATGGCAGAAATCCCCAAAAGCACATACCACATAGAACTGCATGATGTCCTTCTTAGGCTTCTCAAAATCCTATGTGAAGCAGCTATCAGGAGGCAAGACCCCACCAGTGTTCACAGGGTCACTTGATACTTTGCAAAACATCTTCAACCTCATTCCCCAGTTATAGTAGATACATCCCTCTGATCCACAAGGGACATGTACAGCCCAGTGGATGTTGGAAACCAAATCGTACCAAACCTCGTATATACTGTTTTTTTTTCTATACACAAATGCCCATGATAAAGTTTGACTTACAAATTAGGCACAATAAGAGATTAACAGTAGTTAATAGAACAATTACAACAGTGTACTATAATAAAATTGCCAGTATCACTTCTCTTTCACTTTGGGGACATGATTAAATAACATAAGTGTTGCTTTAACACAAGGACTGCAATACTAAACAGTTGATCTGATACTCAATGGCCACTAAGTGACTAACAGGAGAGTAGCCTATACAATGTGGATACACTAAGAAAAGGGATGGCTCAGATCATGAGTGTAAAATTTCATCTTGCTACTGAGAATGGCATGCAATTTAAAACTTGTGAATTCTTTATTTCTGGAATTTTCCATTTTATTGTTATTATTTTTTTGACCATGATGTGCTGAGAGCCATAGCTGAGTCCAAATGATGCATGGCATTTTTGCCAGAACGGAGTGGTTGAGAGGTGACGCCAGCAAACCATTGAGATGATAATGGTTATGTTAAGCTGTGTATATAAGACCCCTGCTGTCCACCTCGGCCTGCTACTTTGAAGTTCTCGCACTACTTTGGAGTTCTCGCGGGGATTCCCGGAGAGTTCCCATTGGTTGGGGAGGTGCCAGAGGGGGGATTTCGGGTTGGTGTCTGGTTCCTGGAGGAGCCATGTGGTTTTCGGGAGAGTTCCCGGGAGCGTGTGTGGAGTGTGCTGGTGGAGTTCAGAAATAAAGTTTGTTCCTGCTTCAGTGGCTCATGATTTGTGCCCAGCCAGACTGCGGCAATTGGAGGCCTGTGCGGGGAACGCCTGAAGCTCGGAGGTAAGTGAAATTGCTCGTCCCTGAGGGAAGGCGAGAGAATGGGTGACCATTTCAAAAAACAATGTGTTCTTGTTTTGATTTGTTTTGTTTTTGTTTCAAGCTGCCTATCCCTAGAACTTTCTCAGGCAAACTGGGAAAAATGATTGGCTCAAGGTTTGAAGTTGTTCGCCCCTGAGGAAGAGATAGAAATAGACCACAAATGCACATGTCAAGAAAATAGGAAAATTGATACAATGATTTTTTGTTCCGTTTTTGTTTCATTCTGTTTCAGTTTTGTTTTGTGTTATCTAGTTGGGTTGCGTTATCTTTATAGTAGATTAGATATTAGTAAAAAACAAACTGAAAGAGTGTTAAGTAAATTGTTAGAGGTTCAGACCATGGAGAAAGACATTTTAGATCAAGCAAAAGAGAAGGTCTCTCGAGCTAGTCAGACAGAGGAAGAAAATTTAAAGGAAAAGGGGCTATTAGGAAAAAAGCTACAACAGGAGGCTGCTACTAACACCGTTCTATCACCAGAGGGCATAATTCAACCAACAGCTCCACCGATGGAGACAGCTGAGTGGCCCTCAACCCCCGTAGTTGATAGCTGGGATCCTGAGATAGGACCTCAAAGATTAGCATGCCCTGTACATGAGCAGGCAGGAGGGCAGCGAATTCACCATGCTTTAGATTTCAAAACAGTGAAGCAGTTAAAGGAGGCTGTAACAACCTATGGTTCCCAAGCACCCTACACTGTAAGCATGGTCAAATCCATTACCAACTTGGACATGACGCCAGCAGATTGGGCCAGCATGTGTAAAGCTGTGCTAAATGGAGGGCAATATTTGTTATGGAAGGTAGCCAATGAGGAATTTTGCATGGAAACGGCTAGGCAAAATGCAGCAGCCGGTTATCCTCAGAGAAATCTAGATATGTTGTTAGGAAAAGGACCTTATGAGGATCAGCAGCAACAAATTAGATATGATCCTGCTATATATTCACAAATTGCTGCAGATGCAGTTAGGGCATGGAAGACTTTACAAGGACATGGAGATTTACAAGGTCAATTATCTAAGATAATACAAGGAGCTAATGAACCTTATGCTGAATTTGTAGATAGGATTACTCAAACAGCTACCAGAGTTTTTGGGGACACAGAACAAGCAATGCCATTAATTAAACAGCTAGCCTTTGAGCAAGCAAACAGATGGTGCAAGGAGGCCATTAGACCATGGAAACATGGAGATTTAAACACATATATTAAATTATGTAGAGACATTAATGAACAAGGACAAGTCTTTGCAGCTGCAGTACAACAGGCGTTAGATGCCAGGCCAAAAACATGCTACAATTGTGAATAAACAGGACATTTTAAAAGGAGTTGCCCCATAGGAGGAGGGTTTAACAAAGCTAGGTATCAAAGGAGTAGAATGCCGGGTATTTGCCCACGATGCCATAGAGGGAGACACTAGGCTAATGAATGCCATTCTCAAACCATCATAGAGGGTACTCCGTTATCAAAAAACAGACAAGGACCAGGTGTTTACCCATGATATCGTGGAGAAAAGCATCAGGCTCCATTGCCAAAAAACGGACAGGGGGACCCAATGCTCCGGGGCCCACGACCACAAATATACGGAGCACTGGAGGAACCCAGCGACACCATCAGGGTAGTGCCCAGGACACATTGTCCATTAGATCTCTCATCAGACAAACCAGAGGAAGTGCAGGATTGGACATCTGCGCCTCCGCCAGAGCAGTACTAACTCCAGAGATGGGAGTTCAAATCATTCCCACAGGAGTAAAAGGACCTCTTCCCCAAGGAACAGTAGGCTTATTGTTAGGATGCAGTTCTTCTACTCTAAAAGGACTTATGATAAGTCCTGGGGTAATTGATCCTGATTATGAAGGTGAAATAAAAATTATAGCCAGTTCTCCAAGGAGTATATCAGTAATTTCACCTGGAGATAGAATAGCACAGTTATTAATAATACCCAGCCTGCATGATAAATTTTCCAGTTGTACTGTAGAAAGAGGTTCCAGGGGATTAGGCTCCACAGGTGTAGATTGGGCTATGCTGTCTTTAAATTTAGATTCTCGCCCAATGCTAAAACTAAATATTCAAGGACATGAATTTAATGGGCAACTGGATACAGGTGCAGACCTTAGCATGATATCTCATCAAGAATGGCCAAAACATTGGCCATTACAACAAGCCACTCAAACGCTTCGAGGCCTAGGAGTGGCAACTAATCCCCATAGAAGTGCAATGGTATTAGATTGGAAGGATCCTGAAGGATGTGAAGGAACTATACAGCCATATGTATTGGATCATCTTCCTATAAATTTATGGGGACGAGATGTCCTAGATCAATTAGGTTTGACATTAACAAATAACATCAATCCAAATGCGCCCACTATTAGGGCTAGACAAGGTTTTAGGAAAGAAAAAAGATTAGGAGAACAAGAACAAGGTATAGCAGCACCAATTCAAATAGATGAAGGAACAGACAGACATGGATTGGGTTTTCAGAAGGGGTCACTGAGACAATAAAAATTACATGGAAATCAGAAAGACCAGTATGGGTTCCTCAGTGGCCCCAAAGATACTCCAGCACTACCACAATTCGCTGCACCAACAAATAGTTCACAATGTATACAAGTGATACATAGTCCAGGCAAGTCCTGCAAGCAATTCAAAGCAGAGGAATCTATCAATATGTCCATTTCCTCCCAAAGTAAATCGACTCCTTGATTGAGCATTACTTGTTGAGTTATTATTCATTGATGCATCAGTTTATACAGTTTACTGTGATAGCTATCGAAGAAGCTGTAGTTTGGTGTGGAGAGCCATTCTGACACGTGATTGGGTGACTCCCGTTAAGGGCCTGAGGCGCTTTGGCTGTGTCGGAGCTTTCCCGACCCTTTCCTGATGAGAGAGCCCATCCGTGTGGGGGTGTGCGTGACCACTGACCCCGGAGACCCAATCACTGACCCTGACCTTGGAGTGCAGCCCCCCCTCAACCTTCATTGGATGGAATTCTCCCCTGAATCTCTTGTTCCCCAAATAAAAGGCTACTCCCAGGCGTGTTCGCTCTCTCTCTCTCCTGCTAGCCCAGAGTAATCCTCGCTGCCCTGCTGGGCGGCTAGAGGCGGGAACCAGGGAGGCGAGCCGTCTCAGACCTAGCAATATAAATAAGGTAACTGGTTTGTGTGTTTTATTTCGATCTCTTCTAACTAACTTAATGCCTAGAACCTCATTAATGAAACCACTGCGCAGGCCGCGTGGTAGAATTGGCGCCCAACGTGGGGCATTCTGAATTAGTTAGATTGAATGGGAGCGCGCGCTAAAAAGATAAGGAAAAGAATAAAGATAAAGGAAAATAAGGGATAAAGATAAAGGAAAATAAGGAATAAAGATAAAGATAAAGGAAGAGGTGACATTTGGGTCACAAAAGTACCTGGAGATATTGAAGGAAAGAGACGTTAAATTACTTAAAATGGAAAATTCTACTTCTTCGGATAAGGAAATGTATCTGACTATTTTAGACAGTATAATTAATCAGAAAGGAAAACAGATAAAGAAAACTCAGTTATTACAATTCTTAAAGATTGTAGGTGAATATTGTCCTTGGTTTTGTGACCAAGAGTCTCCAAATTTACTTACTTGGGAGAAATTAGGAAGAAAGTTACAGAGAGTCTGTCTTTCTACTGAAATACCTGGAGGTATAGAAAATATACAGAAAACTTGGACAGCCCTAGAAGTTTGTCTGTTTGAATATATGGGCCAAAGTTCGTGGCCCCCTGAAGACCTTTTAAAAGGCATTCAAAGAGCTATTAGGTCTATTCAAATGGAAAATCAGCCTGAGGCTAAGTTAATTTCCTTTCCCTTGAGCCGTTTAAGAACAAAAGCACTAGGGACCAAGGTTAGAAATGTGAACTTAGACTCGCAGCCCCATACGGAGGATTCAAATGGCGCTGATCAGCCCGCATTCTCGCCGCCGCCGGCATTTCCTCCTAGCGGGAGCCCGGGAATTCCAGGAACAGTCGCACAGTGTGACGTCATCGCGCCGACCGTGGGGGCCGCCATCTTTAGATTTACCAGAGCAAAACAAACAGTTTCCGTGCCGACCATGGGGGCCGCCATCTTTAATTTTACCGGATCAGAACCACAGTTTCCGTACAAACCCCTAATGATTTTCAAGGCTTTTAAGAGAGATATTTTAGCCAGAATGGGATTGTTATTAGTTACTCCAAATTCTATAAGGTCAGTTGAGGAAGTTAATCAGAGGTATTTTCCTGGAGATGATAAGGAGACCTTTCAGGAAGAATATCTGTTTACAAGCCAGTCTCCACGACAAAGATTAGTAAATACTCCAAACCAAAATTTTTACTAGGAGCCCTGAGTATTTCCCCGATCCCTAAGACAGCTGAAAAAATCACGTGGCTCACAGAGGAGCCTATATGGATTTCTCAGTGGCCCATCTCAGGGGAAAAGCTTAAAATAATTCATAGATTAGTTGAGGAACAACTTCAGGCTGGTCATATTGAACCAACACTTAGTCCTTGGAATACCCCTATTTTTGTTATTAAGAAAAAGTCAGGAAATTGGAGATTACTACAGGATTTAAGGGCAATAAATCAGGCAATTCAACCTATGGGATCATTACAGCCAGGACTTCCCTCACCCACAGCCATTCCTTTAGATTATAGCTTGATGGTAATAGATTTAAAAGACTGTTTTTTCTCTATAAGGTTACATCCTGAAGATTGTGAAAGATTTGCTTTCACTGTCCCAGCAATTAATTTTAAGGAACCTGTTAAAAGATATTGTTGGAAGGTACTTCCTCAGGGAATGCGTAATAGTCCTGCACTGTGTCAAAAATATGTTGACCAGGCAATAGATCCCATTAGAAATAGCTTCCCTGATGCATATATTATTCATTTTATGGATGATATATTATTGGCTCATGCTAATCCAGAAGTACTTTCAGAAATTTTTACTCAGTTAGAGGCTTCGCTTACAGCAATGGGTTTATGTATAGCTCCTCAAAAAATTCAAAAGGTATCTCCTTTTCAATATCTAGGCCAGATAATTCAGGGACGTACAATCCATCCTCAAAATCTTCAGATAAGAGTTAAAGAGTTACGTACCCTTAATGAGTTTCAAAAACTATTAGGAGATATTAACTGGCTAAGACCATCTTTAAAATTAACTACTTCTGAGTTAAGTCCTTTATTTCAGATATTACAAGGAAATCCTTCTCCAACCTCTCCACGTCAACTAACTGTAGAAGCTAAGGCAGGCTTGAGAAAAATTGAAATTGCAATTAAAAATGCACAGCTTACTAGAATAGATCCTAAAGAAATAATGTATTTATTAATATTTCCAACTGAACATGCCCCAACAGGAGCCATATGGCAAAGATTAGGAGTTATTGAATGGATTTATTTATCCCATTCCCCTCAAAAAACATTAATTCCTTTTCATGATTCTATAGCTCAATTAGTAATTAAAGGTAGGACTAGGATTTTACAATTAATTGGATCTGAGCCTGATATCATAATTATTCCATTTTCTGTTCAACAGACTAATTGGCTTTTTCAAACTTCTAGCTCCTGGCAGATAGCTTTTGCAGATTTTCCTGGCCAGATAGATAGCCATTATCCTCGTGATAAGATTGTACAATTTGCATCATTAACATCACTTATTTTTCCAAAGATTGTACGTTCTCATCCAATAGAGGAAGCTTTATCGGTGTTCACGGATGGTTCCAACTCTGGTAAGGCAGGTTTCTTCAGCCATATTCACACAGAGGTAATACAAACTTCTTGTACTTCTGCTCAAAGGGCAGAGCTTCAAGCTCTGATTTGTGCCTTAGATTATTTTTCAAATGAGCCTATTAATATCTATTCTGACAGCTTATATGCAGTCGGAGTTACCAAAAATATTGAAACCTCAGTTATTGGATTTACTTCATCACAGGAGTTATTTGAATTATTTCATAATTTACAAAAGACAGTGCTAATGCAAAAGTACCCATGTTTCATAGGACACATCCGTGCCCATACTAACCTTCCTGGACCTCTAGTTGCAGGTAATGACAAAATTGATAAATTAGTAGCTTTTTGTCAACAGATGTCTTCGTATGACTGTGCACTAGCTTCCCATTCCTTGCATCATCAAAATGCTTCTAGCTTACGTAAAAAATTTAGTATTACCAGAGAACAAGCTTGTCAGATTGTAAGCCAATGTCCTAAGTGTGTTATTCACACTCCATCTCTGCCATCAGGGGTAAATCCCTGTGGATTAAAACCAAATCAAATATGGCAAATGATGTAACTCATATTCCTCAATTTGGTAAGCAATGTTATGTGCATGTCATAGTGGACACTTATTCTAGATTTATTTTTGCCACAGCACGTACTAAGGAAAATACTCAACATGTAATTTCTCATTGCTTAGCAGCTTTTTCCGTTTTAGGGTGCCCTATGCAGATTAAAACAGATAATGCTCCAGCTTATGTAAGCTCTTCTTTTCAACAATTTTGCCAAGAGTTTAAAATTAATCATAAAACAGGAATTCCTTATAACCCCCAAGGTCAAGCCATTGTAGAACGAGCTCATTTATCTATTAAGCTTCAATTACATAAATTAAAAGGGGAGAATAAGATAGTGACTCCCCAAAATAGCCTTAATCATGCCTTGTTTGTTTTAAATTTTTTAAACTGTGACACAGAAGGTCACACTGCTGCTGAGAGGCAAATGTCTCCCTCAGTGACAGGCCCCTTAGGCAGAGTTCTGTGGAAAGATTTACAGATTGGTCAGTGGAAGGGTCCGGACCCCGTAATAACATGGGGCCGAGGTCATGCCTGTATCTTCCCAGAAGGTGCTTTCCGTCCTATTTGGGTGCCTGAATGTGCTATCAGACATGGAGGAGATAGAACCCAGACTCAAGCGACTGAGGATCGACCCGGAGGAGCCACAACCCAGAAGGAGGAGATATCGGAAAAAGATGAAGAAAGACCAGATTGAACCAGCCGAGAAGCTGATTTCGTGGAAAGATGTGAAGAAATTGACAACCCAGGCCTCCCAAATACTTCGACGCCTGGGAAAGAACAGGACCCCAGTCTTGATGGTAGCGACAGTAATTGCCCTACTGGGCTGTCAGGTAAAAGGGAATCAAGTAGACACTTATTGGACATATTTCCCAGATCCACCCCTGGTACACCCAGCTGTGTGGACTGGAGAATCTATTCCAGTATTTACTAATGACTCATTCATGATGGGAGGATTTACAGATACTCATATTACTCCCAATCATGTAACTAGATTTAATTATTCTGGCTACAGTGCCCAATTACCTTTATGTTGGTCACATGATAAACATGCTGGCTGTCTGAAAGTATCATTTGAAGAAAAGACAGCGATTGGTAAACCTAGACTGACAAATAATTCTATTTATGGGGACTTAAAACCCAATACTAGATCAGTAATTAAGATGGGACTTTCCCATAACAAGCCAGTCATTTCTGCAAAACCTCCACCGATACCCCACTGTCTAAATAGTTCTATAATTGAGATGGGCACCTTTCCTAAATGGATGGATTGTGTAAATACCTTTCCTGTACAACATAAGGTGTCTAAAGATAGTGGGTATATTTTAGACTGGTCTTCAAAAATTGATAAGAGACAATTACGAAGAAATTCTGCTATGACACCTGCAGGATTTGTTAGTAATATTTTGACTTATAGTGAAGGAGGTGTTCAAAAAGATATTTGGCGTTTAATTGCTGCCTCAGAGTATTTACATTTTACAGATAAACCTTTACCAAAATTTGTCGGCAAGAACTGTAAAGAGGGATGTTGCTATGGCTTAAGAGCCTGTGTCCAATCTCCTTATGTTTTAATTATTGGAAATGTAAAAGTTAAATGGATGGAAGATAGATATATTGTTACTTGTAATAAGTGCAACCTAACTAATTGCATTTCTAGGTATAATGGAAGAAAAGGAGTGCTGATACTTCATCAGCCCTCTTTTGTTTTATTACCTGCTAATATTTCAGAGCCATGGTATGCTGATGCTGGTTTACAAGTCTTGCAGCAAATTCATGCCCAGCTAACAAGACCTAAGCGTGCTATTGGAGTCATAATTGTTGGTGTTTTAGCACTGGTCTCATTTATTGCCTCAACTGTCTCTGCATCTCTGACATTGTCTCAGAATATTCAGCATACAAAATTTCTTAATAATTTAGCTCAAAATACTTCCAAGGCTCTGCGTAATCAAGTAAATATTGATGAAAGGATTGAGACTAAATTGAACGCCTTAGAGGCGACTGTCATAAACACAGGTAATGAACTTTCAGCCTTAAAATTTAAGGAAAGGCTTAAATGCCATGCTAATTATAAGTATGTATGTGTTACAGCTGCCAAGTACAATGCTTCTCTCTGGGATTGGGAGAAAGTTAAAAACCATTTATTAGGTATTTGGCAAAATAGTAATAATAGCTTGGATATTCTGGAACTTCATCACCATATCCAAGACATTCAAAATAATAGAGCTGATTTTTCAGATCCTTCTTCTTTGGCTAACCAAATATTAAAGGAGTTAAATGGATTCAACCCTGGAAATATTCTTAAACACTCCGCTTGGTACATTATTGGATTATTCTCTTTGCTGTTAATTCTCTTTTGTATTGTAACTATAGGATGGCGATTCTTCCAATCAAGAATCCAGGGACTCCAGAGAGTGAACCGCCGCCTCATTGTTAAGAATAGAAAGGGGAAATATGTGGGGAGCCATTCTGACACGTGATTGGGTGACTCCCGTTAAGGGCCTGAGGTGCTCTGGCTGTGTCGGAGCTTTCCCAACCCTTTCCTGATGAGAGAGCCCATCCGTGTGGGGGTGTGCGTGACCACTGACCCCGGAGACCCAATCACTGACCCTGACCTTGGAGTGCAGCCCCCCCTCAACCTTCATTGGATGGAATTCTCCCCTGAATCTCTTGTTCCCCAAATAAAAGGCTGCTCCCAGGCGTGTTCTCTCTCTCTCTCTCCTGCTAGCCCAGAGTAATCCTCGCTGCCCTGCTGGGCGGCTAGAGGCGGGAACCAGGGAGGCGAGCCGTCTCGGACCTAGCAATGTAAAATAAGGTACTGTCTGTGTGTTTTATTTTGATCTCTTCTAACTAACTTAATGCCTAGAACCTCATTAATGAAACCACTGCGCAGGCCGCATTGTAGAGTTTGGTTTTATCTTTGTCTTTGCACTGGGAGGAAGATAGGAATTCTGGCAATGATGGCAAAAAGAAATTATGTAACATTCCAACAGGTACTAAGAAAACTATTTTCTGAACAATTTACATTATCCTGAATAGAATTATTAAATATAATGAAAAGGAAAGGTGAAAGTAAACAAACAGATCTGTTAACCTCCTTATTTGTTCACATATTAAAACAATCCTCAACAGCTGTTTACCCAATTTAAATTAAACCATTTAAATCACGTGAATAATAAAAATATTTGGATCCATTTTATCATGAGCACTCCTAATATATGATATATGGACATACGTACATACAGACATACAACACAAAACACAAGTGTGCACACATAACATACAACACATAAGACAATAGTAAAGGCCTTGTAGCTTTACACAGGTGAAATATCCATTGCAATGTTTAAAAACTCCACAGTCAAAAAATAGAACTGATCAGAAAAACATTAACCTAGGTCTATATGAGGTCAAAAAATAAAATAGAACTTTATGCTGTGGGAAAAGGCAATAATAAAATAGATATTGAAAAAAATCATCCTGGTTAATCACTGTCACAGATGTAAGGATAGCCAAACTGGAGCTCTGGATATCAGCTGTTATGGATTTGAGTCAAATCATCTTCTTTTTGGTCTGTAGAAATCGCTTTGGTTAGTCTCTCTGGAATCCAAATCAGCTGCTGTTCTCCCTGTGGAAACACACAAACAGAACCCTGACTCCAGACAATCACTGGGTCAGGACCTTTCCATTGTCCTGTTAGAATATCCTTCCAAAGTACCTTGGGCTTCTGTACATTTTTTGGATCATATCTCTGATCAGGACCTTCATGATTCAGTGCAGGGATAGTAAATGCAAAATGTGGACTATCCTCAGGATGAATTGGAATTTAAAAAAAACAATCTTTAATATCTATAGCTAAAACATACCAGGTTTTTGGCAAAGCAGACAATTGGGGAATCCCTGATTGAGCAGGTCCCATAATAACCATCTCATTATTAATGGCTCTTAAATCTTGCAATAATCTCCATTTACCAGATTTCTTTTTAATGACAAAAATGGGAGTATTATGGGGATATGTATATGTCCCTCTGCTAATTGTTGTTTGACCAGGTCATGGGCTGCTTGTATCTTTGCTGATGGTGTCACCAGTGGTACAATTTTTCCAAAAAGAGCCGTCATTTGGCTTGGTGTCGTGGCACTTTGCATCCTCCCCCCCCCCTGCACTGGCACCAAGGCCAAATTTGGGGGCCAACAGAGGTGAGGCAAAGAACCTCACCTCCCCACTGGTGCAAACGCCTATCCACAAGTATGGCTGTATGCTGGACTGGTAGTCAGTGACGGGTAAGATCCAATTGCAGTGGTACCAACTTAAGACAGGAGGCTGATGCCTTGAGGTCAGCTCATCTGATGACGGGTAAGGACCATATGTAGTATTGGACAGCCTAACAGGCACTGTCCCTAAGCCACAAGCTTGGTGTTTAATTAAACAGAAGGGGGGAGATGCTGAGAGCCATAGCTGAGTCCGAATGATGCATGGCATTTTTGCCATAACAGAGTGGACGCCAGCAAACCATTGAGATGATAATGGTTATGTTAAGCTGTGTATATAAGACCCCTGCTGTCCACCTCAGCCTGCTACTTTGGAGTTCTCGAGCTACTTTGGAGTTCTCGTGGGGATTCCTGGAGAGTTCCCATTGGCTGGGGAGGTGCTGGAGGGGGGATTTCCGGTTGGTGTGTGGTTCCTGGAGAAGCCGCGTGGCTTTCGGGAGAGTTCCTGGGAGCGTGTGTGGAGTGTGCTGGTGGAGTTCAGAAATAAAGTTTGTTCCTGCTTCAGTGGCTCATGATTTGTGCCCAGCCAGACTGCGGCAATGATGACCATGGGTAACTGAAAGGATGGAAAGTGAAACTGTGGTTAAGGAGGGGCTACTCTCTTTCCTTCATCTGTGTGTTGAAAATCCCCAAAGTGTAATCCATTTCTGGAGGTTGAGAACAAGTTGAATACTCAGCCTTGAAGGCAAGCCAGATGCCAGCCAGTGATTACAAACAAACTGCACCCCGAGCTTCACAGGGGGCTGCCCATGGTGGGTGTAAGGCCACCATGACTCAGAGTCCTGTGTGGAGCACACGGTGCAAACAAGAAAAACTCAGGGAGATAAAAGCTTTGGGGTGGCCCTCAGCCTGTGGTATTTCAAGATGTGGCAAGCCTATCTGGGGAGAGGAGCAGAGGCTGCCTCCTGTGTCATCGAGGACCAGCTCTGAGCTCAGACACGGTGACTGAGGGGCTGGTTTTCCAAGAGCCTCTTTGACTGAATCTGCCAGGGGCCATCCATGCCTTCATGGTGGTCAGCGTGGGGGGCATGAGCCCATGTTCTCAGGCAGCCAGGTCCCTGTGTTTGTGACCCAGCAAATGAACACCTCATTAGGAGATGCTCTGCTTACTGCCCAGAAGGCCACAGAGGGCAGGGGAGGGCCCCCAGCTTGTCCTATGCTGGGAGGGGAGCCTGTCTCTTGAAGGTGTGGTAGCCAGCCTCACACTGCCAAGACAAAGGCCTGAGATAAATTAACTTAACAAGGGAACAGGTTTATCTGGGCTCATGGTTTTAGAGATTCCAGCCCATGGTTGCTTGACCCTGTCTCTTTGGGGTGGGGGCAAGGAGTGCAGAGGAGGTCTGTCTGCTCAATCATAGCTGCTGAGATGCAAAGAGAGGGACAGGAAGGGGCCTGGGTCCCCAAACTCCTTCCTAGGGCACCCCCCCATGACCTCAGATCCTCCAGACCCCACCCCCTCATGGTTCCACCACCTTCCAGGAGCACCACGGGCCGGACCAAGCCTTCCACATGTGAGCCTTTGGGGAACATTCTAGATCCAGACCACAGCAGATGGGGATGGTGGTCACTACCTGGAGAAGCTGAAATCCCTGCAGACGTCTGGGCCTGGGAGGAAGTGCCCGCGGAGGGCAGCTGTAAGCCGTGGGCTGAGTGTCCTGGCTTATGCTCCTCCCCAGAGGCATCTGTTTCTGCAGGAAGAGCTCAGTCTGGGGATGAGACTCAACCTCCTGGCAGCAGAGGGACTCCAGAACCCGCCACAGCGAAGAGGTGGCCCTGAGACTCCTGATGTAGGAGTCTCAATAATGGGCTCACAATTTACTCCTCCATCTTAGTGATTAAGATGAGTTAATAGAAATAGAAGCAGAAGAAAATTAAAAATCAAAGCTATTCCATAATTACTATTGGATCTTGATGCTGATGGAGCTGGCATAATCTCATCATTGCAATAAGGCCACATGGTTGGGGACAGTCTCCCTGTATGAGTGGTAAGGATCCCTGCTGTCTGGGCAAATCTGTAGGTCTGGCTGGGAGGCAAGGGGCTACTGTTCACTGTGGCAAATAAAGGTTGACATGCAGATGTCCCCACGGCTAGTAGTGGAGTTGCAGGCATGTGGCCTGGTCCTTGTAATGCATTGCATCATGTCTCCCAGAATCCAAGTCCCCTGGGAACCTGTGAATGTGACCTTATCTGGAACTAGGGTCTTTGCAGATGTGACCAAGTCAAGATGAGGTCGTACTAGGTTAGGGTGGGTCCTCGATCAACATGACCAGCATCCTGAGAAGAGAATCTGGACAGAAGAAGGGCACATGAAGGTGACACTGCCACAAAGGTCCGTGCCACAGGGTTGCTGGCAGCCTGCAGAAGTCAGGAAAGAGGCAGCACCTATTCTCCTGCGCCCGGCAGAGGTACATGGCGCAGCAGCTTGGGCTCCCAAGAGGGAAAGTGGACAGGTCTGTGGTCCCTGCTCACCCAGCATGTGGGGCTTGGCCATGCAGTGCAGGACGGTGGGAGGGTCAGCAGCAGTCAACACTGATGGTCCAACGGGGGCAGCCAAGGCCAGCGGCAGCAGTGCCTGCAGAGATGTGGAAAGTATCCAGAGGCCATGGTGGCCGCACCCCGGGTAGCACCCACTCCCAGCAGCTGCTTACTCCTGATCTTCGCCGTTTTCCAAGCCTGATTCTCCAGTTCTCTTGGTGGTTCTGTGATATCCTTCTGGAAATTTCCTCTTTTGCTCAAGTTAGCCCATTCGTTTCTGTTGCTGGGAGTCACAGTCCCTGACTGCTACCAAATGTCATCCCAATAGCTCCTCGTGCTTGGCTGTGTGTCACGAAAGCCAGGGCACTCCTTCAACTTTCAAGAGAACGTAATGTTCAGAGCCCGGTAATCCCCACCCAGCCACAGGACCTCCCCGCCCGGAACCAGCAACAGGAATTAATGACCAGTCAACCTGAGAGAGGACTCACTTGACTCTAAAAATCAGCTTCACCTTCTCAAAGCCAAGGTTAGAATTTCTATGACATGTCATTTACAATACAAATCCTCTATTTCGACTTTGCTAGTAGGCATTGAAATGTTTTTAAGGACTGAACATATCTTTAAAGATTCACTTAATCAAAAGATGAAAAGTGCTTAGAGGAACGGTGTCTGCTTAAGGCCTCAACATAACCAGAAATGATAAGGAGAGGTCAAGGACGCAGACCAAAATGGACCAATGTCCACGTGGAACTCAGCAGAAGCGGCAAGCGGGGTGCTTGGAGGCTCTGACAGTGCTGAGGACACTTTCGGTCCCGCCCACCATGGGCAGTGGGCCCTACAGCCTGGAGGACCGCCATCGAGTGCCCACAGGTTCATATGCGTCTCTCCCAGCCTCTGCTTCCCATCCAACAGAACGCATTTCCTGTGAGCTTCACCTTTTCATGTTTCACCAGGAAGTCAAGGGCAGAAACCCCGACGGAACCTGCTTCCATCTCCCAAATCCCACCCCTGCTTGTGTCCAGGGATGTGGCTCCCTCAAGATTTCAGTTGTCATTTCAGCAATGGTCACTGATTGAAGGGGGCTAAGTTCCCAAAGACATATGCAATAATGGGATAAATCTGAGATTTGAAGAATTAGAGCGATAAAAAGGCCTAACTAGTTATCTGCTATGACTGTGAGTATTACATCTAGTTGGGGAAAACGCTCTAGAAACAACTGTGTGTCTCTTTGTGAAGGACCACACCTATGAATCACCACCCAAACCATCAAACCCAACCTCTTGCCAGCTGAAAGGAGGCCCTTGCAGGTAACACTGAGGCCGACCTTTGGTTCTTATTGCCTTTTCCTGCACCACCAGGAGCAAATGGAATCTGGTTGGTTCCATTCACTTTTCCTTTTTCATTCTTTCAGAGTTCCGGTCCTCCCAGGTAAGCTGTCCTGCGGGTGGAAACATTCTCCAGACAGAGGTCAAGGTTGCTCTAAATCACCTCGGGGCTGCTGAGTCAGGAGCACTGAGACACCCACTCAGGGCCACACTGCCAGCCTTCTCCCCCGTTTGTTGAATCTCAGCAAGTGCTGGGTTAAAGGGGGAACCTCTTTCCTGCATTCAGACGCCTTTGTTCTGTTCCTAGCATCCAGGGGTTGCTAAGTAAGGGACGGACAATCTAGGATGCTAAGTAAGAGCTGGACAATCCCACAGAGATGCAGCATGAATAAGGTCTTGGGAATCTTTGAACCAAGGAAGCAAACTTGGGACAAAGGCAATGCTGACCAAAACATGGGTTATTCCTGTGTGTGCCGGTCCCTTGGCTTGCCCTGCTCAGCCATCCCTTCCGCAGTACAGTCTTTATCCCTGCTCTGTATCAAGGGAAGCCAAAGTCACTCCTCCAGTCAGAGATGGAGCTGGAGTCAAATCCAGAGCCCTTGGCTGGACCCCCCACCCAGTGGCTAAAAAAAAGGGGGGGTGATTTTAAAAGGAAATGGGAAAAAGAGAAAAATATAAATTTTCAGGGAAGCATTTGTACTTTCAAGGTAATAAAGTGAGCAGGTACAAACCAGGTGCTTGTGTGAACCCACCTACTAATTGGGAACCCCGTCCTGACGGTCAACGTCACTTCGTCCCATGGACAAGAAAGCACTTTGTATCTTTATTTCATTTCACACACTTTCTTTAATTACTGATACCATTTCTTTTAGCAAAGATGAAACCAAGGATCATATGGATCCGCCCCGTGTGCTGACTCTCCCCACTGGTTTATGATTTCAGGAATGCTTCATTTTGTATAAAAATGATCTAAAGCTTCGTCTTACTTAAAATAAATCCATTTGTCCATTACACACTATCATGTAAATAATAATTCAAATAATCAGACTACTTCCCACTTTTTTAAAAAAGTATTTTTTAGACATTGATGGGCTTTATTTTGTTCATTTATTTTTATGTGGTGCTGAGAATCAAACCCAGTGCCTCACACATGCTAGGGGAGCGCTCTACCACTGAGCCACAGCCCCAGCTCCACTTCCCACTTTTAAAGATAGATAATTTCTACTTTGAAAATCTGTCCCACTCTGTGTACTAAAATTTGCATTTATAAAAGAGCGATTAATCCCTGGGCAGGACAAAGACTCCCTCCTGACCAAACCTTAGATGGCCTCTGCGCCCTCTGAGCTGTCCTTGGGCCCATCTTCCACCTGCTCATGAGTAGTGGCTAGGGTCCTGCTGAGTCACAGCGAAGCTCGCCCTTGGTGTCCAAACCTGTCCTGTCTTCAGCAGGCCCTGGCCCTTGGTGGCTCTAGCAATCACCCCTCCCCTGGCTTCGTGCTCTGCCGCGGGCTTTAATCCCCCGGCGACACTTCCAGGACAGTTGCAGCAGCCTGTAGAGCCCTCCTGGTCACTTTAATGAGCATCACAGGCACATAACAGGCAGAGCAGGGCTGGGGACACAGCTCAGTGCTAAAGCACATGCCTGGCGTGCACAAGGCCCTGCGTTCCAACCCAGCACCCAAGAGGAAAAACAGGCCAAAAAACTCAGCACTGTCAGTACCCACAGCCTCCAGTGAAAGCATAGTCAAATAACACAAAGGTATTTGACTTTCCATATTAAACTTCAAAACAAGAGCGTTCCAAGAATGGTCCAGAACACACCTCTCCCCAGGTGGTCTCCTTCACTCTCTCACCCCAGTGCAGGCCCTGTCACCTCCAAGGGGACAGACAGCACTGCCCAACAGGTTCCCCCTCCCTCCCTCTCTCTCTCTCTCTCTCTCTCTCTCTCTCTCTCACCTACCACCAGCAGCCACATCCCCCCAGAACGCCCTGTACCATTAAACACAGTGAATGATTCCAAATCCCCCAGCCTGATCCCCTTCAGCCTCGCTAAACACTCCCGTGTTCCAGAACCTCTGGCCACTTCACCTTCCTCTTGACATCTCCATCCCTGGAAAGCCCCAGTGCTAGCTCACACCCGCGGGCATTTCTATACATTTACCCATTTACCCTAAACACACCCTAAGCTGTGGGGGCACCTCTCCTCCTCTGAGCTCAGGGCAGGCAATGTGTCAAGCCTTCGCCACCCCCAGCGCCTAGCACAATGCATTAGATGTGGTGGGTGTTCATCAGACATTTATAGAACAACTGAGAAAACATCACCACTGAGTCAACAGAGTGAAAAAAAAAAAAAAATACCGAGGGAAAGCCTTAAAAGGCTTACTTTCTGGAAGAACAAGTTCTCTTTTACAGCAAACCAGGAAAACTTAAATCTTACAAAGCTAACAAGCACCCCCTAGTGGCTGAAGGCTGGAAGTGCCTCATAGCCAACAGAAAGGGACCTGGGCTGGTGGGACAGGGAGATATCAGTTTAATTGTGGAGTCTGGAGTGTCTACCTGGAAATCTGTGTTTCCAGGAGAGGACACAGTTCAACAACCCCAGCTGTAAACTGAGGTTATCCGGGAGCGGACACTCTGAACACTTAGCTCCCTCTCACCCACCAGGTGACAGGAGCCAGGACACAGGGCGTGACCAGCTTCCTCCTACTTCATAGTAAAAGGTGCAAGAAGCACAACAATCAGCTGCAGTGTGAAGACGCTGATGGACACATGGTCCAAATAAGAGCCATTGGGAGAGCCCACAAACGCCCACGGTGACTTCATTCATAATGGCCAAAACCAAGACCCACCCCATGTCCACCAAGGGTGAATGGATAGCGGATTCAGTAAGGCCGTAAAGGGACCCTGAACCCCAGCCAGAAGGAGGCACAGACACAGCATCAAAAGTTCCCTGCCACAGAAAGAAGCTGAAGTTCTACAACAGGCAATGGTAGGAAAAATCAGAATGGGGGCCTGGGGCTGGGGGCCTTCTGAGATGACACGATGTTCTAAATCACAGTGTGGGGTCAGTCTGCATGGAGGCCCCTGTCTTGATTCATCACATATTGTACTGGAAATCTGTGAATTTCACTGCAGGTAAATAAGCTGAAGCGGTTAGCAGGAGGGGCCAATGCCTACATCTAAATTTGAATTGTAAAGAAGCACTTTGAGGTGGGATAACACAGGGACAGAAGGGTGGCCAGGTGGCCAGGTGCATGACACACAGGGCAAAATGTTCCATGCTGACCTTGGGGCAGATACATAAATGTTCTCCATAGACATCTTTTGACTTGTCTGATGTTTGGAAAGACACTGGGGAATGATGAGAGGTATTTAAATATAGACAGGTCTAGGGAATGGGATGGACTGTGTGTGTTGTAGGTGGAGTAGAGGCTGAAACAGAATGCTTCTTAGCCTGGTGGAGAGAAAGATCCAGATATCGTGAGAACAATCACAGAAGTCTGATCACCTTTAAATACACCTTTATTTAACTCCTTGTGTTCAGATCCACGTACTAATGTATTTAAAGGTGTCATGCCTGAAATATGCTCCAAAATACCCAAGAGGAAAAACATGGAGCTAATATTGCAAAGTGCTCCTTCTTATGGCCCCGTGGTGGACCTATGAGCTGTTGAAATTGTTTTCCTTCTGTTTGAAATTTTTCACAAAACCAAGAAGACGACATGTTCCATTGAGAAGCTGGGAGTTACAGGTAAAGTGTCCCCTCTTCCCTGGTCAGGGCTCATCCTTACATTCAAAAAGTTACATCCATGATAGTGATGGAGACACTGGTTAGCAATGAATCTGGTCATGTCAGAAGGGCACAGAGACCAAGTGATGACCAAGTGAGCCAGGGAGAGGACGAAGGGCTGGAGGGGAGGATGGGTGGCTGGGACGGAGGGAGTTCACCAGGACCAGGACTTCGGGCGGGACCTTTTGCAGATCTTGTTTCTGGTGTCATCCGGTGCCCCTCTGCAAAGTCAAGATCCAGATGGTGCATGTCACACCCCATCAGACTCAAGTTCCCTCCCACCTCTCCCCCCACCTGCCTTCTGCTAACCACAGAGGGCCTGGGCTCAGAGTCTGCGCACTTAGTCTCTGAAGAGCCTCCTAAACCGTCCAGGGGAAGCCCCTTCTGATCCCTTCCATTCCCTGCAGCCAAGTCCTGATGGTGTTGCTCCCTGTGCCTGTGGGCTGGAGTTTGGTTTTACTGCTGGGCACAGAGCCTTGTGAAAGGGAGAAAGCAAGCCCCAGGCTTCAGGGCCCGGCTGGCTCAGAGTTCTGGGCCCAGCATTTACTCCAAGGGGCCTGGGGACATACCCTTCACCTTCTGCTCCATAGGTTCCTCTCCTGCCTGAGTCTGTGATCTGGATTGAATATCACCACAGCTTGGTGCCTGCCACAGTCAGAACACGCTCATGGTTTCTGGTCTTGTCTGTCCACAGTCCACACCACAGTAGGGCACTTAAGGCCCCTCCTTTATTCCCTAACCACCTCAACCAGGCACTTTATTTATTTATTTATTTTTTTTTGGTAATAGGGATTGAACCCAAGGGCACTTAACCACCAAGACCTCTTTTGTATTTTATTTAGATACAGGGGTCCAGGGCCTCGCTGAATTGCTGAGGCTGGCTTTGAACTCATAATCCTGCCTCAGCCTCCCGAGCTGCTGGGATTATAGGCACGCGCTACCGCAACTGGCACTTGACCAGGCACTTCTAACTCCAGCACTACTCAGGGACTTGCAGATCACTAGATGTACACTGTGACAATACATTGTAATTCTTCCTGTAAATTAGCACTTGTCAGGACGTGGGGTCCATAAAGTTATAGGGTTAGCATCCCCTGGGAGCCTGTTAGAAATCTCCGAACCAGTGAGTTAAAACCTCAGGTGTGAGGCCCAGAGAGCCTCCCAGAGGATTCTGATGCACTCTTAATTTTAGGAACCACCCCTCCCTTCTTCTGCTTCAAGTGTGCTTTCTTGCTGTACCTGTCAAGCAAATTCCTGTGTGTCCCTTAAAACCCTTTTGCAGGAAGCCTCTCCTGGCTCCCATAGCCCTAGATAGGGTTAATCTTTCTCATCTCTCAACTAAGGTTGTCTTTGATCAGATTTCTGTGATTTTTCTCACGATGTCTGGATCTTTCTCTCCACCAGGCTAAGAAGCATGTCCTTATTCTGTTTCAGCCTCTAGCAAGGTAGCTCTCACTCCTTTGGGGTCTAAACCCAGAAGTGCAATCCCTGGGCCACACAGTTAGTCTCAGGACACCTGGGCTTTAGTTAGCTTTTCCCTGTGGCCTCTACAAGTCACCACTTTTCAGACCCTGTGCATTCCCGGGCTGGGGAATCCATCCCTGGAATGGCTGGGAGCATCCCAGTGATGAGCATATGCAGGCAGGAGCACGCACTTCTGAACCAGAATAGCGTCTGGGAAGCTCTGCCCACTGCTGCCCCATGGGGAGAAGAGGCTGAGGACTGTTTCCAACCACAGAAGGCGCTGAACTGTCCCTGGCTGGAGGTGGAAACCTGTCCTCCTAGGCCAGGGAGTCGGGGGCCATCTCTGTCCTGTGGCATTCTTAGTGGAACTTTCTTGTCACTGACGAGCTTCTCAGGAAAAAGAGAATGAAGACCATCTCGCTTTATTGAAACGCATGCCCGGAGGGCAGGACAGGCCTAAAGAATCTCTTCACTGAGGTGATTCCTGGTGCTCTTCATGCAGAGTTTTTGAAACACTGCCACCAGTGGTGTCACGGCTGTGCGAGGGTCTGAACCTATCTTTTCAGGCCACAGCACTGAAGCAATGGTTTGTACTTAGTGATGCACACACTATCAATCCTCGTTTTATATTTTCCCATAGAAATGTCCGATGCAATCCATGGTGCCCTAATTTTCTATCATACTACTTCATGCAAAGTCAGTCTTATTGGTGGGGCTGGAGCTCCGTGGCAGAGCACTTGCCTAGCACACGTGAGGCACTGGGTTCAATCCCTAGTACCATATAAAAATAAACAAAATAAAGGCATGCTGTTCATCTACAATTGCAAAAAAAAAAAAAAAAAAAGAAAAAAACTTTTTTTAAAAAAGTAAAAATCATTAGCATTTTTTTTTAGTTGTAGATGGGACACAATATCTTTATTTATTTAGTTTTATGTGGTGCTGAGGATTGAACCCAGGGCCTCACACATGCGACGCAGGCGCTCTACCACTGAGCTGCGGCCCTAGCTCCAGCATTCTTCATTTTATCTTTTTTTATCTTTCGAGTGAGTGACCATTAAAGAACTGGCCTAGTGACAGTAGAACTTAGAAGGAATTTATATAGATGAAACAAAGTAAATGGACTTGAGGCAGCAGATCCAACAATTCAAGCTAGATAAGACATGTCCAATTTTGCCAGAGAGGGAATGGGCTGGGACTTACAAAGTTAGACCACAGATCCGGCGGGTGCTCTCGCAGCACTATGGAGGGCCAGAAACACACTCTTTGGACAAAAAACTGAAAGAAAACTAAACAATAACAACAACAACAACAAAGGAAAATGCTATCTTTGAAAAGCAATGCAGAAGCTAGATACGGTGGGGCACACCTGGAATCCCAGCAGCTTGGGAGGCGGAGGCAGGAGGATGGCCAGTTTTAAGCCAGCCTCAGCAACTCAGGGAGACCCTGTCTCAAAATAAGAAATAAAGGGCTGGGGATGAGGCTCAGTATTTTGGGTTCAATCCCTAGTACAAAAAAGGGAGAAAGAAAGAAAGAAAGAAAGAAAGAAAGAAAGAAAGAAAGAAAGAAAGAAAGAAAGAAAGAGGGAGGGGGGGAGGGGAAGGGAGAGAGAAAGAAAGAGAGAGAAAGAGAGAAAGAAATTAATTAATTCAGAGTAGTAGTAGCAGGTGGCAGTTTTGTTTTTTTTTTAATATTTTTTAGTTATAGGTGAACACAATATCTTTATTTTTATGTGGTGCTGAGGATCAAACCCTCATACACTCGAGGTGGGTGCTCTACCAATGAGCTACAGCCCAAGCCCAGGTGGCAGTTTTTGTCCATTAAAAAAAAAAAAAAAAAGTTTGGAAAGCTGTATGAGACTGGGGACAGATAATTACAAGGAACTCGCGTCCGGACCCCCAAGCCCACCTTTTTGGCCTTGAGCAGGCTCATCCACTTGCTTTGAGCCATGTCCCACAGCCTCCCAACGCGGCCCAACTCCATGCCAACTGGCTGGGCCTGGGGCAGGGAAGGGCTTAGATTTCCACCTCTGGAGTCACGTAACAGAACCGTCTGGCCTTTTCCAAGCTCAGCAGCTCTTATTTCCCTTTGTTTGACTAACTGTGATACTTCACTCTGCTGTGCTGTTAAATGTAATTCTAGGGCTTTGTTTTGTTTTAAAATAAACTAACCCTCAAGAAGCTAATAGCAGCACAATATATAAAAATACATATAACAAAGCGAATTCTTCTTCATTCTTAGACTGTTTTACTTCATTTTTTATAAAAGAAAATCAAATACCTCTAGCTATATAATGGTCTTTAAAACTTCCCCATAGAAGTACATAAAGAACGTGACCCCCTTTCGTGTCTAGAGAATGCACAGCTGTCTACACCAATCAGCCACCTCTCCAGACCTCTATTTCTCACACAGGAAAACAAAAATGAACCTCGGCTTGCCTTTTTTTCCTTTAAATGACTGGCTTTTCCCCAACCTCCTCAATAACTTGAATTTGCTCATAGAATTTAAGTTCATTTAGTTACATTATTCAAAACTAAACCATGGTGGCAAATAAAATATAAATAATTCTAAGGCAATACATCTACTTTATTGTTCCCTACTCACAGGGATTATTGAAGTCATTGATTAATCAGCCTTGTATCAAAATTGTACAGTATATTAAACTCATGTCAATATTCAGAGGCAATTATCAGAGGGCTCAAGGACTTGGGGGCCTTGCAAACAATTCTGTGCATTTTCTCTGAGTGTCAGAAAAAGAGGAGAGAGATGAGGCCCTATGACGACATCGAGCTACTGGGACAGCCAGGCCCCCCAGGCTCCTGTCCACGGGATACAGCCCTGGAGCCCTCCGGAACCTCCGTACCACCATGCAGGTGGACTTCTGCTCTTCCTCAGGCCCTAGCAGCCCAAAGGTCTCTCAGGGTGTCACTTCATGTTTGCAGATATGCTCCGATGGAAAGGTGACAGACACGCCTTCTTGTCACTCAACCTAGAGAAGGTGAACAACGTGGCCAGCTGGGGCAAAGCATCAGGGGACAGGAGAAAGCCGGAAGGATCAGCTCAGCCCAGTGCCTCTGAGGTTCTGGGCTCTGCCTCCTGCTTTGGCTCAGCTACCTCTGGCTGAGCAGCCTCCAGCCTCCCCCCAACCTCCTAGAGGACCTGCCTCTTCCTGGCACTTCTGTCTCTAATGCATTTGTGACAGAGAGGATTAATGAGTGTTAGTGACCCCCATTTTCTCCTCCCTCAGACCCTCCACTGCTTCTCTCGAAGGGGGAAGGGTCTGCCATCCATCCCTAGGCCTTATGCAAGGATAGAGGGACAGATGGAAAGACAGACAGCTGGCGAAGAGGTGGAGATACACATACATGGATAGACAGAAACAGTACAGAGGGACAGAGAGAGGAGCAGCCAGATAGGGAGAGGGCAGAGGCAGGCCTGGCCAGAGAGGAAGTATTCTCCACCTCAAAGAGAAGGGTGGAACTGTGAAGGATGGAGCCCTGGCAGCCACCAGATGGGAACTGAGGAGGCAAAGTCGGGCGGGGGTGGGGGTGGAGGCAGTGCTTTGAAAGTCACTATGAGTTGGTGACCTGGAGTCCTTTGGACATCTTCGGGAAGTCCAGGCTGGGTCAGGATCCTGTTTTACTCCATTGGGCTGTAGGACTGGCTTCCACAAAGGCCACACAGCTCAGTGGTGAGACAGTCATGGGGATGAGAGGAAGGCGGCTTCTTGCTTCTGCTGCGGTTGGTTCTGTTAGCTAGCATTATGCAGGGCTGCAGGAGGAAGGAGGGGACATGGATGACAAGGAAGCCCAACTATGTGGTCACACTGGCCACCATGCTCCCATGAGACCCAGGCAGGTCGCTGAGCAGCAATGCCATATCTCAGCTGTCTCCATGCCACTGGCTGCAATTCACCTGCACAGTGATTTCTGCCATGTCTGCCAGAGCCCCCAAGCCCAGCTGCTGCTATTCCTGCCCAGTGCCTCGAAAGCCAACTCTGCCCAGAGCTTTCCATGGGAACAGTTCTCTGCTCATATACACAGAGCATTCTTCCCAGGCCCCAGAGGGACCTACACAACCAGAGCAGAAAGTCGGGGATCTTCCTGGCTCCACCTTCTGCAAATGACCAAGGCAAGCTAGACTAGCAAAGAATGAATCATGTGAACTTGTAAAACGAAATTATTCAAAGGTGCACGTCCTCCTCAGGGATGGCCGGCTCTAGATGCTCCTCGCCCCCAGGCTGACCCCTCCCATGGGAACAGCTGTCTTTCCTCCTAGCTCCCCCAGGGGTCCTGCAAAGACTCTCCTGCTCCACAGGGCTTCCTGCTGGCTGGAACAAGAAGGAGAACTCACAGTGCAGCCTTCAGCAGGCGTCCTGCTTAGAAACACACGGGCTAAACTTCCCTCGCAGGCCACAGGTTGAGACACTCGTCGCGTTGCATGTAGTTAGGAGCGTGGGTCACTTTGAGTACAGTCTGGCAGCATGGAGGGAGAAAGAGACGTGGCTAAATGTTCTCCATAGGCAACAGCAGGACTTGTGGGATCCAAGTGAGTCAGGGAGGGAGGGGGAGGTGAAAACAAGGCCAAGCAACATAGCGCAGGGTAGGGCCCCAGAGCAGCAGCCATGGGGCTCCCAGGGACAGCAGTGACCAGGAGCTCCAGAACAGAAAGTCCACCATTCCACAAGAAGTTACTACACGCACACAGAATCCCCCACTGCTGAAAACCCTATGTGCAGAACATGTGCACATGCACGCACATGGCATAAGTCTACAGAATCAAGAATCAAGCACGGCAGCACTGTCCCTAAGAGGCAAAAACACCATTTTGAGGGACCCCAAGAAGTGGAGATGCTCTGTGTCCCAGCCTCCAAAATAATGGGATTCCCCCTCGCATGAGGAATTGAGGGTCACACTTATTTTATTTCAATTATAAAGGAAATGGTGATGAATTTACCAAATAGCAAAAATGTAACCACTCATTCAATTTGGCATATATCACAAAGTATAAAATGTGGTGAGTGTCTTTTTAAATATTTATTTACTTATTTATTTTTCAGCGGACACAACATCTTTGTTTGTATGTGGTGCTGAGAATTGAACCCGGGCCGCACGCATGCCAGGCGAGCGCACTACCGCTTGAGCCACATCCCCAGCCCGGTGAGTGTCCTTATTAAAAAGAAAAATGAACATCCAGTCCAAAAAGTTATGCTGTATATAAGACACACAGCTAAGGCACAATGACCCAAAGTTTAAAAGGAATGACTCCAACAGTCCAGAAGAGACAGGGGAAGTCTGGGAAAGAAGGTATTAAAGGGCTGGCCTTGCAAAAACTAAAGCACATGATGAAGGTGCAATACCAAAGATTTGCTACTTGGGGGCTATATGTGTAGCTCAGTGGTAAAATGTCACACCTGACGTGAGGGGCCCTGGGTTCAAACCCCAGTAGCATGGCATTAAAAGAAAAAAAAAAAAGAGAGAGAGAGAGAGCATTGATATCTGAATAGAAACAGATCCAGATACGTAGAGAATTTGATTTGTAATGCAACTGGCATCTGCAATTTGTGGAGAAAAGATTTAATAAGTGCTAATAGGTTGTTAATTTGGCTACCATCTGGGGGAAATTTTTGTTAATTCTTTACCACATTCCTTAGCAAAAAAATAAAAATAAATAAATTGTGTTTGTATCAAAGATTTAAACATAAAAAACAAAAAGCAGAAGCCAGGAGTAGTGGTGCACGCCTGTAATCCCATTGACTCACGAGGTGCAAGCCAGCCTCAGCATCTTAGTGAGACCCCGTCTCACAGTACAAAATAAAAAAGGCTGGGCATGTGGCACAGCGGTAGAGTGCTTGCCTAGCATATGTGGGGCCCTGGGTTTCATCTCCAGCATCAAAAAAAAAAAAAAAAAAAAAAAAGCTATGGAAGAAAATGGTGGGGGAGTGTTCCATCCACAGAACATGAGTGACGCACATCACAGTCTTCCACACAGAGGGAAATGATGATGTCACCAAAGCAAAACAAAAAGGACGCAGACTTGAACGCACTGATATTAACAGTGATACTGAAAGCTTCACTAACTGAATAAAACTGATGACGGCATGGGCACAGAATGCCATCATTTCCTGGGAAAATCAGGAGTGCACCTTCCCTAGGGAGCACAGGCAGGAATACCCCAGGAGATGCACACCAGCAATGGCTGCTGTGGGCAGGAGACTGGGGGTCAGGAATGAGAGGTGAGCTAGATGCTTAATTGTGGTTGGTATTTCTCTGATACGCATATATACCTTTCCCTAAAACCAAAATCACAAAAAAGGTAGTTTCAATAGATAAACATTATCTTAGGCAGACACAACGAAGATGTGACACTGGTTCCATCGATGTAGAACTGAGGCAGACACCAGTGAACAGGCGAAGACAGGGATTTCTCACACCTAAGAGGCCCAATTGGAAAGAAAACCCTGATAGGTGAACAGCGAACCATAGAGACTCAGAAATCAACCAAACCAGAAGCACAGGGGACAGTTCCCTTAAGTACATGCTAGATGAAGCAGAAACATGCAAAGTCAGGACAATTAACAAGTCTAACAGATCCACTGGGGTGTTGCTTCCTTTTTCGCTGCAGTCTAAGAACCTGAACTTTCAAGGATGTTGTCAGAGATGGGGATGCACACCCCTCTGTTTCATCTTCTAATCAAGCTACTGCCACGCTCTTAGGGGCGGTTCTCCTGCACTCTCTTCCTGTTAGCATGCTCCCAGTGCTTTCCAGCCCCTTTATTCTTAGCCTCTGGTGTCACCTCTTTTTAGAAGTCTCTTATGTTCAACACATAATTATGGTGTTTATAATTCCACCTGAAAATGTCCACAGACAGCAGAATTCTAACTCATCCACATTCACTGTGATAAATGGGACTCTGCCAGTCTGTTTTATACATCCCCATTTTTCCCTTTCCCTAATGTTCACAGGGTCGAGTGAGCTTCTTGGTAAGCAACGCAGAGAACCCAGTTCTTTCAGACCCTACTGGTGGCCCACAGTGAACACTGGGAGTCAGACGGCTGGTCTACTGGTCAAATCTCTGGTTTGTTCCCACAAGATCTTAGAAATAGGACTTATCACTTGGAGTAAGTCTCTGTGGATCTTGACCTTGTCTCAGGAAGGGGACAGGGCACCCTGGGGTGAAAGAGTATTACCAGAGGTAAAAACAACATTTTGAGAATAGACAGGAAGAAGGCTCAACATGGCTGATTTAAACACAAAGAGATGTGACCTCTCTTGTGCTCCAGGCAAGTAAAGTGGGACATAGAAATTAAACACCAGAAAGCACAAAACCGGGTGATGAATAGGTTTATTTGAGCAACCGGAAACAGCTCAATCCAGCAGTGGGGAGCTCACCCCAATGTTATAGCCAGAACACCTCCTCTGTAACCAGGAGACAGACTCAATTGTAGATCTACTGTCTTGCATTCACAGGGTCCATTCTCCCCACTTCCAGCCAGCTCCCTCTGACACGCCTGCAGACTTTAAGGAACTGGTTGTGTTAACTCTTGTCCCGTAGGAGAACCCAGCCCAACTGAGTCCTGCGTGATATCACAGGCACACGTACCTTTTCATTACATGTCAGCGTTTTCCTTTCTTCACGATAGCATAGCCCTTTTTTCTTCCATTTATTATATCCATGTCAGTCAGCTTTCATTACTCTATCAAATACCTAAGATACTCAATTTACAAAGAGAAAAAGCCTATTCTAAGCTTGTGGGTGGAGAGGTTTCCATCCATGGTGGCCTGGCTGGCTGCTCCAGGGAGACAATGCATCATGGTGGAGTGCAGGATGGGGCAAGCTCACATGGCTGGCAAGCAAGACAGGGAAGAGGAGGTCCAGAACCCCCTGTGAGGAATGGGCTCCAATGATCTGAAGACCTCTCTCTGGGCCCAACCATCTCCCATTAGTGCCCCAGCTTGGGACAAGTCTTTAACACATGGACCATTGGGGAAGCACTTAAGATCCAAACTTGAACAACATCCATCATTTGCTGTGGTTTCAGGTCCCACCTTTGTCTAAGTCCTCATAATGACTGGCTATGTGGCTCTATTGGCCACTTCCCCCAACAGTGTGCCTCATCTATGAAAACCACAGAGTAAACAAAGTCCTCTCCTAAAACACACATGCATCCAGGAACATGGTATCTTTATACTACTGAAGGTCCAGACCTCCCTACGCCATCCACAGAGCCTAGGTTTTCAACCTCTCTAAATGCAACCATCCCTCTGTAACTCATGTGAAGACTTGGACCAAGGCCAGCCAAGAGCTGAGCAGAAGGACAGTCAGTCTAAGTGAACCTGTTTCCAGAGCATTATTTAGCAAGTACAAATGGCAGGGTACACACCAAACACTCTATACAGTATAAAGTCACCTATAAGAGGAATCTACATTGGTGCATTTTCTCTAAAAACATACTTAAGTGCACAGGCCGCATCTGAATAATGGCTTGGGCATAAGTCATCTTTCATGTAGACTGACACCAAAGTCATGCCAGCACATGTGTGCACATAGGCCCTGGGATCTGTGGGTTGTTCATGTATCTTCACTTTAAAGCTTTGAAATATGGGAATGATTAAAAGCGAGAATTAATTAAAACATGCAGTTTGCACATTTTAATTTACTTAACTTTAAGATTGAGTGTGCATCCATGTGTATGGTGCAGAGGGTGGAAGCTGAGCCCATGCATAACTAGGCAGGCACTCCACCAGCAAGCCCATTTCACCTTATTTAAGATCATAAAGTTATTCACCTTATGTACATGTCATTACAGCAGGGTTGGTAACAGAGGCCTCTGGGGGTCTGGGTAAACTTGGCTCAGAGCCCTGCAAGTCCTGTGGCCTGCAGAAGCTGGATGCTTTCCCAGACTCCTGGTTCCTTGGAGCTTGGTCTGTGGCGCCCTTGGCTCCGATGTTGAGGTGCATTCTGCCCCTCCTCAGCCTGCACACAGCAGTCTGTCTGCATTCTCCCCGACTCCCTGAGAAACACCCACGCCAGAAGCCCAACTCCAGGGAAAGGTTTTTTGCTTGTTTCCTACATGTTCACAGGAAAGCTTGACACGCTGACCTCCCCACTGGTCCCCTTGCGCTCCCTTTCCAATCACAGGTGCCCAAGAGGGCCTCCCCCCCTCCGTCAACTGCAACACTCCAGCCCTCCCCCCAAATTTCAATGCCCTCACCCACTGCAGCACTCAGCACAAGAAAACTCCAATAAACGTCTCATCTCCTCAAAAAAGCAACAGGAATAATAACAATACTAGGGATTTTATATATGCTTATTTGGTTCTATTATCCTGAGCTGAGGCTTTTCAAAGCCATTTTATAGGTGTGACACATGAGGCTCCAGAAAACTGGGACCTGCGTGAGGTCAGGGTGGGTGCTGGGCCACCTGCTCATTCCTGCCTCCGTCCCACGTCCGTCTGGCCTTGGCTGGCTGTCACATCTGGCTCTGGCCCCCGCAGTAGTGCCAGGCCTGGCATCTCTTCCTGGGCTGATTTTATGACTGGGTGTTTTTTCCCCTGCTTCGGATACATGCTCTCTATTCACATCTTCTTTGCCCAAATCTCTGAGAGTAACAGCAAATTGCACAATGCTTAATACAGCTTAAAATTCTTTAGAAGAGCACCAAGAGTTAGAAGGTCCCTTAGCTTCATGGCCATGCTGACGTGACACATGCCTATTCCCTGAAGGCAGACCATCTGAAGGTGGGGCTCTTCGATGGATCTCTGCCCACCTTAGATGTGAGAAGCTGCAGAGTCACTCAGGATCCCTCTCCCACCCAAATCTTAGCAACTTCTCCTTCCTGCTCCCCTGAGAAGGCTATGACCATGTCAGCTGAGACCAGAACACAGACTTCACTCTGGCAGCTGGTGGCTTCCAGACTATGGTCAGCAAGCATGGTCCACACTTCACCACGAGCGAGTCACAGTCAGAAGGGATAAGAGCAGGGCTCAGGGGGCAAGGCAGGCCCACCGGCACCAGGCAGGTAAAATGACAGGACAGATCAGAGAACGAGTCTGTTGCCAACACTTTAAGCTGGTTGAATTAGATGTGAAATCCAGGGTACAATGTACACACCAACCCACACTCCAGCCCCATGATGACCACTGAGTCCACACAACTACACGTCAAGCACAGAACCCTGTTATAAAGTGATTTTATTAAATTGATTTGGACATACTGTAGGTCAAATAATATTTTCTGAAGATAACAATTATGGACTTTAAAGCTTGACATAAAATTAGTAGCTTCAAAAATGTTAGTCATATTCCCCAGCAACAGCATGATAAAATAATTCAACTATGTAGAAATATAGAACTCTAGGACTAGCTGGAAACTCGGAAATCATTTAGCCTAATATCCTCATTTTGTGAGAAAACTAGACTCAAAGATCAAGCGATCTGCCCAAGCTCACATACCTAATAGTAATAAAACTAGAAATCAAACCAATTTTTCCTAAAAACTAAAAATCTATCAATGATATTTCAACTGGCTCTCTATCAACTAAAAGTCTAGGCTTTTCTCTAATGCTCCACGCTACTGTGACATGAAGAGTGATAAGACACTACAGTAAACCGCAGTTGTGACTTCAGGCCTGGAAGGGGCTTCAGCAGATAACTAAACCAGCCCTCTTCTTTGCAAAAAGGAGGAAATACCTGTGAAGCAACTCAGCAAACTCTCAGCAGAGGCATCTGGACTAAATTTATCTCCAAGTCCCACCTCTCACCTCACGGCCCACCCACTGAATCCTTCGCTCCTTTTAAATCTCCTTTATGCATGGAGGTTTTAGTTATGCAAAAACCCCTTCCAGCCAAACAGAAGAAACAAATTCAAACATGGAGGGAAAACCAAGCTCAGATACAGTATTTCCACGACTATCTTGAATTCATTTTCCAACTTAGACAGCTGACAGACACCACCAACCTGACCACCCATTTCAGAGCTTCAAAGATCCTAGTTTCCCCAAAGACTTCCTGAGCAAAAGGCCTGCCTGTGGGAAATCAATGACAGGAATGAGAAATGAGGAAAACATGGGTTGCTTTTTGTTCTTGTCATTGGGGACTTTTGGTCTTCTAAACATTCCTTGAGTTCCTCCACATGAGTTTTTAATATCTAGCAAAACAAACAAAACGTAATAGGCCTACAAAGTCTGGACACTGAGAGCTCAGCATCCCTCCCCCTCCCGCCGCCGCTACCTCTGGTGCCTGCCTTTTGTCCGCCAGGGCAGGCAGCACCCAGCGGCACCTGCGTGGTCCCACTGGTGCGCCACCTCTGTGCCTGCCCAGTCCCAGCTGCCCTCAGCAAGGCTCCCCGACCCTAGCTAATGCCCCCCACCCCCCACCACTCTACATCACCACCCTAGTTTATTTTCTTCATAGCACTTAACCACTACCTCAGACTACATTTTTAATGTTCACTTGCTTATCATCTGTCTCCACCAGAAGTACACTCCACGAGAGCAGGGACCTCGTCTGTCGGATTCAGTGGCATTCCCAGCACCCAGCAGGTGTTCAATAAATTCTTGTCCAATGCACGAAGAATGAAAAGATGATGGACTGACAACAGACATCCATGCCTAGCAAGAGCTGGCACCTGACCCCCAATGGTTCCCACACAGTACTGCCCAAGGTGACAGAAACAGACACACATCCTTAGTGACCTCTCCCACCATCCCTTTCCTAAGGGCTCCCTGGCTTAGAGGGGCTCCCCACAGGGCATAAGGGAGCCTGCGGGTGCCTCTGGAGGGAAGACAAGCTCATACCTTGCTTTGCTTCTTTGTCCCTGCTATTTACATTCAGCTATTAAAAAAAAAAAAATTCAAGTTAAAAAATGTGATGCAGCCACTAAGAAAATAAGTCTAACATACAGACACAGTGATTAGCAGAATCCACAACTAAAGAAAAGTCCCAGGGCATGTGTCTGCCAGTGATTTCTCTGAGGCCGAGTGAATGGATATTATGAGTTGCCCAAAATCTAAAATGAAATTTAATGCCACCTAGGAAGGGGTGGGGAATTATGGGTACTGTGAGGATGTGAGGTAAAGTGGGTTCAGAAGTCACGGGATATATGGAAAGCTACGTAGGGCTGTAATGTGGCAAGCTCAGAAATGCCAGAACACGATATTAGCGGGAGCTGTCCATTTTCAAATGCATTGACCAGAAGGCTCGAGAGGAAGGAAGGAGAAAGAGCTCCTGAGAGGGAGCATCTGGGATCACTTCTAAGCACAGCACAGACACAGGTGACTTGGAGGCTGGCAATGCTCAGGAGTTCTGAGCAGTACTTCAATTATTGAGGCATCGTGGAGTTCCAGGATACAAAATCCACACCTGGGATGCAAGACAGCCCACCCATCTTGGGCACATGCTCAGAAGGACTCCATATTCAAAGTCAAGCTGTGGGACACACCTGGTATGAATCAATGGATCAAAACCTCAACCTCACCTATGCCTCCTCAAAAAGAACATTCTGCTAGGGACTGCCGTGAATACTCCTTGGGTCAATGTAGGTACATACAGGGTTTCCTTCCTAGTGGCACTTACGGGTTTTAAGATTTTTTAATTCTTAGCAAAACATTTTATATAACTGATATTTTGAGATGGTTTCTCTCCTTGGTGTGGACTCTCTGATGGATGCAGAGGCTGGTACTCTGACTAAAGGCCTTCCCACACTCATCACATTTAAAAGGTTTCTCTCCTGTGTGTACCCTCTGGTGGATGCAGAGGCTGGAGCTCTGACTGAAGGCCTTCCCACACCCACAACACCTGTAAGGTTTCTCTCCAGTGTGGACTCTCTGGTGGATGCAGAGGCTGGAGCTCTGACTGAAGGCCTTCCCACACTCATAACATTTATAAGGTTTCTCCCCGGTGTGGACTCTTTGATGCATGCAGAGGCTGGAGGTGTGCCTGAAGGCCTTCCCACACTCTTCACATTTGAAGGGTTTCTCTCCGGTGTGGACTCTCTGGTGCATGCAAAGGTTTGAACTGTTACTGAAGCCCCTTCCACACTCACTACAGACATAGGGTTTCTCGCCTGTGTGAACTCTCATATGAATTTGAAGATGGGAGCTCCAATTGAAGGCTTTGCCACACTCATAACATTTATAGGGCTTCTCCACTGTGTGGATTTTCTTATGTCTATTAAGTTTTGTTGTGGTGCTAAAATCCTTACCACAATCATCACATTTATAGACCTTCTCTCCTGTGTGGTCTCGCCAATGAATGTGAAGTTCTGATATGTGAAAGAAACCCTTATCACACTTGTCACATTTGTGGGGCTTCTCGGCCGTGTGGATTTTCTGATGCATAAAGAGATCTGCTCTCTCAGAGAAAAATTCCCTACACATGGGGCACTTGTAGATCATTTTTCCTATTTGGTATCGTGATTTAGAGGAGAAAATTTCCTTACAACTACTACAGTTACAGGACTGCTACTTCATAGAGTCGCTTATTTGGCCATTCTGGCAGCCTATCTCAGGCTTAAGCTGCTGGGCAAGTTTAAGGTCGGCCTAAGCTTTTCCCTGCCTGTCTTTCTATGGAAGGTTTCTTCCTGCATAGTGTTCCTTACTCAGTGTTATTACCGATTATAAAGTGACATTTACTTCCACATGTATTCCATACTCTAACACAGAATTTCCTTTAGATCCTGAGTCGTCAACATTCCAAGGGGTGGCCAAGGTGCATGTGTCTTTAAGCCCCTGGAGTCTTCCTCTCATAGAGTAATCTTGTACTTCTCACGTCTGGAAAAGGACCGCACAGTGTGCACCCAGTTTTCGAGGGTGAGAGAGCACTGATGGTCATGAGCATCCGCAGCCTCCCCTGGGACGGTCAGTACATCCTTCTGCTCCTGCACAGCTGCACAGGCTTTACAGTGAGCTCAGGTGTGGCGAGTCTTGCTCCTGGGAATTCCTACATAGGTAGCACACCAGTCTTCTGCAACAGAAACATAAATAAATACATTGAAAATGCCTCTTCTGTCCAGAAAACTGTTATTGATTCCACAATTATCTTTACATAAATGTGATAGCAATAACACAGACCTTTTTTAATCCTGAGGACGCAGTTCTCTTCTCTTCCAGAGGGACGTGTCTCTTGGATTTGCAGGTCTGAAGAAGAGAATTTGTAGATATCACGTTCCGTTCTAAATCAAGTTCATCATCCGTTACAACTGCTCACTGTAACTATCTGCATAGCACCAAGGGAAATACTACGGAAAGAGAAAATAAAGCAGAAGAAGAGCATCTGCCCTGCACAAAGGAACAAGGAGAAATATAACCTCCACTCTAAACTTCAGAAGGATTAATACTGCTGCTTTTGGAGATCAATACCTCATATGTGAGTTGCCTCCTAATCTATGGAAAGAAAAAGTACATATACATCGAATATCCAACATCATCCCCCTGCTTAATCGTCCTTGATGGTTTCCTGATGTATTCAAAATGAAATCCAAATCCTTACCCTAAAAACAAGGCTCTGCAGGACCTGGTCTTTGCTCTTTTCTACCTCAGTCACTGCTTTCTGACACTGATTTCTTCTGATTCTCACATACCCCAAGTTCTTCCTACCCCAGGGAATTTGTGCCTGTCACCAGTTTTGGAACTGCTCTCTTCCATTGTGTGGCTCTGTGTGTCAGCTGCCCCACCCCTGGCTCGACTCTGAATCTCATTTGATACTTTCAAAGCACATACAACTAGTAATCACCTTCTCTGTTCCCTGGTTTTAGATCCATCTTCTGTACAAGGATGTTAAGTGCTACAAGGGAAAAGTTGTGTGTGTTGTTCACTATTATGTTCTGGCAGAAGGAGAAATTCAATTAATATGTGCTGAGTTTATCCAGGGTCCTTGAGAACACCCTTGCACCTGATACAACCTGCTCTACTCAGGGAGAGCAGTAAAGATACACTTTCCAGTGCCTTTTTTTAGTCTTTTGATAACCTAAGGGGACAAAATACACAAAATAAAACATAGAGGAGATCAAAGAAGAAAATCAATCCCAAAATCCTCAACCTTAAATCTTCTGAGGGTTAAAACAATGCCAGCATCTTTCCATCCCTCGTATTTTACACAGTGATATTTTGATAAGCTAAATGAAATCAATAGACCTTCTTAAAATGAATTTCAATGAGGTACTGCACACAGGAAACCAAGGAGACTTCTTTAAAATTAAGATGGCAAAATAAACCAGACTGCTTCTAGATGTGTTAGGATTGTGATATTCAACTAGATACTCAGAATTTCCTAAAAACAGGAAATGATGGAGGAGCAGGATTCCTTGGACAGTACCTGTCACAGCAAAACTGCCGGCAACTCAAGGCCCATACATAGGTGCCTACCTGAATCAATTCCAGCACTTCCTTCCAATGAAATGCTGCTTAGTCATTAAAAACATGGTGTGTGTGTGTGTGTGTGCGTGCGCGCACGTGTGTATATTGTGTGTGAACCAAGGTAATACCACTATGTGAAAATTGGAAGGCCCAGAAGACCATGTTTCCTTTTGTGCAATAAAAGGAATATGAATGTATCATATCTGTCTAAATGTATAAAAATAAAAAAATGGTAAAGGGTAACCTTTATTTAATGACTACCTACCAGGGAGGAAGAAAGAGAAGTGAGATTTATCTGAATAAACCTTGTTTTGTAGTTTTGTTAACGTTAGAAACAGAGATGTTTATATATTCAAAAAATAGAACGAAATAGAAAAACTCCATAAAACTAAAAAAAAAGAGAGACTGACCCTCAACTCTCATGTTGGTGACATATCTACAAATGATGTCTGAACAGTGTACCAGCTACCCCAGAAGAGCATATTCTATTGATAAAGCTGCAAAGAAAAAAACTTAATTCAGCAGCTTAACTGGTGTTTTTGCAGAGCAGGATAATGAAAAGTAATTTATAATATCGTTGTTAGGAACCAATACTCGAAGAAAGAAAAATAAGACAAACACAAAAATCTAAGTTAAAAAAGAATCCTGTAACATAAAAGTTAATGTAGTAAATCTAAGTTTAAATTCTTGTTTTTTTTCTTTAAAGCTGTCACTGAAATGGTCTGGAAGGAGTTGGAACAGGCAGGAAGGAGCACACCCACAGCCCCTTCCCTCCTCCCACCAAGAGGCAAAGGGATCCTGGGCGGAATAGCTGGTTCACCACTATAGGCACCACTTACAAAACAAGCTTGGAACATCTTGTCATGACAGAAAGCCTCAGAACATCAAAGGGAGTAAGAAATGCAATCGACAGAAACACATTAAATATGCAAAACTGAACAGGCAGGGAGAAAGAGGAGGCAGAGAGCGGAGGGGAGAACTGGGTGCTGGACAAAATGGAAGCAACAAAGGCACCAAGAGCAAACTCTGGCAATTGAGAGGGAAACAATACAGCACCTGCTGCTCCATGAACTTTCTCCCAAACTACCAAACAACCTAGCTAGTGAATATGGACCCCAGTAAGCCCCTGATGCAGGCAGGATGGGCACAGGTGAAAACAAGCTGCCAAGTCAGGCAGTCATCACCTGAAGCCACAAAGCAATCTCAGCATGACTCAAAAAAAAAAAAAAATGGAGCAAACAGAACAGGTGTCTCCTGTGGAGCTGCTGCAGGGCCAGCTCACTGCCATAGGCTGTGTAGAACCTGAGGGGGCCTCTTGAGAACTGAGGACAGCACTGCCAGGAAGCCAGCAGACCACCAGCGAGAGGTTAACCACCCTTCAGGTCAGCTGCCCCATTTTTGGCAACAAGGTATGAAGGATGAGAAATCTAGATGAAAGAGGCGGAAACTCTCAGATGTAATAGGAGACCCTTCTTGGGAATCTGCTGTACATAAACCAGTAGCTGAAAGAAGAGGAAATGTGACTAGAGACATGGTGTCAGATGTCACAGGGCATGGCTAACTACGGGAGAAGCCACTGCATTATGTAAGCCAAGTCTACAGTCTGGAAGGTACACCCTCAAGTGTCCAGGAGTGAGATGACGTGATGTCTGAGATGCACCTGAAAACAATTCAGCAAAGAAAGAGACAAAAGGGAAAGCAGCAATGGGCAGATCCAGCACATGTGGTAAACTCATCCTAATCACTGAATCTATGTGATAAACAGATGAGTACAGTACTCTACCTATGTGTGCTGTCAAAGTTTCTCATTATTTAAAAAAATAAATAAAAATAAAAAACACCCAACAGTTAACAACTGAGAAGACCTTCTTCTGTTCCTCTTCAACAGCAGTATGCACACCACAGAGGTAAAACTGGGAACTAGACAAACGCACTCCCCAGAGGCCCCATCTCCCCAGTCTCGCCCGAGCATCGGTGGACACGCTGCAGGGTCTCTGGAGAGCAAGGGAAGGCAGTGGCTTGTGGCAGAGACAACTGAGGACCAAGGAATGAGGGGTGCTGGGCTCCTCCCTGACAAGCCTTCCCACATGTGCAGGCCTTCATCCAAGGTAGCCTCGGGCAAGCTCCCGCAGAACTCCTATTGAGAAGGAATTGAGCAGCGCCACAAAGTCTCACCGCATGGCAAGGTGGGGGTAGGAGAGATAATCTACACTGTTTAGGAAAAAAGAAATAATAATAAATAAAAATATATTCCAGCAAATGTGTCATGTGACCAAAGACCAGAAAGGCAAACAAATAACAAAAAGGCTCACCCCTGTGGGCCTTCCAGAGAGACACTGCCCAAATGAGCCACACAGGTAAAGGAGACGCAAATCCAGGGGTGGAGACAAGCTACAGAACCCCACAGGTAGCAAATGAACAACTCACTCCATGACTTCTCATTCAAGATTCATCCACATGCCTCATATTCAACATCCTACAAAAAAGGCAGTCAAATGGGTGCACACATGTGACCCCAGAGACCCAGGAAGCTGAGGCAGGAGGACCACAAGTTGTAGGCCAGCCTCAACAACTTAGTGAGACCCTGTCTCAAAATTAAAAAAAAAAAATAATAAGGCTAGGGATATAGCTTAGTGTTAAGAGTGCCCCCTAGGTTCTCAGTATCACTCATACACAAACAAAAAAAAAGTTGGTTCAGGTAACAAGCCCACACAGGCAAGACCACCTCTGTGACCTAAGGAAGAAGGCAGCCCCCCACTGCTGTGGCCTGACTGCTAAGAGAAACATGCAGACTCCACACCTACAACCTCAGGGTATACCCAACCTACACCTCAGGAGGACTACTCCTTAAGTTATTGGGAGCCAAAGTCAACATACAGTCACATGCCTCATGCTCCACCTCCACAGAAGGTCTTCCCTCTCTCCCTGCCCCTGCCACGGGGAGGCCTGAGTCTGTGATGCCCAAAAAAGTCTGTGCCAGTGCTAACCTCTCAGCATAGGTAAAACCAATGGTAACTGATGCTAAGATACCAGGAGTAAACAACTAGTCTTAAATACCAGAAGAACAAATGCTCTGGGCTGGGGCATGGAAGGGACCACGGGAGCCAGGGATGCAGCACAGCTGGCTGAGAGATGGAACCTGCTCCTCTGGAGGGCTGCTCAGCCACATACTCCTACTTCTGGAGCCAGAAGTACCAAGCTGTGGTACTCAGGAGGCAGCGCCCAGGCTGAGCTGCAGGTTCTGTACTGGCAAGAGCCTACTGCAGCAGAACCTGCTCCAGTCACACCTCCCAGGGCAAAGATCTCAAACTGCAGCTCAAGTCTGTGGCAGAACTTGAAAGTAACAGCCTCTCTGCCTGGGAAAAGACTCAAGGTACTCGGCTGGGGAGGACTGAATGTGGACTCTGAAGTCATCTGTGTAACACCTTTATATCTTACACACCTAGGCAAAAAATAAAATTTTGTTGAGAAAAAAAAAAAGGTGGGAATCCCTAATTTTTTCTCAATACCATGAACCTGTGGTTGCAGCAGAGGGCACCAGTCTCCATAGGGCAGGTGCTAGTGAGAACAGTGCACAGAAGGGCAATGTCTGGCAGGCCCCTGGCACAGGGCAACTGACCATATCAGAGGAATGCCAACTATCCACAGCATAGAGGTGGAGGCCAGTAAGCTGCATCCCACGTTCTAGAGAGCAGAGGCTGATCCAGACGACACTCAGTACAGGCTGGATACGACTCAATCTGGATTCAGCAGGAGAGGAAAACCCCGTTACAGCCCTAAGCAAGCACCAGTCACAGAGCTCACCACACTCACTGCACACACGCGCAGCAGCTCCTGCTGAGTAGACAGGATGACAGCTCACCAGTGCTATTCCACATGAGGCCATGACCTTGACACAGGACCACAGCAGAGTCCTGAAGCTGCTGCCATGGCTAGAGAGGAGGAACTACCTCCTACATTGTATTGAGAAAAAACAACAGCAACTACCATCACCATGCCAGATGGAGGAAATGAGGCTTGCAGAAGGGCACACTGGGAGAAGAACACTGGCAGGGAGATGCAGGCCAACGACTGGCTGGCACCAGAGGCAGAGCACTGAGGTCTGATGGGGAGACAGATGCTTAGGGCATGGGGAGAGAAGACAGAGGTGGTTTTCCAAAGACTGGGGAACTGAATGATGCTTAGCCCAAAAGGTAGACTAGGGAGAAGGGGATTTAAAAATGATCCTGGCTTAGCCTTAGAACTTCAGGCAAACATATAACCTAACCTTCTTTTTCAATTATAAATTGAGATAATGCAGACATCCTGGCCTGTCACAAAAACATGTTTTAAATAGTATTAATAAGTCAAAATGCAAAGAAGCAAGCTTTGGACACTAAAGAGAAGACAAAGAGATGCTGTATTTATTTCCTGTTTGAAAATAGTGATTTCATGTGTGCTATGTTGTGGCTGATGAGACCAATATGTGACCCATAGTCTTTCACAAACCCCAATTTAGGAAATGAATGGCCTCCTCATGTAACAGCAATAAGAATAGCAAAAACCTGAACCCAGCTCTTCAATCCCTGTGGTGATGGGCCCAAAGGATACATTTGTTATTTTCTCTACTTGAGTTTATTTTTAAATTTCATTAAAAAAAAAAAACAGCCTTTGCTCACAAGATTGCTGGAATAAAGGAATCTTAAGCCACAAGAACAATACACAACAGCATTCTAAATTACAGATCTGAATAAACTCTGCCAATGACACCAACAACCCACATCAATCTAATCACATCATAACATAGGACAGCAGTCAGGCTCAAGGGAGGTCTGCTGGCCCTCTGTCCACAACCAGTGGAACTGCGCTTGACCACACCCCACCTCCCCACTGAGGCAGCCACTGCCTCCAGTCTGACCTCTGTGATCCTGCTTTCCTTCCTTCCTGCTTCCCATTCCAGCTCAGTTTCTGCAGCCTCTCCCTGCTCCCTCCCTGTCCCCTCCACCACCTATGGCTGCACCCTGGCTCTGACCTCAGCAGTAACTGTGCTGCCTACCAAACCCGTGCTAAGCAACCCATCTGGGGCCAGCTTGTGCTGCCCCAGGGTTCCACTGCCTGGCACTGGCTTCCTGTGCCCAGTCACACTTCTCCAGAGCCCCACAAGGACTCCAAGTCTGCCATCACTGTTCACTCTCCACTCCTCTGAGTCACTGTCCCAATTTTACTGAAACCCAACCCTTCACCTGTCTACACAGCACCAGGCAGCTGGACAGCACCAAGAATTACTTCGTGCAAGATCACAATCTCTAGTGGACACTTGAATACCTGTCCCCCCAATTATCTAGTCTTGAATGTACACACTTTCCCAGTATTTTACACTGCACTTCATACTGCTGCTTTCTTCTCAAATCTCCTGTATTTTTCAGCCTCCCTTACCCTGCAGCTGAAAGGAACTCTAAGATAATTTACTAAGACAAAAGTAGGACTGTGCACCTGCTGCACCTCCACCTCCACTCCTGGGGGAACTCCTAGCTCCTCGGAGGGGCTGCCCTCCATGGCAACCAGGTCTGCACTTCCTCAGTCTGTTCAGAATCAAAGCCTGCATCCAACTGTTTCCTCTCTGCCATTTTCAAGTTCACCCTGTCTTGGATCCACTCTATACTAACACATTCTTGTTTCCCCCTAGTGATAAACTTCTCTGGATCCCTCAGCCCCACCCAGTTATCAGCCAAACATCCATTCCCCCTTCAGAGCTCTATACCACTATGCTGCCCCTCAGCCCCGCCCCCCAGACCAGTGAAAACAACCCTCTCCAGCCTGGGAGACCATGCGTCTGTTGGAAACACCTTTCCTCACTCACCAAGCAGCCCTCTAGTCTTACTGCCACCCCTCATTTCCTCTTCCGCTGCCTCCAACTCTTCCAGGGGTATCAACCTAGGACCCCTTCTTTTCTGAGTCTATACCTTCTCTCCAGCAATCTCATCCAGTCACACAGCCCAACATACCATTGTGATGTTGGCTCCAAGTCTTACCTGCAGTCTTTTCTGCCCCACAGATATACCACTTCCAAACCAAACTCCCCTGGGATTGTCCTTCCTCACACTTCCCTATCTCAATAAGTGGCAATGACATCCACCTACATGTCAACTTCAGTTCCTCCTGCCCCCAGGGTATCTCCAATCCTGGCCTTGTCACCTCTCCATTGCCTCCCAAGCCCAGCCTGCCTGAGCACAGCCCCTCCTCCCAGACTCCACCAAGAGCTTGCAAGTCACCGCTCTCTGCTTTCAGTCTTGCTCCTCCAAAACTGGCCTCTACTGGCAATCATCCTAATCTTTTTTTTTAAGTTGTAGATGGACACAATATTTTTATTTTATTTATTTTTTAATGGGTGCTAAGGATCAAACCCAGTGTCTCATGCATGCGAATCAGGCGCTCTACCACTGAGCTATAACCCCAGCCTCACCTTAATCTTTTAAAGCATTAATAAGATAACTTCACTCCCCTTGGCTTAAAGCCTCCCGTGGCTCTTTAAAGTATGCTCCTTTTTGCTGCTTACCAACTGGACATGCCTGACCTCTGCCCCTCCCAGCCATACCTCCACACTAGCACACACTGTGCCTCCTTTCCTGTCTTCTCCTTTGGTCCCATCTGCCCTTCCTCTCCCTGTTCCATGACGAGCAGGAAAATGGCACACATGGCATTAGGGGGTTTGTAAAATGCCTTCAACTCTCTCTCCCAGGTAGTTAGTTCAGGCAACAAACATCTACTCAGTGATGAGTCTGTACGGAGCACCACCTGGCTTCCTCCCATGGACATCCAGAGCAAGACGGGGACCCATAAAAGGGGTCCACACAGAGGTGTGAACCTGAAACTACACTGAGTGCTTCAAAACAGCCTGGACAGTTCTGAGGGCTCACCTAAGATGGAGGCTGACCTGCCTAGAAGGCCAGGAGGCCACCAGAAGGAAGGGGAGCTGGGCTCAATCTGGAGGTGGACTTTAAAAGGCGAGGGAGACACGCAGCTTGGTAAAAGGAAATGCAAAGCAGTGGTGCACTTGGAAATTAGGAAGAGGTCTATGTGACTGAAAGCCAGAAGATCTCAGCACAATGGGAGGGGAGAGAAGTGCAGGAGAGGCTGCAAGTGGGATCTTTATCCTGGGAGCAGAAGAAAGCACTGATGGCTAGTTGTTGCCTATTTTAAAGTCTGATAACATCAGGTTTGCATTTTTCATAAAAAACTGTAAAGTACAGAATTGATGGGTGGGAAGCAAGAGTGGGTGAGGGTCCACGCGTTAGGGAATTGGAACTGCCTTAGCAGTCTGGGTTAGAATGATGGTCTAAGTGGTGGTGACAGTGAAAGAAAAGCCCATCAGGCTCAGTGGCATAACCTTCTCCCTTACCCATTCTGCCAAGATCTTCTATTGGAATAGCTGAATGTTCATTAAGAAAGGAAAATACAGAAGATGAAGGCTTGGTGATTAAGATCATGATCTCAATTTTAGACATGCCCATCAAAAGTAGATGTGAAGGACAGCAACTGGATGAAAGGAACTGTCACTGTGATAAGATGCCAGGACTTCATCAAGTAACATTTACAAAGTACCAGAAGCCAGGGGAGGAATGAGATGGTCCAGGAAGAAGATCCAAGTGAAGAGAAAGACCCTGGGACTTCACCTACCAAAACCCAACACCTAATGACCAAGTCTGAAGAAGTAGTACTGCCTGATCCTACTTAATAACATTTCAACATGGGCAAAATGAACGGACACTGTTAGGAAGCGGCGAGAGCGGTCCTGGTCATGCTCATATCACAGCTGGGAGAAGTTACCTAGCCCCGTGACCTGTGAACTTGTATAGTGTTCCTCAAGAAGAGTTCAAGAAAGGAAAAGATGGGAAGAACTCCATCGAGAGGGAAGACTGAAACTAGGGCAGACAAATCATGGACAGATGAATGGAGACAGGATCCAAAGCCCAAGGAGAGGGATGAGCGTCGTAGCAGAGGCAGGACAGCATAAAAGCAGGGAGCAGCCCCACAGGCTGCAGTGCAGCTGCCAGTGCTGACTGCCCTGAAGCAGGAAGCAAGGTTGTCTGCAGGGGACAAAGCAAGCAAGGACCTGAGGAGCATTAGGTGGCTTAAGATGGCTGTGTACAGAGCAGTGTGACCAGAGAGACATGGTGACCTGCCAGCAGCACTGAGGGTGGGCATAGGCCTGTCCCAGGGCTTAGTCACCCATGCTGCATGCTGAAATGAGGATGCTGCATGAGGAACAGCTGACTCTCTGAAGGACAGAGATTCTCCAAGAGGCCATCCACCTGGAAGAAACTCGTGCCTACACCAATCCGGTCTTCACATGCTGACAGAGAAAATCATAAGACTGCCATAGTTTTCAAGGTAGTGTCTCCAGCTGGGCTTTCCACACAGCCGAGAATGCTTGTGTGGCCCCAACCCATTCTCTGTACGTGCAGCCTCTCTCTGACGTGGAGCCAGATCCCTCCATACTACCAGAGAGCAACACTGGGTGATTCCAGTCCTTCTTTCCTCCTTTCAGGAACAGAAGTAGTATCCACAATCCTGTTTCAGGTCCATGCCAACACCACTCCTCTCCAGATCTTGGGACTGAGCTCTCCTTTTTCTATCAGGAATACATTTACCATAAAATCAGAATGCTGGCATAAAAACAAACAAACAAAAAAACTCAAGTTCTTTGAACAACTAAACTTTCATAAATATCAAGTGAAAATTGCCTCTGATTATTGAGACAACCAAGCCTGGTAGACTTTCTTCAGTGTTCTGGCTTCAGGATGCCTAGGAAGCACTGGCTGTGGATATTGCCACTCCAGTAGCAGGCTGTGTGACATGTCAGTTGCATCTATTTCAAAAAAGATCACATTAACTTCCTATCCAGAATCAGAACTATCAGAATGTGTGGTATATAAATTTGCCATCCAAAGTGATAAGGGCACTTTCTGGAAACAATAAAAATGAAAATAGGGAAGATGTTTCTGCCTCTACCCTCCACCAAAACCCCACCATATGCTGTGAGTTGACACAGTGACTCATCTTCCCACAAGTGAGAGCCAGCGATGATGCCATGGGGGTCAGGTGAGGCTCTCCACAGGCACTAGGCCAGTAACTGGGAAGTACAAAGACTCACACTGACTTCTAGGTCCCTCAACTAACCGGAAGGGTTCTAGAGAAAGTTCCTATAGTCCCAGCTCCCAAGACAAGTTGATGAGCAGCTGATACTGGTGACACCCAGTGAAGCCGGCCCACCAAATTGTGGACCTAGAAGAGAGCTGTTATGATGCCAGTCATAGGAGCTGACCTCTCAGACACAGGATCACAATGGCATATACTACAAACATGTTGGACAATGGGCACGGCTCCACAGAATCTGATGATCGAAAGATTAGATGTGGCCTGCGCACTTACCATAGTTTGCTATGGAGGAGGGGAAAGTGACAGTCCCAACGTTGTGAGTGGGCCTCTGACAGGCACACCCCTGAGGATACAGCTTGTTATGGTTTGGATACGAGGTGTCCCCCAGTAAGCTCATATGATAGACAATGCAGAATGTTCACAGGTGGGCTGGGATGTAGCTCAGGGGTAAAGTGCTTGCCCTGCACACACAAAGCCCTGGGTTTGAAAGCCAGTTCCAAAAAAGGAAAAACAAGCAGGCCCTGTCTCAGTTGTACAGGAGTGAGCTACGGTCCCTTCTTGGCCAGGCACTGCTATCTAACTGGCCCCAGTAAGAAATTACAATGCATGACAAAGCTCGGACTGGCCCACTCTACCTGCTGTCCTCTGACTGCATATCTTGTCTTTTTATTCTATGAAGGAGTCTGTTCCCATCGCAAGCAAAGTCATAATTTGGTAGACCTGAGAGCTTCTTTCTTGAAGTTGCCAGGCTTTTCATGCATCCAGGCTACATTTAACCTTGTTCTTGAGAGCTCTTGATTTCCCAAACCAAGGCTCTCTATGCACCTCCAGCTCCCTCCACTCCTGTGAAAAGCCACATCACATGCCAGGAAGCGGCAGTTTCTGCCAGCACTTTATACTGCAGCACAAACATCTCAGCATTCAAATTCTAGCCCTCCTGTTACTAATTGTATGACTTCAAGCAAGTTATTTATCCTTAGGACTCAACCTCCTCTAACAAAAAAGGGAAATAATACCCACACCTTCATCTCTTAGGATTCTGTGAAAAGGAAACAAGACAATGAACAAGCCTTTATTATAATGCCTACATACAATAACTAATATATATATATTTTTAATTTCTTCAACTTGCCTGCCTGGTAAACACAGGGAACACACACCATTAACCAAAAGATGGCTTTAGGAGCCTGCAGTGAACAGCTCAGCCTCCAGCTTCTATTTCTTCCCTAACTGTGCTGTTTCCTGTTTAGATATATCTACCTGATATAATCAAAGGGCAAGAACTGAGTTCAACCAGTCTTTTTCTCCCGAGTACTATGAACTGGGAGAGAGCATCAAAGTGATATAAAAGAACTCTGTTTCTTTTATATCCAGGTATGAACAGTGGTGCACACCTGTAATCCCAGTGGCTCAGAAGGCTGAAGCAGTAGGATCACAAGTTCAAAGCCAGCCTCTGCAACTTATCAAGGCCCTGTCTCAAAATAAAAAATAAAAGGGGCTGAGGATATGGCTCAGTGGTTGAGTGCCTTGGAGTTCAATTCTTCATACAAAAAAAAAGTCACACATTCTAACAGTGGTCCTAGGACAACCCTCCATAGTTACTGGGTTTTTCTACCTTTCTTTCTGTTCTATAATTTCTTGGAGTGACTAAGGTTAACATTCACACTATGTAGCCATAGCACGCAGAAAAGGAAAAGTGGCTCTGGAAATGATTTCAGAAAGAGATCCACAGAACAGCCCTGTCAGCCTCATTGATAGTTTATCAGAATTGCAAAACCTATGGCCTGTAGCTTCCAAATCAGAAACTGCAAGGAACACCAGGGGATTCTTTTTCATTTTTATTTTTTTTTGGGGGGGTGGGTCCTGGGGAATAACCTCAGGGGCACTCAACCATTGAGCCACATCCCCAGCCCTTTTTAGTTTTATTTAAAGACAGGGTCTCACCAAGCTGCTTAGTGCCTCGCTATTGCTAAGGCTGACTTTGAACTCACGATACTCCTACCTCAGCCTCCTGAGCCATTGGGATTACAGGCATGGCCATGGCGCCCAGACCACCAGGAAATTCTAACAAGTCTACTATACTGTCAAGTCTGGGAAGCATTAACCCAGAAGGTAAATGTGGTTCCCAGCAAGTGTCTAATCGACATCCCATACTTAATGTGAAAAGGTCATTTGTGAACCACTTAAAAAAAGAAAAGAAACTTGTCCTTTGGCTCCACCAGCAAAGGAAGGGACCATAGCACAATGCTAAGCACAGTGCCCACTGCTGCCCTCACCTCAGACTATAGGCTTTCTGTCTGTAAGATGGGTCAGGAACACTTTCCTCAAACTGTGGTTCTTACTGCCCCAGCTCTGCCTGGCAAAGCTGTTCCTAATAGAGCTGCTCCTCACTATCCCACCATCCCTTCAGAAAGTCCCAGTCTAAAATACATACAAGGAACGAGCTTGGGGGAGCTCAGGTCACTTGACCCCTCCCTGCTCAGCTGTGCCTTCCAGTGAGCTCACTGCAGCAGCTCCATCCCTCACTCATCAACACCATGGCTCACTAAGCATCCTGTGAAGTTGCTGGTAGCCTGGAAGATACCCATCCACTGCCCCAGGCAGGCTCACGTCCCCCTAAAGCCCTGCCCAGTTCCCAAACTCTTCCTAGCACTCCACTCCTGAAGATGCCAGGGCTGCTCTTCCTCATGTGAGGTCTTCTGCAAGTGCCCTGGGCCCATCACCAATAAAGTTCACAGTGAGCCCCACCCTGAGTCCCAGGCCTCTCACCAGGCTCTTGAAGAAACTCTGGAGAAGAGCCTGCCTGCTGTTCCAAGTCCACTCCATGGCTGCTAAGGCCTGCAGCTACTGTTCCCCCACCTCACACTCCAGCCTATAGCTCGTGGGAAGGTCTGCTGGCCAGGATGCTTTTCTCAGTGTGCAGTCTTGGACTCCTTCATCCTCCCTAGGGAAGCTAAAGGCAGTAGGCGAAAGGGGGTGCCAATCATCGTAGCCCGGCCCTAAGACACAGTCCAAGCTTCTATCCTCCAAAGGCCTGCACCTCTCAGCTACCTTGGCACTCCACTGTGCACTTCTGAATATGGGAATCGGCCCCTCACCCGGTGCCCATGGAGTGGCTAGCATGCCCAGAGTGTGTCATTAATAATTAATCACTGCCTCCAATCTAACAGGAGAAACTTCCCCAAGTTTTTTTTTTTTTAACGTTTTTGTGTTTGTAGGTGGACAGAATGCCTTTATTTTATTTGTTTATTTTTATGTGGTGCTGAGGATCGAACCCAATGCCTCACGCATGCTTGGCAAGCGCTCTGCCACTGAGCTACAGCCCCAGCCCTCCCCAAGGTTTTCTAATCAACTTTTTAGATGTGTCAAAAGTGGTTATGACTCCAATCAGGATTTTCCATCTAAAACTTTAAGCTCAATCAGAATCTACTCTTCTCCTTTTTGGAATAAGGTCAGACTTCCTAAAACATTTGCTCATTTACTGACAGAAGAGGATTTTATTTCACTTTTGCTGCCTCCTTGTCTGTCTCTAGCACCAGCTGACCAGAAAAGACTGTGGCAATCCAGTGTGACTCCTGAGCGCTAGAAGGGAGTCCAACAACAATGGTCCTTCAGCCTCCCTGTAGCCCACTTTCCCCATCCATCTCACGCATGGGCCCCTCACCTGCCCCTCTTTTTTCTCCTCCCTTACTGCTGCTCATGTTTCTTTACACCTTACGAACCTCAAGTCCAAGGGCCTCTGGTTCCTCTCACAGAAGACCCAATTCAACTGGGCCCTACGTTTTAAGAGGTATAGGGAAGAGAAGCTCTCATTTTGTCCTAGGGAAAACTGCTCTTCACATGACTCAGTTCAATGACTCCCAATGGAGAAAAGACAAAAGAAGCTGTGTCTGATTTTTCTTTTAACTGGAAATTACCAGAGACTGAAATTCAGTCCACAGAAGAGCAACAAAAATTATCAAGGGAACGATGCCAAGTTTTCTTCTGAGTCTGAGAAGGAAGACACTGGCAGATACCCCATTGCCTCCTTCAGCAAAGTCCTCTCAGGAATAACCTACAGAATGACCCAGCTGGGTGCAGGTCTTGTCTTGGTGCTGCCACTTGCTGTATCTGTGGCTGATCCCAGTCAGATCTGCACCCGTAGGGACAGCCCCATCTCAGTACTTTGCTGGGATGATTAGAAAAGCGAATGCATGTGAAAGCACCTACTCACAAGGCCCAGAGCATGGCTGAGCTAAATAAATATTTGTTTCCTGTATTTTAATTAGCACATGACATGTTCTTTCATCTGCCAAGAATGTCATTTCATAGGCAGAGGCTCCTGAGGACCTGATGATCTAATCTGGTGATGACGGCTCCTCCTTTGCTCAAAGCCAGAAGCTGCGCTGATGCTGCGCGTCTGTCTCCTGCTCCTCCCTGCTTCCACCCACCAGTTTCTCCTTCTTCGCCCTCTATGCACAGGTGGTTTTTACAAGTCTGACTTTAGTGAGACTGTGAGGACACGGTTTGCACTCCACTACTTTTTTTCTTGCTCTTCAACACCACATTCAAACCCCTGAATAATGGGGCAGGATGATTTCCTTCAGGGATGGCCCCAGCTTATCTCATCTACCTAGTAAATGTGTAACATTCATAAGCAGTAAGAATCCCAACATGTGTGGGGAGAATACTGAACTTGCAGGCAAAAGGCCTAAGTTCAAATTCTCGGTCAAATACTCAGTAGCTGTGTGACCACTGGCAGTAATTTATTCCCATCAGTCCCAGCTTAGTCAGCAACAAAACAGGCAAGAAGGCTACTGTCGTCATGCAGGGCAAACTCTTGCCCACCTCTCAAAGGAGGTAGTAATCACTTTACCCTCAGGAAGAACAACAAGATGGGGCAAATAAAAAAACTGAATTTTGGGGCTGGGCATATAGCTCAGTGGCAGAGCCTAAATGCTGCAAGGACCCGGGTTCTATCACTAGCACTGAGAAAAAAAAATCTTTTTAGGACACCTTAGGAGATCTAGATGGAGGATCAGTGCACAATAAACAACAGAATGTTAGGAAATGCCCTCTTCTCTGCCACTTCTTAGCCTTTAGTTGAATCGAATCTACTCCATCTTGTCTTCTCAAGGGGTCAGTCTCTCATCCCTAGACCAGCCAGGAACTAGGAGGGGAGGGACCAGGGAAGACAGTGCAGGAGGACTAGGCCAGATCAGCTCCTGTGCTCAGGGAAGGACTCCACTTGTCAAACCCAGGTCTTCCTGTCACTGCTATACCATGAGCCAAAGGGGCAGGTCCAGGAGAAAAAAGAATAAGCTGTAAAGCTCAAGACCCCCAGGTTAGCTAAGTATACAAGAAACCAGACAGACTGACTGGGCCTTGGAGAAGAGACAGAAATGGCAAATGGGTATGTAGAAGGACTATCCTCAGTGACGCTGGGAGCAGGAGTTCCCCATCATAGTAGTGCCTAGATTTAAAGTTAAGGATGTGGCATGCTGGCTGTATTTTATGCATTTTTCTTAATTGTGGTCAGAAACATAAATTTACCATCTTAACTATTTTTAAATATAGTTTATCCTGTAAAAGTGAGAGTCTAACCCCCTTCAAGAACAGCCTCACTTTTCTCCCTCTTCCCAGCTCCTGGCAGCTCCCATTCTTCCTTATCTCTATAAATCTGACTACCCTAGGGACTTCAGAGTCTGACTCTGAAGTAAGTTGTACCATCTAGTAAATGAACATGAGCATGAACAAGGGTGGGCACCATGCACACCAGGCTCATTCAGGAGGCATGAGGTGCAAGAGCAGGCGACTTCCTCCAGCCAAGGAGTCATAGAAAGCAAGAATACTGACATTGAATGGGCCTTGGTGATCACAACTCAAGACTGGCATGCACAGATGTGTTGCCACCCTATTCTCCCGAAGGGGTTGGGGGAATGGTTACAACACATTGTACAGAACTTACTTCAACATCCAGGCTTCATGCATAGTACTGAACTAAAATTGCAAGACGTGAACACTTTACTAGTAATTAGCTGGGCCCATGAATCCAATTCCCAGTGCAGCACTCCTGTGCTAAGCAAATTCATGTGGAAAACCGTTTTTCCTATGTTAGATGCAACCTTGAGCTTGAGACCAATATATATAACTGGCACAAAGAGGAATTCATAAAATTCTAGACCTGAACCTTCAGTCTTAACACCTGGAATAAAGCCTAGGCCAAGAGTTCCCAAGTCAGGACAGGAAGAGAACAGAGCCAGAAAGTAAGAGACAGAGAACATTATGCCAGGCCACACTTGCTCCCATCTTCCAAACAAGGCATCACCTAAAAACCCATCCAGGACACCTGAACAGAGAGGGCAGACCAGACTTTCCCTTCAGGAGCAAACTATGCCTTACCACTCAGCCACGCAAGCCAGGAGAGAGGGAAGACAACACACATCCACGTGGATTTAACCTTCCAACTTGGCACCGTTGGTCCCACAAAGACAGAGGCCACAGAAATGTCCTTTACCTCACTGAGTCAATTCTCACTGGTAGAGAGTGAAGTCAGGGAAGGGAGACATCAAGGGCCTAAGAAACCCACCTCTGGCAGTGGGAGAATAGAGGATAAACGGCATGCTCCCACCGAAGGCAGACGGTTTGGGAGAGACAGTTTTCCCTTTCTCATGTTTTCTAGCTGGGCCTGGAAAGAGTATTCAACTATGCATTCTGCATCTCAGCAAGATCAGGTGAACAAGCCTGTCCCACATTAGATACAAGTTGTCTTCTTGAGTCAAAGGGGATGAGGATCATTAAAAAAGGATCACAGATCCAGAAGCTAAAAAAAAAAAAAAAAAAAAACAAGAAAAAAAGATACTTGTGCTGGGTACATGACAGTTCTCAGAATGGAGCTCACATAGGGGCTGATGTACCACCACACTCCCCATGTGAGATGGTTTTCAGGAACCCATATTTAGAAAAGGCCACTGTTCAAGCTTTGGGAAAAACACCAGAAATTTATGGAGCAATAAATAGCTTTTAAAAAACATTTTGCTATCTCAGTAAAGAGAGAAACAAGGAAATAGGAGATGGCATAAGATCTAGAAAGCAAGGAAAGCCTCCAAGATAACAAAGGAAAATGGGGCAAAGCTTAGTAACTAATGGTTTGTGTGAAAAGAAGAAAATAAAGTTCTGGACAAAGAGGCAGGGCAACAGTGCTTCTGCCATCCTTGGAATGAAAGTCAAATGAAGGGAAGTTAAGGAAAAGCATGAGGTCTGGGAGTTTCCTCCTCCCTAACCTGAGAGCACTGCTAAAAATTAAGGAGATGGTGGGGAGGGCTAAGGAGAAAGAAAAAACCCAAGGACAATCAGCTTCAGTTCAAAACGTGTGAAGGGGATTCTCCATCTCAGACAAATGGTGAAATAAGGGGAAACTTACCACAGTGACTGGAATCAGAACCCTCAAGACATTCCAGAAGAGGAGGCAGAGGCAGGGCCCACAGTGGCTGCAGGGTGCAAGAGCAGGCAACTTCCTCCAGCCTGAGGATCCTGCTGGATGGGAGAGATGCAGAGAAAAAAAAGCAGGTTTACATTATGGAGAGTTTGGGATCCCAAGGTGTTTTGAAGAACTGGCCATTACGAACAGTCTATTCACTCACAAGACAGGACAGAACCATTTACATTTGGGGTTTATATAAATGTATAGGATTCAAAGGATAGAAAACCAAAGAAGGGAAGCAAACATCTGAGAAATCATGGAAAGGGAAATCCAGGCAGTCTGTGCAACTTTCAAAATATAGGAATCCTAGTATCACAATGAGCCTCCTGATGGGAATTTTATTCAAACCAAGATGTAGGTTGGTGGGTATTGGATGTCTGACTCCAACTGGCTAGAGTCCCAGGGAGCAAAAAGTCAGCAGTGTTTTGTCACTGACTCTACAGGCAAGAGGAGCACTAAAGGAGACAAATGAGACAGAATGGGTTCACAGGCAGGCCTTACCATCCTTGCTGTGTGGCTTTCACCTAAAAGGTCAAAATGGAATTAATAGAGATCACAAAGGCATCAAATCTTTTAAGGTAGTTGAAGGATTAAATAAGTGAATGCATCAGTACTTAAAAAAAAAACAGTGCTACCAGCACTGGGGTTGTGGCTCAGTAGTGGCGCACTCACCTAGCATGTGCAAGGCCCTGGGTTCGATTCTCAGTATCACATAAAAATAAATAAATAAAATAAAGGTATTATGTCCAACTATACCTAAAAAATAAATATTAAAAAAAAAAAAAACACAGTGCTACCAAATTTTAAGGGCTCAACATAGATGAGCTATCATTATCATTACTTTATTTCATCCACTACCACCTCTTCTGCCACATTCTATGACTCAGAGTTGTTTGGGTACAGATTTCAAAGTCTATTTTTAAAGACTCTTCCTTGGGAGGTACAATATATTAAGGGACCTAGGTATCAAAACTGCTGCCATGTTTACATTTGGATAGGATATTTACTTGTTTCCCTAAATGCTGTAAATCTGGGAATGGTGCTGAATCACTGTATGCTATATATATAGCTCCCTGGAACTTTGGAGGACAGTAATACATAAAAGATCTGAGTCACAAGTTCAAGACTAGCCCAGGGAACTTAATGAGACCCTGTTTCAAAATAAAAAGGGCCAGAGATGTAGCTCAGTGACAGAGCACTCCTATACTCAATTCCCAGTACCATTAAAAAGAATAATAATAACTCTCCAACTTGCTAAAGACTATCTGAAGTTGCTAAATCCATTTGCAGCAGAAATCACTAATATGAGAGGGTTTCAGACTACACTGAGCAGCCATGCACAGTTAGAGAGTAAAGAGAAAGAAAATGGAAGAGTGAAAATGCTTTAAACATATTTATGGATCAGTGTTTCTTTGTGGGAACAAAGGGTTATCTTAGAATAAAGCTATTAGTAGGATATATTTTAAAAGGGCAGGAATACATATGGAAGAAATTCAAATGGTTTTGATACTAGGCAAGGGTTTTTTCTCCTTACCGAGAATGCCAATCACGGTGCCTATGGGCATATAAACCCTACTAACGACAACTGCCTCATCTTTAAGGTAGACCCAGGCTAGCAGGGGCCATATGACAATTTATGAGACCAAGACCCAAGAACTTAGCTAAGAACTACTATGTGCTCTGAACAATAATAAAAGCAAAACAAAATCAGACTCTCTCTCTGAGGAACCTAAACAATCCTGAGAGGAATGAGATGATCAGCTGTGAGATGAAGCTGAAAGGCTGTGATATACAAAAAGACTGAAGAGGTCACAAGAAATCACAGCACACCAAAGTCAAAAGGAAGGAGAGCCCACCAGGAAAGAGAGGCTAAGGTAGAGAAAAAACATACAGAGTAGGAAAAAATGAGCCCAATGGTAGCAAGAGAAGAAAGACAAAGAAAAGAGATGCCACAGAGATCTACTGTCCCTGGGAGAGCCTGAGGCGGCCTCTGAACTGCCCTCTTTCCTGATGGCTTCCTAGTCCACATGCATCCTTACAACAAATCCCCCCCTTTTTTAAAAAAAAATTTTTTAGTTGTTGATGGACTTTTATCTATTTATTAATTTATATGTGGTGTTGAGAATCGAACCCAATGCCTCACTCAGGCTAGGCAAGTACTCTACCACTGAGCCACAGCCTCAGCCCCAAATCCCTTTTTCTTAAAGCAGTCTGAATGAATTCATTTCTTTCAACAACAACAAAGATTCTCTAACTACAACTGTTATTTCCACTCCCCCTTGGATGAAGGTTTCCCAGAAGACTCTCTGGCCTCACAAACAAGCAGGTTCCTAGCAAGTCCTCCCCTGCCAGACAAGCCTAGACATAGCCTAAGTTCTGCTTCCCAACAGGACAGGGATGTCTTATCCCCAGGCAATAGGCACAGTCCCTAGGGCCTATGAGCATCTTAAGACCTGATGCTGTAGACTTTAAAATGAAATTTACTGGACAGAAAATGCAAACGAAAATTGCAAAATCAAGAGTTAATAAATGTCAAATAAAGTTTAACTCATATAGTTCTACAGAAGCTAACTGTATAGGAAACACGGGGGATTTTCTTAAGTTTAATATGATATGGTAAAGGTCTTCATACCAGTCCCAGGGCAGGGGCCATGTCTAGGCTAAGCTGGCCCTGTGTGAGAGCACACCTTACACAGCAGGCCTTACCCCTCAACACTGAGCAGGCTGGGCTGGGCATGGTGGTGCATGCCTGTACAGCTAGTTGAGAGACAGGGACAGGAAGATCACAAATTGCAAGCCTGAGCAACTTAGTGAGACCCTGCAACAAAATAAGAGGAGGAAGAGGGCCTGGAGATGTGACTCTGTGGTAACGTGTCCTGGGCTCAATCCCTAGAACCAGAAAACAAACAAACAAAACAAAACCTGAACAGGCTGACTTAGAAACCAACTCCCCAGTTTTTCAACCTGAAAAAAAACAGGAGGTAGCAGAAAAGTTACAAAACATAGATCTTATACTCTAAGATAATGGTGTTAAAAACAAAAAGGCAATCATCTTCCTTTCTCTAGCCATGCAGACTATGCTAAGTATATGCACAGATTCACTCTCCAGTTGTCCTCCACAGCCAGCTCCTGACCCTGGTGGCTTCAGCTGGATGCTTAGCTTCTCCATGAGCACAGTCTATGTCCCTCCCATGCGCCCTATTGATGCACCCCACCAGTCACTTCTACAAAACTGCTCAACATGGCTTTCCCCTTGTCAAATCTCAAGGCCATTCCTCACATCCTTCTGACTCCCAGTTTATATGTCTCTGGCCCAATTCAACACATTCTCCCTTCTTCTCTGGCCTTGCTCAGTGCTTTTATCATTTCTTTTATTCCTAAATACAGGTATCCTCTAAAGGTCAGTCTTGAGTCCAGTTCTCAGCTCAACAAAGAAGATGCTAGCGCATGATGAGAAGGTCACACCCTCACATGCCAGTCTTGCCTTCTCACCTGCACCTCTGTCTGCCATCAAAAACATTTCCCATTATCCCACAGTGAATAGGAAATCCCTACTCCACCACTTGTAGAGCCCCTGGGGAAGCAATCTCTTCCCCCACCAAGTCTCCCAGGTGAGGAATGCCTCAGCCAACTCTCTCCTCCCCCACCCCACACCTTTCATCTTGTTTTGTCCCTTCAGCACAATGCAAAACACTACATAAAAACCACACTTGATCCTATGCCTTCTTTAGCTGCCATTCTCTTCCTCCCCCACTGACCCCAACAGGCCTTTTAAAGACTGACTTTCCTGGTTTCTACTATTTCATTTCCTATTCACACCACTGACATTCTTCCCAGTACTGGCTTCCTCTTGACCCATCCAAGGGCACTTTCTGTTCTACATCTCACTGGATACTGCTGGCCACACTCTTTGCCTCCTTGTTCTACCTTCACTGCGTTCTCAGTCTGCCTGGCAAGCTCCTGGGCCCCAGCTCTTCTCTGCTTCCATCTCACATGCGAGTCTCAACTTTGGTTTTTACAAAAAAACTTGAGTGTTCCCTGTGCCTCCAGAGGGCACTCCAACACTGGCTCAGAAACTAGCTCTGGAGGTTTACACTGAGGTCTTGGAACATGAAATGAATTTAACAATGGATCGCTACCTCTAACTAGCTGCCTCGAATCATGGAAATCTGTGCAACCTGGTCTGTGCAGGTTCTCTGTTCTGTGAATCTAAGCCTCATCACAAGGTCCTAATCCTATCATAATGACACAGTAATAAGTAAATGAATCACAGTGAACTAAGTAATCTGACATGTTTCCTGGCCAATGCTGAGTCCTCTGAAAAAGTGAAATATTCTTACCTCTAACAAGAGGAATCCTACATGAAAATTTCAAAATCTAAAATGATTCTGACAGCCCGAGGGCCATAAGGACATTTACTCTGCAGAAAAAAAGAGGGTTCCAATTCTTTTTATTAATTATTTTACTATTAACTTTTTTTTTTAAAGAGAGAGTGAGAGAGGAGAGAGAGAGAGAAAGAGAAGTTTTTTTTAATATTTATTTTTTAGTTCTCGGCAGACACAACATCTTTGTTGGTATGTGGTGCTGAGGATCGAACCCGGGACGCACGCATGCCAGGCGAGCGCGCTACCGCTTGAGCCACATCCCCAGCCCTTACTATTAACTTAAAAGGCAGAACTTATCTTTGAGACAGGTCTGCTTCCTCACAAACTCTTTCCTAATACCTTGGAACATGCTGCAAAATAAGATATGGAAATAAGCCATGACTATTTTATGAACTCGCAGGGCTATGAAAAATAAATGAGCTCTAAAAGAGCTTTACTGAATGTCTATCAGGTGACACAGCAGACACTGCCGCATGCTCCAGAGTTAAAGGTACATTACTGCATTAGTTTTAGAAAGCAATACAAAACATGCCTTCTTAAAATTAAAGTATAAATGGAATGCTCCCATTATATTTCCAAAATTAAATTTCATTTAAAAAAAAAAAAAAACAACAACAACTCAATTTTCTGTACAATGAGCCTGCCATCGCCATCAGTTACCTGGTGACTCTCCTGCAAGGACCTGGTGTGTCACCACTTTAAACCTGGGCTAAATGATTTCAATCTGCCAAATCTCATTTCACTCCTGCTCCCTTTTTACATCTCAGGGCCACTTAAAACAATTGCTCCTGACCATCCTTGAAACTTCCTCCTAACTTCCAGGAGACCTCTTCAGCATCTTCCTGTCATTCCCTTCTGGTCAGATTCATGAACACGAAGGGAAACTGTGTTTCACCCCACAACAGTGAACCCAAGAGCAGGAATGCAGAAGCTAAACTGAGCCATTCAGATTCACTACCCTGAGAATTCAGAATTAGGAAGTGAAAAGACTTGGTCTATGAAGGCTGGTAGAAGTGACAGACTCAGGATGGCCTTCCAGAGTGGCCACTCTAGGGTCACATGCAGCAGGAGGAGCAAAAGCACAGAGCAGACAGGTAGTGAATAGGAAAAGCGAAAAGACAGAGTACAGCCACACCAACCCTGCTGATGTCCAACCCTCACAGGTCCAATCAAGAAGGGATTCCATGCTGGGCTTGGTAGTGCACGCCTATAATCTCAGCAACTCAGGAGGACTGAGGCAGGAGGATCGTGAATTCAAAGCCAGCCTCAGTAACGGCAAGGCACTAAGCAACTCAGTAAGACTCCACACCCAAATAAAATATAAAATAAGACTAGGGATGTGGCTCAGTGGTGAAGTACCCCTGGGTTCAATCCCTGGTACCATTAAAAAAAAAAAAAAAAAAAAAAACATTTTTTTAAAAAGAATTCCAAGCTGTATTACTCAAAAACCCCTTACATTTACACCATCTCAAATGGGTTTTACTTTTCAACCAAGTACTCTCCAGTCAAGACATCCTTGTTCCTCTCTCATGAACCTCTGTTACCTTTGCAGGCAGGTTCTTCCCTACCTTCTCCTTACTTTGTCCTTTAAGGTAAACATGCCCCAGCTCTGCCTCCAGTATCTCATTCTGCTCTGCAAGCCTACCATTTCCCAGTCATGTGGCAAGGACAATGAACCACTCCAAAATCTCTATCCATACTTCTAACAGCCATGTGGTCACTTCCACATGAAAGTAAGGCCAGGGCACTAACCACTCTGCCTATTTCCTGGCCACCTTCCAACACTAAGAAAAATCACTCCAATTAGTAGTACTCTGACAACAGGATGAATGACAGGACCACTAATGCCCCAAAAATCTCCACCATCTGTTTACAGAGGCAGTAGCCTTGCCTGGTGCACCACAAAGGCAATCCAAGTATCACCTATAGCCAGAGTCATGCAGTTGTGAAAGACCTCAGATACAGTGCAATCTCTGCTGGACAGACATGCCTCAATCTTAAACAGTTTACAAATGTATAATTATGTTTCAAAAAAAAAATTTACCACATAGTAACAATGATTCCAATAACGAGCTATATACTGCTTCCAGTCATTCATATAGCAAAATACATATATGCACAATAAAATCATTCTTTTAAATTACCTTCAGGAAGAACCTACATATCCTGTAAATTCTTTATAAACTCAGTATGTCTAAAACTTAATCTGTCATTTCCTCAAGAAAGCTTACTATAATCTCAACTATAGTAAGTGGGTCCTCTGTCTCTTCAACTGCCCAAGCCAGAAACCTAGAAGTAATCACTAGTAATGCTTAACCTTCCCTCCCTATCCTAAAGTCCCATGACTCTACTTCCTGAAGTCCTTTCTAACCATGCCACTAGCTCCACTTATTTTGTCTCAGTTTTTTAACTCTTCCTCCCCAAGTCTTACTTCCTCCTAATTCATTATCCATGCTAATGATATTTTTCTACCCTGCTTAAAAATTTTCAATGGATCCCACTTTCTGTGTAATTTACAAATTTATCTATGTGGCTTTTATTTTATTTTATTTAGTTGTAGATGGACACAATCCCTTTATTTTACGTGGTACTGAGGATCAAACCCAGTGCCTCACACATGCTAGGCAAGTGCTCTGCCACTGAGCTACAACCGCAGCCCCTCTATGTGGCTTTGAAAAAGTGCACACATAAAATTATATATAGGTTCTGTTATAAATGTAATAGATATGATCTCAATAAATATAAAAAAGCAGATTATTTAAATCACCAACCCTCTACCACCCAAAGCTCACAATTCTTAAGATTCTCATCTACTTTCTTCTAGACATGTTCCATCCACAGGCTTTTTTTTTTTTTTAAGAGAGAGTGAGAGAGGAGAGAATTTTTTTTTTAATATTTATTTTTTAGTTCTCGGCGGACACAACATCTTTGTTGGTATGTGGTGCTGAGGATCAAACCCGGGCCGCACGCATACCAGGCGAGCGCGCTACCGCTTGAGCCACATCCCCAGCCCCCATTCACAGGTTTTTTAAAAATATTATTTTAGTTGCAGTTGGACATACTTAACCTCATACTTTATAGAAGTATCCCATTCCATAATTTTTCATTAGTTTTCCCGTTGATTTATGTCTACATAAATACATACAAGATATCTTGTACCTATCTTGTATCTGTCAATCCTGTTGAGTACTCTTAATAGTCTAACAAATTTTCTACAAATTGTCTCTCTGTGTATACACACACACCTTTATTTATTTTCATGTGGTGCTGAGGATCAAACCCAGCACCTCACATGTACGAGGTAAGAGCCTTCTACTACTGAGTTACAACCCAAGTCCCCCATTCATAGGTTTTACTGGAAGGTTGTTGGGACTTTTGTTTAATACATCACGTATACAGCTATTTATCCTGATTTTCTCCAACTTAACACTGTCACAACTATTTTAATGTATTTTCTTCATGAACATTTTTAGTGGCTAGAGAATCAATTACCCTTAAAAATAATTCTACATCTTTTGAACGTAGCTTTTTTTCCCTATTTAAATGCTTGTTCAAAAAAAGCGCTAAAACAATGCTAAAGCATATGAAATAAACTGTCCTATGCTTTCCCCTAGAAGTAATCACTAGTAATGCTTTTCCAAGGATTCTTCTAGACCTTTTCCTTTTTATTCAGATATAACATACATAACATTTGTATCTTACAAAAAACAGGATTAAACTTATTTTGTGGGGGCTCTATAGTATATTATAGACATCCATCCAGGCTATGTCAATACGTTCAAGACTGCTTCTCTTTTTTAAAAACTATGTAATATTCCAAAGTGTAGCAGCACCAAAATTTATGGTAGTTGGTTTTTATTTTTCCTTATTACAAATGATGCCGCAATAGACTTCCTTCATATTATCTCATATTCTCCTACAAGAATATCATGAATTCCTTGCAAGGGCTGCCCATTTACTCAGGTTAACTTTTAAATCATTTAAATAAGATTTTAATGTTCTGCATAAAGTTTCAGTTCATTCATGCTTTGTTCTTATTATCGTCTAGTCTTGTTGCTATTAAGAATAGAATCTAACTCTTCTGAATAGTAATTACCAATTGTTCGTAAGATAGGAATTTATATATTAAAGATCATTTGCTTATTGACACAAGTATTTTCTGATTTTGTGGTAACTTAATTGTAGGGTTTTGTTTCCCTTTTCTTCTGAACTTTAACTTTTTATGTAGTGGAATACATTTTTTTTTGTTATATTTTCTCCATTGTTTCTCACTCATGACACTCGTAAGATAGAGATTTGTTTCCTTATTTAAGTCTCCAGTTGTACAACTAACTACAAAGTCTGTGCTGAGTGTACAGGTCTCCTCCTTTCAGATGTTTGATAGGGACTTCTGTTTTCTTCAGATTTAGGGGGCACTCATGACTTATCATGTGTTAGATTTCCATATAAAATAGTTTATTTCTGGGGTGAGCGCAGGTTTCAGTGACCTGTACAGATAATCTAATAAAGTCAGGATGACGCTGATGTGAATATGGCTCTGTGGTGTTTAAATACTCATAAATACCCCCATCTCAGTAATCATACTTATTCAGTTCACCCCAAAATGGCTGTCTCCATGACATTTAAACATCACTTCCAGGAATGTGGCCTCTCTCTTTATGTCAAAAACATTCCTTCAAGTCATTCAGGATACTTTATGACCACCTCTATGCAGACAGTATTTCCTCGGTAGGATGCATCCACATTACCTACATGCTTCACTGTTTTGTTTTTTTTAAATTGTTGTTGAAATGTGGCCAGAGTTCATTTTCTGTTTCTTTTGTTTTATTCTCTGCTGGGTTACTTTGGATATTCAACTATGAATTTTATACATGCACTGCAGACTCAGGCATGTTTCCCTAGTCAACAGTGTCTACAAATATTTTTTTTCATTTTACATCTTTACTTCACTTGTGTTATGGCTTTGTCAAAACTTACTAAACAGGGCTGGGGATGTGGCTCAAGCTGTAGCGCGCTCGCCTCGCAGGCGTGCGGCCCGGGTTCGATCCTCAGCACCACATACCAACAAAGATGTTGTGTCCGCCGAGAACTAAAAATAAAATATTAAAAATTCTCTCTCTCTCCTCTCTCACTCTCTCTTTAAAAAAAAAAAAACTTATTAAACAATGTTCTAATTTTTAACTTGATTTTCTGACAGTTTTTGTTTTAAGGGTGGACAACTGATTTCATGCTTATGTGCACTTTTTCAGTACATTTAAAAAGTATCTGTTTATTCCTACTTTTATTTAGTCCTGCCTTTTTAGAATAAGAAATGAGGGGGTTTTGTTTTTTCAAACCAAACATCTATTTTGACTAAACCATAGGTGGTAGCATGACTTCACTATAAAGTCCAAGAAATAGGACACAACTCCTCTAGATAGCTCTGTGAAGTAGCCTGCATGTTCTTCCCACTTCCACGATCTACCCACACCCCCACATTCTGCATGTGGCAACTGGAGTGGTTGTTTAAAAATGCAAATCTGATTATGTCACTCCCCTGCTTAAAACCCAACCTTTCTAATGGTTTCTCATTACGTTCTGGATAAAACACAACATCCCTAACCTGTCCTACAAGACCCTACATGATCTGGCTCCATGCCTAGCCACTCTCCCCCCTCACCCACTAGAATCTATCCACAGTTGTTCCTTCAGTTCCTGGAATGGGCAAAGTTTTTTCCCCCTTCAGGGCCTTCCCACATGCTGTTCCTCTGCCTGGAAAATTATCCCCTACATCACTTGACACTAACCGCCCACTCGCCCTTCAAACTTCAGTTTAATTTTATTTTTGCACAAGTCTTTCCTGGGTCCCCCTCCCCAATCTAAGATGCAGTACCCATTTTCATCCTCTCTCACAGCTGGTAATACGCAAGCCTCTCAGGATACCACTTTGTGAGCAGAAGTGCAGTTGTGAGATTCATTTCTGAACAGCCCTAATTTCAAAAGGGCAGGGATGAGTTGATTTTGTTGGCCATACCACAGGAGTGTGAGTGTGTGTGTGTGTGTGTGTGTGTGTATGTGTGTGTGTGTGTGTGTATGTGTGTGTGTATATATATATATATATATGAAAGGAAAATATCTACAAAGCCATTAATTGTGTAGCTATCAAATCATTTCATCAAAATTTAAATTGATGAAATGATGTGATAGTGCTTACAAACTCAGTAAGAAGTCATTTCTTTTTCCCTTGAAGAAGCACTAAAGCTAATCTGAGTCTGCTGCTGCCAGACTCAGATTAGCTTTAGTGTGTACAATCTACATCATCAGAAAATGTTTTTTAACTATTACAATAGAAGTTTTATCAAGCATTTAATTTGCTAATAACATTGATTCAGTCAACTAATTTACATGCCTCACTTTTTTTTTTTAAGGCATGTTAAAGCACTAGGGGGCTGGGGTTGTGAGTGCTTTAGCATGTGTGAGGCCCAGGCTCAATTCTCAGCACTGCATATATATATATAAATAAAATAAAGGTCCCTTGACAACTTAAAAAAAAAAAAGCACTAGGAAAAATGTGATTTGCCAAATATTCTTTAAGAAATCTTTAGCATTACCAGTATTTGACAAAAATTAGTTGTAGCAAAACCATAAATTAAAAAATCATTCAAAGTTGCCATCTCTAGTATTCTGATACAAACATCTGACAAAAAAAAAAATCATACTGCAAATTGATAATTTTTGGATTGGAAAGGCTAATAAAACCAATCTTTGTTTACGACCTCGGGTTCTACCAAGCACTTTCCCATGGTATCACTGAACTCTGTGAAGCAGAGAGCAGTATTAACACGGGTTTATAGAAAACTGAGGATTGGAGTAATTGTCCTCTCCCAAGGTCACAGGACCTGTAAGTAGTATAGTCAAGACTATCATAGAAGGGCTGGAGGCTCCCACATGTAGATTCTTAACCCAGGAACTTCCACCATAAATGTCTATTTTCTGTAATTAGCACAGAATTTCATCCTTCACTAAATTTCTCCCTTCGCTAAAACTGCATTTCAGCAGAGAACAACCACCACCAAATAAAGCTATTTTTCAAACTAAAACAGATTGTCATAATCTGGGAAATGGCTGAATAAATTATAGTATACCCAAACTACAGAACATGATGCAGCAGTTCTTAAAAATTAGTTGAAGCACATAATGCTGAAGTTGAAAGACAGTATGTCAGCTAGCTGATACTTGTTAAAACAATCAAAGATGATTCCAAGTATTTTTAAAAAGCCAGAAGGACACACAGCACACATATCCTAGTCCTTATCTGCAGAGGGTGGGGGTGATAGTCAATGTCTTGCCATCTCTTGAGATACACCCGTGTGTACAAAGAAAATGCACTACTCTACTAATCCAAAATTAATTTTTAAATTTTAAATTAACAGGTAGGTTGAACAAGGTCACACTTCCCTGCTCTGAAAAGCTTTGCGTCTACAAAGGGATTAGGGGTCCCCTCTAAAAGAGAAGACAAAATGCATAAAAACAGTTCGATCCTGATAAAACAAAACTGTTTTAAGTATCACAAAACGTTCCTTTAGAAGGCAATAGCCTGGAAATATTTTTTTTTCAATACCGGGACTCCTTTGTTGCGATAAGACAGCCAGTTATCAAACTAGCAGCTCGCCCGTACCGAGCAGACTCTGCTGGAGAGATTCGATTTAGTTGGTAGAGTTGGGCAAGAAAGGTCTCACAAAGGAGCTGAGTTTTGCGGGGACGCGGGGTGAGCTGGCAGGGCGACACGGCAGCCTAATCCGGAAGGGAAAACGTCGGGGAGGGGGCACCGTGAGTTAACCAGAGGCAGGGGCAGGCGAGGGCTGCAGCGGGTCCCGCCGGGAGCGGCCGGCCTGCAGGCCGCGCAGGAGGGGTGCCGCCGCGGCCAGCTCACCTGGGCAGGGCCGGCCTGGCGTGGTCAAACAATGGAGGCGTCCGGCGGCGGCTGGCTCCTGCGCCGGGTGCGCGACGCGCTCTTCATCACCTGAGCGCGATGCTCCGCGGCCTGCGCGCTGCAAGCAACAACACCGCACCCTGCAGCGGGCCGCTCCGCAGCCCGGCTCCCGGCCCCGCGCGCCCATGGCCGCTCCCCGGGGACCCCCTGAAGCCGCTCTCGACGCGACCGCACGGCCTCCGGGCCGCCGCGCTCCGCTGCCCCCGGCCGCTACAACAATGGGCCAGCCCGGGAGTCCCGCGCCCGCGGCCTCCGCCCGCCGAGCCCCGCCGCCCCCCGCGACCCCCGGCCGCCGCCCGAGGCCCCGCGCGGCCTCCCAGCCCGGCCTGCCCGAGCAGCGCCGCGCTGACCTTCCCTCCCGCGCGACCCCCAGGACCGGCGCGGCTCGAGGCCCGTCCCGAGAGATGGGTTGTTTTCCTTTTCTTCAGCCTACTCCGCCGCCCGCCAGCCCCCGGCCCGCTCCCCGCCCCCAGCCGGGAGAGAAAATACGGAGTCCACGGCCCGGCCGCGCCAACTCACTCCAAGTGCGGGCTGCGAGCGCCCCAGGCCGCGGACTCAGCGCGCCCACCCGCCGTTCCTCCGGGGACACCTCACAGGTGCGCCTCCGAGCCGCGCGCGCGCGCTCCGCACACCCAGACGCCTCCGGGGGACGGCGCGCGTGCGCACGCACGAGGCCGGCGAGCCCCTAGGGAGAAGGGCCGCACGCATGCGCGCCGTACGGCCCGCGCCCCCGCCCCCACCGCGGCGCGAGCGCGCTCTCGCCGGCCTCCCTCGCCGCCCCCTGCCCCGGCCCGCGTTACCCAGGGCAACCGCACTGCGGCCGCACCTGAGCAAGTGCGCCTGCGTCCCACCCGCCGGACTCTCCCTTCCCCTGGGTCCTTGCCCCCGCCCTGCCTCAGCAGCGGGGAGTGGGGCGTTGCCCCCTCCCCGCCGAGTGAGTACCGATCGGCTCCCCCGCCCCTACCCGCACTTGCAGCCAGCCGCGCCCGCCCGCCGGGTCAGAGCGGCCAGGCCTCGGCGCGGCCGGCTCCCAGGGTGCATCGCGGCGAGCGCTCGCTGGGACCGGAGAGATGCGCCGGACGGGCGGCGCCCGTTGACCTCCCTCGGCGCCGGCCGCAGGGCCCAGCCCCGCCGCCTGCCCCGCCCATGGGCCGCAGGCCCCCTCCGCCGTCGCCCGCCCGGAGGACCGCGCCGAGCCGCGGAGCCGCCTGAAGGACCGCCGCGGCCGCGCCGCAGGTGAGGCGGGGCCCGGGGCGCGCCCAGTCCAGCCCCGCTCACCTGGCGGCGCGGTGGGGACCGAGCTCGCGTGCTCGGCTTTGAACTCAGCCGCCCGCCGGGGGGGGGGGGTCCCCGCCCGCCCCAGGCTCGAGGGAGGAACGCCGGCTCCTCGGGGCAGGGGAGTCCCTGGCAGAGACGGCTCCCGGGAAACCAAGCGGGGCAGAGGCCTGGGGCGGCGCCGCGACCCCGGCGCGCTGGGGAGGGCGCCCCGCGGGCTGCGGGGCGAAGCAGGACGAGAGCCCGCCGGGCTGCGCCGCCAGCCCGGGGCGGGATCGTGGGGCCGGGGCGCCGCATTGCAGGTGCACTGGGAGCGCCCCGGGGCCTGGCGGGGCTGGGTCCGGGATGCTGGAGGGAGGAGCCCGTCCGAATCCTCCAAGCCTGTAGAAGGGAGCTGCTTTCCTGCTGTGGACGTTCGAGACCCTCCCTAGTAAGTCGTGGTGCCTGGCGTCCTGGTAACCCTTTACGTAAGTACTCCACCTTGCAGGCCTTCTCCGAAGCTTTGGGGCGAGCTTGAGTTTTACCCTAAATTAACGGTTTTCTTGTGACTTTTGAAATGAAGCATAATGCACATATGCAGAGGAGTCAGGGAGCTGTCGTCCGCTACAGTGAATTACTCTAGTTTCTCTAACTTGCGTTTCCACACTGACCTGTGTTGAATGATTTCAAGCTTTGATATTTAGCAGTACGATCTAGTCCACTAATGCAAACCAGGTGGCCTAAGGAAAAATATAACCATGCTCTGTAATGTAGGTGGCTGCAGTCGATTTTATAACAGAATATAAACTACCAAGATGAGTGTAATACTTTAGGTTATTAAGCATTTCCAGAAACCTGTAAGAATGTTAAAGGTAGAATTGTCGTTTAAAAACTGTCAAGTTTGAAATTTATTATTTTGTTAAACGATTTTTTTTTGCACATTCAAGAATTTCCCAGCGTTTTCTCGCCATTGAATTGTAAGGGGAAAGATGCTAACATTTAAAGTGACTTTTCTCTCCAGAGATATTTTGGGATTTATGTATTTCTTTGGGCTGTTTAACCTAAATAGCTGAATGTTCCAAAAAGATTTGAAAGAAGACTTTTTGGCTTGTTATCTTGTGCGCATACGTTTGTATACACTCTACTGAAAAACCTTAAAATATTTTTGTTGCTCTTCTGCGGCATATTATCATTACTCAGTAAGCTTAAATATACCTAAAATTTAAAAGACAATTATTTGGGTATATCAGATTTTTACTGTAACACGTTTGAATATATCAGTTTAACAAATAGTTTTTTTAAAAATTAGATGTTTATAGAGTTAACTCTTAAGGAGCAAATGAATTCTTTTACTTACAACAGCTGATTCATTTTGAGTTCTTAACTATGGTCTGTCACAAGTTGGAAAATTGATTTTAACCTTATTACCCTAATTGTCAGAATGCATTAACAGCAATACTGATGTTAATTAGAGTGCTGATGCTTTTAAGAAATACTTATAAAGCATTTTCTTATATTTCTGGCAAGAAACAAACATGGATTTTTTTCCTTTTGCCTGGAACAAGGTCAGATATAAATAGATCCTAATACTAGTGGGCACGCATGTTTATTAACTAAGATGATGTCTACTGAATTGCATGTACTTCAAGGGCAGTGACTTGTGCCTTTATATGTTTCACACCAAACCTGCAGTAAATGAGTCAGATGGAAGGTCCAGACCAGTTAGATAGGTACTAGCTCAGACACCAGTTTTCACCTCTCCAGCTTTGATGCTTCATGCTGCAGAAAGGTTTGGGCTGGAAGTATGTTCTAATTGTTTTCAAATATTTGAAGGCCTGACATGCAGCAAAGGGACTTTATTTGTTTAGAGTAACTCCTTGGCACAGAAGAGGACAGGTAGTCCTTTGGGGAGACAGGTGTCCCACTGATAAAAACACAGAAGCTATTTGGGATAGAACTTCCAGCAGTGGAAATAAGAGGCTGCTCCTTCCCAGGGGCAGGTCTTCCAATAAGCTGGACCCTCTCTTGGCAGGAAAGGATTCTGGGTGGTATCACACAGCCTTGTGAGAGGGGCTCCCCTGGGTTCCCCTGGCAACTGGACTAGGGATTTCTGCATTTCCCTCCCAGCTCTATGATTCTTTTTTGTTTTTTTACGATGGCTTCTACACTGTGGGCATAGTGACATCTCCAGACACCTATGTGAACCCTTGGAAGAGTTTTACTGGGTTATCTGCCTGGTGTCCGAGGTGATGCTACCACTTCTTTGCATCGGTTGGGGCCTCCCAGATAAACAAGCACACTCACACTCAACGGTTGTTTTTAAAGACTCTTTAATTAGAAGCATTTTGATTTCTTCCTTGGCTTTCATTTTATACAATAAACATTAATCAAGAGCAAAATTGCCTTTTCTAGGAAGGCAAGCAGAGGAGTCACTGTTTTAAAAGCTCTTTTTAAAAATGAGATGATGTCAGTCATTCTTTTGAGAGTCAGCGAGCTGAAAGGGGGCATAAGTTTGTTTATTTTTTCCTTAGCTGAGAGTGTTTGGTTTTTTTTTAAGACATGGATTAAGAGATGATTCTTGTGCTTGCTTTGCATTTTAGTTTCTGTTTATTTCATTACTCAACATGACTCAAGTGTCACAGTTAAAAAAAAAAAAAGTCCAGTCATATCTACCTACAGTGAATGCACTAAATGTTTTTCTGGCACATCTGCATGGTTATTAAATATGCCAGCAGCTGGGGGTGAGACAAAGCAAGAAGTAGGATCCCAGGGACCTGGAAAGGGTAGGTGGGTAGGAACTTTGTTTAAAAAACAAAAAGATGTACCATTGTCCCCACTGAGCTAACCTTGGGATGAATGTATTCAACAGGAATAATGATTTCACTGGTATAGCAAAGATTAGGCTACAGGATGTCATCTCAGTACAACGTCAAGTGATCAGTGGGGATAAGGACCTTTGCTATGGCCAGGAGCCAAGCACAGTCCCCTGTGCGCTTCCGAGTGTCCATACACCAGGACTAAGGGGAGTAAGCCAATGGAGTGAGAGCATTGCCTGGCCCCTCCAATTTCAGAAATTATAGGGAAAAAGTCTGAATTAATATATACAGGTGCTTAATATTTTTAAACCCCTTTTGAAAATATTCCCTTCTCCTTTGTTATTTAGCTGGTGAGTTTGTCTCCAGTTTTGCTCGTGTGCTATTGTCAGCTGAACTTGGTGTGAAGAGCTGAATGACAGTAGTGCTCCTTGTAGGTCTGACAAGGAGCACATCACTAATTTATACTAGCCATGTGACGGGAAAAGAGATGGACATCAAGTTTGTCTGGTCAGCCAAAACTAAAATAAGAAAACTTAAGAGGGTTTTATCCTTTCAGAAAAAAAGAAATCACAGATGCTGCTTTAAATATTATTACCAGGACAACAAATGATCAAGTAAGGCAACCAGCTAGCAAGCAGCCTCTGAGAGGCCACAGGCCAGGCTTTAAAACCTCTAGTCACAGCCTCTGAAGGCATCACATGGTTGTCTTAAAAGACTTTTGTTAATCAGAAAAATATTTACATTTTAATGCAAATCTCCACAGTGAAGAACAGACTGAGAGTGATATTTCATGGTTATTCCCAATTTACCACTGCCAGAAATGACTTCAAGAAGCGAGAAATACCTTCTCTCCTGGGGCTGAGGGAAGAGGGAATGTGCTGTCTCCCGAGGCTTGGTTTCTTTATTCCAGCTCAGCTCCCAGAACTGAGCAGCAAGCTACCCTTCTTTGGCACTGAAGGAGCAAACCTGGGAAACAGTGCTGAGAAAGAAAACTCTAATAAATGGATAACAAGGCATGTGATACATTTTTTGCTACAATTTCTGTCTTTATTGCCTCTTTAGCAACACTTAAGATATTAAATTTAGAGCTGGGTGAGGCCCATTATCCTCGGCTCCTCAGCTTCCTTCCCAGTCTGCTTCTAAGTACATCCTGTAGCCACCTTGTTTGCTGGACAGGTAGGAAAGTGTATGAGGCATTGTTTTAAGCCCACTCTCTAGTGTACCATTGTTGGGTTTCACTGCTACAGAGAAAGTACAATTCCCAATATTATTACAATACTACTATACTCTGAAATGACCATCTTTGGTGTAACATAGAATATGCATAAGAGCACTAGTTTTCCAAGAGCAAGTTCCGCCTGTATCATGGCATAATTATCCTGCAATCTCTGATTTTTTTTTAATGAACTAAGGGGTGCTTTGACACCAAGCTACATCCCCAGTGCTTTTTATTGTTTGAGACAGGGTCTTGCTAAGTTGCTGAGGCTGATCTTAAACTTGTGATTCTCCTACCTCAGCTCCTGAGTTGCTGGGGTTACAGGCATGCACCACCACACCCAGCAGTTCCCAACCTAATTTTTCTAATGAACTAATGATGGAGGAGGCTAGGCTCATGCCATACCCTAAATATTGAAGGAGGCTATTTTTTAAAAATATTTTTAGTTGTGGATGGACACAAAAATTTTGTTTATATTTTTATGTGGTACTGAGGATTGAACCCAGTGTCTCACACTGAGCTACAACCCCAGGCTGAAGGAGGTTATTTTTGAACCTCTCTCTCTCCAACTGTCACATATCACATATCAACCCAGGTAAAAGGAATTGGTTTATTTCTATGGCTAGTGGCACATGAGAGCAGCTCCACTTTTTAGAAATGTTTCTGTCTAGCTGAGATTCAGGAGGCCGAGGCAGGAAGTTTACAATTTCAAGGCCAACCTTAGCAATTTGGCAAGACCCTGTCTCAAAAAAAAAAAAAAAAAAAAAAAAAAAAAAAAAAAAAAAATGACTGAAATGTAGCTCAGTGGTAGAGTGCTCTTGGATATAATCCCCTGTACTGAAAAAAAGAAATGTTTACCCCTTGTGCATTTATGAGAAAGATGAAATGTTCTGCTTGCTTAGTTTTCTGTTCTCTAGATAAAAACATGGCACAGGATAGAAGGTGTGGCCTGTCCTCTGTCTTGGGTGGTCATCTTTGTCTTCTGGTTGAGCCCCTATGACCAGACAGCAGGTTCTACAAACACTGAGCAGCAGCCTCTGCTGTTCGGGCACCTGCTCGCTTGCACCCTGATGCTCTGGGGAGGGAAGGCCAGCCTTCCTGATGGGCAGGAAGGCTGTGTCGCCATCCTCTGCCTCTCTGCTGTGGGTTAGTTCTCTAGTGAGGGTCCCTTTCCCATCAAGAAAGTGGTCAAGTTCGTTTTTGACAGATTTGCCAGCTGAGTAATCCCATGGCAGGGGGACCCAGGGCAGAGAAGACCAAGGGCAGAAGACCTGACGAGCTTTTCAGGGAGAGACAGTAAGTGGGACCAATGCAGGAGACAGGTTGGGAGCTGTCTATTCAGAAGTGTTCTTGGGTCTTGCAGGATAGCATGCAGAGCAGCTCTGGATGACCACTGACTACTTCTAGAAGGTCATTGAGTTCTTCCCATCAGCAGGCTGTGGCTGGAGGGGAGAGCCTTTCTTGGTGCCCTCAGATGCCAGCTAGCCCTTACATGTTGAGTCTGAAACTCAAGTGGGAAGCAGATTAGCTTTCTCTGTGCCTCAGGGGAAACGGAGTTTCACTGGAAGTGACTAAGCAGTTGGGGACTATGGAGCTGATCTCACGAATGCTGCAACATTGTCTTGGACAGTTGAATTGAGTGTGCATCTAACCTCACAGATTTTTGGTATGGGAATGACATCCATTGACACCCTTCTCAGGTGTCTTCCAATGATGGGCACAGGCTCATCTCGCCTTTTAGGTGAAAGTTCCAGACTTTGTCAAAATGCTCACTCAACACTCTGTAGGTAGGGGATCCGGCCACTTCAGTTTCAGAAATCCCAACCAGAGTATTGTTCACAATTCCCTTTTGAGACTTGCCCACCTCTTCTGCTTCTGGTGAGGCAGTGAAGCTCTGATGGATGCACAGGGCTTTACAGCTTTATTTACAACCTTGTCTCTAAATTGTGGACTCTTGCTTTAAATAGATGCACTTAATGTGCCAAATCCAGAAATAAAAAATTTTAGGAGTGTTTTGGAAGTCATGTGTCAGCCTTTGCATGTGGGTACCTTCTACACACAGGGAAACTACTACAACATTCACGTGAAAACCATGGTTTTTTTCTTTGAATGAAGCTAATCTGAACATATTTACAACCCTACTACATAAACTGCTCTCCGGGTTTATGCTTTCTTCCTAGAACCTGAGCTAGACAAGCAAGGCTGACCCATGGAAAATAGAGCATACCACCTCTAATGACCCCTCACATCCTTTCTTGTCTGTGTGTCCCCGGCCATGGGACACCCAGCACACACAGCCAGATGAGGAAACCATATCCCTTGGAGCTACAAAGGGGATATTTGGCAAATGCCAAAGATGTCTGGTTGTAAAGACCCTCTCCAGAGGCCTATTATCATGTGGGGCTTGATTGAGGACAAGAAAGCACAAGAAGGGGCTGATCAGCCTGAGAAGGACAACTGACCATAGAGCACCTGGGTCATGCTGATCACCAAAGGACGGTTATTTCTAAAAGCCATGACTTAGCGATAAGACAGGCCCTCAAGCATCACAAGTGCCTGCGACTGTAGTGTCTGGTCAGGGTGAGTTGGCAAGAGCGGGGTTGCTCCCTACTCCAGTGAAGGCAGCGGCCAGGAAGAGGAGCTTCTTCCTTGTTGGGGACAGACTTTGTCCCAAAGGCCAGCTTCCTGCTCTGGGAGCCACCAGGGCTTGCTACTCGGCTTTGCACAGTTTTTGTTGGTTTTAGTTCAGTGACACACACACCATCCACACAGGTAGTCACACCAACAGTTCATTTAAAGGGCAGTATATTATTTAGAGATTTAAATGTGTAGATTTTAAGTATTATTGATTGATTTTGCCATCTTAATTTGAGCTTAAAAAAGCAGACGTTCAAAAGACCCGATAGATGATCCATGGGGACTGTCAAATGGTGAGGTTTGCCTCTTCCACTAGAATATGAATTTCTTTACAATCTTTAGGTAAATATACATTATTAACTAATTACTGCAGTGCTCTACTAGTCCATAGAGAATAAGAGATTTTCAAAAATATAAAATGTACACTAAAGGATAACACAGTTGTTGCCACTAAGCATTGGCAGAGGAATACAGCCCCTTCAAACATGGCTCAGCTAGCAGAAGCAGAGGAACTTTATAGGTTTCATAATATGTAATATTGTCAGAGATTTTAAAGCAATTTATGAAGATACTAATTTCTTAAGGTACCATCCACTTTAGTTGAATCCTCATGCTTAAATTTGCACAGGGATCATTTATGATCTGTAAAGCAAGTGTAAGGAACTTAGGAAATTGTCGCTACTTTAGCCTTTGTGAAAAAATCCTGCTTTTTTGGTGCGCGTTGGTATGTGAGGGTCATCTAGAAAGCTGTCTCCGTGAGGCCAAAATGTTTTCATTTGATCATGGGGGTGTTCCAAAGTCCTCACAGAGCCTGGCTCTAAGATACTCCAAACTGCTTGCTTTATTGGTAAAATGAGTTGCAAACTTAAATTGCCCCCAGAAAGGGAACCCCAACTTCACAAAGCAATGTATGAAAGGATTTTAGAGTCTGAAGAAAATGTTAATAATTTTAATTCTTTTTGTGTCATTTTTTCATATTACATTGGCATATTCTCGTTCTTATTCTTAGTACAGAAGGTTTTTTTTTTTTAAGACAAGTTGCTTTTTTGATTTGTACCTATATCTTCAAATTTTATTTTTAAACTGGGGTTTTATAACTTGAGCAATAGTTTTTACTTTGGAAGAGACCTTTTCCAAGAAGAAAATGGTTTTAAGATTACTAGCTCAACACTAATTTCTTTCGCTTCTCCATTTTATTTATGCGAATTACAAAGTTTAAATGATGTCTCTTTTTGTAAGCAGGAATCTCTGGTGACCGTAAAGCGTGCACTTTCATTTCTCCCAGCCTGGAAAGCTGTTCTTAAAATGCTACTACATGTAAAATATTAGAATTTGGGGCATAATTTCATAATTTTTTTTTTTAGGATTCTGATATTCTGTTTAACAACTGAAGTTCCCTTGCATTTGAGAAATGTCAAAGCTTCATGCAATGTCCTGGAGACTGGTAGCCCTCTGGTCAGAGCACTCCGGGGAAGTACCCACCCGGGCTGCATGCAGTAGCCTACTCCATTCCGCACACCTGCACATCCTTTGTAATCAGAATGCTGGAGTCCTTGTTTGGGATTCCAGAGGTTGCACACACCTCTTCATCTCTCAGTTCACTTTAGTGTTTATACAGGAAAAACAAAATCTCCATCAAGAGCTGGGGAGGAAGTTCTTACCCCCCAGGCTGTTCAGGTCCACGTGCAGCCCTGTTCTTCCAAGCAAAGGCAACGCCTGTTCTGTGATCCCCATGGTGAAGCAGGCGCAGCGGTGTCATCTGCACACCTGCCTCACCAGGGCTTTCAGATACAGAGGAGAAACTCACATAGGCACCTGCACCTTCTGCCTGGTGGTTGCCTTCTTCTCCAGTATTTCTTTAGGAGGGGGGGCATAGGAGATCAAACTCAGGGGCACTCGACCACTGAGCCCTATCCCCAGCCCTATTTTGTATTTTATTTAGAGATGGGATCTCACTGAGTTGCTTAGGGCCTTGCTTTTTGCTAAGGCTGGCTTTGAGCTTGCAATCCTCCTGCCTCAGCCTCCCGAGCCGCTGGGATTACAGGCCTGCACCACTGCGCCTGACCCTTCTCCAGTATTGGTAGCTTTCTGAAACAGGAAGAAAAGCAAACATGGCTCCATCGAGCTCTGTGCCCCCACAGTTGACCAGTGGACCCAAGGAAAGCAGAATAAACCTCAAGTTAAAAGGGACAAAAATGTATTTCAAATGAGATTGCCTATAGCCCAGAGCTTCTCAACTGCTGAAGAGCTGGCATTGGGTCAGGTGGTTCTTGGTCAACGGCCTCCTGCATGCTGGAGGCTGTACAGCAGCACCCTGGCCTCCACCCATTAGGTGCCAACAGCTCCCCTTCCCTAGTTCTGATAACACAAAATATCTCAAACATTGCCAGGGGTCCCCTCGGGCCACAGTCACCCCTGATGAAAGCATGACTCTAACCTGATCTCATGGGGGAGGATGGAATTCCCTGTATTCTGTCGTCTATTGTCTCAAAATAGAAAATGTCCACAGCAATTCCATCTGTTCTTTGGATTAAAAAAAAAGCTGTATCTTGCACCAGCTACAAAACAACCACTGTGGAGATTGAGCAGAATAATAGCATGTGTAGGTGTGTTCTAGGCAGGGCAGCGTCAGTTTGCAGAAGCAAGCCAGCTCCTCACCAAGTCCAAGCGAAGCATGCTCTGCCCAGTGGCACACCACTTACTTGCCCAGTGACATATCTCAGAGGAGTCACCGTCTTCCTCTCTCCCCTCCCCATTTTGTTCAGCTGAGTCTTTTATTGATTTAAACAGGTAAAGACTCAAGCTCCATTTGAATGAAGAGCTTGTCACTACCTATGTTTGTTCTAATCTGCTGTATGAAGAGGGGAATCCCAAGCTCCTCTTTCAGCTAGCCAAACAAACTTTAGTGCTTGTTATCATCAAGAAAGATATGCATCTTCAGATTGTATTATTAAGACCATAAGTTATCAAGTAAGGCAAACAATTAAAAATACAAACTTTTTAGAAGTTAAAGGTTACATTTTATTTATTTTTTTTTATATTTATTTTTTCTTAGTTCTCGGCGGACACAACATCTTTGTTTTGTATATGGTGCTGAGGATCGAACCCGGGCCGCACGCATGCCAGGCGAGCGCGCTACCGCTTGAGCCACATCCCCAGCCCTAAAGGTTACATTTTAAAGGATTTGCAAGAATCACTAAAATCCAAGGTGTCTTAAAATACTCATTGGTGATTACATGGAACATGAATGTCCATTTGGATTGTGTTCCTCAGCAGAACTAGACTCCTCAGCCAGAGCAGGTCCTGCCTTTCTATAGCGGTGAAACATATTCTCTTGCTCTGTGATGTTTTTTCTCAGGCAGCAGCCTCAAGATAATTAATAGAATTCTGTTATCACAGAACAAAAAAAAGACTAGACCTAAGACGCTTTCAGCCTAAAGTAAAATATATAGAAAGAAAAGGATTTTTTTTTCTTTTTCTTTTTTGTACCAAGGATTGAATCCAAGGGCATTTAGCCACTGAGCCACATGCTCAGTCCTTTTTGTGTGTTATTTTGAGACAGGATCTTGCTAAGTTGCTTAGGGCTTGCTAAGTTTCTGAGTCTGGGGCTTTGAATTTGGATCCTCCTGCCTCAGCCTCCCAAGTCTGGTCTTACAGGAGTGGACCACCACCCATCTAGAAGAGAACAACTTCTGAGAAGTGGAATGTGGGGAGTACAGCATTCTATGAGTACATTTTAGTAAGCAGCGACATTTTGCTTCTTGTGGGAACAGCAGTGTAGTGTGACCTGGAGCTTGGCTTCCGAGTCAGCATGGTTTGGGATGAATCCTAGCTTTGCCACTCACTAGCTAAAGCTTCAACGAAGTTGTTTATCTCCTCCAGATTGCCTGCAGAGGTGTGAAACACAGGTAATACCATGATCTCTTTTTGAGTGTCTGTTAAGTACCCAGCCTGGCATGTAAGTCTTAAGTAAAAGTCACTCTGTACTTTTCCCTAGAACTGAGGGACCTGGGTCCTCTGCACTTCCTTCCTCTGCATCCTGCTCCTTCCCTGCCACATTAAATTCCCTCAGGTAGGAATTTTGCCTCTAATGCATAAAAAGCTTTCCCCCGTTTCCTCTCTCTGGCCATCTCAACTTTTCTGAGTAGTTGAGTATGCAACTTCAATCTGACACGGCTGGTCTACCCATGTCCTGCCACTCTGCATAGTGTTCTTTCTGAGTCCAATAGTTTAATGGTCTCACTGTTACTTCTAAACCCTCATCCACGGCTACCTCACCAGAAGTACTTCCTCTGGTCCAAGCCCTGTCCATCCTTGAAGGCTCAGCTTCATCCCAGCTTCTCCAGTCCTTATCCATTCCACAGTCGTTGGGCTCCTCCAGGGGCCTGGCCACACTGCTCTAGTTGAGACGGGCACTGCTCTCCAGAGTTCACCCTGCGGGTGCAGGAGGCAAGCAGGGGAGTGAGCGCTGGAGGCACTGTGAAGGCCACCCCATGGGCCACCTTCCCCGGCTCTGAGCTGGCATGTGCACCTCAGAGGGCTTAATCGTGGAGTGTTTTCTTTGTCCTTGAGTGACCAAGTCACCTATCCCCAAGTGGTGGTAAGCAGCAAACTGTCCACAAGGGCACTGGAGACGTGGCCTGGCTCCGACCCCTAGGTTCCTTGTTGAAGGGCTGACCGCCCCCGTGTTGTCATGGGACTGTAAACAGCACAGGGTACATTCAAGAACAAGACCAGTGCTGACGTGTAGTTCCTGGCAGTCACCATACCTTCTGGTGACGAGTGTTTCTCAGACTACGGAATTCATGGAATAGCACATTTTTCAACTGGGCAAATCTAAAGTGAAAAGAATTGTCCTTTGAGTCAAATAAAGTTAGCTTCATGGACAACCAGTCGCATTGCCAGCCTTCTTTCATTCCATCAAAGCTCGGCACAGGCGCCTCCTGAGTTGCTGAGTCCCTATCCACCACTGGAGAGGGCCAGAGCGTAACCGGGTCCTCGTTTACACGAGGCTCAGCACATCTCAAGTTTGGTGCTGTGCCACAAAGGTCAGCCAGAGTTGGCATGGTTGGCTCAGAACAGAATAATTTTCCACGTGCCAGTAAGATATACCCAAAAAGGTACGTCACAAACCTAGAACACCCTGAGCAAGCCCATGCTTTCCTTCCAACAGAAACGTCTTTACTCCTGGAGAGCTTTCCCACCAGCCCCGTTTTCCCAGAGACAAAGACTAGCTATCCTTTCCTCCACATTGGCATCATCCTCATGCCAGTCAGAGAACTAGTTGCAAGCCCTCTTACTCTCTTTGCTACAAACTACCCTACATCCTGGGGGCTGCAAGAGAAGTGTGAGCCCAGAGAGTGTGAGATCACGGCTCTCAGTTCCAACTCCAGAGAGCCCTTGCTGAAAGGCTGGTTCGGATGACTGGGAGCATTCTCTAGGTGATGGGGATCAGCAAGGAACAAGACAGGAAAGCCCTAGTTCTCCTGGAGCTGACCCGCTAGTAAGGTAAGAGAGTGAGAAATGACTTGGCTTTAGATAATGATAATGCTATGAAGATGCAAAATGGCAGAGTGTGATGATCATGGCACTTAGAGTAAAATTATTCAACAGTGCAGAGCAAAATGAGGACAGGCTCCGGCAGCCTCCATGATGCTGTCTGGGAGCAAGAGAAAGCGCCTGGCTGGCTCCACGTGGGGAGTGGTCACAGTAACCAGCGATGGTTCTAGAAGGCAGTGCTGCCCACTGCAGTAAATCATATCCCTGTGGGGCTATTTAAGTCCTCGTGAACTTGAATAAAAATAAAGTGAAAAATTCAGTTTGTCAGACATATGAGCCACATTTCAGTTGCTCAATAGCTACACTAGGCTAGTGGCTACTTTAGCAGAGAGCAAAGAATAGAGTATCGCCTCATGACAGACATTTTCACAGCCTCCAGGGAAGCAGGGACTCAGGAAAGTGAGGCACAGGGCTTTGGAGGGACTTGCCCAAGGCTGTCTAGGTAGTGAATGGCAAGCTAGGATTCGAACCCAGGCAGTCCAGATGCAGAGCTGGCTTGAGCCCCACCCACTGTCACCTGAACTCACACAAGAAAAGCACACAGCCAGTCTATACCGCCCATTCGACTGTGGCTGGCAGACAGTGTCATCCCATTGGTGCCTCCTGGTCATTAATGCTTTGGGATTCAGCTGGAAGACAGTGGAGCAGAGGACCAGCTGTGTTCCAACCAAAAATGTGTGCCTGTGGGAGCAGCTTCTTCCCCTGGAAAAGGGGAGCTGGAACCAAAAAGCACCAGGAAAATACCAAGCTTCTGTGCGCCCCCAAGCATGCTCTGCCCCCATGTCCTCTACCTGAGGGGGAAGTGCTTGGTGCTCTAGCTGCAGGTGACTCGAGTGGCTGTCAGCAGCTGCATTACTATGGCCATGCTCAGGCTGAACGTTCTAGAGTGCACAGGAAACACAACCAGGCGCCTCGTTGTCCTCCTCCAGAGCCGCCCGAGAACTTGTGGTGGGAACACCAGCACTGGGCTGGGGGAGAGAGGAGGGCAGGCGGGTGGGCTGGCTGCGCTCTCAGTGTCTGGAAGTGGAGTCAGGTGCTCTGTCTGCTGAGCTCAATTCTCTCGCATGATCATCACAGAAACTAGGTGACTCTGATCACCACAGGTCACAGCCATGCAGCAGCTGCTACACACATGCCCAGTGACACCTTTTGTTGGCCCTTCCTGCCTTTCAAGGGTGTGATCACTGCCCTGTGTAGCATGAATTGTGACCATGTCCCATGACAACCAATTCTGTCCCAACATAGCTTCTGGGTCTCAGGCATCTGGGCAAGAAATGACACAAGGACAGTTTTTAAATCTCAAAAAGTTGCAAGTCACTAATAAAAATTAGTGACAATGGCTATTTACCGATATGAGAGGAAAACAAGACAAAGGTACTTGTACAAATGGAAAAAGTGACCTTTTACAAGGTTGGGGACCCTCAGGATACGAGAATACTGGCTAGCCTCCCGGTCTTTTTGAAGACTCCCCGTGAGTGTGAGCGAAGCTCCCTTTCTTGTTTCTCCTCCTCCCAGCCCCCCCACCACCACCACCAGTTTCCTGCTCTTCCCTGAGCAGCACATGGTGCTGCTGGGTTAGCTGCTAATGCTCGTCTCATCAAGGGGATTCAATTTGGTTGCAAAGACAAGCCCTGAAGTCACCTGCACAAGCACCAGCCTTGCCACTCCGCACTCAAGCGCTCATCTCCACCTCTGGTCTTGGATTCCTTGTGTGTTCTAAATGATAGGCTTCTTCACAGCTATTTTGGGGGAGGTTTCCCTCCTCCCCGGAACTTGATGCACGGATGACAAAGACCTGGAATCCACGAGCCCAGGGTTCCCTTGTTCTCTGACACCACAAAGAGCAATTGTGAGCAGAAGGAACTCTGCGAGAGTCAGTCTGCAATGCCACCAGTGCAGGGGCCTCATTTACTCCCCACAGCACGGGAAGTTCACGGGAAGGAGACTTCTCAAGACCCGAGTCTTCCATGTCGGGGTGTCAGGTCACCAGATGGAAAGCCGAAGGGTCAAGCAGCCGTGAATGGACGTGCTGAAGCCATCAGAAGAAGCTCTCAGAAATGGAGGTCTAGGGTCATGGTAAATGCCTTCTAAAAGAATAAGCTCTCTTTCCTTTAAAGATATTTGTTACAGTTTGCATATGAGGTGTCTCCCAGAAGCTCCTGTTAATGCAGGAGTGTTTCCAGATGAAATGCTTGGATTGTGAGAGCTGTGACCTAATCACTCCATCCTAGTTTGAATGAACCAAACTGTAACTGTAGGCAGGTGGAGTGTGGCTGGAGGAGAGGTCACTGAGGTGTGCCCTGGAAGGGTGGTTCTTCCCGAAGCCCCTTCCCCCCACACCCTGCCCCAGCATGAGCTGAGAGCTTTCCTCCACTGGGCCATTCCCCACCCCGGGATGTGTGAGCCCAGAGCAATGGAGTCAGCCATCTATGGATGAGACCTCTGAAACTGTGAGAACTGTGAGGCCCAAGTAAACTTCCCTTTCTCTAAGTTGTTCTTGTCGGGTATTTGGATCACAGCAATGCAAAAGCGAACTAAAACAATATTGGCATTCACTCAAACTGCGTGATTCCAAAGAAATAAATTTCTAATAAAAAATGCCCTCCTGGTGATCACCAGAAGGTGTCTGATCACTACAGTGAAATACCCGGCCATGGTAACCTTAGTCATTGAGTTGGTGGTCACTGTTGAACTATTTTAATAATTTCAAAGATCTCTAATGTCCCTCCATTCCAGCTCTTCTGAGGCCATCTATGAGCCCATTTGCAGAGCAGCGAGTCAGAGGAGCTGCCTGGCTCTGCTGGGTGGCATGACTGAAGTCTAACATGGGACGAAATGCCAGGGCTGGGTCCAGGCGGAGCTCTTTTGACTGCATCCCAGGACAAAGTCTCTCTTCTCTCTGACAATCATCCTCTCAGATGCCCAGTTTAGCTAAGGACTTTATACCACAGCTCATGAAACCATTGGTTGTTTTACGTTTTGTAAGTAACAAAGGAAAAAGTATGGCTAACTTGAAGTGCACAGAGCTTCAGCGAATGAATTCTTTTCTTTTCTCAGAACCTGTGCGATTAGGCAGGCCCACAAAATAACAGAACAGCTCATCAGCTAAGTCAGTTGAACTGGTTCATTCATTCGGCATTATAGTGTTTAAAAGCAATGAACACACCTTCTTGACCCAGGGGCTACAATTTAGATTGTGGTCATCAAACACCAAGATTTGAGAAGTCGTTCCCATTTCATCCTTGTGAAGGGCAGTTGGCACTCAGGATCAGCGCAGCTATGGTTATTGACCAGGTTGTCACACCTGGGATGATCACGGTGCATGTGGACAGGGAAGTGCTAATTAGACGTGACCTGGGTCTTTACCCTTCCATGGAAGGAGGTGACATCCTTCAGCTGGTGGCTCAGGCCCCTCCTGGTGCAGCACCAGCTTGTTAACAGTTCACAAATGACTTTTGTATGAAGTAGCAAATGCTTTTGGCTCCAGTTTATAAAACAAGGCGTTTGGGTGCTCCCTGGAGGGTGCTTATCCTGGGAGCTGCCCAGGAAAGGTAGGAGGAGGGTGCAGGAGCGGGAAAGGCCTGGACAGCCCCACAGCCCTGCCCACCCCTCAGCTGCCTTCCCCAGAAACGGCTTCCCTTTGAGGAATTCTCTTCCAGTGCTGAGATCGGGAGGCAGTGTGCTGGTGTTGCTGCCTCCCAGGGTGGGGCTTCCACAGGGTGCTGGCTCCTGGTAGTGGGTGGCCCTTACTCCATGAGGCCCAGGGAGACCCAGCGGGTGCTGTGTGACAGACTGTGGGAGTCCGTATATGAGCCTGTTTGGCCTGTGCAGCCCACTTAGGGGCACCCCAGAGCACCTGCTCTACAAACTCACTTGCTTTGTGAGACATTTTCACACAGAGGGGCCAAGCCCTTAGCTGCACAGACACTGGACATGGTTTTTAAATAGAAACTCACAGAAAGTGACCATCAGATGCAGGGGACATGAATAAACCCATCCTGCAGACCTGGTGGGGCAGACTTCGGGCAGGCTGCATCAGAGTCTGGGTCTGCCTGCCCGTTACAGCCTTAATTCAGGCCGTCCGTTCTCCCAGAAGGAAATGGCTGCTAGTGCCTAAAAACTGTGGGTAGGACGGGTAATGTCACAGAACTACAGGAATGTGTCATGCAGGGCAGGGGAGGCCCCCAAGTGCTCTCTTGTCATTTTCTGCATATCGTGGGGATACTAAGTTGTGCTTTTGTAAAAGCTGCTTTCCATTGGTTCTTGCCATACCAGTCCGGGTCCTAGCAATCCAAGATTCCTCTGGAACAGCATTATGAAGATGCAGGTCACCCCTTGAGAGGATGCTTAGTGATTAACTTTTTAAACAGAAACTGCTTTATAACTTCTTCTGACAATAAAGTAATACATATATGTGCACCACAGAAGAAGCTGTAGATTATTAAGAAGTTAATTAAGCAGATTATTAAGAAGTGAAAGGCACCCATAACCCACCATCTAAACACTCAGAGCACTCGGGTGTTTTCATTCTAGATCTTTTCACTACTTATATATTATACATACGACTTTTAATATCCTTTCCTTTTTAAACTTATCATAGACCTATTTCCTTGTCAATAAATAAAGATCCACAGTATTTTAATCATTGCACGGTCTGGGTGACCATGCCTCCTCCCTTCCCAACGGACGTTCAGGGCCCTCTGGTGGATAGCTCGCAAAATATAAGACTTTTTTGATTGACTGGTTGTTTCTACGGGAGTTTTCCTCTGTCCGTCTTTGGAGACCTGCCTATAAAGATTGCTGTCTAGTCGGAGAGCAGGGGAGCCCGGAACCTCACCCGTGCTGGGTCTGGAGAGCCCAAGGGCAGTTCCTTCCCCCTTCATCACAACAGACCTGGCATACTGGAAAGTGTGTATTGAAAAATCTGTGTGTGTCCTTCCAGGACTGGGTCATGGTTCTCTGAGGTCTCAGGTTTTAAAGAGAAAAATGAGGCCCCCAGAGAGCTCACAGCCTGAACCCGGCAAAGGCAGGACTAGAACCCGAGACTGACTCTCATGCTAGGCTTGCAGCCACACCTGTTTTTATTAGGTTAAAAAGAGAAAACAACAAAACCCTAATTCTTGAAGAACAATTCATAAATGGGATTTTTTGTCTCTTTAAAAAATAATTGCCCCTTTGTTTTCAACACTTTTATTTCCACTCTCTAGTGGTGTCCACTCTTTTTTTAACCAAAATGTTTCTGGGATCATTTTCAAATGCTTACCGTCTTTGAAGTGGTGTCCTTTGTCTTGTGGGCCTAGCTTTTTGGGACTTTCTTAAATACAAGTGGGGGAGTAGGTCCTGCAACTTACAATGGTTATTTTATGCAGGTTATTGTGAATTTAGAATCCCTCAGTGCAAGTTCCTTTCTGAAGTGGGAGGTTCCTTTCTTAAAACCGAGGATGAGAGTCCTGGCCTAATTAGCCTTGGGCCACTTTCAGCCCCCTGTGGAGTACTATAGATTATTTCAAAGGAAGAAGTAGGTTTTACTGTCCCCCGAGGGCACTTGGCTCAGCCTGACTCTCTATTCCTTCCCTGAATGGCTCCTCTCTAGTGAAACTGGAGGGTAAAGGCCGCCAGAAAATGCATCTATCTGCATTTCCCTCTATGGAAGTAATGGAGCTTCTTTGCTAGCTCATTTCCATACTGAGATGATGCTCAGGAACCACCCTGGTGGGGGACAAGAGCAGCCTAGGAGTGTATTTATAGAACTATGGGCTAATATTTAGAGAAGTAGTACAGCCAACATTTATTAGGCACCTGCTGTAAGCCAGACACCCTCTCCCCTACCCCCCACTGCACTGAGCCTGGAAGCCCCCTTTGAGCCAGCTGCTTACACAACTGAGACTCAGCCCCACTCAGCCTCGGCCCCAGGCACGGTGGCCCCTCCCGAGGTTCTCCTGGTTTCCACTGCGATCGGTGGGCCTCCGTTTCTTGCTTTGGAGACAGGTTGTTGGAGGGCTGCGGTGCAGACTTCCTCCACCTGGGCTTTCTGAGGCCACATGGAGCACCACCTTCCTGCTAGGAAGACCCTCTCCCCCTCACGTCTCACCACCACAGCTGCTGCCCCTATCCCTTGCCAGCCCTGGTGTCCCTAATGGCTGGAGGACACCGAAGCTGTACAGAAAGCCCCCAGAGGTCCTCGAGCTCGAGCTGAGATGCCAGCTCGAGAGCAGGTGGTGCCCAGCAGGACAGGGCCTTGCAGAAAAAGCACAGAGGGTGCACAGGGCTCAGGTGCCTCCTGTCCAGGTGGGAGAGGCCTGCTGTGAATGGTTATCACTTATTCATGACTAGCACCCAAAATAGCTTGTTACAACTACCTGACAACTCCCACGTGGTGCTGGGTGCTGCTTTTCCAGATTCTAAAATTATTACCCCTGTCTCCATAGACTGTGTTCAGCTGAAAGAGAGGCCTGCTTTTGATAGCCCGAGAACATGCCAGTTCCCCACGCTGAGGGATCACAGTGAGCCCGTGCTCTGGTCAGTGCTGTCATGATGCTTCTTTTTTTTTTAGTAGTAGATGGACATAACTTTATTTATTTATTTTTATGTGGTGCTGAGGCTCGAACCCAGTGCCTCCCGTATTCTAGGCAAGCGCGATACCTCTGAGCCAGAGCCCAGCCCTGTCAGTGCTTCTTGTTACTGCGGCATGATTCGGGTTCAGCCCTCAGCTCAACACCGATCTGGAGCAGGATGAGGTCCTTGGACTTGCGCATGTCGTGCATGAGTTCAGATGTGAAGCAGGAACCTAGCTGACTGGTGAGAGGGCAGGGGGGTCTGCCTGGGGCGGTCCTGGCAGAGGAAACAGGCTGTGCAGAAGCCCTGTGTTGGAGGGTATGGCAGGTGCCAGGACACAGGACACAGTGCTGGTGGGGCTGAGTGGGGCAGGCGACCAGGTGAGCCTCTGGACCTGTGGGCCTCTGTCCCAGGAGCATGGAGGGATGCAGTGTGAGCAGAGTTGTGCTTGGGACAAAAGCATGGGTGAGGGGGTGCACACGGGGAGGTGCTGAGGAAAGGGTGTAGCTTGAAGAGGGGAGCAGATGGGACTGGCCTGGCTGAGCCAAGTGCCGCCCCTGTTCCTGACAGGACAGTCTTGTCGCTGACTCAGCCTGGCCTTGGAGAGGATGAGGGTGAGTGTGCCCCTGGCCCTGGACAGAGCGGCTGCTGGGACAGGGATGAGGACGCGAGTGCTGAGGGACACCCCACCCTTTCTTCCTAAGCCAGCCTGCTGCTGTGGGGAGGCACCGACTGGGCCCTGAACGCCCACCTTCACCCGCTGCCTGGGAAGCCGACAGGAGGGGCAGGACCACGTGTCTCTAGAGATGGTCAGCAGGTCCTTTTGGGTTGTGTGATTCCTGACCTGGGTGCAGAGGGACCAGCTTCTCAGGGGGTGTGCGGTGCTGCAGGTGGCCCTACGGCGGGGCAGCTGCACAGCTCCAGTGCACGCGGGGTAGGGGGTGTCCACGGGGCCTTCTCCTCTCCTCCCTCGGAGGAGGACCGTGAAATGCATGACATCAGTGTGGAGCAGCACTTCATGTCTGCACAGGAGAGATGGTCCATTATGAAAATCATTAGGTCATCATTTATACATGAGTGTCCTGAAGAGAGGAAGGAACATTGCCTGGATCAGGGGGAGAATTAACTCGCTGTGGATGGGCCATCTGTCCCCATGCTGCAGAGAGCAGTCAGTGACACAGGCCCTGCATCTCTGAGGCCTTCCATTAAGGGCACGTTGTCACTAGGAATGATGGCAGAAGTCTCCCCAGAGACAGTCAGCCAGGGCTTCAGAGCCATCTCCACAAAATGTGGCCTGGAACCTTCTCAAGACTTAATTTATTGGACATGGAGAATGAACTGTAGGGGAGGAGAAGGTTCGGACCCATGAATTTACCTCAGGGAAAGTTGCAGATGAGGCTCTTCCAGCCATGGTCGGGTAGCGCGGTCCTGAGGGCCTCTACCCTGGCTGCCGCTGGAGTCCTGGGGGAAGACGGCAGAGCTGGGTGTCGCACCCTGTGGGGCCGGTTACCTGCCTCAGAGACAGGACCTCATGAGCAGAGGAGGCCGGTGTCCAGGCCACACTGCCTCTGGGGAGCAAAGGACTGTGAACTGTTGTGGCCCCAACGGTACAGAGAGACCAAGCTGGGCGCTCAAGGTAGAAACTGCAACGTGTGCTCTTCTGACCCAAAACGTGCTCTGTGACCTTGCCGCTGCAGCCACAGGAGGCCACCTTCGTCTGCGGTGGGCACCCTGCATCTATCTGGGCCTTCATCCACCACGCCGACCCTCTGGGGCTCCGTGGTGAATGCTCCACCATGTCTCAACCCCCAACGTCTCAGGTACTGAGGGGGCATGGCAATGAGGTAATGAGGCCACCTGCTAAGCAGGCAGCATGAGGGTCTTGGGACCTGTGGGGTTCCACTCGGAAATTAGCGCCTGGGCAGGCGGCCCTGCACCCCGGGAGCTTATTGCCACGGCACAGAAGCCTTGCTGCACTGCCAAGAGACTGCCCCAGCTCTGCCCAGCAGCGTCCTGAGTGCTTCAAACACCGCCATCATGAGCCACCAGGCAGCTCCATGGGGTCAAGGCCTGAAACTCAACTGGAAGTTGCCTCGCAGGCTCCCTGAGGTCGGAGTCTGATTCCTCTCCACTCCCCTGAACTGCGCTGACGTGAGCCTCCTCACACCTGCCTCTTCTACACAACAGTGGAGACTTCCCTTTGGAAGATCCTAGAAGCACAGCAGGTGACATGCCCTCAGAGCTCGACTGGCCTCTCCCATTTGTCTCTGCTGTCCCTGGTCATCTTTCCCTAACTCTGATGTCCTCCTGTTTGTCTTTATCGTGGTTCTTTTGAGGGTGTGTCATTTCCACTCCTCCAGCTCTGGTGACCATGTGAATTGTGTGCTCCGTGTTTTCCAGCTTGCCCCCGGGGAGGGGCACATGGCCCCTGTGCCAAGTGGCCTGTGTGAATGGAGTGCATACCTGAGGTTCCAGTGATGAATCCCTCTTGGCTCCAGAGCCAGAAAGGGAATATATTGCTGGCCTTAAAATTAACAAAGAGCAGTCGGTGTCATCCAAAGTGGTGATAGCCTGGGTGTGCTGTCATCTCCTAAACCAAATGCTGAGCTGTCATGACAGGATGGTGCCCCTCACACCACCCCACAGATGTTACACCCTGGAAGCATTTGAGAAATGGCAGGTCCTGTAGGGAGGGTTCTCTGGCAGAGCAAACCAGGAAAGACGCCCTTGCAGACCTGCTTTGCAGAACCATCCGTGTCTGCAGGGCTCGCTCCCAGGCTCCCAGCCCACATTCTGTCCTTAGCACTCTCAGTGCTTTGCAAGGCGTCTTGAATTACTTTGCTAGGTTTTCCAGAAAGATTGACTTCACCGCATTTCTCAAGTTACAGTAAGGCAGAGAATCAGGCCCTGAGTGAGCCTGGGGTGGGGAGCGGGCAGGGACTAGGGATAGACCCCAGACTCCTGAAGCCACCATGTAGCCCACAAGATATTCCCAGGAAGGGCCGGGCTGCTCTCAGCTCTGCCCACTGCAGGGGTGTCCCTCAGAGTTCTGCCCACTGTTGCCCCGACACCTGGCCAGCTCCGGGTGCCACCTGAAGGAACCAGCAGCCCAGTCCCTGCACCATGTGCTTTGGAAGGCCGAGTTGTTGCCTCCCTCTCAGGAGCTCTCCCAGCAGCACTTTGGGTCAGTCCCTGCCCACTGAGGCCAGGTGTGGAGAGCATGGAACTTGGAATCGGGACCCTGGATTTTAATCTCTACTCGTCCCACACTGGCTGTGGGACCCAGGCTTGCTCATCCACTCCCCACAGCCTGTTTCCTTCCTAGAATTGTGAAGTGGCCTGGACCCCCAGGGTGACTCTGTTCACCAAGGCAGGTGTCCTGAGAGTGGAGCTCTAGCCCTGCACAGGGGTCACAAGACAGAATAGCCCTGAGGGCCAGTCTCTGCCTTCCGGCCCCACCTCCTGCCTCTGCCCCAGGACCCTCATTATGGAGACAGTGACCAAGGTCTGTGTTTCCTGCAGGTCACCTGGATGTCAGCATGGCAGCCACGAACCTGGAGAACCAGTTGCAAAGTGCCCAGAAGAACCTCCTGTTCCTGCAGCGGGAGCACGCGGGCACGCTGAGGGGGCTGCACGCGGAGATCAGGCGGCTGCAGCAGCACTGCACGGGTACACCTGGGCACGCAGGCGGGACGCACCCTGGGCCACAGAGCCCCACAGAGCAGCCTCAACATAGGGGCCCCGCTGCAGCCAGCCGCCCTTTGCTGTAGCGCTCAGCACCTGTCACAGAGCCCCCTGGAATGCTTCCCTCAGCACAAAGAGCAGGAAGCCCAAGGCCTGCCTTGGGATCCTGGGGACTGGCAGGACTGGCTGTGGCTCACACCGTAATCCGAACAGCCTGCGGGACACGTGGAGCGAGCTGCTCCCAATTTCTCACTGTTGGGGTGTGGCTGGGGCAGATGGGAAGGAGGCTTTTGGGGAAAGCAGTGTCCCTGAAGCCCAGCAGGCTCAGCACTACTGCTGTCACCCGTGGCTCCTAGAGCCCTGCTTGCTCTGCAGAGCTGAGGAAGGTGGGGAATGGCGAGGAAGCTGATGTATGAACTTTCCTTTTCAGATCTGACATATGAGTTGACACTGAAGAGTTCTGAGCCGACAGGTAAGGGCCTCCCTAAAAGCCGGTGGGTATCATTGCCTCTGCTGCACGTGGGTGCCTAGAGCAAAACACAGCTCTGTGAAGGGCTGCGTGTGTCGCCAGAGCTCTCAGTTGTCTGTGGGGGGGACAAGTGAATGGATTACCTTTTCATTGACAAATCTATTTAGAATGTCTATCATATGCTTTTCTGGATTTTCTGATTTTTCCACAGTGAATATACAATCTTCTATAATCAGGAAATAAACCTGAAGTGATTTCTCCAGAAAGAAAGGAGACCAGGAGGAACGTGGGGCAGAGCAGTCCCAGACCCTGTGCCAGGGCTGTCTTCATCCTGGCTGGGCACAGCCCCTAGACCACCTTTCTCTGGACTACAGTCCCAGAAGTACTTCCCCAACCAGAACCCTTGGGGACACCCACGGTGTCAGCCCAGTGGCAGCAGGCAGAAGAGGCAGGAGCCAGGGTCCTCCCAGGGCCTCCTGCATAGCAAACAGCTGCTCCCAGCACAGGGCAGGACTGGGAAGGTGCAGACCCACTCCAAGGGACACTGCCTAACTAGGCTTCAGAGTGCAGTTGGCCTTGGTTGGAGTCAGATCCACACCAATTTTTCCACTTTGATCCTTGTGTTCCTGTCTCCTGAGTGCTCCTCTCACCATTTTGAGTGTGGTGAAGGAGCCTTGGGACAGGAGCCTGCCTTCCAGATAAAAGGTCCCAGGACCACTCCTGCAGCCCCCAGGCCAGAAGCTGGGCCCCAGAAATTCAGAACAGGATTTCTGCATGACTTCAACCTGCCATAATGGAAGCCTCTGGAAAAGCACCACCCATGTCCTAGAAGCTCGGATGTCCTTGCCCCTCCCGGCTCTGCCCAAACTAATCTGCAGCAACACAGGGCTGGTCCAGTGGTTCTCAAGCCTGCCCCAAGGGCACCCACCCACCCAAGGCCACATGCCTGGCAGTGCTGGCTCTCTGCCATGTGTGTGAGGTGCGGTGGGGAGGGCTTGCAGGAGCCTCCTGGTGCTTCTGGTAGGCATCTCCCTCCCCAGGGATGCAGCTCACTTCAGTGCACCCCAAACTTGCCTAGCCCTAGGCAGTTCAAGACGCAGGTCATAAATGAGCCTGCCCTGCAGGCAATTCTCAAGGTCTGGCAGGAGCTGCAGACCTGTGTGTTTAAGAGGTGCCTCGGTCACGGTCACGAGTGTTCAGGAAGGCCTGGAAATGCTGCTTTGGGTGACAAAGCAATTACCACCGCAGGAAATGAAAGTTCTAGAAAGGGTGGTGTGGAGGGTCAGTCGCACCAGCTCCTCCCCTGGTAGCACCCAGGTGGCCCAGGAAACATCACCGAGTGCCAAGCCAGCCCCCAGAACAGCATAGCGTGGCTGATCTCAAGAACGGTAAGGACAAAGTGCAGAACAGCCGGAGGTGGGTGGCCACAGAGCACACCTTACCAGGACCCTGGATTGGGGCAGGCTGTCACAGAGGGGTTGTGTGCCTTTGGCAAGGTCTCTAACATTTCTGGGCATGTGTCTCCATCCACAGGCCCCAAAGTTAGGTTTCTGGCTGACTCCCAAGGGCCTGCCGTCCAGGGCTGCCCCTCAGCTGCCCTGTACGTGCAGAGCCCAGGGTGGGCTGTGGTGTCGGACAGGCCTCTGCAGTGTGGCCTGGGGAAGACAAATCCTGGGATGTTCATGTCCAGCTGGAGAGGTCACACCCGCCTGGGAGGGAAGCAAAGGCCAGCAGTCCATGTGGGGGCTGAGAGTGAGGGCCCCATGTGGGACACGGGTGGGCACTGAGTCTGAACGCTGTGGTCGAGGTCAGCATTTCAGTAGCAGGGGCTCAGCCCAGGCAGCCAGGCGCCTAGGTCTTACAGGAGGCTTTATGTGTCTGCCACTCTCCTTACCTCTAAAACTGCACTTCAGAATGCATTGTTTTTCTTGTCAGCCAAAAAACCCAAAACACCTTATGGGAGGTAGTATTGCCTCCGCCCTGCCCGGGGGAGGCCATTTGTGACCGTGCACAAGCACAGGCACACCTGTGTTCCGCAGCGGTGAGCTCACAGCACACAAGTGCTGGGCACAGAGCAGGTGTGGCTGCCTCACCTCACATGGTTCAGAGCCCAGCTGGCAGAACGTCCTGCAGAAGTGGTGGCTAGGCAGGGGGCGCCAGGACACAGACCTGCCCTGGGAAGCAGCCGAGGCTCCAGGGAGACATGCAGCCTGCCTCTGGCGCCAGGCAGGCCCTGGGGGCATATGAGAAGATGGGCCTGTGGGTCAGGAGTTAGATCGATGATGGCGGTCACAATAAAGACGGCCCAAGGAGGGGAGTCGTGAGGGAGCAGACGACACAGACAGGAGGAACTAGCAGGCCAGCCGGCAGTGTGCATTCTGCTAGGCAGGGAGGAGCAGGCTTTATTGGGGGGTAGAAGGGTGCGGAGCAAGCATCCCCGCACAGGGTGGATTGAGGAGATCAGAGAGGAGGCAGCACCCAGCCAGAAAGCAGCAGTGACAGGGGCAGAGAAGAGACATGTCCACTGGCCAGCTGACAGAGGCTGTCGGTGAGCCAGGAGGAGAGGAAGAGCAAGGAGGCTGTCCATAGCCTGTGGACAGGTGAGGGCGAGTCCCAGGTGAGGGAGAGCTGGGGACGTGCAGACCCAGCAGAGACAGGCTGTGCATGTGTCAGGCCTTCACAGAGGCCGTGCTCTACCCAAGGTGAGTTTCTCAGCATCTAGAAAGAACCAGAGAGCTCACCTGCTTCCTAGGGGCCAGATGGCATGGGAGTGGGGTGAGGACACTGTTGTGACACTGAGTCAGCATGTATGAAGCAAAGCTTGAGGGTGGAGAGCAGGTCCCTAGAGGCAGGCTGTAGCCGCAAGACAGTGCTAGGGTAGGGCTCCATAGGGGCATCTGAGCCTGAGACCCCTGGCCAGGGAGATGCAACGGCCCGACTTCCCTTCTCTTCAGATCAGACCTTACTGAGTTAGACTGGACAGTGCTCTTGACATTTCAGTTTCAAAACAACACTTTGCAGCAGGCATTTGACTAGCAGCTCCTGAGTGACAGGCAGGGGGACCTGGTAACAGCTGAATCCCTAGCCCCTGGTGAGGCCAGTGCTCTGAAGTGGCCCACTTTAACATCAACGTTTTCAAGATCTGAGACAGGCTTCTTGCAGGGAGCCCCCATCGGTGAGGGCAGGGCCTCCCGCCGCCTGGCCCTGGCGCTCGCCCGCCTCCGTCCGGCTCGAAGGGTTCTCACTCTGGCCCCCTGACTCCCTCGCAGGAGACGGCTCTTCCAGAAGCGCTGAGCTGAAGAGACGATGTGAGGACCTGGAGACCCAGCTGAAGGCCAAGGAGGACGAGAACAGGCAGCTGCTGGAGGAGCTGGGGCAGAAGAGTGCCCTGATGGCAGTGCTGGAGAACACCCTCAAGGAGCGGGAGAAGAAGTACCTGGAGGAGCTGAAGGTGAAGAGCCACAAGCTGAGCCTGCTGTCGGCCGAGCTGGAGCAGCGTGCCAGCACCGTGGCGTACCTGACCGCGCAGCTGCACGCTGCCAAGAAGAGGCTCCTGAGCTCCAGTGGCACCTCGGACGCCAGCCCAGGTGGAGGCACCCCACTGGCCAGCTACAAGCCTGCACCCCCCAAAGACAAGCTGCCCGAGACACCGCGCCGCCGCATGAAGAAGAGCCTCTCCACCCCGCTGCACCCCGAGTTCGAGGAGGTCTACAGACTGGGGGCCGAGAGCCGCAAACTCCTCCTGCGCGAGCCTGTGGACGCCATGCCCGACCCCACCCCGTTCCTGCTGGCCCGGGAGGCGGCCGAGGTCCAGCTCATCAAGGAGCGGCCGCTGGTCATCCCGCCCATTGCCTCGGACCGCGCGGCAGGCGGGCAGAACAGCCCAGCCCGCGAGAAGCCGCACAAGGCCCATGTCGGGGTGGCCCATCGCATCCACCATGCCAGCTCCCCACAGCCCCAGCCCGAGGTGGAGACGCTGGCCGTGGACCAGGTGAACGGAGGCAAGGCAGTGCGGAAGCACTCAGGGACGGACAGAACTGTGTGACTATGGCCTGCACTGTCCATGCACCATGAGCACCACAGGGAACCCCACCGTACCTTTTTCTTTACCTCCCACGCATGCCAAATCGTTTTCAGACCTGTCCACCAACTCTCCTGCTCCTCCTGCCCCATGCTGCAGACGCCACAATACGACCGTGTCCCTGCTGCAGAATGCATAATCTACTAACGCTGTGGCCACCACCCACGTGCCCAGCCGCTTGCTTCCAAGCCCAATCCGTGTCGTCCAGGCGCACTCGTGGACAGGCACCGGCCACAGGATGCACACTGCACCACGTCCTCAGAGCAGACGGGCACGCGCCTGAGTGTACAGCCAGCCACGCACAGCAACCTCGACCACCCTCCAGGGCAGCCTGTGGAGCAGCCGCTCCCTCTGGAGTCCCTGCACCTCTCTCCTCCTCCCCCGGGCGGCACTTGTCACCGAGCAGCTGTATGTAGATGTCCAAAGGAACTAAATAAGATGACGTTGCTCTTCATGTCACCACAACCTGAATGTGTGTTCATATTTTTTGTTAGTCTTACCCAAAATGTTCCAGATCCCAACAAACTTTATTTTCTAAACCTGCCTTCCTTCTGTTCTGTGTCTTTTATTAAACCACCTGGGGGAGGGCCGGGAGGGAGCCCAGGTCGGGGAGAGAGCGCCCATGGTTAAGGACAGCCATCCTGCTGCCTGGTGCCAGTCCCTAGAGTTCTGGAGAAGCCACTTTTGCCTTTCGTCCAACTAGCTGTCAGCCACCCCTCCCCTGGTGAAAAAGCAAAGCTTCTCCAGCTGGGCCTGGAGCCAGCCTCTTGGGCCCAGAAGGAAGGGGCACCAATGGCCACTGGTCCTGGAGGTGCTAAGTCTGCACCCAGCCGTGCACAGACCCAGTGGGTTGGGCAAGGAGCTCAACAGCCCCACAGACCCAGCAGGCAAGAGGGCGCTGGAGGGGGGAGATGGCCGCAGGTGACTGGCCGTCACACACTGGGTGTCATGTGCATCAGCTCACGGGGGCACTGCCTGACCCTCAATAGCTTCAGCCCTCTGGGCTGACACCTCTGAGAGGAGCCCCTGCTTGGACAGAAGCCCCTGTGGGAGTCAAATGAGGGGCTAACTCTGGCTCTTAGGGTGGACTTTCTCAATACAGAGAATCCTTTAAAAAGCAATTTGGGGCTGGGGCAGGGGCTCGGGGGTGGAGCATTTGCCTAGCCCGTGAGGCCCTGGGCTCAATCCATAGCACTGCATATAAATAAAGGTCCATTGGCAACTAAAAACAAATATGTATATATTTTTTAAAAGCAATTTAAAAAATACAACCATTGAGTTAATTTAATGGAAAAAGATTCAAATACTGATTTTAAATGAAAGGAAAATCAGGGTCATCCTCCCTGCCCCCAAGGCCCCCCAAGGAACGACAGGACTGAGGGCTCTTCAGGGAGCAGCAGCGCTCAAGACTAGAACTCACGCATTGCCCTGGTTTCCTTCACCCCAAGGTTAGTCGCTATTCAGGGTGAGGCAGACCCCCTGCAGCACCCAGTGAGAAATGTGCCTGGTGGTAAAGAGGTCGGCCTCGAAGACCAGGCCGACCCCCATGGCGTTCCTTCTCATGGAGGTGGTGTAGACAGGCGTCCGGAAGGTGTTCTGCAAGGGAAGGGCAGGTGAGCAGTCGTGGAGGAGGAAGCTCAGGGCTGGAGAGAGGTTCAAAGCTGGGACCTGGCCCAGGCCACATAGGGGCTCTTGCAACCCAACCAATGCAACTACTTCCTGCCTCAGTGTCTGCAGAATTTCACAGGAAGGGAGGAAGGTGTCCCCACACCTCAGGTCTGAACTGCAGCCTGACACCTGTGCCCGTGGCTGTTATCAGGTCCCCAAGGCTTCCCCAACCCCACAGAGGTTTCCAAAGGCCTGACTGTGGAAAGCACCTCATCTACCCCCAGGTCAGACGGGAAGGTGCTGGAGAAGTAGGAAGGCTTCACCTGCAGCTTCAGGCGGTGCACCTCAATGGGGATGATCTTCAGGATGGGCAGGTCCACAACCAGCACCTTGGGTTTGCTCTTGATCAGACATCCCCTTTCTATGTCCCAGTCAGCACCTTCTAGGTATAGTCCCGAGACAAAGCACCCTGGAGACAGTAGGGACAGGCCCAGATAAACAAGGAGGCCTCCGCCACCCTGCCAGTGGCCACTCCAGTGGTCATGCAGGTGGAACAGGCACACAACCTCTGCCCCGCCTCCTCACACATGCCTGGAACACAGCCAGGCCTTTCTCCGTCACTTCTGCCCTGCCTGCCTGCCTTTGTAAGAGGAACAGTGGGCCACAAGGGAGTGGGCACAGGGTGGGCACGCAGCCTCAGACCACCATGGGTGCTCAGGCTGCAGAGTTGAGTAGCACCTCGTCAGAGCTGGCAATCCAGCTCCTGGTGAGCCACAACGGCCAGGGAGCCACAGAGAAAGTGCTCTCTGGGGTGGCAGGCACATGAAGAAGACAATCCTTTGGCCCCAGAGAGTGGCAGCCAGATACATGCCTTGCCTCTGAGCCCTGGCTGGGCTTCTGCCGCTGCCACCTAGGAGCTGCACCTTAAACCCCTCTCATGAAGCGGCAAGCGGGGTTCACTCCTTACAGTTAAATGGCCTCTGGCCAAGGCCCCAGGGAAATGTGATCTCAGCTATTCTTTTCATAGCAGTACTCAATGTCTTAGGGATCTGAAATCATGGTATAATATAATGGTTCCAACAGTTAGCCCATACTGCCCTCTGGCTCCCCCCGTCCCTGGCCCCCTGGAGGTTTACAGGGAAGCCACCCAGTGACCTTTGCAAGAACTAATTCTGACCTAGGAGCTCATTTCCCACAGGCTAGCATCGCATCCAGGCCTCCCCTGACATTAGCTCCACGGCTCTCAGGGACACAGGTACTGGCCCTCCTGGGCGGCAGGAAAGGGCACACGGACACAGCGATTTTTAAACATGGCCAGCCCATCGTGCCCCACACTGCAACTGCCCTTTGAATTCTGGGTGGCTCTGGGGGAGAAACCCCAAATAAGAGGCCAAGACTCCCTAACAAGCCAACCGTACCTTGTCCTGCCCGCTCATTCACCTCTTCTGCATCTTGGAACTTGGTCACTTGTGTGAACAGGGTGGACCGGTCCAGCGGCCAGCCATTCTTCCGGCAGGTGGCCTGCACCAGGGCTGTGAGGTAGGACTCTGGGATTTGTAGTCCTGACAGCCACATCACAGGGGGCTCACCCTCATTGACCTGGAGAGAAAAAGGCAAGTGGTAGGAGCCAGGGCCACTGTCAGACGCCAGGGTCAGAGCTGGTCATGGAGGGTCAGCACAAGATAAAAGATGTATTCCACCTTGGCAGCAAATTGGTGGTGCTGGCTTTGGTGGCCCACTGGGGAAAGGAGCTGGACCATCACGTTCCAGGTGGGTTCAAACAGAGCCACAGAAGGACCCAATCAATCTCCAGTAAGGTTCTCATCATCTTCAGGTGGGGAGCTCCAAGCCCAGGCACCATTACAGGCCACTGATGTTTGACCACATGAAAACCTAAAACTCTTCTGTGGAAAGGGTGCCACAGTCAAAGTCAAAAGGCTCTGGATGAGCTGGAGGAGCACGTGCAACCTGGCACCCAGAGGCCAACTCCTCTGATCCACAAGGAGCCCTTCAACACCAGCGGAAAAGATGGAGTCCTCAGGAACAGCACAACTGAGAACCAAAACACAGCCCAAGAAAAATAAACGCAGACTGTGCAGAAACTCGTAAGATACACTCAGCCCACCACAGCTAGAGAAATGCAGAACAAGACAATCCACAGCAGTTTTCACCTGTCAGGGAGGCAGAGACCCAAAATATAGGTGGCTTCCCCTCGTCTAGAAAACCTCCTGACCACCAAAACCTGAAGGCACAGTCCTCAACCCTTCCCCCCGCTGGAATGGACTCGTGAATACACTGGTGTGAGCATTCACAGACGTGCGCGCCAGCATGTTGCACAAACACACCACCAGAAGCACATGGGAAGTGACCACCTTGACACCCATCGGAAGGAGAGCGGATGCCAAATATCTGTGAGGCGTGATGCCTCAGTTCCCAAAAAGAGCCAGTGGGATTAGGGTGTGCTGGGCCAGAACGAGGCTCGAGGCTCATCCAAGACAGGGTGCCCAAGCGAGCAAGGGATGCTTCAGAGTCAAAGACAACGCAGGAAAAGAGCCCCACGTGCTTGTGGGACCCAAGGACATTCCTGTGGCAATATTAACTCCTGCAGAGGTTGCTTCTGGGGACAAGGGTGGGAGGCGGCTGAGGGAGGCAGGGTGGCTCCCACTTACCCACAGCGTGTACTGGCTGAACCGCCGCAGGAAATAGATCATCCAGTTCCCCAGGGACTTCAAGGTGTCCGGGGCCAGCTTCCTCCAGATATTAGGGATATGCCCAATAAAAAGAGACCTGGCGACATCATCTAGCTCATTGCTCATCCCGACCTCTCCAGCCAGGGCCTGTTGCGGAATCGAGAGCAACAGGCAGACTGCAGCAGAGATGCAGGAGCTGCAGGCCAACATCTGGGCACACGGGGAGCAGTGCTCACCCTCTGAAGCTCCGCCAGAGACTTGCTCATCCTCGTCACGAGCTTGTTGAAGCGCCCCAGCTCCTGCAAGAGCACCACCGCGGTGGGCGTGATCCCTACACCCAGGTACTTCCGGATCTGGTCCAAGTCAAACACCTTGGGCATCTTGTTTTGGATGTCCTTGGCCACCTGGCTGATGTAATCGTCGCGGCTGATGCCACTGCTGGATTCCCCTAAAAACCAGGACACGTTTAGGAAAGCGAGCCATCTGGGTGGAGGAAGGCACGTCCCAAGCCCCCTAGTTCTTGGGAAGGCATCAGCCATGTGGAGAAGCTAAAAAAAAACAACCAGGAGCCCCGAGCAGACGCCCAGGCCCTGACCAAGTTAAGGAACCCCCAGAGCTCACTTACCCGTCTGTGGCTGCAGCTCCAGCAGGTGGGCCCACATGTCCCGAGCCGCCTGTGTGTAATACCCAATCTCGGCATTGGAATGAAGGCCAAACACCTCAGGTGTGTTGGCAAGCGGGAGCGCCTCGATGGCTTCTGGAACCCCAGAGAACGGAGGTGTACTGTCACCTGCCCTTGGTTCCCAAGGGCCCACAGCACCCAAGTTTCCAGACGAGCAAGACTAATTTCCACGACTGAATGGGCCATGTGTTTTTAAGTAAAAATTCCAAACCAGCGGGCACAGAAGTTCTCTGTTACAGAAATGAGCTGTGAGCTTCCCAGGGCCGCTCTGTCCTTCCGGGTGGAATCAGTGACTGCCTCTGCAGGCTAGGAAAGGCCCTCTGGGCTCCTAACAGGCTGAACAGACCCCACCTGACCAGCCAGGATGCCCCACCCCTGTCCTGGTCCGAAAAGCCACCAAGACGACCTTAGGAATGACAACTGTTGGAATTTAGGGTCTCCCCAAAAAGCTTTAAAAATAGCTTTCATATCTGAGAAATCTCACCAACAAATTTATCCTTCACATCACCAACAGGGATTTTGTAGTCCACCTCCTTGTTCCGGAAGAAGTGGAAGGGCTGGAAAGTGTCAAAAATGAAGTCTCCCAGGTACTCGTCCATGTAGGTGGTCAGAATGCGGCGGTCAAAGCTGTCGATGGCGCGTCCTCCATACATGACCTGCGGCCAGAGCCCGTGAGCTTGGGGGATGCACACCTCACTGCTGCACCTGGGCTCCTGGCTCCAGGGGCCACTGGCTTGCCAGAGTGAAGACCCACTCGGCCCTGTGAGTCTCCTGCCAGCCCGGCCCCTGTGCAGCTCCAGCCCATGGGTGCAGAGGGTTTGTCTGCAAGACGTGCAGTACCCCCTGACTTCCCAAGGGGGGGGCATCCTCAGGAAGGGCTGGACCAGTATGTCCCTGACAGAGTCCCCAACGCACATCAGACAAACAGGGAAAAAAAGAAAGCAGCCACTGTGTCTTCAGCATTGGGGCCACTGTCTGAACCAAGTACAGACCACCAAGACAGCTTCCCAGCCACTCCTGGAGGGCCATGGTTTCCAGAGCCCAGAGCCCAGGACGAAGGTGCCCGTGCTGTGCCCAGGTGTGGCTAGCAGAGCACTGCTGACTCCTTGAGGAAGCCTGGCATGAGCCCCGGGCCATGAATCTAGCTCAGGAAACCCCCACGTGACTGGAGGTCACCGAAGACAGAACAGCTTGGTGGCGAGTGGGGGTATTTCACCAGGACCTTAGGGGAGGGGAGCAGAAGCAGGAAGGGATTATCCAGGGCTCCCGGCTGCTTCCCCAGGAGCTCCTACCTCCCCGATCAGGTACTTGAGGCTGCCCCAAGGGATCCGAGGGTCCTGCTGCTGGAAGGCTTTTGTTAAGTATGTGTTCAGAATTTCCATGCAGACCTTGAGAGAAAAGGAACAGGCGGTCACAGTAAACCAACAAGGCCTCGAACAGAGCTCAGACGGCTGAACAGCCCGCGTGGGCCAGCCTGGGAGCAGGGGCAGGAGCCGCAGCCCCGCACGCTTGCCTGGAAGTCAGACTCGTTGAAGTCGTAGGACACGTTCCAGCCGATCTTCCCGAACTTCCTCCTCTCCTGCACCACGGCGTGGAAGAAGGCCAGCACGTAGACCAGGGGCTTGAAGGCCGTGTGCGGGCACTGCTCCAGCATCTCGGGCGAGATCTTGAAGTACGTTGCCCGCATGTTCAGTTTGAGCCCATTGGGTGGCTCCGTGACAACCTGCAGAAAGGACGAGGAGGCAGACCTAGACGGAAGTCATGGACCCGTGGACGCAGCTCTGAAGAGGGGGCAAGCCAGAGGTCATGGCTTGTCCTCCTCCCCTCACAGCAAGTCCCTCGTCCAGGGCCCAGGCGGAGAAGGTGCAGGACAGGAGCTGGTGGAGAAGCCCACCCCACTCCCCCCGAACCCCAGATCCTCAGCTGTCAGAATGAAAGTTAGGTCTTCCCTCCACCTGCCCCAGAAAGGGAGATGACGAGACCTCACTGAGAATAAATCCACCAGGTGCATAAACCACCAAGACCTCCCGCCACTGCTGGGCCCTGCAGGCTGCAGTGGTCTGTCCTCAGAGATACAGGGGAGCTTCAGGACACGTGAGGCTCGTGACAGCCACCAGACACCACCAGAGCACTTGCAGGGTGGGTCAGGGAGGCCGGTCACAAGCCCCACCTCCAGCACTTCCTCTGGAGAGGCAGAGATGGGGCCAGAGATGGGGCACCCAAGCACCCCCCAGCAGACGGGCAGCCCTCTGCCTGTCCTGCAGACCTTTAAGGACTTCTGCAGGATCCCAATGGGGAAGTCCCTGGTGGGGTCAGTGGTGAGCCACAAGCGGAAGTCTGGGTGGGGCTTGGTGATCCTCTCCAGGGACTTCTCCAGCTCTTTCAGCCACTTGACCAGAAGGTGGCAGTTCTGCAGCATCAGCCACTGCCCACGAGCCACCGCTGTCTCCAGCAGCTGCAGGGCCACCTGCACAGAGGGAGTGGGAGGGGAGGGTGGTCGTCCCAGAGCCACCAACTCTGCCCACAGGCAAGAGGTGCCCACTCCACAGAGGCCAGCGGAGCCAGCGATACCAGAGCAGCTGTTGGAGACTCTATCTCCTTGGGGTTTCCTGCAGCCACAGCCTGCGGGTCAGTGAGCGCCCGCCTAGCCCTCATGGCCTCCCCGGCCACAGAGCGCCAGCTTCCCATACAGCTGCACCTGGAACTCCCTGAGCAGGCGCCAAGCTCCACCACCCGCCAAGATGGGCATGGCCCTGGGTAGAGAACAACCCCAGAGCTTCCCAGGAGGAATTCAGAGGGAAAGCAAGCCCCCCACTCAATAAAATCTTGGTTTTTGAAATGACTTCAAACTGACGTGAGGGCTGACCTTAAAATCGCTTCCACTGGTGGGTGGTGCCCACGGCTCCTGACACTGTCACCTCACAAGGGCGGCCAGCAGCAGAAACATTTGCTAGAGCCTCGCAGACAGACCACAGCAGAGCTGGGACCTCATGTGTGACCACCATGCTCACCCTCCAGCTCCGCCCCATGCTGCACTGTACTTATGGGGCAAGATCTAACTGGGTGTGATGTGGTACAGGTCCCAGCAAAGACTGAAGCAAAGCAAGCTCAAGGCCCCGAGGACTGGCAGCCATGTCCCTGCTCCATCCTGCCCAGTGCGATCCTGGGCGCGGCACCCCTCACCCACTTCCTTAGCCAGGCATCACAACAATCCTGAACCCCAGGGGTCATGGCAGGGATCCAGGGAGAGAATGAGTGTGAGGAGGCTCTGACAACAGCAGAGGGCAGGGTCTCTTAAGGAGGCAGGATTGCAGCTATTCATGTGGTCACCTTCCAGCACTCCATCTCTGCCCTATGGTGGGAAACCATCAACCCAGGTGCGGAGGGGGCTCTCAGCTTACATCTCAGCTTACATCCCTAAAGGAGGCCAGGATCTCACCTAAACTGCCCTTGTCCCTACCAACCACAGATTACCTTTTCTTGACCTTGACCCATTGCGAGAAATTTGAGGCGGTTTCCTCCAAAACCAGTCCTCTCGGCTAGTTTCATGAGGTCGCTGGCAGGGTCGGAGCCAGGACTCAGGATAAACACAATGGGCGACATGGGCGTGCTCTGCTCAAAAATACTTTCAAAGCTGATCATCGGGGGCTGCACATACCTGGGGAAAGAAACGAAATTGAAAAACCCTCCTGGAGGGCAGCCCAGGGCCAGGGTTCACCCATCTGATCAGTGCCATCTCTCCCAGAGTCCAGAACCTTCTGACTATTGCATGGTCCTGGTTTGAGAATCTAGTTTTTACAAGCGTCTCATGGTGGATGGTAAACTCCTGGGGACAGGGGCTTCCCCGGCTCCCATTAGCACAGGCCATGTGCATGTCCTGCCTACCAGGTACACATGCTCCTGGCACAAAACCCGAGACTGCGGTCAACAGTTCCACAGGCAGGCCCACATCTGGATGGCTTATTTTTCTTTTTTTAATTAGTTGCTGCTATATGGTTTGGATACAGTCTCTCCCCTAAAGTTTCACGTGCTAGAAGCTTGGCCCCCAGTGTGACGTTATTTTTGAGGCTGTGGATGCTCAAGAGGTGGAAGCTCCTTCCAGGAGGTCAGGTCACGGACACCACCTCTGGAGGGGGTGAACATAGTTCTCCTTGCAGGAACCAGGCACTTCTCACAAGAGGGCCTGTTGTAAAGTGAGGTCCCCCATATGCTTGGGTCCATTACCATGTGGCTGGGTCCCCTCCTGCCTGTTTCTCGTCGTGACACAGTCAAAGAGGCTGCTGCAAGATGCAGATGCGATGCCATTTGGACTTTCCAGACCCCAGAGCCAAATCAATCTCTGTTCTTTGTACATTACCCAGAATCTAGTATTTTGTTACAACAATTCAAAATAGTGAGTTGCCAACACAGAAAGAAGGGGAGATTCATGTTTAAAAAAAATCTGAATTTCTAGCTCCTTTCAGAGATTTAAAGTTTCAAATCACTCAGCCCCATTGCCACCTGCTATGGACAGGAGCTCAGGGCAGCTGCCCCTGTGGCCCGGACTTGACTCCAGTTTGCCCCAGTGCCCCCAACCCCACCTCATCCCTCATTCCCACAGCCCGTGGGACACAAGGGCACAGCTACACCTGCAACCTGGAGGGATCTGTCTGGCGCCACGCTCAGCTTGGAGCTGTTTGTCTAGTATGGTGCCACCAGACGCGTTAGCCACTGAGCACCTAGAAGGTAGCTATCCCCTGACATGTGCTGTGGCGAGTTCACCCAGGATTTTGAAGAATAAATGCCTCTCCAAAGCCTATAAAAATCTCAATGAGGTTTATATTGATTTCATGAAAAGTTAATGCTTTAATATATTCAGTTATGCGTACTACTCATATGTCGTTAGTCATTAATTAAAAATAAAATATCAAAATTTCATCTGTTTCTGTCCAAGTGTGGCTACTGGAAAATCAGAAGTGAAGAGTACAGCGGTGTTTGTCTGGAGCAGCCCTGTCCTGGCAAGACCCTCAGCTACTGCGCACAGACCAGGCTCACAGATCTCTGCTTCCTGGGAGTCCAGGTAGAGGCGATACCAGACATCCCAGCCACAAGAAGGACCACAGAAACAGAAGACACACTTACTTCTCCCCCATGATTATGGTCACATAGTCTGTCACCGCCCGATACACCCGGTCCACACGGAAACAGCGCAGAATAAGCAACTTCTGGAAAGGAGTGATGCGTTTATCGTAATTCAAGGGAAATGGGAACTGCTCTAGCGAGTCCAAGTCGTACCACTGGGAAAAGCAAGAAAAAAAAATCATTATGACATCAACTCAGAAATGACGTAGGCCACCATTTCCATGAGAGGGCCACATCTTTTTTTTTTTTTAATTTTTTAGTTGTAGTTGGACACAATACCTTTATTTTATTTATTTTTATGTGGTGCTGAGGATCGAACCCAGGGCCTTGCATGTGGCTAGGCGAGTGCTCTACCGCTGAGCCACAACCCAGGCCACCACATCCCATCTTGAGCTTTAATTTTCTAAATCAGAACTGTGAACATCAGAAAGGGAGGAACCAGGTTTCCTTCCCTGTGGTTTTCCTGGTGCCCAACCAGGGATGCGGTACCTGGAAGATGCTCAGTAAGTGTCTCCTGGATGGACAAATGGATGGATGGAGGGAGGGATGGGTGGGTGGATGGAAAAATGGATGAATGGAGGAATGGGTGGATGGACAGCAGAATGGATGGATGGAGGGATGGGTGGATGGACAGATGGACAAATGGATGGACGGATGAATGGACAGACAGATGGACAGCAGATGGATGGATGGTCCTTCTACCCAGCTAACTGAATTGAACAAAGGAGTTTCACCCTGGAGTGAGTGGGCATGGATTACACTCTGAATGGGGTTTTCAAAGGAAATTCTCACTCCCAAGGGGCAGGTATGGTCAGCTGGAGGTTGCTGGCAGGTGGAAAAGGGGAGAGAAGATGTGGGCTCACCTCTTGCCAGAGGGTGATATTATCCTCCACGTCACCAGGAAGCTGCCCAAACTTATTAGAAAACATTTCTGATAGAAGAATGACGTCCTCCCACCCCTGGTCGGACAGCCACGGGCAGGGCTTCTTCCTCTGGCTCTTCTCCAGGGAGATGTTTCCTGAGATGAGAAGAGAAGCGAATGCCCTGGTGCTGCCCATGCCCAGCAGGCGGCTCAGCAGCTGGGTTCCTCTGGCTTAGGGGGAAAGTCTGCTTCCCAAGGAGGCAGGGTGGGTGTCCCCGACACCAACAGCACAACAGCATTGCTGCGCCCCCAGCCCCCAGGCAGGGCGGATGCTGTGAATGAGCCACAGCCACTTCAGAGACCGGAGTTACCAGCAGGAGCATTTAAGAGGCAGCGAGCGGGTGGTGATGGCACCTGTTATAACCAAGGAGCCCTGCGAGCCATGCTGCCGAGGAGAGACTGGGAAAAATGAAGACAGGCGAATCATTACCTTTTAAAAAGAAATCCAATTCTTCCTGGGGGATTTTTCCCTCGGCTTGCTCTATCTTGATGGTCATGTTGAAGGAAAAGAGTAACTTGTGCTTCTCGAACAGCCCTGCAGAGAGACGCCACAAAGGGGGCTTCTAAACCACCTGGGCAAATGCGGGAGTCGGGGCGGACCCTGGGCCTGCAGGGCCTGAGGGGCGACTCTCTGGCTCTTCACAGAGAACATCTGCCGACCTGTCCCAGAGACACAGGCTGAAATACTCACAGATGGATGGGCCCAGTAGGAAGCTGAGGGTCAAAACAGCCCTGGCTGGAGGGGGTGTGGGAGAACCCTTAAATGATTCTACTTTTTAGATTCAAAATTTTCCATGACAAAAAGTTTTTAAAAATTAGGAGGTGAAAATCAGGAATGCCACTTTGGAAAAGAGTTTAGCAGTTCCTTAAAAAGCTAAGCAGAGCTACCACGTGACCCAGTACTCCCACTCCTAGGTATACACAAAATCTAGAGAATTCAACACATGTTCAGGCTGGGAGTGCAGCTCAGGGTAGAACACGGGACACTCATAACACACAAACACACACACACACAGGTTCACACAGAAATGTGAATGTGAATTCCACAGCAGCATTATCCTAAGAGCTAAAAACCACGAATAGCCCATATGTCCATCCACCAACGAACGGACACAAAATGCACCCTACCCAGACAAGAGGACAAGCATTCAGCCACAGGAAGAGTGGATCCCGGTACGGACTTCCAAGTGGACACACCCTGAAACTGTGCTCCGTGAAGAAAGGAGAGCCACCCGATGTGTTCTGTTGATGTGAAATGCCCACCAGAAGCAAATCCACGGGCTCAGAAGGTAGGTCAGGGGCAGCAGGGTTAGGGGAGAAGTGGGTGGCGAGGGGCAGAGGTCTCATTTCTGGGCTGATGGAGTAGACAGTGGCCATGGCCACACAACTGTGAATCCAAAACAGACTGTGGATTCCTCCTAGGGCATGAATCACGGCTCTCTAAAGGGCTGCTCCAGACACTGGCCTCGGTAGGTCTCAGTAGGTGAAGTGTCCGCACACCTGCCCCGGGCAGTGGGGGAGCCTCGCTCACCTGTGCAGCCGTAGTTGTAGATGTTGAAGGTCAAGGTGTCCATGATGTTCTTGAGCCTCTTCATGAGGATAGAATCTGGCAGTGATTTCTTCAGGGACAACCCAAAGACCTCCAGGAAGGCGCTCAGGGAGTACTGGTACATGGAGTTCACCAGCGCCATCTCGGACAGCACGAAGAACAGGATGGCTCCCCTCCTGGCGGCCGGCCGGTAGCCGTCCCGCAGCCTGTCGATGTCCAGGGCTGTCTTCTCCGCCAGCTTGAGCTTGTCTGACACCTGAGAAAAAGCCCGAGTTATCCTGGACACAGCCAGGAAGACCCAGAGGACAGGGCAGGGCAGGGGAGGGGACGGCAGAGAGGACCATGCAGTGCTCGTGGAGCCCACAGGGGCCCAGGGTGTCCGCTCTCCTGGGAGACCTGGTGGGCGTCCGTAATTGAATGGCCGACTAGAGCCCCCGGTTACAGCTGCTGGCTTCCACTTGGAGACTCGCTGCCCCCTTCATTCCACTGGAGGACTCCACCCCAACTCCACCCCGGGTTGTTTTGGGTGCTTTGGTGACTCTCAGGACATTCAGGACAGGAACAGGAAAAGATCCCACTTATGCCCCTGGACTTAAACCAGGGCAGACATGAGGCCACACTCATGTGAGGCCAAAGCTGGCAGAGAGAGGAGACCAGTCCAGGGGTGAAGAAGGAGGGTCGGTGGCTCTGCCCTGCCTGACTCTTCTGCTTCCTGAGCTGATGACCCTGCTCTTGACGCAGGCCAGGTGGAGCCAGGTTTCTCCCGCTCTCCACTGGAGGGTCCCTGGGGCACCTTCATGATCCCCCTCCCTGCAGCACACCCTGATAGCGGAGCCCCTCCTCATCAGCCAAATCCTCAGAAGAGTCAGAGCCAGAACCTGCTGAGTGCTCAGAGCCCTCCCAGCTTGGACCGGCCCCTCCACAGCCAGTGGCGCGCACCTCCATGGCCTTGGACTTGGTGTCCTCCAGGGTCTGCACCAGCTCCACGTTATCCAGCATGTTCCCAGTGGAGGTGGCCAGCTCCCGGAGGAGGGAATCCTCCAGGTCCTTCAGCAGGTTCTTGTTCTCACTCGTCTCCTGGATGAGATGCTCCCGCTGCTCCTCCAGCTCGCGCCTCTCGAAGGCCACCAGCACGCTCAGCAGCTGGTCCTCCAGGCCCTTCAGTGTGACTGTGGGGACAGGGAGTGGCCCTCACGTCTGCACCCAGCTCCAGGCCTGCAGCACCTCTCCCATGAGAGCCCAGGGCAGGTCTGAGACACAAGGATGCAATGGCTCCCCGCCCAGCACAGAGGCCACCTCTCCTCCTCCAGGTGAGAATACCTGACTCCCAAAGGCCTGGGGCCTTCCAGGTGTCGCCCACCCGAGAGCTAACCCTGAAGATGTGCTTATGAAGGAACTGTCCAGGGTCACCAGCGAAGGGCAGCCCAGGAAGGCCTAGAGGGGACTGGTCTCAGCGGGAACCCCCTAACCTCACCAGGCTCCCTCTGCTCTTACCGGTGTAGTTGATGACCATGGCCTTTCCAAACACCGATGGGCTGTACCTGGGGTTGGCCAGCTTGGTGTTCAGGTAGAGCCTGAAGTTGGAGTCGTAGTCGACCTCCTTGTCCCCCAGGATGATGAACTGCCGCCCCTGCGTATACTTGATGTTTTTTTCTAGGACATTGTCAATCACAGGGTCGATGTACTCATCCACATCATGGAAAAGAAAAGGGGTCCCGTACTTGATGGACATCTCCAGCTGTTTCAGGAAGTCGGAGTCGTTGAAGGAGGCCACCTAGAAGACAGGGGCAGGAGCTGAGAGCCGCACGCCTGCCCTTGCCAACTGTGAGGCCAAACGCTGCGCAGGGAGTGGCTACACCCAGAAATGGAGGAGCCAGGGGCGGCAGGAAGAATCAGGAGGGAGCAAAGACCAGAAAGATAAGGACACAGGAAAGCCGAAAGCCATTAACTTGATCGTGAGTTCAGCAGGACATGTCGGGCCCGGGGACCCTAGTCCTGGGTGCACACCCAGGGAACCCAGGATACTCGTCCCTGGGCACAAACGTGCACAGCGGCCTTGTTCAGGAGCCTCAAAGCAGAACAGCCCAGGGCTTTTCAGTGGATGGATGATAAACCAACACAGCATGTCCACCCTGTGGAGGGACTCAGCCGTGGGACAGGCAAAGCACTGTCACAGGGGCAACATGGAGGAACCTCCAGGACACCAGGAGACCAGTACTGCAGGAGCCCCTCACACGACAGGGGCACAAGAGGCGAATCCACAGAGGGAGACACCATCATGGTCACCAGGGCCTGGTGGGGCCAGGGCAGGGGAGGGTTCAGCGGGGCCATCACCAGGGGATGCAGCATTTTCTCTCATGGTGACAAGTCTTCCAAGGCTGACCGGAAACTGTCATGCAACTCTGTCAATGCACCAAGCCCACCAGGCTGCACCCTTTACGTGGGTGAATGGTGAGGTGCGTGGGTTCCACCTCGGTCAAGCTGCTGCTCCCACTCCACCTGCGATCACGACCCCACCCAGGCTCTAAAAAGCAGCGAGGGAGTGTTGAGGGCCCATCCCAGGAACGCACGGGTGGGCAGTGGAGGGCAGCCACACCAGGCCAGGGGGGCAGCGTCTCACTTGGCCTGGGTCGGGGGTGGGGCGGGGTGGGGCGGGCCCAGGGACCAGGCCTACCCGCAGGTTGTTCCTCTCCTCCTTCCTCTTGATCCAGTTGAGCGCCTGCTGCTGGGGGTCGATGCAGAGGGGGAAGCGGCTGGCCCGGGTGGTGAGGATGCCATTCTGCACGGAGAGCTCATCGGGGGGCAGGCCCTGGGAGCCCCACCTGAGAGGGATGGCCAGAGGACGACTGACCTCTCCCACCACACTGTGACCCGATGGCTAACGGAGATGGGATGAACCTTCCAGAACCCATCTACTGACCCTCAGGCTGCTCAAGCTTCCTCAGAAAGCTGCCGTCCCCACCCAGGCAGACCCTAGCCTGATCCCCTCCAGCCCAGGGGCACCCCACACCTGCTGATCTCAACGTCATCTGTGAGCAGATTCTCTAGTCGGAAAGGCTGGCTCAGGGGGATCTCCCGCCTCAGGATGTCGCTTTGCCACACCTGATTGACCATCTCGTCCCGGAACTCCCAGGTGAAGGCGCCCTCATAGCTCAGGAAGGCCGCGCACAGCAGACAGTCCCCCAGCAGCTTCACCCGCCGGTGCTTGAGCTCCTCCAGGTCTTTCAGCCACCTGGTGGGAGAGGAGGCTGCTCTGAGGGCTCCCCTCCCGCCACCATCCCAAGAACAGTCTGCGGACTCCTCTAGATATTCCAGAGTGCGTGATAAGTCATTCTAGACTATGGTTTCCCTGAGGTTAAGGTTTAGGAGAGGAAGATGCTCATTACCTGATGTGACGCACTGAGCTATGCTACCACACTCCACATAGACGTACAAATCTGTGTGTCAACTTCAACAAACATGTTTGCTAGAACAGGAGGAGGAGGAGGAGATCGTTTAAAATCAGAATGATAAACAGATGCATTTTTCGACTTTCATCTCATGCAAGAAGATTCCAAAGAGGAGCAGATAAATGAAGAGTGAACCTCAGTTCTCCACAACTAAAGAGGCACTAAGAACAACTACAAGAACATTCCAGAAGGACCCACTCAACAGGGCCAGCCAGAGGGAAAGATTTTTAGGGAGATTCTTTTCTCCTATAAAGGGAGCTTGCCAGCGTTTCCCTGCTCAGCCCACCGGCATTTTGAAAGGCAGGTTTAATTCCAGGACCCTGCACAGCTCGAGCTCCAGCAGGGGCTCAGTAAACCTTAGTGGGACTCTTTAATCTCAACCTGTTTACCAGGTGGTAATCCCACTGCTTCAAACCCCTTAATCCAAGACAGTACTAAGGCCAGCACAGTCAAGAGCTCAGGTCCTACCTGGCAAGAGAGTTCTACCCAGGATCCAAGAGAGCAATCGCTCCACTTGGCCTCTTACAGTCAGTACCCAGAGTCTTACAGGTTTTAGGGATACTGGAAATTGTTTCCCACAAGCAGAAAATAGTTTCCAGTGCTTTCTACGTCACACTTATAGATGCCAGATTAGAAACAATCATCCTGTCTCATGGAAAAGCATGGCCAGTCTCACCCACAAATATCAAACAGCCCCACCCACTTCAGATTGAGCCTAGAACCGACAACAGCTGTACCCTTAAAAATTACCTCTGCAGTGACAGAGGTGGGCCCCTCTTCTCATGTCCTTTAGAGGCACCCAGGGGTTAAAGGTCACCAAGAAGTCCACATACCCTAAACCTTGGACAGCTGCTGGATGCAATAGTTTTCTCCAGGTCTCTGCCCTGCACCAGCTCCTTCAATCCTTAGTGGTGACTCCATAAACGGCCCTCAGTACCCAGTGAGAGCTGTCTACAAAACGGCCCTCGGCCACCTCAACCATGACAACCACAAAACAACTCATCACGTGGTTTTTCCGATGGAAACACAAGGTGAAAGGGAGAATCCACAGGGAAGGGGGTGGTGCCCACCAAGTCCCGTGGGGCCCTGCTCGTCAGGTGAGACAGATGCGCAGGCTGACCTGACATTTTCTGATCCTAGACCAGAGATGAGTTTGTCCGCGGCAATCAGCCGCCTCTCCATGATCTCGGCTTCCTCCTGGAGCTTCTGCTTCTCGAGGATGGCGGCCTCGTACTTGGCCCCCAGCGCTTCCAGTTCTCTCTGGATCGCAGCCAACTCATTCTGGATCTTTTCCAGTTCCCGTTTAGTGAGGTAGAAATTCCGCTCCAGCCGGGCCACCTAAGTGAAGACAAACTGCAGGTCATCTCAAGGGACCATGGGAGGCAGTGGTCAGAGGGTTGCGGACCTGGGCGGTGTCCACACAGCACTCCTTAGTAGTTCTAACCTATGACTATGCTACGTTCAGACGTGAGGCTTCTTTTCTGAGTTACCCCCTCAAATGCCATCTGCAAAAGCTCTATATCCCTTGGCAAAATGACATCCTGTACCCAGGACAGCAGATGGCTGGATCTTCATGGGTACTGAAGTCATAGTGAGAGGATACTGTGGTTCTGAGTCAAAAACTCAAAAGAATACACTGGGAACCAGACTGGGCTTACTAGTGGTCCTAAGTTTTCTGAGTAAAAAAAAATCTGCGTTAGAAAGCACTGTCAAACTAGGACTCAAAACGAAGAGCTCGGCCTGATCTCGTTGTTTCTAGGGTTCCACATGTTACTTCACTCCAGTTGTTCTCAACTGGGCTGATATTATCCCCCCAAACACGGCAACATCCAGAGACATTTCTGGATGTCATAGCCTGGGGGCAAGGCCAGGGACAGCACTACACATCTATGAAGCACAAGGTGGCCCCTAAAGAGCGAGCTGGCCCTCCCCCAAAGCCCAGAGCCCAGGCTGAGGAGCTCTGCTCCGCCCTGAACAGTGACTCGGACACCTTCCTCCCACACATTTGGCAGGAAATTGGAAGACCTTCCAGAGCCGGCCGTGTCCACTCCTGCGACGTCTAAGCAAGCTGGATTTCAGGGTCACCATGTACTGGGGGAAATGTTCACAGGTTTCCGAATCTGCCAGAACTCTCCCAGCAAAGCTGAGGCTACGTCAATCCTGACTCTAAGACGTTGTCGACGGTGGTGACCGGTCTCACACTGATCTCACACTGGCGGAGGGGCCGTTACCTTTTCTCTCTTGGGCTTGATCTCCCTGAAGACATCACAGTAGCCCATGACGGCCTCCACGAACTTGAGCATCCCCAGACCAGCTTTGCTCACAGCCTCCATTTCCTCAATCGTGGTATTGAGGGTCTTCAAGAGGCCTAAAGTCAAAGACCCCAACCCCACAGGCTTAGCGTTGGGGAAAACAAAACCAGAAATGAGCCTATTGACAAAGGAAGGGCAACTGGCTCCTTATTCCTTGATGACACTGGAGCTGAACCCAGGCAGCTCCATGGGACATGTGGGGGACCGGCAAAAATGAGTCTCACACACATGGCGTTTAAGATGTGTGGGGGGGGCACAGCCACTGCTGTTGGGATGTACCTGGACCCAGGGGCCTCCGGGTGACACCCAGGAGCCTGGGAACCAGCGTGTCAAGGGGTCTCATGACTGAGCACACGGTGGCTAGGCACAGGCAGCTGACTGGGACTCGGGGGCCACTCTGGCCTCCACCTGCACCTCACCCCAGGTCCTCTCCCCGATTGGAAGCCACTCACTCGGGATCAGGCAGAGGGTACACTTGGGATTGGACACTCACTGCTCTTGTCTGTGTCTGGTTGCTTTTGTTTCTAAGGGGGTGAAAAGGAGCCCTTGGCGTTGGGCCTGAGGGGACCGTGACAGTATGAACCTGCACTGCTTTTTGCACAGTTGTCCTTCCACCTAACCGAGCGCGAGAGCCGAGCGCCTGGCAGGGGCAGGAGTCAGCCCAAGGGAACTCGGTGTCTGTGAACCAAGGCACAGTGCTGGCTCTGGGAGACGTTGTCTCCTCCCCACTGCCTATTCTGAGGGGTCCATGGAGACTTTACTGGGGGGAGTCAAGTGCACCGTGTGCACTGATGGGACACACAGAGGACAGGCTGGGCCAGTCCCAGCAAGATTGTTTCCTGCTGCTCAACCAGACAGGCAGGGGCCATCAGCTTCCTCTCTCCCTGCCGTTTTCCTCTGGGGACAGTCAGTAGGCTGTCCACCTGCAGGACAGTGGTGACCCTCTGATCTCAGGGAAGGCCTGCCCCTGGTAAGCCCCCTGCCCCGCTGCCCGTCCTCTGTAGGGTGGGGGCAGCCCTAGCTGGCCGCACGTCCCCACACTCACCCTTGATGCTTTTAACCTGGCTCTGGGAAATGGAGTCGAAGTCGAGCTCCATCAGAGACCGCAGGAAGTTGGGGTCGGACATCATGCCCTTGGCGGTCTTCCAGTTGAGCTCCTTGTAGCCCTTTATGATGAGGATGCACTCACACACCGTCTGCACCTGCTTCGGGGGCTTGGCAAAGGACCTGGCGGGGACGGGAGTGTGTGTGGGTCTCATGGGGGTGTGGCTGGGTCTGGCCGGTGCTCACTCCAGGAATGAGTCTGAGAAGCCAAGGACACCAGGTCCCCCCCCCACAGCTCCTGGGTGGGAGCTCTAAGGGCAGGGACAGGCCCCCTGTCAGGTTGGATAAGGCTCCTGGAACCCAACCGAGCCTCAGAATCATGGGGGTGGGGACAGGCGTTAAAATACCAACCCAGGCCACTCTGTGCAGCCAGGTCCATAGGTTAGAGCAGAGTCTGGGAACCTGCCTTTTAATTACACCCCCGTGACTACTTAGATTAAGTGGTGGCTGCATCACTACTGTCTTTATCACCATCAACACCATCATCTTCCCGTTTACTAGGTAAGAAACAGACTGTGGGCACTGGACCACCCCGTGTTCACACAGCTGGGCTGGAGCTGGGCCCACGCTTTGGCTCCTCCAGGATTTGGCCCTCATTGACGTCTATGGCCTCAATAGACTACCTGCTTCTCCAACACCAGGCGCCCTGAGTCCCCCAGAGAACCAGAGCCCAAAGAAACAAGAGACAGAACAGCATTGGTGCAAAGCTCCAGCAGGGCCCAGCAGGCCACAGGGTAACTTGCTGGTGCCAGGGCCACCAGGCAGCTGCAGAAGGTGCTGATCTCCAGACAAAGCTGTGAGGAGACAGCAAGAGGAGTGGGACGAAGGAGCCCAGGAGGGGAGAGGGAGGAGCAGGAGCCCAGGAGGGGAGAGGGACGAGCAGAAGCCCAGGAGGGGAGAGGGACGAGCAGGAGGGGCATGGGCCTCAGGAGGGCCTGGAAACAAGGTGTGGCCTGGCAGGTGCCCAGACTCCAGTGTGGTGCTCCAGGAGGCAACCCCAAGTAGGCGGGGGACAGAGGGAGAGCTAGAGGGGGGCCAACCTGACCAGAGAGCAGACTGGAGACCCCATCCTGGCAAAGCCCCCTCCCAGACCTTGCAGATAGGCCGGGACAGAGGGGTACGGGCTCAAGGACAAGCCAGGGCAAGTGTGGGGCAGGGAAGGGGCAAACAAAAGTCCAGCTCTCAGCCCGTGATTACAGTGATGGCCCTGAGTCACCAGAGAAGGGGTTGATTCTGCTAGCGTTTGCTGCTTACAAAAGCAGGGGACACTGCCAGCTGGCTTTGAGAGGTCTCCTCCAGGCCTGGTGAGAGCCAACCCTGGGCCACTGCTCCCAGTAACCAGGGAGGCAAGGACCAGCAAGATGTTTCCAGACATAAGATGGAAAGAGCTGTGGCCCAAGTGGCCAGGTCCTGAGCCCGTGGGCGAGTCAGGGCCCAGCCAGAGGCCTCAGCGTGCCAGCCAACACAGTGGGGACGTGGAACCAGGCCCTTCCAGCTCTAGACTCTGAGTCAGTGAGGTGCCAGGTGGCTGAGATGTCTGAAAGGCTGAGGCTGCAGATCAGAGTAGGATTCCCTTCTTCCTCCAAAACAAACTCGGGGATGGGGGATATAAGACTATTGCTGCCCTCCTGAAGAAAGAACCATCGCAAACCCCACTCCCCATATCCCTCTACACTACCCCAGGCTCGCCAGCCACCTGCTTTTCCCTGAGCCAAGCTCTCACCGCCTTGGAGGGCGCCCCCTGGAGCCAGGAGCACAGACTGCAGGCTCCTGTGGCCAGGCGGGACTGCCTGGCCCAATGCCACCAGCCCCAGGGCCTGTTCAGGGTGGCAGGAATTGGATCCAATGACTACGGAATAAATGGAAGGAAGAAAAGCACAATCATAAGCCAGCGACAAAGGGCACCTTTATACTCCAACAGCAGAGAAACATCCACTTCCAATCTCCATTGCTCCTCGTCTTCCTGGCTTAACGTTTAATATTTCTACAAAGGGGATTGAGCATTATGGACAGGAAGTGCCCTCCAAGGAATTAAGGTTATGAAATTGTCAAGATGTAAGTGCTGGCCCATCAGGCTTGCCATCCCAAAGACCTAACAAAGGCCAGACTGCAGTCATGGGGGATGGAGGGCTGGATTCAAACTCACACAGGACCCCGGCAAACAAACAAACAAAAAACCCAAATAGATCAAAAAATTTTAAATGAAATAAACTGAACCATAAAGGTACAGAAAGAAACTGTGCTTTGTGTCACCATCTGACAAGAGCAAGGCATTTTAACTGACAGGATATTAAAAGGAACAATATAGAATACTGCCACATACACAGCAAAAACAAACACACACACAAACCTTGTTAATAAAATCAAACAGCCAAGACAAACTAGAAGATATCTGCACTCACTGTATGAGTGGATAGCAAATCCCTGTCATACAAAATGCCATTTGGGGGCTGAGGGCTAGCCCAGGGGCAGAGCAGGTGCCTAGCTTTCAAGGCCCTGGACTCCATCTCCAGCTCTGCAAAAAAGAGAAAGAAAAGCCCCTGGAAATGATTAAGAAGACAAAAGCAACAGTAATAACAACAACTTCACAGATAAACAGAACAAGAAACAGCATTTTCCACAATGAAAAAAAAAAAGGCCACCTCATGCTAGTTAGAACTACACCAATGCCACTCTCCACCTACAAAAGCAGCAGCAGAGATCCAATGTCAACAGCGCCCTCTGCTGGTGAGGGAAACAGGCCTCAGGCGGGCTGGGGAGGAGCAGGTCCCCCAGGGCCAGGCATTATGAACCACACCCTTGGACCCAGCACCAGAAACACAAGCCCCCCATGGGGGGCTTGCCCAGCACACGGCAAAGCAGCCAGGTTTGCTCTGCGTGAAGGCAAGGGACTGGAGGCCAGCTAAAGCCACAGCCACAGGGCCTGGCTGAGCAGACTGCCTGGCCCGACACAGGATGGGACAGTTTAAAATAGCAGGGTGTTCACCACATGCGCACCTGCAGCAGATCTCCAAAATGCAAGCAGAAGAACATGAATGGTGTGCTTTCATTTGTCCACCCTCACTCAAACCCTCAGACTCCAGCCAGGGGCTGAAGAGAGCCTCAAATATCAGGTAGCCCGGGAAGCTGCTGGGCTGGGCTGCAGCACGCCGATGTGACATTGGAACAGGACAATGGCTAAAGCTGTGCTGGCACTGCTTAGGTGCCCAGCCCGGTCTGAGGATTCTTCACACACTAGCGCCTTTTATCCTCACAACCGCCCTGACTCATCGGGGATGACTGTCATCGTCCATATTTTACAAGTGAGGAAGCAAGCACAGAGAGGTTAGATGACGAGCTGAAGGTCACAGGGCCTTAGACAACAAGCTGAAGGTCATGAAGCTGGTAAGAGGCAGAGCCATGCAGGACTGTATTCCGTGCTCTAATAGCTCTTTTTTTTTTTTTTTAATTTTTACCATTACAGGGACAGAACCCAGGGGCTCACACATGCCAGGCAAGTGCTCTATTTTTTTTTCCAAATACCTTATTAGTTGTTGACCTTTATTTTTTCATATGTGGTGCTAAGAATCAAACCCAGTGCCTCACACATGCCAGGCAAATGCTCTACCACTCAGCCCCAGCCCCAGCCCTCCACAATAGCACTTCAAACCATCACTCCCTTTAGGTCTTTCGGCCATCGGCCACTTTTAGCTCTCTCAGGCACGAGGCCTGTCTAACTCAGGGATGCATCAAGTTCTCCACGTGACCCCAGGGACCCCCCCCTCCCCTGCCCTCAATCAGGGGGACACTGCCTTCCCTGCCCCTCCTCTCTAGATGCCCTTCAGCGTCCTTCCCAGCTCTCTAAGCTGCTGCTGGGAGCCGCCCATACCGTGTAGCCAGAGGTGGGGTGTTTTCCTTGAAAATGCAGTTGACTGTCCCTCCTATCACCTGGCCCACACACAGCCCCACCTTGTCCTGGCACCTCCATCTGCCACCCAGCAGGGACATTTATAGCACCCACCCTAAAGCTCCCATCAGCACCACACTCTGCAGAACACTGGAGGGATGACTTGTTGGTCACATGGCAGCAACTCTGGTGTCACTCAGGTCCCCTGTGCAGCAGGGACTGAGTTCCTGTTCAAGTTCCCATACAGGAGAAGGGCCCAACCTTTTGTGAGATCCGCATGAGACACACAGGGCACAGGGACACAGGAGCGGCACAGGAGTAGGAATAAGGTGAGACCGACTATCGACCTGGAAGCAGGAGCCTCTCTGGGTGGGCAAAGGGGGCAGCTAGGCCTGATCCTCCTGGGGCTTTCAACTTATCAACCAAGTCCATGCATGGCCCTGCAGAGACCAGGCTACACAGGGGAAGCTCACCTGCCCACCCCCACTGGCCACTCCTCCTGATAGCAGGTGACAGGAGTGGTTTACAGAATGTCTGGGGGCCATGACAGTGACCCACTCCCCACACTGCTTTTTTTTTTTTAGTTGTTGGGCTTGGGCTGGGGCTCAGTTATAGAGCATTCGCCTAGCATGTGTGAAGCCCTGGGTTCGATCCTCAGTGCCACATAAAAATAAATAAATAAAATAAAGGTATTGTGTCTGCCTACAACTAAAAAAAAATTTTTAATAATAAAAAACATTTTTTAGTTGTTGATGGACCTTTATTTTATTCATTTATGTATATGCGGTGCTGAGACTTACACCCAGGGCCTCACACATGCTAGGCAAGCGCTGTACCACTGAGCCCCAGCCCCAGCCCTCCCAGTGCTTCTCTATAGAAATGGATGGGGGCTAAGGCAAGGCCTCCTGCTGTTTCCGCAGGGTGCTGGCACCCTGGCCTGTTTAGAGCACACACTGGCTTTTGCAGAGGACAGAGAAGCACCGTTCTATCCCTGCGAGGAGCACCGTTCTACCCCTGCCTCCTCACAGCCCTGCTGAGCCCAGCCTCCCTGGTGAGCTGACCTGGGTTCAAGGCCAGCAGGCATGGCTTCCTGGGTTGGGGGCCAGGGTGGCCACCTCACCTCCAGGCCTCCCTTCTGTCTGTAAATGTGGGCAGTGACAGTCCCTGTGTACAGAGCTCAGCACTGCAGCTGGCACCTGTGGGCACCAGCAGAAGCAAAGGGGCGGCCACAGCACACCTGGGGCCCCCGTTACCTGATCTCCGTCACGTCCGACTTATCCAGCTTCTGTAGCTCCAGCTTGGCGGCCTCCAGGATGGGCATGACCTCGGCAAGGGCTGTCTCGGCCTCCGTCTTCTCCACCGCGATGATCTTATTCTGCTCCTCTATCTCGATGGCCTTCTCCTCCGCCAGCTTCTTCTTCTCCTCCGCTGCAGGGCAGCGAGGCTGTGAGCAGCTGAGCCTCAAGTTCTGAGCCACACGGGGCTCAAGGGAGCTCTGGCCAGCATGACAGCCGCCGGCCTTGCCGGTGGGACAGAGTCCTCAACATGCGGGGTCTGGAGACCTAGTGGCTTCTCCAACTCTTCCTCCCTCCACTGGCCCACCCAAGTCCACCCACTCTGTACCATGGCAGGTCACACACCTACCCCTGCCTGGACAGGGTCGGCTGAGGACCCAGTGCTGCCTGAGATCTCTCTCTCTCTCATGTCTCATATTCACTCAGAGCCAGGCCAGCAGCCATCCCCTCTAGGAGGGCTGCCCTCTGTCATCTCACGCTGACTGCTGGCCTCCCAACACTGACCACGGTCAGAACCTTCGTCCAATCACCAGAGCATTTACTGTCTGCTGCCTCCAGGACGCACACACCTTCCCGGGCCTGGAACCCAGTCACTGGCCCACAGGAGGTATAGTGGGGTAAACAGTGTTCCCCCAAAAGTCAGGTCCATGGGAACCCCAGGAAAGGACCTTATTTGGAAATAATGTAATTAGTTAAGATGAGGTTACCCTGGGCTAGGGAAGCTCAGGTGACAGGTGTCCTTCAAGAAGTTTAGGCCTCACATTTGACACATGTATTGAATTACCTCCATGTTGCCATAAGTCTGTACAATTTTATATGTCAAATTTTTTCTTTTAAATTAAAGCCATGGGGGGGTTGTGGCTCAGTGGCAGAGCGCTTGCCTAGCATGCACGAGGCACCCAGCACCACATAAACAAACTATAATATAAACAAAATAAAGGTACTGTGTCCATCCACAACTAAAAATTTTTTAAAAATTAATTAAAGCCACGTGCAGACCCACCAAGAGGAAGGTCACAGGGTGAAGGAGGCAGCCTAGGCTGGTGATCTCCAGGCTGCGGCCTGCTGAGGACCACCTACAAGCAAGCAGTGGGAACAGGCCGGTCCCCAGGTGGCCCCGCACTTGCCTACGGCGGTGTTGGTGGAGATCTCCTCCAGCAGGGCCTCGCAGGCAGCTGACTTCTCAGCCAGCACGACCCTCTGCTCAGCCAGCTTCTGGTTCAGCTCGTCCAGCTGGATGGTGGCCTCCTTCAGCTTGTCCAGCCCGCCCTCCAGGCGCTTGCACTGAGCTGGGGACAGATGGCACACGTTCACTGTCCCCACGCCTGCTCCCTGTGCCCCAGGCTCGCCTTCTGTGGCCTCCCTGAGGTTCATCCAACTTGGGTTCATCAGGGGGAACCATTCGCTTGTCACATAGTGTCACTATGTTCCAGTCCCTCCTGCACGGGCACGGCATGGGCCCAAATGAACTCGGGAAGAGGAGACCTGGATCCCTACACCTGAGCATTGCGACATCAGGCGACCAGCCATCCCCAAGCCTTACCTATGTTAAACTGAGTCTTCTCATCCAGCAACTTTGAGTACGTATTAATAAAATCCAGGTAATTCTTAGGCGTCACATAGTTGCTGCGCCTCAGTTTCTGGAGAAATTGTTTGCTGAATTCACCAACGGACTCATGGACCAAGACCACGTGTTCCACCAGGTCTTCTATATTTTCTCCTGGGATCATGGGATTAGCCCCTGGAGAGGGAGGACAGGCAACGCTGCCTCTCAGTGAGAGGATGGCTCCCAGTGAGCCCAGCCTGGAATCACCCGGCCCAGAGGCCCGCTGTGGCCCAGGCGTGAGCCCCAACGCAGGGCTCTGCAGGTCCACCAAGGCTCACGGCAATGCTGGGGCAGGCAGCACATAGCCACAACAGGCTGACGGCACCACAACAGGGTGAGCCTCAGAGAAAGAAAAAGAAGGCCACCCTGAAAGGACGGACATGGACATGGCGGGATTCCATAATCCACAAAGGCGGGCGGTTGTGCTGATGGGAGGAGGGAGGGAGTCTGCATTTAGAGCAGTTAGGAGGGTGACGAGTTCTAGAAATGGGTCCTGTGATGGCTGTGTAGCCCTATGACTGTTACAAATGCCACAAGTGCACTTAAAAGTTGGCAAAATGGAAAAGCTTATGTTAGATATATTTTCCAAAATAAAAAAAATGATTTAAAAATGTAATTTTAAAAAAAATAGAAAGAAAAGAGCAATTATAATGAGTGGGTGGCTCTTCTGGACCACTGAACCAGGCTCCAGGAACATGCCTCAAACAGAGAGCCACCCCTCTTCCCTGGGCGCCGTGGCAGCACGCAGCGGGGAGCACACCACACCTGTCCTGCTCGATGCTCCCCAGGGAGCAACCTCTTCCAGCCAGGTGAGCTACTCAGCCCTTCTCTGCTGGATACCCAGCGTGCGGACCTACTGGGCAAAAGGCAGCCTTCCTGTCAACCTGCTAGAAGAATCACTGCAAGAAGCATCCTCTTGAAGACAGAATACACCTCTCGTTCAAGCAAAGGGAGGAGAGTGGACAAAAACATCAGCTGTCGAGGTTCTGCAGACCCAACCTTGGGTTATATCAGGGGTACTGCCTGCAGGAAAGATGCAGCCTGACAAATATCCACTTTGGGGCATAGTCATCTCGATACCAGGAAACACATTCTAAGGAAAACAATTCTAAGCAAATTCTAGGCAGCATTATTAAAGACACTGAATGCTGAAAGCAAGCCCAAGTGATAACACTTGAGAATGACTAACACACTTAAGAAAACCAGGGTGCACTACATCAGGGTGCTCATCTACAGCCCAGAAGGGAAATCTGGCCCACTTCCTGCTTTTTAAATAAAGTTTTATTGGAACACAGCCATGGCCATTCATTTGCATATTGTCTATAATGGCATCCACCATATAATTGTAGATTTGAGTAGTTGCAACAGAGGTAAATATTTTCCATCTGGACCCCTGCCGAAGTAGCTTGCTGGCCCCTGAGTCATATCTTAAGACTCATGCTCTTGGCCCCTTCCCAGAAAAAAAAAAAAAAAGACCTGCATTATGACGGAAGCTATGATCTCTGCTTGCATAGAATGACTATTTATTTATTTATTGGATACATATTTATAAGGCTGAAACTATTTTGAGGTCACTCGGTGGAATTTGACATAAATCTGTTCAAGGTGGGTCTAGAGAAAAAGATTTTCCCCTGAAGTTCCACTGACATACATGCTTTCTTATTCAAGGAGTACAATTGCTGTCCAGGGCACAGGTGCTGGAGGGAGTCGAGGCTCACCCACAGCTTGCCCCACGGCCCTTGGGCAACCTCTGGGTTGGAGGTCAGCACACTTTCTCCATCAAGAGCCAAACAGGGACACCTGGTCTCAGTTGCAACTCCTGGCCCTTGCAATTGTGGCATCAAAACAGCCATAGAGGGCTGGGCTGTGGCTCAGTGGTAGAGCGCTTGCCTAGCATGTGTGAGGCCCTGGATTCCATCCTCAGCACCACATGTAAATAAATAAATAAATAAATAAAAGGTATATATATATATAAAACAGCCATAGACAACATGTGGATTAATGCATGAGTCCGTGTGCTCACAAAGCTGCGCCCATACAGCAGTAGGCCACACTGGCCACAGGCCATGGCTTGTCAATTCCCAAGCTAGATGCTACTTAATCAATTTCCAATCCAAACTCTTCTGTAAGTCTCCTGAAATCCCTTGGGACTGAAACACAAGGACAATCTAACAATAAAAAAAGCATGTGTTCTTCATAAACTCTTCATAGAGTTTACAGCAAAGGAATCCATGGGGCTAAAGGTCAAGGTCAGAGGGGTGATGTAGAATGGCTTTGTGAGACCCATGACACAGTCCCCACAGTAGCTGGGACTTACCTAAAAATGATTTGGCGACTGCGTGCAGGGCTTGGGGAGGCCAGGGCATGAACCAGTCGATCCCAGTGTTATTCACCAGACCTTGGAGAGAGAGGGCAACCACTGCTCTGCACCCGAGACACAACTTCAGCTCGGTCTTCAGTTGCCACCAATGCACTGAACAAGCTGGGCGCATCCCAGCTGGGCTCATCCACAGCAGAGTGTCTTATTCTGACACTGGGCACTGCTGACCCTGGGGCCAGATAACCCTGACACAGGCACTGACTGGGCACTGTGCATGCTTACAGCATCCCTGGCTGCCACCCACTGGGTGCCAGCAGCATGCCACCTCCCCCTCGGTTCTGACAACTAGACATGTCTCCTGATCCTAATATCCCCGGGGAGCAGCACCTGCCCTCATTAGGAACCTGTGGCTAGGCAGGAACCCTTCCACAAGGCTGGTAAGACTGTCCCATGTGGGAGGGGACAAGGAGCCATCCTCCATGCACTGCCACATTGTTCCTGGGAGTGGGAGCACATCCTCAGGCCAGAAGAACATCACCCACTGCTGGTGGCCACTGCAAGGGGCCAGCCAGGCACATCCCACAGTGCAGGCCCTCGTTTCCACTGGAGGCCACGTCTTGTTGACTTGTTGGTGGAAGCTTGGGAGCAAATGGGCAACACACATAGCCCCAGGTACCTGGGAAATTCCTGCAGCGGGTCCTCAGTGTGTCCCCCACAGGGGACATGCCCAGGACGATGTGCAGATTATTTGCACTCTTGTTCACGAAGTACTGCCACACAGACTCCTTGGCTGGCCCCATGCCCTGCTTTAGGGCTTCCTGTCCAAGCTGGCTGAAAATGGTGTCCTTTTCCTCATCTGTGAACAGTGCAGGGACGATCCCTGCAGAACAGATTCGTGGGAGCTGGTTTTAAAGTCCCAGGGTCACTGCCTCTCTGTGCACCAGCTAAGATGGCAGAAGAACAGCATGGCGGAGAGAGCAGTGGGTCCCAACGCGGGGCACTAGGGCAGTGGGGCACTGGGGCATTGGACTCAGACCCCTGGCCCACTCGCCTGTGGGCAAAGCCCCTGAGCCTCCATCTACTCATCTGTGAAATGGGGGCGATGACACCTCCTGCTCACCCCAGAGGACTGCAGGGAGCTCCGGAGGCCACTGAGTGTGGAAGCCTTGTGTTCTCTAGAGCGGGAACACTCACCTGGGGCATCTGGCCATCTGGAGACACTTTCCCATGACTTGGGAAGAGGAGAGCCACCTGCCGCTAATAGGCAGGGGCCAGGGGTACCACAAAACACCCTAGGGTGGTCCCACAGCAGAGCTTCCCGGCCCCAAATGCCAACAGGGCTGTGCTGGGAGTCCCGAGGGCGGGACATCACCATTGGCACATTTCAAATGACACAACACACTGTTAATAAGCAGGTGATGTTAACACAGGGCCAAGGCCACTCACCTTTAAAGCCCCCGCCTCCCTCATCCCCTCCGACCTAGTCCCTAAGGGCAGCTAGAGGGACTCCTGCAGATCACAGATCTAGACCACATCAGGGCACCAGCCCATGAGGCCCCACACTGGGGGACCATCGCTGTACTCCTGCCACGGTGGCCCTTTCCCATCTGACTGTGGCACACAGACCCCTCTGCCTGAAAGGACTTTGCCAGCCCATAGCTGGTCACTACTCCCGTGGCAGGAGCATAGATGTCGTCCCCTGGTGATGCCCATCCTAATCTGGGACCAGTGGTGAGGTTTCCCCACTTCCTGCAATGCAGCCTCAAAGAGGTGTCTGGGTAAGGGTCTTGGGAGGGGGCAGGTCTCTGGATCAGCCAGGTGGTCCGACACATCACAGGGTCCTTATGAGAGAGACCAGCAGTTAGAATTGAGGTGACAGAGTGGAGCCTGGGCTGGTGTGATCAGGGACTGAGGCCAGCGGCAGCCTCCAGAATCCAGAAGAGAAGGAGACGGATTCTCAGGAACCCCTAGAAAGACCCCGTCCTTGCTGTGGCCCCACAAGACCCATCCCCAGCTCTGACTCCAGCCCTACGGCAGGAGAATCTACATTGTTTGAAGCCACAGCGGGAACTGGGGCTAAGTTGCTAGAGCAGCACGGGAAACAGACACACCAAGCTCAGGTCCCACGTCTCTGCACACTGGAGCCACCGGGGAAGGGGCTGGACCCCTCCTCATGGCACCTATTGTGACTTTAGTGGTGGCGCCATCTCTGTGTGCTTCTGTTGCTGATGTTAACCAGCCCCACCCCCCACACTGGACCCCAAACTTCAAGGAGGCCAGAGGCATGACTGCCCAGCGTCTAATCCTGCAGGGTAAATCCAAGTGGAGGATGGTCCCTGTCCCTGTAGAGCTGACCCCCATGACTTAAAACTCAACTACCAAAGCCCAGCAAGCACACATTCAAAATGGGCACATTTCTTTGTATGTCAAGTTTACATCCAAAGAAAAACCTACCCAAAACTGGCCTCTGGATAAGAGCAGGCCTACTGAAGCTTCTTGAGGGGCGGAGGGGGCGGTCTGAGGTTTCACTTGGAAACCCACCAAAACAGGAGGTGGGAGGAGAGGGGGCAAGGCGAGCACAGAGGGGCACTCCCCAGGGAACCTGGCCAGCATGCTGCCATGTCCCTAAAGCCTTCCTTCAGCCTCGTGCTGTGTGTGACATGTTTTATGGGACGGGTGGAGAAGACCTGCTAACACCGCAGGACAATGATGCCTAGAGTCAAGTGCCAACCTGACCCACAGTAAAGGCAGATCCTCCCTGGGAGCCATTTGGTCACACATCTGCGTGAACCTCAGCAGGCTAAGAGGTGGCCAAGATCGTGACTCAGGGTAGCAGTCTCCACCGTGGCCATGAGGCTGAAGCCCAAGCCCCTCCTCAGCCCCTTCTTAGCGGGGCACCTTTGGGTGAGTTGTCAGCAGTTTCCTGGTGACCAGCTCCTACAACTGATTACCACAAATTGCACACTTAAAACGATGAAGAAATTTACTCTCACATTTCTGGAGGCCTGAGAGCAGAGACCAAGGTGTCAGCAGGGCTGTGCTCCCACAGAAGGTTTTGGGGACCCTCCCTTGCCAGATTCTGGCATCCCTTGGCATGCGGCTGTCTCCATCCTAACAAGGCCTTTTCCTCTATATCCCAGTGATTCCTCTCCTTTCTCTTGTAAAAACAGCTGTCACTGAATTCAGGACCCATCCCAAATCCAGCGTATCATCTCAAGACTCTTCACTAATCACATCTGCAAAGACAGCTTTTCCTGACAAGGCCCGTTTACAGGTTCTGGGGTCTGGAGTCGGGATGACTTTTGAGGGGTCACTGCTCTACCTCTGGTGGCATCTCTGTACCTCTGTTTCCCCTTAATGGAGCCAGCCAGGTGTCTCCCTCCTGGGGACCCAGCAGTGCTGGGTAAGAAAGTACTTCCAACAGCCCCCAAGTACAGCAGACGCGCACCAGCTGGTCAGGGCAGGGCCACTGGGCAGCCAGACCCACCCCCAGGGGCTGTGGTGAGGAGCAGCCTGATGTGCCCATGAGGCCACCGGCCACGGGGTACCTGAAGTAAGCATGTTGTTGATGAGCTCCAGGAAGCCCTCCTCAGCCACGTGTGCGTCTGTGAACAGGAAGATCATCGTCTTGTTCTCCAGCCCCAGCTTCATGTAAAGGCTCTTCAGATCCTCCCGGAAGCTGTTCTCGGAGTAGCCTCGGCTCAGCAGGATCTCAAACACCTGGGGACACAGGGCAAAATCACCTGGGCTGGTAGCCTCCCTCCCCAGCCTCCTAAAGGAGGCCAGCACACAGGGAGAGCCTCTGAGTTTGCACGATGTCACTGCTGGGCTGTTGGCTAAGGGGGACGGAGGCAATGAGGACAGGTGACTTGGCCAGTCTCACAAAATGACCCAGAGCCAGAAGCGCAGGAGGCAGAAAGCCAAAGTACCCTGCTTTTTTTCTGGGGGGAGGTTCAGGGATTGAACCGAGAGGTGCTTAACCACTGTGCCACATCCCCATCCCTTTTTTGAGACAGGGTCTAGCTAAGATGCCCAGGTGGCCCAGAACTTGCGATCCTTCTGCCTCTCCTGCCTCAGCCTCCAAAGTTGCTGAATCACAGGCACACGCCACTACATCTGGCCACAGCACCCTGCCTTTGTCAAAGCACCATAAGTGTTCTGTGTACACACAGGAGCATGCGAAGGCACCGCCATGCAGAGAACATGCCTACGTTCAGGAGGCAGTGTGGGAAGGAGAAAGGCACAGAAAGGTCCCCAGAGTCACAGAGCAGTGGACAGCCAGACACAGGCAGGTGGGAAGGGTAGGCAGGGAGGCCAGCAAGAAAGGGCAGGAAAGGGGCACAGCCGGGGCGGCCCAAGCAGCAAGTGTGGACACTGTCTGAACTCTGCAACCAGTAGGTCCTCCACACACCTGAGGCGGCTGGCACTAAGGCCCAGGCAGAAGCAGGACTTGTATGTGAGCAGTGGCAGCTACTTGGAACCTGGTGGGGTTCCCAGCCTCAGGAGGGCTCGGTCCCTACCTCAGGCCTCCTCACCCACCCCCGGCCACACACACCCACAGTCACAGTCACTCCACACCTGTGATCACACACACTCCACCATTCCATGCACACCCTCTCATGCACACAGGTTCACACACGCACTTTCACACCCAAACACACTGTCCCAGACACATGCCACACACAGGCACACTTCCACACTGGCGCACGCACAGTCACACACCAGTCACACAAACTCAAATAGCAAGCGTGACTTCCAGCTGACCAACACTTACTCCGCAGTTCTGTCCAGCACCTGCCTTCCACCCGCCAGCTCCTTGCTCACTGGGGTGCCCACCCACTGGAACCCATGGCCATCCGCCTCGGCCTCCACGGCCCCAGCCCACTCTACACACCCTCGTCTTCTCCTGAGTCCCGTCCCTCAATATCCCTTCTGCGGTCCTTCCCAGGCGGCCTCAGAGGAAGACCTCAGAGTTGCCAGACAGTCCCCTGTGGGAGTTGGAAGATTCTGAATGGTGGGGAGAAGCAGGAGCCCTGGGACCCTGCTGGTGGGAATGCAAATCAGCCTAGCCACTGCAGAACAGTGTGGCGGCTCCTGCAAGGGTGAGCCCCAGAGCCACCACGTGACCCAGCAGTGCCACCCCATCCTCCTTAAGAAGCCCCGAGAGCAAGGGAAACATAGGTCCACCCAGAGATTCCCACGTGGACATTTATAGCATTATCCACAGCGGCCAAGAGGCAGAACAGCCCAGAGGTCCATGGGTGAGGGGACACGTGGACAAATGCAGTGTGTCCACACAGGGACCAGGATTTGGCCAAAACAAGAACGTCACCCAGATGCAGGCCACACTTGGTAAGCCCTGCAGCTGCCACGGCCGCCACATACAGTGCTATGCTACGCATGTGACAGTCCAGGCAGGGTCGTCCACAGACTTGGGGGAGGGTGGGGTGATGGCAGCTGCGGGCACAGGGCTTTCTTAGAAGTGGTGGGAATGCTCTAAAGGAGTCCAGGGTGATGGCTGCTCACATCTGAATGACAAGAAGCACCGATCTGCACACAGAGCGCGTGGATAACACGGCCCTGAGTTGTACTACAATAAAGCTGTTTTTAAAGAGAGAGTTTCTAAGATTGATGTAAAACTGCATGTGTTGCTGTGCGGCTGTGGTTGCCTGGCAAATGGCTGGCCCCTAACAGCAGCCCACCGAGGTCTGCCCAGGCCGGCCTCCCTGCGGCGGATGCACATTGGGATCTGCAGCAACTGCCTGCGTTTGGCTTTTGACCTTGACCCGACATCTTCTCCAATCTAAGAACAATACAATAGTTAGACGCTTTGGATATTCCGTTAAAATATGCCCAAAACAGGCAAGCGAGCAAAAACAAACCAACCCAACTCCCTACTCTGTGACAACGTTATGCTATACCAGGTGCAGGGCCCAGACCTGTAACCCCAGCAAATCGAGAGGCTGTGGCAGGAGGATCACAAGTTCCAGGCCAACCTGGACAACATAACAAGACTCAATCTCCAAATAAATAAACAAATAAATAAAAAAGGGCTGGGGCTGGGGCTCAGAGATTAAGCACCCCCAGACTCAATCCCCAGGACTAAAAAAAAATCACTTAGGATCTGCTGTAGGTGGTTCCAGTATCTGCAGGAACTCCCTCCCGGCTGTAGGGACTGGCAGGACCGGCCTTCCTGGAAGGGAGGTGGCCTCACCTCGTAGCCAGCCGTGAAGGCGGCCAGCCTTGCGAGCGACTGCTTCCCGGAGCCACCCTCGCCCACCAGCAGCGCGTGGCCACGGTCCATGCGGATGATGCGGTGTACTCGGGTCAAGTGCTCCAATGCGTCATCGAAGAGCACCAAGTTCATCCTGGTGTTGATCTCATTGTACTCCTCAAGAATTTCCTGAATTAAAAAAAAAATTTAAGGATCACTGTTTTTTAAGAGGTGAACTTTCTCCTTTTGTGCAGGACAGATTAAGGACGGAGGAAAGATTTTTCTTTCCTGAAAAATCATTGTACTAATTGAATCAGTTGGGCTCCCAGGACTGGATCCAGCTCTCAAATCCAGACTCCACCTTACCGGAGCTGGTCAGCCAGCGGTGAGCCAGGGCAGACCACAGGTGTGGGAGCCTCAGGGTCAGGCACCAGGCCCCTGGGGATGGAGCCACTGTCATACCAGTGCTCCAGGAGGAAGCAGACGGGGGCGAGAAGGAGCCCACCACACCTGGAACAGCGCTTTGGCAGCCTCGTAGTCCTGGATGTCCTCGTAGATACGTGTCTCCTCATGCAGAGCCATCCGGAAGTCCCCGAACAGGATGGGATCCCTCATCACTACCTCCTCATCCTCCTCAAAGTGCTCCAAAACCAAGTTTCCTATGTGATCTTGCACCTTAAAACGTAAGAAGGTTAAGGACCCACACTCAAGGACAGCAGTCCCGCACTGACTCATGTCAGGACAAGCTCCCACGCTGTCACCATCTGAGTGACCTGCCTTCCATTTTCTCCCTCGACAGCTACAGAGTACTTATGAGCCATCCCCCCACCCATCAGCTTTGACTGTTAGTGTCTGCCTTTTTGCCATTCTATATATTTTTTAAATGCGTTGTTTTCTCTGCGCGCACGTGGGCATGTGTGTGCGTGTGTGTGTTTGCATGTGTGTGTGTGTGTGACAAAGGCTTGGTCCTCCTCAGAGAGCAATTCTGTGGCTGGCCTTTGCATCTGCTGGCACATCCCCATGCACTAACCAGCTGCTTGTCTGTTTCGTTGATCAGCCGGTCATGGAAGACCCTCAGACACTCATTCCTCCAGACTCTCACCATCTGGGCCACTGTCTGGAACCTATGGAACATGGCGGAAGGGGCAAGTCAGCCTCGAGGGCCCCTGGAGAGGAGTGGGCCACCTGCCGCCGTTCCCAGTAGGATGCATGGGAGGCGGCTCGGGAGCTGCACCCTGGAGTGCCCTCTCTAGCCTCCCATTAGTGAAGTCTAACCAGGAGCTAATGGATGAAGTGCAAAGACTCCAGGTCACCATCCATAACTTGCCCTATCCGAGGGAAGAAAGGGCCCTCTCTCTATGCAGCATATGTGATGGAAAACTCCTAGCACTGCCCTGTTGCTGGAATGTCTGAATTTAGAATCAGCATAAGGGCCCCTGGCAGCTCCTGTATCTCAACTGGAAACAACTGGTCACATGAGCAAAAGGATTCGGGTGAATTCCAACTTCAGAGCTGAAGGTGGGTGGCAAAGCCATCCTACCCAAAGGGTCAGAGATACTTGTCCACCTGTCCAACCTCTGCTGTTGGTCCCACTGGTTTTCTGCCCAGGGGTTTGCAAAGAGCCCAGCTTTGACTCCAGCATTTGTCTCTATTCTTCACTTAACACAGCAAAGACGTTGGGAATTAACTGACACACTGGTTCTTCAAGTTCACTGACAAGCCCCCCCACCCCCATCTTAAGAGAATAAAAGAAACCGTCAAATTGGCAGGATATATCTTGTTAAGATCCAACAAACTAACCGCTGGGGGTTGGTGAGCACAAGGCCATTGAACACCCGGGAGAGATCACGGAGGTTGAAGATGTAATGGAACTTTGAAGGGGTGGGCGGCAGGTCCTGGACGATGTTCTTGTAGAGCGTCAGCGTGCAGGAGGTCAGCAGGCCACTCACTGCCACGATGTTCTCGTGAAAGTCCTGAGACAGGAAAAGCCCCCACCCCCGGGTGTCCATGAATGGGAGAGTGGACAAAGGAAAGAGTGTCACCCAGAGGGAATATTTAGCCATGAGAAGGAAGGGAGCCGTGAACACACACAGCTAACCAAGTGCAAGAAGCCAGATGACTCGATCCGTGTGAAACCCCCAGGACGGGCAAACCCACAGAGATGGGAGGTCGGTGGGTTTCCAGGGGTTGGCGGGTGGGGAAGGGTGGGCAGCTGCTGCAGTGTGAGATCAGGGTTCCCCTGGGGGAGAAGAGGCTGTGAAATCAGACACTGGGGTGGGGACGCCTATGTGCCACGAGTGTACAGAGTACCTCGGAATTCTGTGCTTTAAAGTGGCCACGGCAACGAATTTTACATAATGTGAATTTTGTCACATTTTTTTAGGAGGGAAGAGGTGAACAGACCAGAGAAGCTCATCATCTGACCTGCTTTTATGGCCTTGGGTTTCCATGTCCACCGGGAAGTCAATGAACTGTGAAACCAAAGACCCATGCCAGCCGCCCTGGGAGTTATCTGCCGGGCACACCTTTGGGAAAGGCATGAACTTGCCAGGTACTCAGGGTGGCCACGATATCTGCTGCTGCACAGCCTCACCTTACCCACCTGGCCCCAGGGCACAGGCCTAATGTCAGTAGGCAGGACTCCAGGTGGGTCCAAGGCACTTCAGCCTCTGCGGCCCCCCTTCTTGTACATTAAAATCACATTTTGTGACTGCATGGGTATAAAGGTGAATGTTTTTCTTCTGATTTTGAAACACAGTAAAACATCTTCTTGGTCCCCTGAATGCACTGCAGGCCCTTGGCTTGGGCCTGGTGTGTCTGATGTGTCAATCAGTCTGCATACATTTCTGCCCAACCGTGTCCCCCATTTGTACTTCTGATTTAAAGAGTTACCGCGGTGTGGCCTTTCAGGATGGAGAAGTAAATCAGGTGCAAGGACTCCTCTGAAGGGAACGGCACGTTGAAGGTGCTGAACAGTGAAAGGAACCTGGGGTCCACCTCGTTGCGGCCTCCTCCGGCTTTCCCCATGGCAGCGATGAAGCCGAGGTCCCGGATGTTCTTACAGTTCAGCTCCTTCCCACGGTCGTACAAGTAGCCTTTTTCCAGCAGCAGCTTCAGCAGGGCAATTGGCTGCTGGGTGCCATATTCATCCACCTTGATGATTTTTTTTAAGAGAAAAAAGAGAATAGCAGTATTTCAAGGTAGAGCTCCAAGAAGCCTGAGCGTCTGGACCAAAGCTTGGCCCTCCTCTCATCCCAGAGCATCCTGGGCTTAATTTCGTTTGGCTTCTCAAAGTTTGCAATTAGATACTCATTGGTGATTTTTAAAGTCTCTCTCTCTCACTAGACTATAAGCTCCATAGGTCTCACACACTGCACAGTGCTGACCATCAAAGATGTCAATTCATCCTCCCACTCACTGGATGGATGAATGAATGGATGGAAGGATGGAAGGACAGATGGATGGACAGAAAGAAGGATGGATGAGAGATAAAAGGAAGGATGGAAGATGGATGGGTGGATGGAGGGATAAATGGATGGATGGACGGAAGAATGGATGGACAGATAGTAGGAAGGATTCATGGAAGGATGGAAGGATGGATGGAATGATAGAAGGATGGATGGAAAGATGGATGGGTGGATGATGGGATGGAGGGATGGATAGATGGATGGGAGAAGAATGGGTGGATGGGTGGGTGGATGGATGGATGGATGGATGGATGAACAGAAGGATGGGTGGACAGATGGTAGGAAGGATGGATGGATGGAAGGATGGAAGGATGAAAGGATGGATGGAGGGAGGGAAGGATGAGAGGATGAATGGAAGTATGGAAGGATGGATGGACAGATGGAAGGATGAATGGGGGTAGATGGATGGATGGAAGGATGGATGGATGGGTGGATGGGAGGATGGATGTATGGACAGATGATGGATGGGTAGATGAATAAAGTTATAGATAAACAGACAAATGGATGAATAAATAGATAATAAAGATAACAGATGGCGGATAAATGGATGAATTGAGTAATGGATGATTAAGTAACTGAATACATGGGTGGATGGATGGGTGAATGATCAGATTTATGGGTAGGTGAGTGAATCCTGGTTTTGCACCATCCTTCTGGAAGACAAATCTTCAAGGAAAAGATGGTTCTGTAAAATGATACAAATTTAACTTCCGGTATGCCTAGAGAACTTTGCATGTCTCAGCCTCAGTCCCCAGTGCAGCTGAAGTTCCCCTTCCTCGGCTATTCCCCAGGGGTCCTGCCTTCAGTTTCTCCAGCACAGAGGGCCACCTAAGAGCTCTTGTGGGACACCTCCTCCGACAGAGCTGAGGCTGGGAGGAGGGAGTGGGGAGGAGCGGCGGGATGCTGCGTCCTGGCTGCCCGCCATGGCCTGCACTACACACACTGAGCAGGACTGCGCTCGGACACCCTCCGCCCCCCTCCCGCCTCACCTTGGGCATATTCATGTCGTCCATGAACACCAGGAGGCATTTGCCCATGGGGGGGCCATAGGTGTCTCTGGTCCGCTTTTCCACGTTGGCTTCCAAGTTTCTCTGGATATCCATGGACGTGGTACGGGACGAGAAACTGACCATGAGCACAATCTGAAACAGGGAGAAGGCAGGATGTGTTGGCCTCCTCTGCGTGGCACCCGCAGCAAACGTCTGGCGAGCTCCCATCTATGCTGAAGACCCACTGCCTCTGAGCTAATGCTATTGTCACCCAATGTGGGTCTGTGCTTTGTTATTTTTAAGTGCTAAAGCAAGAATTCCTCTTCCTCCTGGCAGGTTGCATGAGCTGATAATGAGCTGCCACACGTGGGCCTCAACACACGGTGGCGCAGCAGAAGGGGGACTGGGAGCTGTTAGAGGACCCCAAAGTCACTTAACCCTTTCAGACCCTCCTTCCTTCTCGCCTGAAAGGTGATCTGAATACCACCTTCTGGGACCAGTTACTTCCTAGAGTGGTTCCTAGAAGGCATTTTCAATGAGGCAACATTAAAACATAAACTGCTTATGATGGCAGCTGTATCTTAATAAATCAGCCAAAGAGAACGTGCACAATCTTGGGTTTGGTCTTTGGAATGAGTTGCTGGGAAAGAAGGTCTACCTGCTGTACCCTCATGCCTGTGTGCTTGGGCCTCTCCCTGTGCTCAGAGGTGCTGGGGAGCCCCTCACCGGGGTGTTCACACTCCTTGATGTGCCAGCCATACCCAGAGGGCTGTGCCATGTAGCTGGCTGCTCTGTACCCAGAGCTTCCGGTTCTGTAGTTCATGGGTGTCTTGAACAAGCTTTCAGGTAAAGCTAGCTCTGTTGGCCTGGGACCACACATTGGAAACTGTGGCCTTTTAAAGGCCCTCCACCCAGAGTGCCTGTGAGCACAGGTGCACAGAAGCAGACTGTGCTGGCAGCCGGGCTGGGCTGTTAAGCTCCAGCTGCGGAGTCCTCGGGGAGGGGTATTGTGACGTGGCTTCTGAACGTGGCTTCCCTTTGCCCCACTCTGCAAATCTGCAGCTCCCCAGCTCTGTGCCCTCCACAGGGACATCCCTAAAGCCAACTAGGCCATGTTGTCAGTGTCAGTCTAGGTGAGCTTGGCTACTCAGATCAGCCCCATTCTGCCCACGCTTCTTACGATGTCCAACACAAATGTCCCCCCTGCCCAGAGGCCGGTGAGGCTTGCAGGAGCCCTTGATGCCAGAGCTGCTGGAAACAGAAAAGACACAAACTAAGAGACGTGGAAAAGTGAGTGGGGGGAGCTCCTCTCCCCTCCGAGGTTCCAGAAGGCCAAGACAGGAACTAGACTTAAATGGTGAGGTGACCAGGCAGTAACGAAAACAGAACTGAGTCAGCGCCTGGACCGCCTGAAAACCACAGAAGGTTCCTTGGGGGCAAGAGAGTCTTCACTCAGTGATCCAATAGCTAGAAAAATGGCTTGCAGCTTGGGGAATGGACGGTGAGCAGCAGCCAGCCCAGGGAGCAGGTCTGTGTGGACAGGGGCCAGCGCCTTCTTCTGGCTGTCTCAGTGTGCCTGGGGCACAGCACCCTTCCGCTCCAAAGTGACCCGAGTGGCCTGTTCCACTGGGCTTGTCCTGTGGTGCCAGCTGGCACGGGCCCCGTGCATAGCAGACCCTCATGCATCTGACCAGTGTCGAGGGATACCACAGAGGAATGATGGGAAGACATGACAGCCAGTCTCCACCATGGAGCCCAGCGCTGTCTCCAGGTGTCCACCCCTGGAGGGTGCTCAGTCTGACGCACACAATAGGGCAGAGGTGAGGTCTGTAACCCCCAAGACGGCGCAGCCTCCCTTTGCTGCCCGTCCTGGGCTTTCACTGGAGCCCTAGCTGTAGTCACAGCACTGCTCAGGTTTCAATGTGCCTCAGGTTTCAATCCCCAAATTCATACGTCAATGAGACTTCAGGGTGGGTCCTTGGAAGGTGAAGGGATCCCAAAGGCAAAACCCTTGTGGATTAATGGATTCATCCACTATTAAGGAAGCACCTTTTTTTTTTTTTTAAATATAAGTGACTTTCTCTGGCAAACCTACTCTGTCTCACCATGTGACACCCTCTGCCACACTATCATGTAGGTAGAAGGTCCTCATCATGCTGGCCCAGGCTCCTGGATTTCCCACCATCCAGAACTATTAGTCAAATAAACTTCTCTTCTTTATAAATTACCTGGTCTTGGGTACTTTGATAAAGCAACAGTTTACAAAAAGCGCACTCAAGCAGCCCTGGGAGAGGCCCACACAGCAGGGAACTAAGGCCTCCAGCCTCTATCCATATGAAATGCCATCTGAAAGAGGATAATCCAGCCCCTGTCCAGCCAATAGCCTGACTGCAACCTCATGAGAGGACCTGAACTAGGGCCACCCAGCTGAGCCACTGCCAGCCCCTCCACCCACAGACACCAGGAGGTGGTGCTTGTTGTCTTAAGTGACTCTGTGCTGGGCAGTTTGTTACACGGCAATGGGTAACTGATATCAACAACGGCTTACATTAGTGTCTTCACTGAGATTTCTTAGGAAGTTCTGGGTAGTGGCTGTCTTAGAAGTGCCAGATTCACCAACAAAAATAACAGGCTGCTTAATTTTGACCATTTGTTCCAATATCCAGGTGGTGCGGGTTGTATCCACCGTGTGAACTACAAAAGGAATGGAAGGAACATCAGAAGAGCTCCACATGGGGGTGGGTGGTGGGTGACAACACAGAACTGTCACAGAATCCCGTAAATCCCATAAAAAGCATCAGCAGAAGCCAAGCCGTGACCTCAGGAACATGCGTGGCAGGTAGAGCTGCTCTGCAGGAGAACCTCGTCACCCCAGCCATTATTCTCCTTGGCTTTATTGAGGCACAACTTACAAAGGCATCACCCATTGTAAGTGTAGAATTCGATGAGTCCAACACATTTCTACATACGTTGTGCGAGTACGACGCTGTCCAGGATGACAGCACCCAAACTGCCCCAGCATCCAAGTGAGATTTATGCTCGGGTGCTAAAAAACGATCTCCCTGCTGCTGAGTCACCCACATGCCTGCAGGATCTGGTCTCCTGACCCACAGCTCCCTCTGCAGAGACTTCAGCCACCAAGTCAGGTCCAGCCTGCCCCCTCCCACGTGGGCAGATTTTAATCCCCATGGGTTCTGGAGGACCGGGGTGCCTTGCTCTGCAGGTACAATGGACCAAAGCCAGGTGCACATGTTGTGGAGCTATCCAGCCCACATTGTGTCTAACCAGCCAGAGGAGTAGACTTAAAATACAGTCTCGGGGGTACACACCAGGGGCACACGCCTTCTCCAGGAAGCACTGTTCACGGGAATGTGCCGGTCACTACCCACGCCCAGCCAGCTCCATGGGCTGGAGAGAGCAGAGGAAATGCCAGGGGAAGCCCGCACCCTCTCCGCGGGCACTGAGGATGCACAGAGCCAGCATCTAAGGGCCTCTCAGGAGGGCCCCTGCCTCCCCGCTCTTCTCAGCTCCCTGGGTGGGACTCAGGTGGCCAGCCAGGCCACAGGATGCTTCTCACTTCCTCCCAGGACCAGGGTCACACACCCTCACACCAGGGACAGAGGCTTGCCTCTCACTTACCCAGGATGTTGATGAACTTCCTCTGGTGGTCATGCACATACTCTGGAACCAGCTTACTCCAAGGGATCCAATGGTTCCGTTTGGAATCGAAATGAAACTCGTACAAAGTTGGGAGCTGGCCTGCAGTGGACAATCAAAGTCCATGTCACTGTGATTGTGGACGTGGGAACATAGGAATCAGTTCTGGTAGGTGCCTCAAATGAGCTAATCCTGCTGGTTCCCTGGATAGCTACCACAGTATCACCTACGTGCCACTTCTCCCCCAGACAGACACTTAGCAAGTGCTTTGAATTAGAGCCACTCGCTCGCCAGTCAGATGCTGAGTGCTTTGACCTAAGGCTACCTGTTCACTGGACAGAAACCTTCCGAGTCCCTTCCAGGGGAACACATAGTGGGGCACAGAACTCTGGTCCCCACCCCTCCGGTGGTGGCGTGTCAGGCAGGTGTAGAGAGAGATAAGAAAACACTTTCACTGCAGACATACTAATTTCTGCAAAAGGGGAGGACGGCTGCCCATGAATGCATCTGATCAAGACGGTGCAGGGAAGGGACAGGAGAAGCACCAGGTGCCACAGGTAGCCTGGGAGTCCCAGCCCCACCTGTCACCATCACCTCCCTCTCCACACCATTCTTCACCATGATGGTCATTCACAGGGGTGCTATCCAAGCCCACCTCAAAAAGAAGCCCCCTCACAGACCCCTTCCCCATGGGCCCTGCCAATTCAACCTTTTGTACATCCTGGAGGGTGCGTGTTCTTGGTGAAAAAACTGAAACCCTTAATACACCATGATTTCCCATGAGTACCCTGCAAAACCCACAGGTGACGGCCTACCATGCAAATGTCAGCAGCACCCGGTTAGTTAAGTCATGGTGCTTCAGACAGATGAGGAGCCCAAAGGAAAAGAGGAGCAAAGTCACGTGGAACACGGGGAGTTAGAGCACCCAGCCAGAGCCAAGGGGCACGTGCCATAGCTCCAGGGAGAAGAGTTGAGACTCCTCAAGAAAGGGCACTCGCAGGGACAGCAGCCAGTGCACCTGACCTCCTCCTGAGGGCACCACCAGTGCTCTGACCATGGCACCAGAAAACCCACCCAGGCGGGAACACAGGGAACGAGCTCACGGTGTCTGAAAGCCCAACTTGAAGCACTCGGAGAGGGTGAGCAAGTAGCGCTCGGTTCTCACCTGGCAGTTCCCCAGGTTTGGCCCAAACCTCCTCTGTGTCAGCAGTGGGCAAAGAAGCAATGCGTTTGACGCTTTCATCAAATTTAATCCTTCCATCCTCGAGCAGGGAGGCACCCAGGGAGAAGTACAGGGCCTCCAAGAAGAAGCACTCCAGCAGGTCGGGGTCCTCGATTTCTCCCTCCAGTAAGGCGTCCAACATCTTGGCTAACTGGGTCACCTGGCTCGTGGAAAACACCTGGTTCAGCCCATACATCCTACCCCCACAGAGTCACTTCAGTCCTAAATCTTGCGATTTCCAGATCCCAGAGCAATGGGAACATATGACCCACCATGTTGGTCCAGACAGATGGAGCCCACTGTCGTGGTACGCTCAGGGTCACCAAAACAAAAGGACCCCCACTGACATGTTAGGGTTGACCCCGCTGGCATCTCTGTCCCCCTTAGAAGTCCACTGGGGTCTGTCCTATGGGAAGCCTCTGCTGGCAGCAGGTACGGATCCTACCATGTTTAGGTCCGTCTGGGGCACTATGGTCTTCAGCTTCTCCCCTTGTCTTCCGTCCACTATACCCTCCACGATCACGTCCATGAGGTAGGGCACATATTTCTCAAAGAGAGTATCCAGATATTTTTGCTCCTCCTGTGAAGGAGCAGAATTCCAAAACATTTGCAAACCTTCACTTATTAAGTGGATGTTCACAGAAAGTCTTCCTGTCTGAAGACGGAGCAGCACAGCTAATGAAGGGTGAGGCCACAGGGGACGAAGCCCTGGCAGCAAAGCCTGCGCTGTGGGCAGAACGTCCTTTACATTGCCCTTCCACTTCCTTTGGCTGCCACAGGGGCCACTCCGCCCCTGGGAGTGACAGAGACACAAGTTCCCATTCGACAGGAAAGGGGCCTGCCTCTCAGAGTTCCAGCGGCCTGACCAGGCATCCAGCAAGGAGTAGAAAGGAGCAGAGACACTGTCTCTATCCAGCACTGGTGGCCATAGGGACTGAGTGGATCCTCAGGAACTCCATCCCAGATGACAGTCCCTCAAATGGTTCCCTGGTCTTCCCTTCTCTCGGGAATCATGTCCTAACAGCCCTTCTAGAGACCCACCCAGGCCACCTGTTTCCACTTGAGACCATGGTCCAGGTGTCCTGGGCGTGGTCAAGCCACACCCTGTACATGATGGTCACATCCATCCCTATGTCCATCAGTGAAGCCCACAGTTTAGACAAAACACCTTCTGAGCAGCCATAGGACACGTCACATGGCTTGAGGTCCACTGGAACCTTCAGATCACAATTACATGACAAGCAGGTCCCTCACGCCTCCCACTGAGCAGAAGCACAGAATCAGGGAGCTCCCGTCCCTCAGGAACTGGGCATGTCTGCCAAAGAGCCCATAAACCCAATCTGGCCTGGCCCCTGTTTCTGTAAATGAACCTCTCAGGGTCCACAGCTGTGTCCTTTCCCATACGCACTGTGTCTGGCTGTATCTGTGCCACAAGACAGAACTGAGTAGGTGCAAAAGAACAAGTGCAGTCCCCAAAGCCTAGAACATTTATTATCTACCCCTCTGTAAGAAATGCTTTTCAACCCCTTGATCTACATGAAGTCAAATGAGTGTGTCACTGTGTCTTCATCTGATTTGTGCTCAAGGACACGAGCAAGTCAAGGACCAGGCCTTCAACTACGGCTGGCCACCAATACTGATAACTATAAGTTAATTTCAGAAATAATTTCACCTTATTTTGTATTTGATGAACCCACTTTTTCCAGTATGGTTGGTATTTCAAGTTTTTAGGATCTACATACACCATTCCACATCGAGACACAGTTGCAGGGGAGGCGTACTGTAAATCTCCAACCTGGAGGGAGAGAAAATCACCCATGTCTATACTAGAAACAAGTGCATGTATGTTTGGGGGTTTTCTTGGTATTGGGGATTGAACTCAGGGGCACTTGACCACTGAGCCACATCCCCAGCCCTTTTTTGTATTTTATTTAGAGACAGGGTCTCGCTAAGTTGCCTAAGGCCTCACCAAATTTCTGAGGCTGGCTTTGAACTCATGATCCTCCTTCCTCAGCCTCCCAAGCCAGCTGGGATTACAGGCATGTGTCCACACCCAGCTTGGATAGATGTTTAAGGGTGTTTTTTTGTGCAAAGTTTTTACAACTCTATAAAATCCACACCACACCCAAATTAATACAGCTTTCCTGAGGGTTTTAATTGAATACTTAGGTTTCTGATGAGGTTATACATCTCTGATGTAACACCTTTTTAAGTTTTCCCTTACTATAAAATAATATAAAAATAAATATGCAGTAGAGTTCTGATAGAAAATTATAAAGAAGAAAATAAGTTATCCCAATCCCACCACCTAGAAACTAACACTGTTTTGAAGTGTTTTCCTTTTAATTTTTTTTAACCATTGTTGAGATAAAGTAGTACAAAATTTTAAAAATACAGCTAAACTGGCAATTTAAAAAATCTCTCTTCTCCCCCCTGCCCTCTCTCTCTCTATCTTGAGACAGGATAAAACTCACATCATACCCAAATTAAGACAGCTTTCCTTAGGGTTTTAATTGAATACCTAAGTTTCTGATGAGGTTATACATCTCTGATGTAACACCTTTTTAGATAGAGTTTTAGTAGAGTTCTGATAGGAAATTATAAAGAAGAAAATAAGTTGCCTAGGGCCTCACTAAATTGCTGAGGCTGGCCTTGAACTTGCAATTTTCCTGCCTCAGCTTCCTAAACTGCTGGGATTGCAGGCATGCACCACTATGCTCAGCTAAACTTGTCTCTATAAAAAAAAAATATCTGGGTCAGCCAATTAGATGCTGATACCCATAAATATTAATGCATTGCCAAGTTTCAAAGGCCAAGATGAATGAAAGCAAATCCCAGGTCCACAACTGAAAAACTGCTTGTACTTTAAGCAAGAAATGGAGGGCCGGGCTGGGGATGTGGCTAGCTCGTCTGGCATGCGTGTGGCCTGGGTTCGATCCTCAGCACCACATATAAATAAAGATGTTGTGTCCACCAAAAACTAAAAAAGAAATATTAAAAAAAATTCTCTTTCTTTCTTAAAAAAAAAAAGTCAAATACTTAAAAAAAAAAAAAAAAGAAATGGAGGGCCTTGGAAGGTATCCTCCAGGGGAAAAGGGAGCTCAACAGAATACTTGAAATGAGAGAAAGTTAAAAAAAAAAAAAACAACAACAACAACCAAGGATAAGATAGAGACAGATGATATGAGAGAAAAAGGAAGGCAATTACAAACACCACACAACACAAATGGCTCTAAAAATAGTAAATGGGGCTGTGGATATAGCTCAGCGGTAGAGCACTTGCCTAGCAGGTACAAGGTCCCTGGGTTCAATCCCCAGCACAGCAAAAAAAAAAAAGACCAAAAGAAGAAGAAGAAGGAGGAAAGGAAGGAAGGGAGGAAGGGAGGAAGGGAGGAAGGAAAGAAGGAAGGAAGGAAGGAAGGAAGGAAGGAAGGAAGGAAGGAAGGAAGGAAAAGTAAATGGCCAGGCAGGCATGGTGGCACACTCAGGAAGCTGGAGGCAGGGGGAATCACAAGTTCGAGGCCAGCCTGGACCACTCAGTGAAACCCTGTCTCAAAATAAAATATACAAGAAAATGGGCTGGGGATAAAGTATCCCTGGGTTCAATCCTCAATAGTTTCCAAACCAACAACAACAACAAAAATACAGTAAATGTAACTACAGTATACTAGTTGACTCTACAGTAAATATTTCCATATTCCCAATAATTTAAATACTGTTTGCTATCAATCAGTTTAGCAATATACTGTTCCGAGGAGAGAAGTTTGGCTAGTGGTATGAGGTAAACCCTGACTGTGAGAGTGCTCAACCAATAGCTAATGTGTAAAAGAAACAGCACGCTGACCCTGTTGCTTATTGACACTCAGGAAAAACAAGTAAAAGCCATCACCCCAGGAACGAAGCGGGGGCGCAGGGAGCAGATAGGGACAGAGCAGTACGAGTCACAAATTCTGCATTTTTTAAATAATCATCCACATGCATCAACACTTTATCACACATATGAATTCTGATTGAAGGAAAGGCCGGTCATCACGGTGATGTCCCACCTTCACTTGCCTCAAACAGCAGGGCGCAGTGTGCCTGGAGCCGGATGCGCTCGCCGTTGGCCAGCGTCAGCAGCTTGTTGTCGTCCATCACGGAGTTCATGTTCTCCACCCACAGAGCGTCCACGTCTCCATCGAACAAGATATACCTGCGGCAACCCAGGACCCGCCATGCCTGAGGGATCACGGAGCAGCGGAAGCATGGCTCCTGCGGCATGGAAGGCACCCGACCTGACGACCCCAAACTGAGACTCTGGTATGGAAGAGCTGTCCCAGAACCTTCCAGAACATTGAGATCCTGAGAGGAACTCTAAAGGTGCCAGAGACAAGAGAGCTGATTGCCGTGTGCCAGCTGGGTCCAGAGCCCAGCAAGAAGTGCTAAGCAGAGGTCTGAAAAGTCACCGGCCGGGGCTCCCGTCCCTTCTTATTGTGAGGTCCTTAAGAAATTATTCATGGGATTTGACAGGAAAATCAAGTCGGAGCCATTCCCGAGGCTCCCTAAGAATCTCACAGGGCAGCTCAGGGCCCGAAGCTCCCTCGGAGCTCTCCACACTGGGCCTCATGTTTTCCTCACAGCAGGTGGAGAGGTGACCAGGACACTGCCTGGTGTGTCCCTCATAGCAGGAAAGCAGCAGCTCACGGGGGCTTCCCAGAACTGCCCCTGACACTCTGATGCCGTCCTTCCTGGACTCACCTGGCCAGACAAAGGGGGACCCTGCAGCCTCCCTGGTGGTTGCCTTGGAGACTCAGTCACATACACAGCCCAGATTCAAACCTGCGACCCTGGGGACATTTCTTGCCTTCTCTCAGCCTCAGTTTTATCCATGCTACACTGGGACAAAGCCAGTACCTACCACACGGCGTTGCTGAGACCAGCTGGGGCCACACAGAAAAAGCCCCAAGATGGCATCCGTGCCCAATAAACAGAGCCACGAGATTTGTCCTCGGTCTGTTGAGTGCAAGTGTGAAGCCACAGTGCGTGCTCGTCTGCCGCCACCATCTGTGCTGTCCCATGGTCACCACCACCCCAGGCTCCCGCCCACTCCTGGGGACACGCACTTCCGCTCCTTCTTATCCGTCGGCTTGTTGATCTCCCTGAAGATGTTGGACAGCACCCCGTCCGTCCAGTCTCGGGTGTTGGGGTCCAGAATGCCGTAGAGCTCTATGACACTCATGGCCTTGGGGTTCAGGATGTACAACTTTGTCACCAGCCCAAGCCTAAAGTAAGGGAGAAGCTTCAGCTGTGGCTCAGCCCACAAAACACACCAGGAAAACTATCTGCGGTGTCCACAAGGAACCAGATGCTTTGAATCCAATTCAGAATGGAGAATGCGAGCCCTATACGTGCTCCACCAGACGGCTTCTCATCCCTGTTAATGGTCTTCACTAAATGGAAAGGTTCACCCCAAACACAGCCCCAGCACCAATGAGGCCCCAAGAGGAAACGCTGGGCCTCGGCGCAGCAGGAAGCTGACTTTCAGGCACAAGACACATGTGTAGGTGTGATGAGCTTTTCAAAATGAATGGTGCATAGGAGATAACGCTCAGTATCCAGGATTACGTCCTCTTTATCCACAGGATGTCCGCTGTGTTGATGACGTTATAGAGCTGCTGACAGGGCACTTCCTTGTCTAAAGAGATCCCCACCAGGCTACGTGGTCCATTCATCTCAAGAAAAACTAAACTTCACACAATCCATGGTTCAAATGAACAGATAACTTAAAAAAAAAAAAAAAAACACCATACAACATCACCCATACACATAGTATATGACAGCTCCATAAATTACCTAATGTTTGATTAGTTGAGGAATGAAATACAGAATGACTACGGCACAGGCCACTCATCATCAGTAAGCCCCGTCCCTGGTCTCCTTGTGTGAAACATAAGAAGAAATGACAGACAGACTCCTTATAGGCTATCTATCAATCTGAGAAGTCACAAACATCACATGGCTTGATTTAGATTGCTTGCTGGAGTGAAGCATCCGATTCAGACGTCAGGACATCCACTTTCCATGGAAGGCTCTGACCCCCTGCCCGCCCTGAGGACGTTCTATCCAGGAGGGACAGATGGCTTCCTCAAGCAGTGGCTCCTGCAGGCCTGACAGACACAGGGCATCTCTGTTCCCTCGGATACCACAGCAGCATCACCTAATCGTGGGTCCAGACTTACCTGAAAGGAGCAATCTGAACACCAAGGCAACATGTCATAAGTTAATTCACAAAATATCCTTATAGGATGGTTTGTGAGATTCTGTACAAAGGGCCCCTAGTTTGCATCCTGAAATATGTGAGCTAAGTCAGCCATGAGACAAGTAAAGACGGTGAGATTGAAGGGACATTAAGACAAATTTCCCACAAACAGGAAACTGGAGAGCAAAGTGGGTCTAGGTAACATGGTCACCAAATATTTCCCATGAAACTGCCCTGGCAGCCAGGCGCAGGGCCGGGGGAGGGCGTACTCACTTGGTCTGGGCCTGACACAGAGCATTGATGACCACAGACTTGCCCCCTCCGGTGGGCCCCACTATCATGGTGGTGTGGCGGGTGAGCATGGTCTCGTACATCTGAACCACTTTATCCACCTGCAGGACAAACATCAGCACGGGGTTAAACATACATGTGTGCAAGAGTTTTCCTGAGATCTTTCATGAGTGCAATTTACCCACTTAAAGTACGCAGTTCAGTGGTTTCTGGTCTATCTGCAGAGCTGTGCAGCCATCAAAGATTACCATCAGTTTCAGAACATCCCACCCATCCCGTAACCACTTCTCACCATCGCTTGCCCCCTCCTCCAGCCCCTGGCAAACACCACTCTGCTTTCTGTGTCAATGGATTTGCCAACTCTGGACTTTCCACACCAATGGAATCACACAACAGGTGGTCTCTATGCCTGGCTTTGCCGCTTAGCATCATGTCAAGGTCTTCGCACTTCATAGCATATTGCATTAGTCAGCTCTTCATTGCTGTGACAAACTACCTGACAAAAACAACTTAAAGGAGGAAAGTGTCATTTTTTTCCTCATGGTTTTACAGGTCTCAGCCCATGGTTGTCTGGCTCCACTGGTTCTGGCCTGTGGTGAGGCAGAAGGTCTCAGTGGCACAGAGGAGCAAACCTGCCCGGTGGTGGCAGCCGGGAAGCAGAGAGAGAGGGAGGAGGGTGCTAAGGACCCGATGCAACCTTGCAAAGCACGGGACCAAGCCTTCAATGCGGGAGCTTTGGGGACACTCCAGACCCAAGCCATCACACAGTGTCAGTGTTTCACTCCTGTTCCTGCCTGAGTAGTACTCCATGGTACGGACAGGTCACACCCTATCCATCTGCCCACAGACGGTGGACTCCACATGGTTTCTGCTTTCTGGCTCTGTGGGTTATGCTGCCTGGAGCATTCATGTCCAGGTTTCTCTGGAGATGTGTGTCCATGTTTTTTGTGGGTATATACCAGGCAGCAGAATTGCCGAGGCCTGATGGTGGCCGTGTTTGGTTGAGGAACTGCCAATCAATCTTTTTAAACAACCACTTTGCAGAGAGAATCGGAATCAGAACAGACACATCCATGGCAGTGCCCGCTGCCTGGGCCTGAGAGCTCTGGGGAGCCTGGTGCCCAAGGGGCAGCCACCCTGGTCCTACAACCTCATCAGAACACTCAAACCACAGGCTTTGGCTTAATGACGACACATACAACCTCACAGGTTTCAGATGCTCCAAGTCCTGCCCTTCTACCCCAGAAGCACCTAATTTAATCATCTGTAAGTGCAACTCTGATGGGAGGGGAGCACATTAGAGAGTTGAGCCCCTGAACAAAACACTTCAGTGATCTTACTACGCTAGGCCAGAACCCTCTGTAGGGGGTGCGTACACTCCGTGGAATGCCACTCGGTCTCACAGAGGAGTGACACAAGCCATGCCAGGACGGACCTGGGAGCATCACACCAAGGAAAGAAGCCAGACACAGAAGGTCAGAGCTCCACAGTGTCACACATGTGCAGTTGTTAGAGTCGTCAAGTTCATGCAGACAAAATGGAACGGCAGGTTCCTGGGGCTACAGGGAGGGCAGGGGGGTCTGAAGGACGTGAAGTTTCCATTGTGCAAGATGGAGAGTTCTGGGGATGGTGATGGTCCCACCATCAAGTGACGGCCACAGAAATAGGCGCTTAAAAATGGTGACAAGAGTAAATTCTACATTGTGTTTTACCAGCATTTTTAAATGATTAGGACAGCAAGCCTTGTATTATAAATATTTTACCTTTTTTTTTTTTTAAGAATTTCAGAAAACACAGAGAAAGCCAGTCAAAGGCCACGGCAGTCCCTGGGAGCCAGCTCCGCACTCACCTGCACCGGCAGGAGCTCGTAGCCGCTCTCGGACAGCACCTGCTCCACCGCGTCGTTGAAGTCGGGGTAGCGGACGCGAGGGCAGTCCAGCCCCGGGAACAGGTCAGAAATCAGGCCCAGGAAAAGAGGGACGTCCTCGAACACAAACTTGGGCAGGTTCATGTCCCGCAGGGCCCTCATGAGCACCACGTCCTGAGTGCGAGAACACAGGTCCCCAGAAGGCTGGAGCCAGCCTGGAACCCGCTCCAAGTGGGCACCTGAATGCCCTCGCAAAGGCCACATGAGCTTTCAGAGATTTCTATGCCAGGCGCGGGGGCACATGCCTGTAATCCCTATGGCTCAGGAGGCTGAGGCAGGAGGATCGAAAGTTCAAAACCAGCCTCAGCAATTTAGTGAGGCCCTAAACAACTCAGTGAGACCCTGTCTCTAAATAAAATATAAAAAGGGCTGGGATGTGGCTCAAGGATTAAGCACCCCTGGGTTCAATACCCAGTATTAAAATTTTTTTTTCTATATATTTACATGCTATACTTTTTTACATGTTTAATATGTAAACATATAATAAAATATATACCATATGCATCTATATGATTTTTCAAAATTTTTAGGCATTTTATATAAAATTGTACAATCACATGCAATTTCATATAAGGCACAAGAGTTTTTGAGTAAAATTTTGGAGATGAAACAGAACATTTTATATAGAATACATGGTATATTTTTTAAGTGCGTACTTCATATTTTTCAAATTTTTCTTTTTTTTTTTAGAGAGAGAGAGAATTTTAATATTTATTTTTTAGTTTTTGGCGGACACAACATCTTTGTTTGTATGTGGTGCTGAGGATCGAACCCGGGCCGCACACATGCCAGGCGAGCACCCTACCGCTTGAGCCACATCCCCAGCCCATTTTTCAAAAATTTCTATGAAAATAAAAATCCGCAAGTGAAATTTATAAAAATGGAATATAAAATATCAAACTGTACACAAAATGAAAACTCAACACAGCCAGGCCAGGTGGCCGCTGGAGATTGGCGCCCACCGAACGGCCGCGGCAAGGGCTTTGGGGACCCCACAAGAAACACACAAAGGAAGCTTCTCCCGCTTCCTTTGCAAAGAGAAAACGGGGTGGGAGGGTGTGGCCCGCTGACAGTGCTGTGTATATGAGTGCGTGGATGCCACGCTGACCCCCAATACACACCATGAAGGCCTCCAGGGGTCAGGGTCTGCCCCGCCGCCACCCTGAGACCACAGACCCACCGTCACTACCCAAGGATCATGATTCAGGCACTGGCCAGAGGACACTGAACTTGGCCCTAAGATACCAAGTCCCAGCAGAAGGTGATGCCATGGGTGGGAGGCCACAGCGAGGCCCCACAGGAAAGGAAGGGCCCCCCAAGACCTGGAGCTCACGTAGGGTTCCAGCCCTCCTCCCCGCCTCTGCCAGGGCGCCCGAGCCCGCGGAGCCCCAGCCCACCTCCTGCAGCTCCGAGGAGCCTCTCTTCAGCTCGCCGGCCATCACCAGCACGGACTTCAGCGCTCGGAGCCCGAAGTCATAGTGGTGCTGCTTGGACAGCTGCTCCTGGGCCAGCTTGTACAGGACGGTCATCTTCTTGGCCAGTGTCTTTGTGCAGAAGACGGGGAAGAAAGCAAGAGACGGACGAGATGAAGGGAAAGCAAAAGAGCACCGCCGTCCCCACGTGGCTGGAGCCAGGGAGGCCCCTCTAGACAAGCACCACTGGCCTCCAGCCTTGGAAGTCCAAGGGCAGAGGGTGAAAGGGAGCTGCCTTTCCAGAGAGGATTGTCCCTCCAGGCTGGGGACATCATCACCACCTGGATCCAAAGCTCGGTCCCAGCAACGCGTTACACTTGGAAGGATGCTTCCTGTTGATCCGACATAAGCAACCACCCAGGTTTCTTCTGTGCCCGTTTAGAGGACAATTCAGTCACCTGGACCACACCAAGGCATGAAGCCCGCGGGTCCAAGGCCAGTGCAGGGGCTGGGGTCATGGACGCAAACTAGAGGTCTCTTCATGCCAGCTCAGAATCCTGACGGCCTAATGAGCAGCAAGAGCCTTTAAAAAACATTGCAGGAAAGCAACATAACAACGCTCACTGTTAAAAGTATTCTCTATTCTGTACCTTTTCCAGAACCTTCTGGAAATATATATGTCATACTCTGATAGAGATATTTTGAAAGAGAATATTATAAAAGACAGAGAGGTGTATATATTCTACATAAAATATATACGAGTGGGCATCATGGCACACACCTGTAATCCCAGGGACTTAGGAGGTTGAGGCAGGAGGATGGCCAGCCTGAGAAATTCAGTGAGGCCCTAAGCAACTCACTGAGACCCTGTCTCAAAATAAATAAATAAATATAAATAAAGGGCTGGGGATGCAGCTCAGTGGTAAAGCACCCTGGATTCAATCCCTGACATTAAAAAAAAAAAAAAAGACATCTACACACACATATCATGTCTTTGAAAAAAGATAAGTGCCAGATCTACATATAAGAGGTGTGTGTGTGTGTGTGTGTGTGTGTGTGTGTGTGCGCGCGCGCATTTCTGTGTGTATATATATGAGAATACCATAAAAGATAAGTATGTATATATCTTATCTATCTGTGTATATTGCTCTGCTTTTTTTCCCTTTATATGTAATTTTTGGGGGAGTTACCAGGGATTGAATCAGGGGCACACTACCACTGAGAACATCCCCAGCCCTATTTTTTTAAAACATTTTTTAGTTGTAGGTGGACACAATACCTTTATTTTATTTTTATGTGGTGCTGAGGATCAAACCCAGTGCCTCACGCATGCTAGGCAAGCGCTCTACCACTGAGCCACAGTCACAGCACCCCCAGTCCCATTTTATATTTTATTTATTTAGAGACAGGGTCTCTTGTTTTTGCTGAGGCTGGCTTTGAACTCGCAATCCTCCTATCTCAACCTTTCCAGCTGCTGGGATTACTGGAATGCTTTATGTGTATTTTTAAGCCACGTATCTCAGGGGCATTATGCTGAGTGAGAAGCCCATCTCAAAGGGCCACATGTTGTTTTTTCCAGATATAGAACATTCTTAAAGTGACTGGATCACAGTGCTGGAGGAGTCCAGGCGGGGAGGGGCAGGAGGGAGTGCCGATGCCTCCACATCCCAAGTGTGGTGATGGTGACTCCTGTCCACACGTGTGACCAGAGGGGCAGTCCATCCAGGCTGTCCTGAGTTACCAGCTCCGTTCCTGGGTCTGTTTGCTGGTTCCAGCAGTGCATTGCAGATGTGTGTGGGGACCCAGAGACCCCGAGTTACTCCTGTCACCCTCTTTTCGGTTGTAAATAAGTCCAAGTGTGCAAGTTAGGATGTTGGAGAGGAGGGAGGAGGAGACCCACAAGGCCAAGCTGCCCATGGCCCCGGCCCACCTTGGCCAACAGGAAGCCCTCGGAGAACAGCATGATCTCGCAGATCTGCTGCAGGTCGGGGACGATGACCACCACGGGCCGGAACAGGGCCTTCACGGACTCAGGCAGCTCCGTGCGCCCCGCGTAGCCGGGATTCATGGTGATGAAGATGCCCATCCGCGGGTCCATGGTGATCTCCTGTCCTTCAAACTGGGGGAGACAGGAGAGGAAGGAGGGGGTTACGCGGCTGGCTCACTCACCAGGGAGGGGAGGCTCGGGCCAGCCACGGGGCTATTTATCTTCACATCACGAGGAGCGGACCCCATTTGTCTCCTTGAGCCTTGGCAGACCGCTAAACTCTCTGAACCAAGGAGCCCAGGCTGGGAAAGCACGCAGGCCAAGGCCACTGGGGGTGCTGTGTGATGCCCAGTAGGTCACCTCACTTCTCTGTTTCCCTTTCCCCCAAAACAGGGATACAACCTGCCCAAAAGCATAGTTGTAGCAATAAATGGGATAACGTGCAGGAAAGCAGCCAGCATGACCGGTCACCCAAGGCCCATTTCCACTCCTCCCTCCTCTGCCTGTCCCTGTTTCCATCTCCACCCAGGCTGGGCACGGGCCTAATGGGAAGCTCAACCCTTCCTGAGAATCCCCTCGACAGGTCCCAGTGAGTTGCAGACATCTCCCTCGTCTGAGGCTGAGTCCCAGTGGTCTCTCTCGGTGAATTTCCTCTCCACCGAAATTTTGATATTTCCTTTCTTTCAAATGTCCACCAGGTAGAAACAAAAATGTTTATTTTTAGGAGGTGCAGGCTGCATGGACAGAACGTCAGCCCTGCAGACAGCAGACTCCCCCAAAAGTGAGCCCACCGTCTTGTGCCCCTAATCCACACTGAATCCTGTCTCCAGATTCCCCAGGATCCCACCTGAAGCCCAGGTGATCCTTTGGAAAAGATTGGCAGGCCTGCCCTTAAAAACCCAGTTTCTAGGGCTGGAGTTGTGGCTCAGCGGTAGAGCGCTCGCTTAGCATGCACAAGGCCCTGGATTTGATCCTCAGCACCACATAAAAAGAAATAAGTAAAATAAAGATATATATATTTTTTTAAAAAAAGTTTCTACATGTGCCACAGGTGGAACTTCCCTCCCACAGCAGGGAGCACAGCCTGAAGCATTTCAGAGCATATTTTAAAGCAGCCTATCCAGAACCTTCACTGGAGTCCTGGAAGCAGGTACCCAGTGCTCGTGCTCTCTCCACAGTGAGCCCCACCAAGGTCTGGGGGCGGCAGGCCAGATGGAAGGCCACTGTTCATGCTGAGCCTCCCAATGGGGCTCCGGAGGGCCTCGGAGGGTGTGTAGGAGTAAAGGGGAAGAGAGGGACATGCGAGGTGTCACTGCAGGGTGGGTGGGTGAGTCTGCAGAGCAGGGGGCATGAGGTGACAGGAACCAGAGAGCTGCCCCCGGGCTACTTAAATTCTACAAGATGCTGCTTGTCCCCATTCACCCGCGTGCTGCAGCTGAACGGGACTCTTCGAACTTGAGTCTGCAAACATCTTGGGCAGGGAGAGTTGGTGAATTCTCAAATTTTTTTTTTGTTTTTAATTTTGCCTCTCACTAGGAGAGCAGCCTTCTCAGCCCTGTTTGTAACAACGCCAGGAATTTGCAAGCACCCAGGCAGCACTCGCCGTGTGCAGGGACAAGACGGAAGGACACAGCAACTTCTGAAGTCAGGTTTCCTCAGACTGGGGGACGCACCAGGGATACTCCCTTTCCTTTAAGGGGTCTGCATGTGGCTGACCCGAGAACCCCGTGCTACCTGACTGACAGTGTGTCCACAAGTCTTTCCAAGCCCCTGGGATGTGTCCACCCAGAACCAGAGAAGATAGTGCCATCGCAATCAGAACGCAGAAGTCGGTGAAGGCTGGTCTCCACCCGAGATCCGGTTCTGCAGCAGGTTTCCCTCCAGGGTCAGACCCAGCCGCCCCTGCCGTGCCCACCTGGAACGTGGCCAGCTGGTGGATCAGGGCGTTCCGGATGGTCTGGATCTGGGATGAGATGACCGACAGCACCGAGGCGTCGATGCGGTTGAACTCATCGAAGCAGCCCCACGCCCCACACTGGGCGAGGCCAGAGAAGATCTTCCCCACCGCCTGGAACACAAGAGACACCACACAAGGGCACTTCCTCCCTTGAAGCTGTGAGTGACACGCGAATGGATACATTTTCCAAATTCAACAAGATTGGCAGAGAAGCAGCCCACCAGCCACTCCGCCAACTGATCTTCCTGGCAAGATGTCTAGGGCCTCTCATGGGCCAGCTCACACTTGGGATTTTACACATCGAGATTATTTTGTCTACAAAACTCCAGATTTCTCACTTCTCTTGAAATGCTGTAAAATCTAGCAACTGTGGGCCCGATTTCCCAAGTGGAGATAATGAACCACAGCGGAACGGGCACCCTCTAGACACCTGGAGGGCTGTCATCCGTTTGGCCTCAGTCCCTCCCCATCACTTCTGCCCGTTCCCTCATTCGCTGCAGGCATGGAAGTCTGGGACTCCAGCTCTGCTGTTGCTAACAAGGCAGGCACGTTTTAGCTCTGAGACTGCTGGTGAGAGGTTTTCTAGTATGTTCTTCCAGCAGTCACTGGTCATCTCATGGATGACCTGGAGGTGACACTCTCTGCAGAACATGACAGCACCCAACGCAACAGCAAGGCCTTACTTTGTAATCCATGCCTTCTCCACAGTTGGTCACGACACAGAGCAGGCCCAGAGCTTTGGCGAGGTCCTTGGTGGTCTCAGTTTTGCCGGTACCTGCAGGGCCAGCAGGGGCCCCTCCCAGGTACATGGACAGGGCCTGTTCAAGCCAAAAGAAAAGTGTCATTTCCAGACTGATCGCTGTGACAACGTGTGGGACATATACACAGATGGATGGTTAACGCCAGGACAACAGGGGAGAGCATCTGGGCAGCTGGAGAAGCATCCTTTCTGGCATCTCCGAGGGAGCTGTGACTGGGCCCAGCAGATCCCCCAGGAGTGTGGGTGTCCTCTAGTCCATTGAGGACGGGAGGGGACGAAGGGCAGCTGCAGGACCCAGCCATGAGCCACAGCTGGGTGGCGCCTCTCACCCGTGGTGCTACTGGGCCTCGGGCCTCAGACCTAGGACAGAGCGTCCAGCTGCCGGGCCTCTGAGCCACATGCCGCCCTCCTGGCTCTCCAGCTCTCAGGCAGAGACCAAGGGACCAAGCAGTGTCCAGAGCTCAGGAGCCAATGTCTCACACGAGTCTCCTCCTGTGAGTGAGGGTGAGTGAGGGTGTGCACGTGTGTGAGTGTTCAAGGGCGTGCACATGTGAGAGTGAGTCTGAGAGTGAGTGTGTGAGTGTGTGTGAGTGTGAGGAAGAGAATGAGTGTGGAGTGAGTCTGAGTGTTAGTGTGAGGGTATGTGAGTGTGTGTGTACGAGAGCGTTTAAGTGCGTGTGAGTGTGAGGGAGAGACGCTGTTGCGTGCAACCTGTCGCCTGTGTGTCTGGAGATCTCCAGTTCCCATAAGGTCAGGGGGCCATTTTCCGGGAGATAAAGGACTGTCTCAGCACGGTGACCAGCGCGGGCATCATCCTCGCCCATGTCCCCCAAGCCCCATGTGGTGATATGGAGGCAGCCCCGGGCTCTGGTGCCCACACGGTGGGTGTGAGACACTGCTGAGGAGCCGTAGCTCAGCTGAGGCCTGTAGGCTGGCCTGCGCAGGCCTGCCCTGGACAGGGCCTCTCCTCTTTTCGGGGAGACACCGTCCATTCCCAAGGCTGTTTGCTTGAGCAGATCACCCGCACGATAGCTGTCACGTAAAGTGCGCATCCCCACTCACTTGTCCTTCCCGACGTCCCCACATTTAACATCTCTGCACCTTTCCTTGCACCTCTCCTGTCCACCCCCCACTGCACTGGGACCAGTGTCCCCAGGACTAAGCAGCCAGCTGGAAACTGGTTCCTGAGGATGGACGTCCCAATGGCTCCCAGAGAGGACACCCCCAGGCATCCCACCTCCCCACGTGTCAACATGCTTCTCAGATGTCAAAGCAAGGCCCTCCTTGACTACATTGACCACCACCACACAGAAGCCACCGTCACCCACCCAGGCTGGCAGTTACCTGCGTGAGTGTCAGGTAGATCCGGTCTGTGAGGGGCGTGATGACCAGCCTCCCATTGAGGCCCATATACTCATAGCCGTAGCTGAAGGTGCCCGTGCACTGGCGGATGTGCAGCTGGTCTGGCTCCCGGTCCCAGTAGAAGCGCAGCTGACTCTCCCACTCGAACTCCCGGGCCTCGAGAATGCTGGACGGCAGGTCAAGGAGCGAGAAGGAGGCCGGTTAGAGGAGGCCAGGGAGGGACAGAGGGAGCCCCACAGTGCGCCACATCCTTGGAAGGGACCCACCTGCCTCGGATGAAAGAGTCGACAATGTCCCGGGCGTGCACGTCGATGATGAGAACTGTGTTGTATTTCTTGCGGTCATTTTTGCTCAGGGACTTGGTGATCCGCGTCACCAGCTCATCGATTTGCCTGTGCATCTTCTTGCCGTAGTTCTTCATGGCCTGCTTCTCGCCAGCCTGCACCTTGTGGAAGACGTCCTCCACCTCCCAGGTCCACCACACCTGGCTGGCGGCCAGCACCACCATGCCCTGGTACAGCAGCATCCAGTCCACTCTGTGGACACAGGACGCCTGTGAGCCTTGCACCCACCCAGGCTGAAAGCAGCCCCACAGGGCACGTCTTCCTCTGATCTCGAGCAGGAGAGACTGGCAAAGCCCCAGGAGAGAAAATGGAACTAGGACTCCTGGCCAGAGGGCAAAGCAAAGGCCAGGCCAAAAACTACCCTCCAGAGAAATCCTGTAGGCTCCCGACAGCAAAGTAAGTCCCGGAGCACTTTAAAAATGTTTCCTCGTAGGTTTTCAAAATCACTTACATTACGGGTGTATTGCAGGAGATTTTTTAAAATTCCAACAAGGAATTTAACAAAAACTCTGCCCAAGCCTGTGGCAGCTTCCTGGGTTGTAGCATCCTGTCCTCCTTCCTCCGGCAGAGTTACCCTGAACTGGGGAGAAGGATGCTGGCCTTGCTTCTCCAAAAATGGCTCCAGGGACACAAGTCACTGTGCCCCTGGCTGTCGTTGGCTAGCTCTCACGGACCTGCCTCGGGTCAGTGGCTATGCACAGAGATGCACTCGAGGGCCATCTGTGGGGCCCTGGGGGTTATGCAAGCTGGCCCCTGAACCACCTCCCACCATCCGCTCCGGGAGGATGTCCTGGGCAGCACTGCTGTGGTGACGGTCCAGACGGCTTTGTGCAGGCCCCGCTGCCCATACCGGGTCCATCTCGATGAGCTCACCTGCTCCTGTCCTCGCAGTATCTGAAAATTGCCTCCTTGGTAATCAGCCTGTTGGTCCGTCTCATTTCGTTCAGCACAGCCGTCATCCAGTCCTCCACGCGGCCCTCGGCCCGGATGATCTTGCGGAACTCCATCACCTCGCCCTCCGCCGAGATCATGGCCGACACCAGCTTCTCCCCGCTGTCCCCGTCGTGGAACCGCAGCTGGGCTATGTTGTCATACATCTGCAACACAGCGAGAGGGCGACCATGATGCTGCTGCCTTCTGCTCTGGGATCGAGGGCAGCTCCCGGACGCCTGGAGACCACAAGAGGGGAGTAGCCCTGGGAGCGGGAACCTTCAGGTCCCCCACGCTGGGTGAAGATCCTGGGGGGTCTTCAGAAGAGGGAGAAGGAGAGGAGACTCTCCCCCTAGCACGCAGGGCTCCAGGGCACCTGGGGAACAGGGAGGTCCAGACACTGTGGGACAGGGAGCTCAATGTGGAGGAGGTGGCTGGAGAGGGACCACAGGAGCTGGAGACCTGAGGAGAATCAGGACCCTCTGTGCAGCGGGGTCATTCTGGGCAGCTGGCTCCTCCTCCCTCAGCCTGGAATAAACCCTGGGCCAGCTTCTCCAAGGTGACTCGAACCCTAGGCATCTGCTGACTATTGTCACTGCTACTCTTCAGAGGAAAATGAGTCCTGTAGGGCCCAAGAGAGTACGCAAGTCACTCTGCAAACCAGGAGGAGAGGACAGAGAGGCCGCGGGCTTTACAGAACAAAATCCGGGATGTGCAGGAGCGGCTAGGGGAAGGGCAGGGCTTCCGGCTCCCTTCTGCCTCACTAGAGCAGTCAGAGGCCTGTTGAGGGAAGTGGAAACAGAGCGTGCCCCACCCCCACCCCAAACCTCACCTGACAAAGGCGATTACCTGGAGGGAAAGTGGGGAAGGAAATTTAGGAGTGCTCTGTTAATTTGGAATAAAGGTTCTCAAATCTTGCCCCCAGGAGACACTGGTTTTGTCTAGAGACTTCTGGGTTGTCTCAGCTGCAAAGAGAGCCTGGGGATGCTACTGGACAGCCTGCTACACACAGGAAGAGGACACCTGCCTGCGACAGAGTCACCCAGCCCAACGTGGAGCTGAGGATCCCACCCTGCTGACACCAGATACAGACTTCAGAGGAGCTAGCCCCAGGGGCAGGGACAGTTTTCTCTGACCTTCCACCATGGTGGTTCTTGGATATTTGTGTTTGTAAAAGGGTAACAAGTTGTGAGGTGGAAGGAATCACAAGAAACTCAACACCTCTAGGAACCAGAGAGCATGACATTGCTCTCCGTTCATTTCACAAGGGACACGGTGAATGACTATAGGGGGTTACAAGGGCCGTGGGCAAGGCTATTCAGACAAACGTGTTAGGCAGGCACTGTTCTTTTTTTTTTTTTTTTTTTAATTGGTTGTTCACAACATTACAAAGCTCTTGACATATCATATTTCATACAATAGATTGAAGTGGGTTATGAACCCCCTGTTCTGAGTAGTAACTTGCTTCACCTTCAGAACAACCCCACGAAAACAGGTAACTATTACAGAGGAAAAAAACAGTGCTCAGAGAGGTCGAATTACTTGCCAAAGTTCACACAGCTTTTAGGGAAGAGCCAGGATTTGAGCTCAAGAAATCTGGTCCCAGAGTGCATGTGCTAAACCACTGCTCTCCAGTGTTATTACATTAGCCTTTGTGATATGGGTGGCTGTTGTTTTGTCTTAGTCTCTCAAAAAAAAAGGGGGGGAGGGGGTTGAACTGCGGGGAAAGAGTAAGAAACAGCTGAGTTTTGGTGAAGCTTCAGACTTAAGCAAATGTTGCCAGGTTCATACTTCAAGTCAAAACCTCAGCAGTGTTCACAGTCCCAACCCTCTGGGGGACCTCGCTGCACAGGATGCCCAGGTGGACACCCCCCGTGGATCCGGGAGCACCCACCTTGATCATGTGCTCCTGGACACAGAGTGGGTCACTGTTGCCCAGGATGCTGAGCAGCTCGTCGTCAGAGATGAAGAAGAACCTGGGGAAGGCATTCCTCTTGGAGTCCAGGTAGTCGTTCAGGCTCTTCTGACACTTCTCCAGCCCCTCGCTGATGTGCTGCAGGTCGCTCAGGCGGTTGGGGGCCTCGCAGCACCTCTTGATCACTGGGTCCTTCAGGGTCTCACCCATGATCTGGACAGGACAGGAGAGAGCCGTCACCCCACACCCCGCGGGCAGGGGCACTTCCCCAGGTTCCCACACAGGCACAACCCTGTGGGAGGCCAGCAGTCAGCACCTCCGCAAGTCCAGGTCACCCTCCCTCCCTCCGTCCCTCCCGGAGGCCAGCCGCACGGCAGGTGCCTGGCTCCTCCAGCACGGTGCGCTGTACACACAAGAGCATTCATTAGGGCACCTTGCACAGCAAAAGGAGGGTGGGGGGCATGGTGGACATGCCCTGTCAAAAGTCTGACCACACAGAAACAGGTAAATAATTAGCTGGGACAACTTAGATATTCACTGATTGAAATATGTCAAAGATGCAAAATGAAAAAAACTCAGTTATATTGGTAAGAATGATCCTGTTGTCGCAGGCTGCTTATTTAGTTATCTACACTGATTTGCAGGCGTACACAGGATAAGCCTCCTGCAAAGGTGTTCAGGTGTTAAAACAATTATCTTGGGGCTAGGGATGTGGCTCCGTGGCCTGGCATGCTCGAGGCCTTGGGTTTGAGCCCCAGCACTGTACGAAATAAAACAAAAAGTAGTTTAACTTGGGTAAAAGGATTGTTGGTATTTTTTTCTTTTGTTCTTTTTTGCTTTACTTGTAAATCCTTCTATAATGAATTTGGATGTTATCTGTTTTGGTTTTTTCCTTCAAGTTTTAAGACAGAGCTTGGGCCAATAGTTAAGAAAAACATCATGAACTCTAGGGGATGAAGGAGAGAAAACACCAACCAGCCACCTGTCCCTGCAGCTGGGAACACAGGGGTGAAGCTAAGCGGGATTTGAGGGCGGGTAGTCCTCATCTAGATTGCCAGCCCTGTTTACCAGCAGGGGAGCCCAGAGGAGCCTGGAAAGGACCCAGGCAGAGTGACACTTTGGGGTCGATTTGCTTCCTAACAATCTAGTGCCAAATAGGCAAACAGCATTAGACCTGCTCTTTACAAAAGAGAGATTCTGCTCTAACAAGAGGTGCAGTCAAGAGAGACCAATCGATGAAAGCAACGTCAGGCCGCGCACACCGGACTATCATGCAGAGCTGTTAAAATATTTCTTCGGTACTTTCATAATATGAAATGTTTTATATAATATCAAACGAGAATTTTAAGATATAAAATTGCATGTGATACCATTGGAACTGCTGTTTGAACCTGTACACACAGGGAGGATTTCCAAGCGCTGGGCAGGCTGAGAGCCTCCTATCAGAGATGCTCCGGGTCTCAGGTTTTGCTCAGAGTTGGAGCATCTGTAGGTACGTGCTGAGACCCCCTCGGGATGGGACCCAGGTCCAAGCAAGAAGCTCACACATGTTTCAGGGTGTGAAACACGTGTGAGGTATCTGAGGTGCTCTGTCCCTCCATCCAGACTATGCCCAGGGCTTGAAGGTAATTATATATTTTAAGACAATTTCTTGCAAAGTTTCATAGTGTGGAATTTTCCATCTTGGCATCATCTGGGTGCTCAAAAAGTTTCAGGTTGTGGAGCATTTGGGGTTCTCAGGTTAGGGGTGCTCAACCTGTATTGAAGGTTAGAGCTGCCCCCTGAGGGTGAAGGGACCATGGGCAATGCATTTTCTGCATTTCCAAACATTTTTTAAGTAAGAAAACATTGCTTTTATGATTAAAAAAATAAAAATAAAAATTCTGCGTCATATGCCAGCAGCCAAGAATCAAACAGGATTTTTTACTAAACAGATTAAGGTCATGACTGAAAAAATTCAGAGGCCACCAATGGAGAAAGTGTATGCAAATTAGAAGCAAAGGCATCTCCTGTGTCCATCCCTCCATCCAGACTACACCAGGCGCCCGTCACTTGCCCTTTTAAACACTCGGTCAATGTTGTCAAACTTTTTCGCCTCATCAGGAAGCTGAGATCTGATGTCTCCACCAATGAAGATGCTCTCGAGATACATCCATTTTCTCTGGACCAACATCCAGATCTGAAAATGTACAACGGTGATGTCAACAGGGGGAGACCAGGCACCATGAGGAAGGGATGGTGAGATCCCACCCATCCCGGGACCGTCCGGATCTGCTCAGTCCAGGACTCCGCAGGCCAGGGAGCACTGAGCACATGCAGGGCTGTGTCCCCTCTTATCCGAAGCATCCCTTCCATGGTTTCTGTTACCATGGTTAACTGCGATTCAAAAGGACAGCGAGTTGTTCTGAGAAAGAGACCACATCCCGGTGGCCTTCATTAGGGCAGCTTGCCAGGGCTGCGCTATTTTGTGAGTAGATGCTGCTGTTGATCTCTTGCTGCCCGTGACACGTAAGTTAACCTTTATCAGAGCTGTGTGTGTATCGGAAAAAACAGATCACACAGGGTCGTATCATCTGGTTTAGGGCATCCTGGGAACATGTTGGGATGTATTCCCTGGAGGATAAGGGGGGGGGGGGACTATTAAATGGGAATTCTGGAAAAGGCTTAACAAACTATTTAAAAATAAACAGCCCACATTCAAAAGCCAAAGAAAATACTCCATGCCCATGCAGGAAGGGGAGGAAACTTCCAGCCACAAGCAGAGTCTGGAACCCAAGACCCACAACAAACAAGGGTCCCTACCCGTGCAAAAGGCTGCTCTGCCTCTAGGTGCAGACCCAGAGAGCCAAAAACAGAGATTCTAAGAAGTAACTGCACAGGTGGCTCTTGGAAGCTTGTCATCATACCAAAGAGGGAAGTGACATAAATGTCCATCAGCCTGAATGGACAGACAAAATGTGGTCTCTTCATACAATGGAGTACTACTCTGTTATAAAAAGGACTGAGGGACTGGGCTGAAACTCAGCAGCAGAGTGCCTACTCAGTTTGTGCAAGGCCCTGGGTTCCATCCCCAGCACCTCAAAAAAAAAAAAAAGGACATAAAAATTAATATGTTTGCCAGCTGGCACTGTAGCTCAGTGGCAGAGCACTTGCCTAGCATGTGTGAGGCAATAGGTTGGATCCTCAGCACACATTAAAAATAAACAAATAAAATAATGATATTCTGTCTATCTACAACTACAAAAAAAATGTTTTAATTAATGCTTGCCAATGTCAGTATTAAAGAAGAGCAAGACAGTATTAAAGAAGGACAGGACTGCATTGAGAAAAATTAGGAATCTTAGAAATTAAAAATACATTCATCACAAATTAAAACTCAGATAAACTTTTCCTTGGAGAAGTTGGGAATGCCTAGAAGTGCACACCTCCCCCAAAGAAATCAAGACCAAAAAAATGTATAAAAAAGGATCATCCATTTCTAAGCACAAAATATTCTCATATAAAGGGTCTTTTCCTGCTATGAACTGCCTTTGCTCCATCTTTTGTCTTTGTGCTCACCTCAATGACTTCCCCTATTAGAGAAAGCGTTTTTTCCCATTTGTGAACAGTTTGCAGAAACGGGCCCACGAATCTGCTTCCCGAGATGCTCTGCAGGTTGACAGTGTTGTCATCAAGACTCTGAATGATTTCGTCCACAGACCCCAATATGTAGCCTCTCTCCTGGGTGCCTTTGTAATACTTGAGCACGTTGAATTTCATATTTTCCCATGTGTCCAGAATATCCTTCACAGCCTGGTCAGAATATTTTTTTAAAAAGATTCATAAGTTGGGAAAATGGAACCCCAACCCAACAACCACCTCCTCAGCTTCCTTTGATCAGCACCTCAACTGGGGTCCTGGAGCAATTGTGTGAAAAGTCAAATGATACCACCACGTATCAAGAATGTGCTATGTACCAGGTAAGCATGTTACAGGTATGACCTTGCTGGGTCCTCAAAGCAACCTCCTGGCAGTGGTGACCATCAGAGGGACTCGAGCTCAGACAGGCAAGGCAGCTTGCCAAGATTGTGCCCAGTTCTCCCAGAACCAGGCTTGACTTCCACAGTCGGCCTCAGGAGCCTGCAAGGTTATGGGGTCCTGCCCCTGGACTGACTCTATTGCCCAGCCAAAAATCAAATTACTCAACAGTGTGCCGACCATTCTATTTGCCAAAAACTCTGGTATGTATGTACGTGTATGCATATGTATTTATAATATGTGTAAATGTATGTGGATACGTTATGGTAGGTGTGCATGTCTTTATGTGTGCACATGCAGCGTGTGTGTGAACATGTATGTAAATGCAGTTTAGAGGCAGGAAGAGCATTCACCCAAAGGGTAGTGATAGCTGCTTGGGCGGCAAGATCATGAGGGATTTGGTTTCTTTCTGAACGTGCCACTGCGAACATCCATTGCTTCTATCATGAGTGGGAAGAGGAACAACAGAGGGGACAAGGGAGCGCTCACTGAGGCAGAGAGTCTATTTCTAGAACAAATAATTCCTTGTGACTCAGACGCAGCGGACACTGGAAGGAAGGCACTCTCTGCTGGAGAACAGGCAGCCTCCCCGCTGCCCTCGATGCTCGGGCTGCAGTCCTACCTTCTCGATGGCCACCTCCTTGACGGCTGCTGTGACGATCTCATTGAGGATATCCGTGTGCTTGTCCAGCTCCATAGCAAACATGTTTTCCAAGGTGAACGTTTCGGTCATTTCGAAAAAGACGCCTGTTTTTTCCATGAGCTCCTTCCAGTGCCTGCAAGTGCATCGACACTGAGACCTCATGTTTGTCGACGTCATTGACGGATCCACGCGTCCCCACTAAAGCCACAGGACAAGTCCCTCCAAGAAAACTTCTCGTGATGAAATTCCGCAACATGAGGAGTTCACCAAAACTATATCCCCACCCGTTTTCCCAAACCCCGAAGTCTGTAAGCCCAGGGACCGCACTGACATTTGTTGTAAAAAAAAAAAAAAAAAAAAACAGAGCAGGCCAGAAAGAAGGTCACCGTCTGCGTCCCTATATCCCCAGCTTTGCCCGGGAACTGACAGGACGTGGGGCACCGTGACCAGGTTGCGGGTTAGGGGGTCAGAAGACTCAACATCACATGACACCAAGTCACCCAGGTACAAGGTGACCCTGTCAGTCCCCATCCTTCTAATTATGTCAAAGGGCAAGTCTCAGCTGGCATGGCTGAGTCTGTAATGCCTTGTCACTGTCACCCACCATCCTTGTTGCCCTAAGCAGGACGGGCAACAGGTCTGAGCTAATTTTTTTTTTGTACCAGGGATTGAACTCAGGGGGACTGGACCCCTGAGCTACGTCCCCAGCCCTATTAGCACCTTGCCTTTGCTGAGGCTGGCTTTGAACTCTTGATCCTCCTGCCTCAGCCTCCTGAGCCACTGGGATTCCAGGTGTGCGCTGCTGTACCCGGCTGAGCTAAATTTTTTAAAATCATTTTAATTAAAAAAACTCCTTTTTGTTTCTGGTAGGTGCTGTTAGCTGTCCATTCACAGTGGTGACCTAAGTTTCTTTTCAGGATATGTTCATTTAAGTAAAAAAGAAAGAAAATGATGGGGGGAAAAAAAACCCAGAGCAGGTCAGTGATGCTCAGTGACACAGGGTGGGGAGCCAAGGGCTGCGGCCGTGAGCTAGAAAACGCTGGCGCCAGTCTCACGTGGGAGAATGTCCCCGTGTGCAAAGGTGGGCAGAGAGCCTGTGTCACTGGGCCTCGGTGACTACCTTCAAGGGATAAGCGGTGAAGCGGGTGTTGGGGGCTTGCAAGCATCTGAGGGAGAGGTACAGATGTAAGCAGGGGCACTGGGAGGATGTGGAGACAGGAGTGACTTTCCCAGCACACAAAGGAAGTCACCCACTGTTATCCCCACGACCACGTGACCACACGTTAGGTGCTGTGGTGGGAAGAACACAATCCACAAGGCTGCTCCTGATCCCCGGCTGTTGGAGACACTGAGGTCGCCCTCCTCCCCCGTGGGACTGGCTACTCCATCAAGCCCAACAGACCTGCACTGTCCAGTGTGGTGGCTACTGAGCCCTGGGATTGTGCAAGCTCAAGCACAAATGCTGTGAGTATAGAATGAATGCCAGGTTTCAATGATTTGGTTTTGTTGTTGTTGTTTGAACTGGGGATTGAACACAGGGTGCTCGACCACTGAGCCACTTTTTTGTTTTTTTTTTTTTTGAGACAGGGTCTCACTAAGTTGCTGAGGCTGGCCTTGACCTCACTGTCTTCCTGCCTCAGCCTCCCGAGTTGCTTCAATGTATTTTTTCTTTTAAGATGAAATATCTCAGGAATAAATGTTTTATGCGGGTTAAATGTTGAAATGATGTTTTGGATATCTTAATTAAAATGTATCATTAAAATTAATTTCCTTTATTTCCTTTCATTCATTCATTTAAGGTAGCTGCCTAGAACACTGGAAATTACATACGTGAGTCCTGTTGTGTTTAGGCAGGATGGAGCTGACCAAGTCTCCTTGTTTTTTTTTTTTTCTTTTAAGCGTTTGAATGAAGCCATCACAAGCCACTTTACACTGGATATTGATGATTTTATCAAAGCCGTGTCACAGACCTACCGCTTGTGCATTTACAGCCTGCGTCACCGCTGAAACCTTTCTCTGCCATCAGATTTAAGCAGGGACACATCTTGCACTAAAAGCCCCTTCCATGCATCCACTTGAGCAAACAGAGGACAGAACAAACCTGTCCCTTAGTGCCTCGTGTTTCAGGTCCAGAAGTAAAGGAACTGACTCTTTGAAGGCCTTCATCTTTGCTTCCAAGTGGAAGGCCACTGTCAAGGTGCGGATGTGCCGTGGCAGCTTTCTGAGGCCCTTGAAGAACCCGTCGATGCCTTCCTGGAGGACCTGCACGTTCAGGTTCACCCACAGGGTCTGGGACCATTCTTCTTTGGCAACCTGGAAATGCACAGCAATCAGCCTTCAGGGAGACCCTTCAGAAAAGCAAAGGTAACCTGCGGGGGAGAGGGTGGCCCTAGCTCAGAGTCCCTGTCTAAAGCAGGGACACCCACAGGCCCAGACCAACCTCACACACCAAGGACCTGCAACAAACACAGAAGGGTTCCACTTGTTCTAAGCCCTCCCCCAAATTACGGCTGTGTCTGAGGACATGGGCCATTCAGGGACATGCCTCCCCGTCTCGAGGACAGGCGGGAAGACATGGGTCAGGGGTGGCCTGGGGGTAGAGCACGGCCCGGCACACTAGCACCAGAAAGAAAGGACAAAAGAGAGAACAGAGCCCAGTCCATGTGTCTGTCCAAGAGCCACCCGACTGAGGCCAAGACATAGACTAGAACACATTGTCCCTGGTTGTCATAAAGAGGAGACTCTCTGTGCTGTTTTCCTGAGATTTAATGGAAGAAGCACTTTCTCATATCAAATCCACCACCGTGGGCTCTGTGCATCTGCAGCCCTCCATCAAGGCCTGGAGGGTCATGAAACGCGTTCGACGGGAAACTGAGTTCATGGGTGATGTGGATATATGGGGCTCTACCATCTCAGCAAGTCATCTTGCTGCGCATGTCACTGGGGAAACTGAAGCCACTGAACTTCTCTCCAGAAGGACCTCTGCCTTCCCAGCATGACCACAGGTGGATCTGTCTGTCCCCAGTTTGAGGCTACCTCTTGGGCAGACGCCAAGTACACTCAAGCCATCCTCCTCCCGCCCCTCTCCTCTCACCAGCCTTTTCCTATCTCCTACAAACTCATGCCATAATTTCTCCCACCTGAAGCAAAAAAAAAAAAATCATCCTGACCCCACAGCCCCTGCACCCTGCTCCTCAGCCTCCTCTGATACAAAACTCCCTGCAACACCCGTCTGTGCTGGGCTCCTAACTCCTGCCTTCCTGTTCTCTCTGTTTTTTCTTTCAACAGCTTTATTCAGAATTAATGGCTTCATGAACTGTTCGTGCCTGGTCCAGAGATACCCAGTCCTGGTGACTGAGAGCCAGCCTCGGGGTGCAGAGAGCCCAGGAAAGAGGCAGGTGTATTCAGGTTGCACAGAGAGTGGTTCACTGGGGACTTAGTGACGGAAGCACCCTTCTGGGAAGCAACAAGACCGTTCCTCTCGCCCAGTGATGGCCAGGACAAAAGTGACATCATCCCAGCCCAAATGCACCTGGCTCACCCCAAGCTCTACCCAAGATGTCAGGTACTTTCCGGCACCGCGGTCCGCAGGGCCTCGTGAACTCTAACCTCCCTCCAGCGAGGCCGAGCCCCTGGTGGACTCTACCTTCAGGCCCTCATAGAGGTCATAGATCATCCTAAGGCCGTTCATCTCCTTCTGCACCTTGAGTAGCTCTGGGTACATCGTGATGGGAAGGTCGAAGAGCTTCTCGGCCTTGGCCAGCTCCTGGCGGTTCTTCTCGTGCTTTGCGAGCTCCTTTTCAAAAACGCCTAGGAGTTCTACACCTAGGAAATGAACACGTGGGTCAGCAAGTGGGCGACGCGCAGATGAAACAGAATGAGAAGTCCCAGAAGAGGCACATAGACTGTCGCTCTGTCCACACGGGCCACAGGGGAAGCCGAACCCAGAACGATGAGACTGTCATCACAGTACCCTCCTCCCTGAAGCCACAAGGCCCTTCCATCTGCAAGCCCCTCGCTGAGAAGACTCTAGTCCTGGCACCCGGAGCAGGCAAGGGACGAGGCGGCCACAGGCGAGTCTGAGCTGTCCCCACCACAGTCCTTTGCTGCCCTCCTCAAGAACTTCCTCATCTCCCCCCAACGTCATGGCCCTACACTTCTCCCCCATCCCCATGGCCTTCAGCCCTCCACATCACTAACCCCCACCCAGACACTATCTGTCCAGAGGCCTTTCCAAGTACCCCAGGAGAACTGTCTCCTTTGAATCCCTGGTGGTCTGTGGCCTGTGCCAGTCTCGTGGGATTCATCAAATTCCACCTAGACTAAGAACACTATCTCCATCTTGTTGCCCTTTGGGTCAATGTACTTGAAGGGCGGGATCAAGCACTGTGTGATCAAGGGTCTCAGGCCAAACAATGAATGCCAGGGGAGGAGAGCAGCAAGGTCCCTGGAAGGAAGTGAGGTGACATCCCCAAAGGCAGAGGCTGGTGCTTACCATGCAGGTGCTACAGCAAGAATCTCTGCTTGCTGTAGCAAGAATGCTCCCTCTGGGAGCAGGCCCTACTCCCCAGCTCTCTTCTCAAAGCCTCACATGGTGGGCTCTTGAGAGTCAATGCATTGAATTAGCCCAGCTTTTCACATATTAAAAGCCATCAAGGAGAAAAGCGTCTGAGGGACAACTAGATATTTAAATGGTGACACAAGTACCACCCACCACAAACTTTCTAAGCAAAACAGACCCAGCTAGCTCAGCGCACCCAAGGAGGGTGACCTACCTCTGTCAAGGTCTTCACCAACAGAACCAGGGCCTTCATTGTAAAAGCGCTTTGCAAAGTTCTCTATCTGTAATTTGTAGTTCATTATTTCACCCCGAGTGATCTGAGAAAGGCAAGGTCACATTAACTCAGTGCAGTGTAAACACATTTCCCCCAGTGTCTTGATGTGGAGTGAGACGTGGAGGGTACCTCAGTGAACGTTCTCTTTATGCCCAAAAGAGCGTGATCCACATTCAGCGCCTCGTTGAAGAGACCGACCCACATGCTCTCGATGTTGTTAACCTGTTCTTGCTCTGCTTCAGGAGGCTGATCAACAAACAGACAGTAAGTTACCCGCTATTTGGGACTGAAGTGTCCCAAGTACTTCCCAGGATTTCTGGGTCTCCCAACAGCAGCCTGAGTCATTTGAACCAACTGAAAAAGCTGGTTGGTATATTAAAGTTATGCTTTTATAAGTAAAATGAAACCAGGACAAAATCATTTCAAAATATAGATAGCTGGGTGCAGTGTGTAATCTCGGCTACTCTGGAGGCTGAGGCAGGAGGATCGGAAGTTTGAGGCCAGCTGGGGCAATTCAGCAAGACACTGCCTCAAAATAAAAATAAAAGAAAAATAAAAATGACTTGGGAGCTCCCTATATAGCCCAGTTGGTAGAGTGCTTGCCTCCCATGCCCAAGGCCCTGGGTTCAATCCCCAGCACACCAAAAAAAAAAAAAAATGGCTGGGATGTAGCTCTGTGGTAGAGTGTCCCTTGGCTTAGTCCCTAGTACCAAAAAAAAAAAAAAAAAAAGATAAATAGAGAGATGGAGGTAACCAAGAGAGTTAATCCTTTGTAAAATAAAGCCCAGTTTCAAAAAAACCTAGTCTCTTATTAGAATAGGTTATTTTGGGTTGTAATGCACCTAGATATCCTGTCATTCAGAAGTAAAAACAAATCTCTGATGAAATACAACTTTGTCTAGAGCCTCCAATTCTTTCCACAATTCACCACATACACTGTCCAGAACTCAAACAGAAATACTAAGCTTATGAAGACACAAGGGGGCTTAAATAAAACAAAGAGACTCACAGACCACATAAACTGACCTTGATCAGACACAGAATTGAAAATGATTTTGCTTAAAAGAGAAAAGGAAACAGAAGGCAAAGTTGAGAATTTGGGCATAGAAGAGGAATTTTTTTTTTAATGGAAATTCTAGAACTGATCATGATGATGCCTGAAGTGGAGAGCTCGAGGGAAGGGCTAATGAACCATCACCACACACCAGTCTCAACCAAGTAGAAAGTGCTTGAACCCAAGGGTGAGGTCGAAATATTCAGAATGAGCCACAGGAAGAAAAGGGAGTGGTGAGGGCCCTGGTGAGCCAGCCTAATGCCTGTGGCCTGCAGAAAAGAGCACAGAAGAAAACACCCCAGAGAAAGGTGTTCATTTTCCAAAACTAGACAAAGGCATCAACCTGCAAAGTTTAAAGGTTCTACAAACCCCAATTGGGATTTTAAAAACAAAGAACGTAGTTATATCATGTTACAATTTCTGGAAACCAAACACAGAAAAAGATCTTTAAAACAGACAAGAAGATAAGTTGGAGTAGACGGCCTTCAAATGCAGCACCAAGGTGGACCATTGGCTTCTCAGGCAGAACCCTGGAAGCCAGAGGAGGATGGAATGATCTCCACCCAGAGAGAGGATAAAGGAAACCAAACATTGTTTTAAAAGGACTTATCAACTGTTTGCTGAGAGCCATAGCCAAGTAGGAATGACACATGGCAATTTCCTTGTCAGCCTACCCCATGTTGCTTAGAGGGAGGACTCTCCATTGTGGAAATGGGCTTGCCTTGGATCCAGGTCATTTGCAGTGACATTGCATGAATGTTTGAGAAAGGTGACCCTGCTCAAGGACCAGGGTGGATCCGGGTTTAGGGTGATCTGGGTTTAGGGCGGTTCCAGGTTTAAGGTGTATCCTGCTGGGAATAAGGCGTATCCTGCTGCCTCCAGGCTCCCGCTCCTTGAGTTCCTGTTGAGTTCTCACGGGATTCAGAGAATATTTGGGATGCAGAGCCCGGTGGAGTAGTGGATTCTCCCAGAACGTGCGTGTAGAGTGCCGGTGAGAGTTCGGGAATAAAGAATTGCTGTTTGAATCTACAAGGCTGTGAGTGGCACGTGATTTTGTGCCCAGCCAGACTGCAGCAGTGTGGAGCAACTGATATCTGTGGTGTGAATGTAAATCAGTACCACCCCTTTGGAAAGCTAGCAGAAAACAGTAAAGCTGAACATGTACATTCCCTATAATCCAGCAATACGCTGTCCAGGCTCACAGCCAACAGAATTCATGCATGCAGAAGTGCAGCAAAAGTATATGCAAACATGGTCACATCAGCAATGCTCATAATATCCCAGCACCCTCTAGTGGCACAGTTGTGCAGCGGAATATTACACAGCAAAGACAGGAAATCTCAGAAATGTAAAAGTGAGTGAAAAAACACACCAAAGAATATATACTTTATCATTCAATCTATACAGACTTCAAAAAACAGGCAAATATAATCTCTAGTGTTAAAGATATGGTAGAAGCTTCCTTTGCCAGGGAGTACTGCCTAAAAGGAAGGCTGGGAGGGGCTCGTGGGGTGTTGACAACATTGCATTCTTTAATCTCAGTTCTGACTACAGGGATGCTCACTGTGAAGATTCATCAAGTTGTACACCTGTGGTTTCTACAATTCTCCACAGGTGTGTTACGTGTCGATAAAAAAAAAAAAAAAAACTCAAACTGATAAGCATCTGGTGTATCTGATGATCAAGACAAGTTGGAAGAAAATAAAAACAGCCAATAACAGAACAGACATGAAGCATCACTACAGCCTGCTGCCACTGAAGAGGAAATGAGACAGTATGAACATGTTCATGAAATAAATTTGAAAATTTAGATGAAACAGTACAATTCTTTAAAAATATAAACTTCCAGCAAAAGAACAAGAATAAAAACAAAACAGAATCAGTAATCAGGCATCTTCATGGACACAGACGTGCATGCACTTGCACGGCCTCAGGTCTGGGAGTCAGAGCTCCAGCCTGATGTTTCTGTAGCAGATGGGCTGAAAGCCTGCAGCCCTCACCAAAAGAATGCTCAGAGCACCAATGTCCTGCAAAATTTCAGGAAGAGCCCAGAACCCCCTGAACTCATCCATGGGCTTCAAAAGCTACCCACACTGGACCACCCTAACAAAGACTAATTGAATTATCATGTACCAGTTTCATCTCCCTCACCTCTCATTTTTACAAGAGCCTTTTATTAAAGAAACTGAACACCCAGAAAAAAAAAAGAAAGAAAAGAAAATGAAAGAAAGGATAAAGGAGAAATGGTGTGCAGTTACAGACTGGTATACAAAACTACCACATAAGCTGTGCAAGGTCAAGAAATAACCTCTAGCCAAGCGCAGTGGCACATACCTGTAATTACAGCAGCTTAGGAGGCTGAGGCAGGATCATGAGTTCAAAGCCAACCTCAGCAACTTAGTGGGGCCCTAAGCAACTCAGTGAGACCCTGTCTTAAATAAAATATAACAAGAACTAGGGACAAGCACCTCTGGATTCAATCCCTGGTACCAAAAAGAAAAGAAATAACCTCTAAGTTTAAGTTGTTCTAAATATCTACAGGTTGCCTTGCATTGATGATGTATTACTTAAAGTTGCCTACTTGGACGCAAACCAATGGCAGTATACCTGAGAAGGATTTCCGAAAAGGGTCCCAGGAGCCAACCCCAAAATGCAAAATATGTAAGAAAATAGTGGTTAACTTACAAAGATTTTATACATGGCCAGGGTCCGGTAGCGCTCCTGGATGTCCTTGTATCTTAGTTCCATGACCAAAGATTTACTTTTAATTTCTGCAATTGTTGCAAGAACGAACTTGAGCTCTTCAAGGGTGCTGGGACTCTTCTTAAGATTTTTGGACAGGGACTACGAGAGAAAGAAAGTTCCAAGGACAGTGAACAACTGGAAGAGCAGAACAGTGCCAGGACAAGACCCACCTCCACCAAGTGGGGTTTCAGAGGAAGGCAGAAGCAGGGAGGGCACCTCAATCTCTTCTTGGAGACTTTCCAGCTCCTCCTTAGCGGACTCATTGAGGAGCCTCCCCAGTGACAGCACCCAGGACTTGGCATTTTCCTGTACAGTACTGGCCAGTGGCCCCAGCTGCAGTCTGATGCAGTGCTCATCCTTGACCAGCGGGTGGCGCATCACATCACCAGCGATCTTGGAATAAAACTGCAGCTTTTCATCGTAGGCCACACAAGGAGGTCTCTTGGCAGCAAATTTCTCCATCACAATAGCTTTGTCCAGTTTCCAGAGGGGTCGATAGCGCTTCCACCTCTGCAGGTACTTCATGAGATTGACCAACAGCCTGTGGACATTTTGGGGGATCATGACAGCTTGCTCAATTATCTGAGGGTTCACGCAGATGTCATTGTGGAAGCTTATTATAACAATTTCTTCTTCCTCCCCCTTCTGGGGTGGGCATTGTATGCAGCTGCCATTCATCCATCGCACAAAATGCTGGCAAGATCAGAACCAGGGGAAAGACAGGATTTTAGTATCTGCTCCTTCTCCCATAGACTTGTTGGTATTCAGCAAGAAGTCTTGCTACTAATGGAAAATCACTTTATTATTAATAAGTTTTCCAGATTGCAAAAATCCCCACCATCAAAAAAGTCTGCTTCCCCAGCATGACTCAGCTCTTGCAACTCCACTTGACCAGCAGCAAGGGGCAGAAGGGGGCCTTATATAAGACCCAGGCAGGGACTCAAGCCCTACAGCCCATGCTTTTCTGCTCTGCAAACCTTGGGACCAGCAGCAGGCCAAGTTGAGCCAAGCCAGATACAAGAGAACCAAGATGCCCAGTCCATAGCCCACCAGTCATCACAGCTGTGAGTGGCCCCCAACTGGCAGACAAAGCCAAGAGTCTATGAGTGAGCACAACCAAGGCCCCAAGGTGCACTAAGCAGAACCCAGCCCAGGAACCTCGAGCTACATACATAGTTACCATTTTTCACCTCTAAGGGCTGGAGTGGCTTGTAGGCAATAAAAGCTAACTGTGGCTTGTAGGTTATAAAAGCTAAGTGGATAATAATAATAATAATAAACAAGACAACCTTTGCTTCCATATTTACATATGAAGAAACACAAATCAGTCACACAAATGGACCACCCAGCATCCCAGAACAGATCTGCTGATGCAACATCTCCCTGTTGTTGTTTTGTTCCTCTATTTCAAGACAAGGAAGGTCTTTCTATGTGTTGCCCAGGCTGGCCTCAAATTCAGAGAGCCCCCTGCCCCCACGCTGGGACTGCAGGTAGGTAAGATTTCCCTTTTCTTTTAATCAAGTATGATTCATAACAGCAAGCCAGGAGTGTGATTCACTGAACACAGTCATCTAATCAGCAAAATAGGATCCCGGCAGCCACCACTTCTACTGCCATCATGACTAGCAGCAACACCAGCTCCAGTGGCAGCAGCTGATGTGCTCCTGCATGCCAAGGTCAGGCCATGCTTCCTGTGTGATCCCCGGACCCTCCCAACAGCCCTTCAGGTTGAATTCCAGGTAACACATGGGGCTAGTGAGGAGAAAAGGTAAGCTGGCAGGAAACACAGTGATTAAGAGCTGTAATGTTTGAGAGAACATCACTGGGATTTACTTACACCTTGGAAATGGATCTCTTCCCCTAAAGGCTCAGTGATGTAACACCAAAAAACTAGAAGAATTTACTCAACAGAGGCTTTCTAAATTATTAGCACAGATTATAAAATATGTGCAATTTATTCATTCATTTCCAAGCACAGTAAAATGAAATGATCTGTTTATTGTATGTAGAGTTATCTTCATTCTTAGAAATGCCTAAAACACACTTCATGGGAGAAATATGATCAGTCTGTTAATATATAAAAAAATGTTCAACATCTCCAGCAATTAGAGAAATGTAAATTAAAACTGCACTGAGATTTCATGTCACTCCAGTTAGAATGGCAGTTATCAAGAATAGAAATAACAACAAATATTGGTGAGGATGTTGGGGGAAAAGGTACACTCATACATTACTGGTGGGACTGCAAAGTAGTGCAGCCACTCTGGAAAGTAGTATAAAGATTTTTCAGAAAATCTGGAATGGAACCACCATTTAACCCAGTTATCCCACTCCTCTGCATATGCCCAAAGGACTTAAAATCAACATACTACAGTGATGCAGCCACATCAATGTTTATAGCAGTTCAATTCACAATAGCCAGGCTATGGAACCAACCTAGGTGCCATTTCAATAGATAAATGAATAAAGAAAATGTGGTATATGTACACAATAGAATATTACTCAGCCATACAGAAAAATGAGGGAAGGTAAGGGAGGGTGTAGGAAAGACGATGGAATGAGATGGACATCATTACCCCAAGTACATTATGGCATTTTCCAGTAAATGGATGGAAGTGGAGACTACCATGCTAAGTGAAATAAGTCAATCCCCAAAAACCAAAGGTTGAATGTTCTCTCTGATAAGCGGATGCTAACCTACAATAAGTGTGGGGGAATAGAAATTCACTGGATTAGACAAAGGGGAATGATGGAAAGGGAGGGGGTGGGAATAGGAAAGACAGTAGAATGAACTGGACATAACATTCCTATGTTCACATATGAATACAAAACCAGTGTAACTCCACATCATGTACGACCACAAGAATGGAAAGTACCTATGTATAATAATAGGTGAAAATACACTTAACTGTAATGCATATCCAAAAAGAATTTTTAAAATAGTTACCTAAAAAATAAACAAACAAAAAAAAAAACGCCTGATGGGAGCAAATTTTTACCACACGCACATCAGATAGAGCATTAATCTCCAGGATATATAAAGAACTCAAAAATCTTAACATCAAAAAAACAAATAACCCAATCAATAAACAGGCCAAGGAACTGAACAGACAGACACTTCTCAGAAGATGATATACAATTAATCAACAAATACATTAAAAAAATGTTCGACATCTCTAGCAATTAGAGAAATGCAAATCAAAACTACTCTAAGATCTCATCTCACTGAAGTCAGAATGGCAGCTACTAAGAATACAAACAACATTAAGTGTTGGTGAGAATGTGGGGAAAAGGCACATTCATACATTGCTGGTGGGACTGCAAATTGGCGCAGCTAATCTGGAAAGCAGTATGGAGATTCCTTGAAAAACTGGTAATGGAACTACAATTTGACCCAGCTATCCCACACTTTGGTCTATACCCAAAGGACTTAAAAACAGCATTCTACAGGGACACAGCCACATCAATGTTTACAGCAGCTCAATTCACAATAGCTAAACTGTGGAGCCAACCTAGATTCCCTTCAGTAGATGAATGGATAAAGAATATGTGGTATACATACACAATGGAATATTACTCAGCATTAAAAGAGAATAAAATCACAGCATTTGCAGGTAAATGGATAGAGTTGGAGAATATAATGCTAAATGAGGTAAGTCAATCCCCCAAAAAACAAATGCTGAATGTTTTCTCTGATATGAGGATGCAGATCCATAATGGGGATGGTGGGGGAAGCATGAGAGGAATGGAGGAACTTCAGACAGGGAAAAGGGGAGGGAGGGGAAGGGAGCGGGTAGAAAAGACGGTGGAATGAGATGGACATCATTACCCAAGTACATGCATGAAGACACGAATGGTGTGACTCTACTTGTGTACAACCAGAGACATGACAAATTGTGCTCTATATGTGTACTGTGAATTGAAATGCATTCTGCAGTCATATATAACAAATTAGAATAAATAAAATTAAATTTAAAAATAAAGGAAACATTAGAAGAAGAAAAAAAACACCTGAAACACCCCTGCACGGCTGAGCAAACCAGGTGAAGAGTCAGCCCCGGCCCCCAGCCCACAGAGACAGCCCCTCCTCCGGCTGTTGGAAACATAGCCCCTGGGCTGTTCACAACAGTCGCTCATTCAACAGGCCTTCACCAAGAGCCAACTGCGACCCAGATGCCCTTCTCAGTGTAGGGGATCCAAGGTGAAGGAGACCCTTGGGCCGCATTCGCCCGGCCTTCTCCAGGCTGGTGGTCTATAGAAATCAGCTGAGAACGAGGGAGGCAAGGGGGTGTCCAGTGGGAGGAAGGGCAGGCAGCAAGGCAGAAGCGCAATGGAGCTGCGTGGGGTCAGGCAGGACAGAGGGAGACAGCTCAGCGGCGCCACTGTTGGACGAGGTGGAGGATGACCCAGACAGGACCTGAGATCAGAAGTGTGGCAGGTGCCAACAGCGAGGGCCACCTCACGGAGGCATGAGGAGTGTGTTCTAAGTGAAATCAAAAGCCACTGGGAGGCGTCTCCACCAGGGATGAGGGGAGATGGTGTGCGTCTTACAGGGCAGATGGGATAGAGTTCATCCAGGGCCTGCAGAGGAAGAGCTGGGAAGAGACAGGAGAGAGGCAGAGCCCGTGTCCTCTGCCTCCCAGGGGACCTGCCTTCCACAGCCGAGCCTCCTGCAGGGCAACACGGCCTCCGGCCCTTACCTTGGTGATCTCCACGCAGTTTCGGACGCAGTTGACACACAGCTTGTCGATCTCGTTTGTATTGGGGTGAAGGATGATCTCAGGAGCCGTCAGAATGGTCTCCGCTTGGAACAGAGGGATGTTCCCCAGGACTAGAGAATTAAAAGACTGCAGATTCCTAAGAGGGCGAAGGGAGAAAACTCAGGGACCATTGGGTGAAACGCCCGACAACTGAGCCAACAAAAGCACCACCACCCAGCAGGAACACACAGACTGGGGCCTGTGACCCTGTGCGTCCCTTTTATCCTGAATTTATGTGAATTGTGCATTTCTCATGTTGGAAAGTTGGCTACCTCTTGGTGGGAAATGACAGTGATGACCTCTGAACACTGCCCGGCTCAGGTTCAGGAAAAAGGAACACTCCCTCCCTCGCCCCATCTGCCATCCTGTGTTGTCCTTTCTGGGGTCACACAACCAGGGACATGCCAGGATGGGACACTTCTTCAGCCTTCAAATCTGCTTCCCCTCTTCCCCCCACACAACCCAGTAACCTCATGGCAGCTGCAGAGAGTTTTAAAAACACCCTCTCTCTCTGTCTCTCCCCAGATTAAAACACTCCAGAACCCCCACTGCTTTCAGAACTCCGCAGCCCCTGGTTAGGGTTTCTAGATTGTGACTGATCCAGCCCCACCTGCCTCTCAGCTTCGCCCTCCCTCTTGACCCTTCAGCTGGTCTCTGGGTGTCTACACAGAGGGCTCCTCTCCTTCCAGCCTGGGCTGACACGTGGCTTCCCATGGCCGTTCTGGACCACCACAGTACAGCAGCCCTCAGACGTAAGTTATTTGGCTGTGTGTCTTCCTCAGAAAGCACCTCACACACGTTCCCTGGGTCTTGCCTTGCTCCCCTGAAGGGATGGAGAAGCTCCCCAAGGACAGGGCCTCATCTGTGACTAAGACACAGTCCAGAGCCTGGCTCACATCAGGCTCTAAGAAGCCTTCAACAAATGAATGAGTGAATGGTAGACCAATGATGGACAGAGGGGTGGATGGATGGATGGATGGTGAATGGGTGAATGGATAGATGGATGGGTGGATAGATGGGTGGAGGGATGGATAGATGGTGAATGGGTGAATGGATGGATGGATAGGTGGATAGATGAGTGGATGAATGGATAAATGAGTGGATGGATAGATGGGTGAATGGATAGATAGATGGATGTATGGGTGGGTGGATGGATAGATGGGTGGATATGTGGATGGATGGATGGATAGATAGATGGATATATGGATGGGTGGAGGGATGGATAGATAAATATATGTATGTATGTATGTATGCATGCATGTATGAATGGATGGGTGGATGGATAGATGATAGATGGATGGATAAATAGATAAATAAAAGGATGGATATATGGATAGATAGATAAATATATTTATATATGTATGTATGGATAAACAAAAGGATGGAAGAATGGATAGACATGATAAATTGATGGATAGATGGATGGATAAATAGGTGGATGCAGAGATGAATGAAAGGATGGATAGATGGATGGATGAATGGATGGATGGATGGATGGAAAGTACCATAGTAGAAATGCAAACACTGCAGAAGGCAGCTCTATATACGGGGCTATTTTAGGAGTCTAAAAAGCAACAATAAAACATAAATGAAATATATAGAAAACAGATTTACTTAAAGAATCAACTTGTTTGTCAAATGGGGTCCAGAACACAAGGCCAAAGGTCTTTATTGTATTTATTAATGTGTTATCTCAAAGTGGATTTAGTAGCTCACAGAGACACTTAACTACAGGAGGAGACCCTAAAATCAGTGGAGTAGACCAAAAAAAGGAAGAAGATGTTAATCAGAGACACTTGTGGTGTGGCACTATACTGTCCAGGTTCAAATCCCAGCCCTCTCTCTCCCTCACTGCATGGCCCCAGATGAGTCCCTTAACCTTCCAATACTTTGTGTCCTCTTCTATAAAATGGGGATGAGAACTATAAAGAGCATGGCACAGAGCAAAGTACAGGTGAGCGCTCCTGTCTGTGAACTTTAAAAATAAATATAACCAGAGTCAAGAATGAGACTAAGGGGCTGGGGTTATAGCACAGTAGTAGAGCACTTGCCTAGCATGCGTGAGGCACTGGGTTCAATCCTCAGCACCATGGAAAAATAAATAACATAAAGTAAAGGTATTGTGTCCAACTACAAAAAAAAATTTTTTAAAAAAAGAATGAGACTAAGAATGCAAATCATAAATACCTGTACACTAGCTACATTAGGCTACAAATGTGGTCCTAAGCTTCCCATCAGCCAAGGAGGAAAAGGAAAGTCAACAATTCATCACGACCATGCCATTTAAAAACAAAACAAAAATGAAAGAGAAAAAAAGAAAAACGCCTTTCAGGAAGCAAAGGTCAAATAGCAAACTAGGGTTCTTCCCAAAGAACACTGTGTGAAGAGAACAACACCCTGTGATGTGGCTGTGACAGGCACTACTGAAGGTCATAGGCCAGTTTCTAGAGTAGCCCTAAGTGGCCAGCATGCACACCAGGGCAGCGTGAGGGCCGCTACTGTGATGATGTCCAGGCACTCAGCACTCGCTGGACGTAGCCAACCTGCAGGGCATGAGGAGGAGAAGGGGCAGCAGCTGCCAGGGGCAGCGGCAGGTGCAGGAGGCAACCCACCCCCCTGACGACAGTTCCAGAGGCCAGTTACTAGGCCAGCAAGAAGGGGAGTGGGCCAGGGGTCTTTCCGATCGGTTTCTCTTGGGGACCCTCTGCTGCCAGCTGTGCCGCACTCGGACCTCGGAGAGTCAGGGCAGACAGAGGGATAATCCCACACATTGTGAATGTCAAGGGACCTAACAAGAACATGAGCCCAAACGAAGGTCGCCCTCCTTCCTCGGGGCCCTTTTGGCCAGAAGGTAGCCTCCCAGCCCAACTAAAGCCCATCCTGCCCCTGCCAGGCCCTTCAACAGTCAGACAAACAGACATTTAACCCGGGAGTGCTGTTTGCAACACACACACACACACACACACACACACACACACACACGGAGACAGGACTTACTTCAGGATGAGCCTCACTAGCACCTCGTAGATCCTGTTCTCCCAGTACTCATAGTAGGCAGACAGCTTAGGGGCCCTGCCGGTGTTTGTGTGGATGACCAGACCCTCGACCTTGGTCAGCAGCGGCCCGATGGCCAGGTACCACCGGACCATGTGGTCGATGTCTCTGGCCCTCTCTCGCTCAATGTACTCAAAGAATTCCTTCACTCCTGCAGAGGAAGACCCCGTCACAGCCGTCCGTGACACAGGGAAGGACGTCCAAATCCCAAGCTGCGTGTCCAGCTCACACAGCCTCCAACCTTGACCCCAAAGTGGAAATTGAGTCAACACCCAAGTCAAGATACACCCCGAGCCAAAGATCAGCGACGACCCCTGAATGTGAGTCATGTGTGCACAGGTGTGCCCGGGACAGCAGGAGGTTTTGGGTGTCCTCAGGTGACCTTCCTTTTCTTGAATTCCTTGTTAACTAGTCCAGGACCACTCAAAACAATCCATAAACAAGCAAACGTGAGTCCACAAGAGCACGGGCCACCTCACTGTCACCAAGTTACTGACAAGAGCACTACTGATTTCCAGACCTGAGATTCTGCAGAACTATTTGTCTATACAGTGGGACAAGACTGGGATCCTTCCAGGTAAGTGTGTGGGACCTCTAGGCATGCTTTTTTATCCCAGTGGCAGAACAGACATGCATGATACATACAAAACCCTGGCCAACGGGACTGCCCATCCCTCCCGCGGCTGGAAAAACCAAGAAGCCAGTCCCACCTGGGAGCTCCTCCTCACTTTTAGGCGCCGGATATTTAAAGAGGTTTACGGACTCTATGAACGTGAGCCTGGAGGAAATGTCATTGGAATTCTTGTGAATCTGGTGGACAAGAGACTCGAACTTCCCAATGGCCTGTTTGCACCGACTTATATAGTCAGCAATACCTTTGGAGAAAAAAAGAAAGATGTGTGGCTTCCAGCCCTGCCGTTCACATCCCTCCCACCAAAGACATTAACATGACACCTGTCACAAGAAAGTGCTTGTGCCAGCTGCTCGGGCCTGGGAGGGGCAGAGAGCCACTCAGCCCCCTGAGGGACCGGGAGAAGGCCTGTGCCCAGAATCAACTGAGATCACCAGAAATGGCTTTACTCTGTTTATTTTATATTTAGACATAAATTAATTTCACTTCTATTTATATATGAATACATTTAACATTTATATGTATATCACCACCACGTTTCTTGTGCTCTTAGCATACTCATGTTTGAGAGCCGTGGAGAGAAAGCCCCATGGGGCCTGGTATCTTCTCACTGCCCCCTTCCTGGGCCCTCCACTGCCTGCTGCCTGCCCGCAACACCCCAGCCTGAGCTCACGAAGCTCAGCAGGACAGGGAGCAGCAAGTACTTAGGATCAGTCCCACGCTTCATAATAAAACAAAACAAAACAAAACAAAAACTCAAAAATGGTTGCAGACTGCTCGGTTACCCATGAAACTGGTTACGCATGAAACTGTAACAACTTTAGGGGGAAAAAATGAGAGAAAAATTTTAAGATCTAAGGCGAGTCGACATTTTACCAAAAACAACATCTTGGACTTCATCAAAATTTTAAACTTTGGCTCAACAAAAGACCCCACTGAGAGGATGAAAAGACTGGCCAGAGTGGGGGGAAATACATGTGAACCATACATTCAGCCGGGAGGAGGAGTAGCGGGAATGTGCACTTGGCTCTCGGGGCTCAACAGCACGTGCTGCGGCGAGCTGGGCACCCCGCTTGCACCCAGGACAGTGTAACGAACAGAAGGACAAGCAGAGACCAAGAGACACAAGAAGACACTTCACAAAAGACACGAGACAGCAGACAGGCATGTGGCCAGCTGCTCAACCCCACAGCCATTGCAGAAATGCAAACTCAGGGCTGGGGATGTGGCTCGGGTTCGATCCTCAGCACCACGTACAAACAAAGATGTTGTGTCTGCCGATAACTAAAAAATAAATAAATATTTTTTAAAAATTAAAAAAAAAAAAGAAATGCAAACTCCAACCACAGGAGACCCTGTGACCCAGGGGCCCAGTGGCCAGGGTGGGAGCATGAGGGAAGGGGCCCCTCCTGCGCTGCTGCTGCAAGCATAGAGCCCCCTGGGAGAACAAAGAGCGACATTAGGAAAACCAAGCCAACCACCCCGCTGCGCAGGACTCAGCCATCAACGCCGAGCATTCACCCTGGAAAACCACCCAGAAAAGGCTCAAAACATCCCATAAACAAGCAAAAGTGAGTCCGCAAGAGCACGGGCCACCTCACTGTCACCAAGTTACTGACAAGAGCACTACTGTATTGCTGCATTTTTATCACACTCTTGAAAAAAACCAAATGACAGCTGTGTGGGAGGGATAATTGGTCAGCAGAAGGGATCTCTGGTCAGCAGGGTGTAAGGAGAGGGCGGGGACAGAAAGACACAGGTTCCACTCCAGCCACTGGGCGTGGAAATGTCCAGGATCTCCAACGTGTCCAAGTCGACGTCTTGGGTGTGATATTTTGATTCTGCAAAAAGCTACCTCTTGGGGGGCACCAGGTAAAGGATCCGTGGGACCTCCCTATATTTAATTATTACAATGCAAGAGAGCCAAGTATTCTCTCCCAGTTCCATTTTTAATTTTAAAAAGTAAAGGTCACTTTATGTTCAGAGGTGAGAGGTCAGTGGAGTGTCAAAGTAGCACACTTTTTAAATTTTGTTCCCAGAGAAAGCCTGGGGATTCACTCCAAGTTCCACAAAGAATTTTTTTTTTATTAACCCTCAAAAGCTATTTAACTCGGGCTGGGGCTGGGGCTCAGTGATAGAGCACTTGCCTAGCACGTGTAAGGCACTGGGCTCAATTCTCAGCATTGAATAAATGAATAAAATAAAGGTCCATCAACAACTTAAAAACTTTTTAAAGCTATTTAACTACATCTATGAACGTGAAAAAAATTGCAATTCAACTCAAACAATTATTTTTGGCGTCCCAAAGTCAAAAGGGCAGTCAACAGCAGGGCCCTGTTACCTAGCGAGTTCCAGTTCAGCCTCTTATAGCCAGATCTGAACACGCGGACCAACTCCTGCGAGTGATCATCAAGGAGGAGAGTCTCCGCCTCATTCAGGGTTCCAATGAGCATGTGGTAGTGGTCCAGCATACGCTGCATCCCGTCTGTGTACCTGCATGTTCCAGGACAGAAACGGTGACGCCCGGGAGAAGCTTAATAGCCCAACCACAAACCACCAAAGATCAGGAACCAGCACGTTTAATCAAGAGGCCTGCAGAGGGGAAGGGCTGTAGCTCAGCATCAGAGGTCTTGCCTAGCAAGGATAAGGCCCTGGGTACATCCTAGCACTGGGGCGGGGGGTGGGGGAAAGATTCACAGAAACTTCAAACAATTCCACTATTCTGACTAACTTTGTTTTAATATTGGTTGTTATTTGCATTAACATGTAATAGTTTATTCTTGTTCTTTTTAGATTGGTGAGTAAACTCATACTTTAAACACTTCCTTGTTTTGAGTGTGGTTGCTATGGTCTGGATCTAAGAATGCCACCCACCCCTGAAAGCTCATGTGTGAGGCAATGCAGGAATGTTCAGAGGCGAAATGATGAGTTTATCAGAGCTGGAATCCCGTCACTGAGTGGACTACTGGGTGGTAACTATAGGCAGGCAGGGCATCGCTGGAGGAAGTAGGTCACTGGAGGTGTCCTTGGGGACTATATCCTGTCCCTGGCTCCTAAGCTCTCGCTCTGCTTTCTGGCTGCCTGGAGCTGAGCAGCTCTCCTCTACCACACCCTCCCACCATAATATTCTGCCTCACTCAGGCCCAGAGCAATGGAGCCAGAGACCAGGGGCTGAGCCTCTGAAACCAGGAGCCCCGAAGAAAATTTCTCTCCTCTAAATTGTTCTTGTCATGTATTTTGGTCACAGCAAGAAAAAACTAACACACACAGTGGTCGATGTTGATAGTTATGAGACCCAAATGAAAGCTCTGAGGGGCTGGGGTTCGATCCTCAGCACCACATAAAAATAAAATAAAGGTATCATGCCCACCTAGGACTAAAAAATATTTTTTAAAAAATTAAGGCTTTGGGCTGGGATTGTGGCTCAGTGGTGGAGTGCTCGCCTAGCACGGGCAGGACCCGGGTTTGATTCTCAGCACCACATAAAATAAAGGCATTGTGTTGTGTCCATCTACAACTAGAAAATAAAGATTTTTAAAAAAATGAAGGCTTTGAAGGGAGAGGGTCCTAAGTAGTTTTTATGAGTATAAGGGGCTGAGACCAAAGAGTTTACTGATAGTTTAAGAAAAGATCTGTTTACCTAAGAAATTTGTCCTCTTGGAGAGCAATGTTTCTTGCGAGTTCAGGGACAGGGAATCCCAGCTGTTCCAAGTACTTGGTTTCATGAATAATCTCTTTGAGAACTGGAGAAAAATTGATTACAAAAATAGTCCCCTTTTCCAGAGTCGACGCCTCCTCATTGTTGGCAGATGTCTGTGGAAGAGAGGTCTCATCAGCCTGGGAAAGACGGGTGGTCCGAGGGGTCAGCACATTCCAAGTTAAATGTGAATTTGAAAAAAGATCAACGTGGGCCCCTTCTCCCTGGAACTAGCTGGAGTGTGCATTTTCTTTGGTCAACAGAGTTTTTAAAGAATCTAATTTCATCACCAACATTTAAAAATTGGGAAATCCCATAAAAATCCAGAATGTGGCTTCCTTTGAAAGCCAGGGAAATCCAATCACCTCGGCAGGGACAGGCTGGCAGTGGGCTGCAGCTGCCCCTTTGGATAGGACGTAAGCAATCCAAGCTCCTGGGGGTCCCACCCGGCCCTCTTCCTTCATGTCGGTAGAACTTGACAATTTGGTAGAATTTCAGGAACTAATAAGCTACAGCTGCTGGGTTCCTCCTAATGGCTGCATTTTTTTCCACTGAGCACAGGCCCAGTGGTTAAGATTAGGATGAATGGCATGAGAGGGCATTTTTCTGAGGTTTAAAAAACAACCCACTGTCAGCTGTTCCATGCATGGTTCAACTGACACTTTGCACGTCTCTGTCATCTTGTCCCATTTTCCATGCGGAGTCCGAGGTTAAACCTCGTGCCCAGAGTCACCAGGGCTGCCCACCAGCCCATTCATACCTTGACCGCAACATGCACCATCTCCCTTCTCCTTCCCACCCACCTCATGGGGGACAGCAAATCACACCGGGGGGGGGGGGGGGAGGGCAATGCGCCCCCACCCGGTCCGGCCCTGGCAGGTGTTCGATGCGCACCTTAGTGAGCAGGCTCTTCTTCATGAGGTTGGGCAGGACCTGCTCCGTGGTCTCCTTCCACTGCTCATACTTGTGGTCCTCGTAGTCCTTCATCGTCCGACCCACCTCCAGATATTTTTGTTTGACCTATTGAAGAATTCAATCAATTCTGTCCTCAGAAATAACATTTTCTCAACTCTCTCTCTGCCTACCTATATTCATTACTTATAACACCTTGGTTCGAGTAGGTGTGACTTGAAGTCCAGGCTTGCTCTAGCATAGATCATTAAACTACACCCCAGTGGCATGTGGTACGGCCCGTGCACTCAGAATTGTTCCTTATGTTTTTAAATGATGAGAAGAAAAGCCGTGCTCTGTGATACAGGAATTATCTGAAATTCACACAGCATCGTCCATAAATAAAGTGCAGTGGGTTTTGGGGTTTTCTTTTTTTTTTTCGGTATTGAGGAGGGAACCCAGAGGTGCTCCTACCCCTGAGCTACATCCCTAGGGCTTTTTATTTGATTTTGAGACAGGGTCTCACCAAGTTGCCCAGGCTGGCCTCAAACGTGCAATCCTCCTGCCTCAGCCTCCCAAGTTGCTAGGATCACAGGTGTGCACCACCATGCCCCGTCCCATAAGTAAAGCTTTATTGAAACAGCTTGTTGGCCTGTCTACTCCTCATCTGAGAATACTCTCGCAACAGTATCAGACTGACTGGTTGCAACACAAATCATGTGAGCTTCAAATACCCCAAATATTTACTGCTTGGATCTTTAAGAAAAAGGTGGCCAACCTCTGCTCTGTAATGAACAAAAAGCCATGGCTCGCTGGGAGGACCGGTCCCAAAAGGCAGCGGTCATAGGTCAATAGAAGCCCTCAGGACCCTGGAACGTGTCCTGTGTTTAAAGATGCCATAAAGAAAGGGCACATAAGGCCGTTTTAAATATAAGCCCTAAACTCAGGACCACAGGAAAGACCCCCTAATCTGCAGATGTGAGTTTGAGGTCAATGCGTTTCTCACATGGCCCGTCGCCGGTGGTGGCCACCCAGGCAATGATCCCCCTGTACCCGGGAGACCTGCCGCTAGGAGGGAGCAGTGGGCAGATGGCAACGGCTTCAGAAAAGCCACCCACCTCCTGGCCCCGCTCGCTGTCCAGGATCTCCTCCACTTCCTGGAACCTGAGGATGGTGTGCTTGATGCGGAAGAACAGAGACCGCTCCCAGTAGATGGAGCCTGCCACCGGAGGGTGGTTCTTGTACAGAGGAGGGTTTTCAAGGTTCTTGACAAAGATCTTATTCACGATGTCGATCTGAAAAGCAACCAAACGTACTGTTGGTGCTGGACGTCACCACGTGAGCGGAGAAAGAGGTGACGCGTGGATGCAAACTAGAAGCTGGAGGGGTGTCCTAGGACACAGAGCTTTCACCATGTGTGCTCCCCACGGCTTTCCCTCGTGCTCCCTGGTCATCCTCCCCTTGGCTCGGCACCTGCACTGCTCCAAGTGGCCTTAGGGACGCAGGCCCTGTTCGCTGCACACACTGGATTATCAGACATCTGGAAATCTCTTCTAGACATAACCAGGGTCAAGCCAAAATAATAATAAAGCAGCAGCATTTCTGGGCATGGGGTGTAGCTCTGTGGCAGAGGACTTGCCAGGCAAGCGCGAGGCCTGGGCTCAACCCCTGTGTTCCTGAGCATTGCATTGCATTTGAATGATTAGGGGTGGTCCACCTCCAACCCCAGAACCTAAGGGTGTGACACGGGCCAGCAGAGTTGCAGACAGACTTCAGGCTGCAGGTCTGCGGACCTTAGAATGGGAGCTCTCCTAGACAGGCATTGCACTCGCAAAGCCCCTGAAAACAGGAGGGGCCAGGGAAAGCCCAGAGTGGAAGGGGCAGGAACTGCCAGAACCGGGGCAGAACAAAGCGGTGGACCCTCCCTGGAGGCTCCAGGAGGGAATGCAGCCCCGCTGACCCCTGGATGCAACCCAGGGCAATGGTGACAGATTTTGCCCTCCGGTTCTGCAAGAGCATAAACTTGTGCTGAGGTCACTGCAGGAAGATCTGCCAGAGCAGCAGCAGGACTAACACCCGAGGGGTCCGCTTGGGCCTTTCCTTCCACGACCCTTGTTGGCCTAACCATTTCCCATGTTCTCAGCTTATTTTGTGATTATTCACTTGTGTGTGCATGTGTGTTTCTCCCACTAGAAACTGATTTCTTTTTGTTGTTGTTCTTTTTTGTGGGGGTGGGTACCAGGGGTTGAATTCAGAGGCACTCAACCACTGAGCCACATCCCCAGGCCTATTTTTATTTAGAGACAGGGTCTCAGTGAATTGCTTAGGGCCTCGCCATTGCTGATGCTGGCTTTGAACTCACAATCCTAGTGCCTCAGCCTCCCAGGCCACCGGGATTACAGGCATGCACCACCCCGCCCCGCTAGAAACTGATTTCTTTAATGGCAGTTTCTGCGTTTCACTCATCCATCTCTGTGCTAATGTCATCACTTGGAACACTGGGCACTGGATGACTTTTTCTGAATTAACTGTCAGTATGTGGACAGTCCCTGGACGAGGTTAGCCACCACCACTATCATCATTACGATTATTTCTGACTCCTCAGGCCTGCCCTAATGTGAGGGAGACAATATTGTACTTGATAAATGCTTATTTAATTTCTTCACCAAGTAAACAAAACCATGCTGTTGGGGGTCACCCCCATCATGTGACATGCTCCTGGGGAAAACTCTGCGGTTCCCTGGCATTTACATAGGAAAGGGCGATTCAGTCCATTTGACCACGTGGATTTTTATTGCCACAAGAGCTATGGATTTTCCAGTTACCTCTTTACAATATTGGGCGAGAATGTCATTAAATTTCATCATCATCTGCCGATTCACAGCCTCCCGCGAACGAATATGCTTAAATTTTAAGAGCATGTCAAAGGCCGCTTCAGCGGATCGAAGTGTCTTAAAAGATTCATCAATGAAATTTTTTGCTTCTTTCTCAATAACCTGGAATTTAAAAAAAATCATAAAGCAGCCCTCATGCCCCTGTAACTATTCTGCAAAAACAAAGTGGCAAGAAACGAGAAAAAAAAATCCATAACGGGGGACAGATTTCTACTGCACTTCCATGGGAGCTGGCACAGCTAGAAACAGCAGCTAGTTGCAGGGATTTTCTGCTCTCTCTCACCAGCCAATTCAAAACAAGGCGGGAGAGAAGATTTACAAGAAATAAATCATATTTTTAAAACACATGGGAAAGAGCCAGGTGTGATGGCACACACCTATAATTCCAATTGCTTGGGAGGCTGAGGCAGGAGGATAGTGAGTTCAAAGCCAGCCTCAGCAACTTAGTGAGGCTCTGAGCAACTCAGGGAGACCCTGTCTCTAAATAAAATATAAAAAGGGCTGGAGGCGTGGCTCAGTGGTTAAACACCCCTGGTACCAAAATCCCCAGTACAAAACAAAACAAAACCAAAATAAACAAACAAAAAACCATGGGAGGGGACAAGAATGGAGAGAATTGGCGGATTTTTTTGCTGCACAGGAACTTTAGGAAGGCCAAGAGTTATAACCTCATGTATCCACGGGGGAGCAGGTGAGCACTGGTTTGCTCCAGAAAGAAAAAGAAACCTCTAGGCGGCTGAGCATTTGGAGACACCAGGCTGGGGGTTGGGGTGAAGGCCCCGGGGCAAACGCAGCTCCCTCCTGCCTCTGCACAGCCAGGCTGGTATGAGCTGCCACCCTCCCATCCGCATCCCCTTCGATAAGAGTGGAGGTTAGTTCTAAAAAATTTCAAGCAGAATGATGCCGGAAGCCAGAAATCAGTGACAGACGTCTTCAAATTTCCAAAGTGATTTTCCACTCTGAATTCCGTACCTCTCACCTTGGAGTTCACTCGTACCAGACTCAAAAATATATACGTCCCGTGAGACCTGTCTGAAGAAGCTACTCAGAAATGGGCTCCAGAAAAACAAAGGAGTCAACAAGGGGAGACATGAGATCCAGGAATCTGAGGACCCTGAGGAGAGTCCCCGTGTGGGGGGCGGTGACACCTGTCCCCCCTCGATTCCCAGGCAGGGGGGGTCTATGCCGTATGGAGCAAGCCCTGATCACATCCAGCTGCATGTGAACTTGGTCTGCCTGGGGAGTGGTGCGGGGACAGCTGAGGAATGTCCACCTCGCCTCACATCTTACTCTGTATTGTTTCTGGGTTTTACTAATAAGCAGGTATTATTTTTCATGGATTAAAAACAAAGCAAAGGCCTGGGGATGTGGCTCAAGCGGTAGCGCGCTCGCCTGGCATGCGTGCGGCCGGGGTTCGATCCTCAGCACCACATACCAACAAAGATGTTGTGTCCGCCGAGAACTAAAAAATAAATATTAAAAAAAATTCTCTCTCTCTCTCCCTTTTAAAAAAAAAATAAAGGTATTGTGTCCACCCACAACTGAAAAATAAATATTAAAAAAAAAAAAGCAAAGAGGGGCTGGGGCCCTGGGTTTGATCCCCAGCACCACATAAAAATAAACAACATAAAGGTATCGTGTCCACCTACAACTAAACATATCTAAAGAAAAAAAAAAACTAAGTGTCACTAAACAATCCAACAAATTTAACATGGGGACAGCACGGTGACTGTGACTGCTTCCCAGGTCACATAGACAGGTGTGTGACTTGCCAGGACTTCGATCTTGAAGTCGTCCATCACGAATTTCCAGTACTGGGCGGACTTGTTGCTGAAGGGGTCGAAGGTGAGGTTTTCCATGGGGGTGACCAGGCTGTCCACTCTGCACAGGACGTCGTCGATACGCTTGGGGTCCCCTGTCACAGCCTTCAGTTCTGGACCAAATATATTGTAGAATTCCTCCATAACCTGCCAGACAACAGAAAAGGAGGCTCTGCATTTTTGTTTTCTCGTGAATATTCCAACTACAAACGGAGAGCACATATACATTTACCTGAGCACAAGAATCCCGTCACACAGGCGACCACCACCCACTGAGACCTTTGGAACTATGCCACTGCACTAGGACCACACCTGGACACCGACCCCTGCTCACGTGTCTGCACATTCTCCCCTGCCACCCCCCACCCTTCCCGGGCTGCTCCTGCTTGCAGCCAGATGCCCATTGTCATTTTCCCTTCCTTCCTGCCTCAGGGACTTTGCACTCACCAAAGAGCCTCATAGTTCCTGCTTAGCCCTGAATGTCTCTTTCTTGTGTCCAGCACTCACAGACCCGCTCAGATCCTAGCCATGCTTCCAGAGCACCCTCCACTGCTTCTTGTGGCCTTTCAGCTGTAGCTGTGTGTATGTGATTGTCACACCTGCTGTCCTTTTCTTCCACTAGTCGGACACTCCATGAAGCTAAGGACTAAGGAAGTGTTCCAGGGCTGGCGTCCCAGGCCCTCGCCCTGGATAGGTGCACAGGCCCTCCCTCAGGTGTGGCCTGGGCTGGGTTGAAGGCTCTGCTGTCATCATCACAAAATTAATGACTTTTTCTGTGAACTTGTTTATGTCAACACAGTCCATGGAACTGTGGTGCACAGGTGAACAGAACCTGCCTGTCTGTTGTCCTTGCCACCACCTGCCCCCACCCCGTGCACCACACAGAGCACTTCGATGCCCCCATGAGCAGGGGCTTCCAGTGGACTCCTGAGACTCAAAGCCAGCCGAGGCAAGTGCATGGCATCTACAGTGAGTAAGCAGGGGAAGAGTAAGAAAGGGCATCTGCCATCCAAACCAGGGCTTGCAGCCAGGCACCATGGTGCACACCTATAATCCCAGAGACTCGGAGGCTGAGGCAGGAGGATCAGGAGTTCAAAGCCAGCCTCAGCAATGGTGAGGCGCTAAGCAACTCAGTGAGACCCTGTCTCTAAATAAAACATAAAATAGGGCTGGGGATATGGTTAAGTGTCCCTGAATTCAATCCCTGGTAGCCACCCCCCTCCCCCCCCCAAAAAAAAAAAAAAACAGAGCTTGCTTCAGATGCAGTAAGGAGGCAAAGAAATGCTCGAGGCCAAGGCACCCTGCCACCTCCTTCCCTGCTCCTGCTGCCTCCTGCTCCAGCAGGAGGGACAATGATATCCATAAGGCAAAGGCAGGATGACCCTGAGTTCCTATTCCCTCCCAGCTCCTCAGTGAGCCCGAGGGACAGGGTCTTGGGAAGAGGTGTGACTTTCCCCTAGTGAGACTGAAGCTGCGAGCTGGCTACATGGAGAGCTGCCACTGTCCCAGAGCAACAGAACAGGTCTGTGACACACCAATAGGAGCAGCCGGGGGCTGCCTTTGAAGCTGCTCTTGAACCACTGAGATGCCAGCAGCATCAAGGCCTGGTCTGTCTTCACTTTTTTTTTTTTTTTTTTGTACCAGGGATTGAACTCAGGGGCACTCCACCACTAAGCCCCATCCCCAGCCCTATTCTGTAGTTTATTTAGAGACAGGGTCTCACTGAGTTGCTTAGCCCCTCACTGTTGCTGAGGCTGGCTTTGAACTTGAGATCCTCCTGCCTCGGCCTCCCTAGCCGCTGGGATTACAGGTGTGCACCACTGCACCGGCCCTTCACTCTGTTTTTTTATTTTTATTTATTTATTTTTTTGACCCTCCTACTATCTTGGCAAACTTCAAATCCATGGCCAGGATAGAGGCAAGGGAAGAAAAAAAAAGCTTCCTGACATCTTCATTCTTTTTAAGGCCTTATTTCCTGCTTTTTTAAAAGTTCACTTGTTTACATGCGGTGCTGAGAATCCAACCCAGGGCCTCGCACATGCTAGGCAAGCGCTCTGCCCCTGAGCCCAGCCCCGGCCCCTTATTTCCTACTTTTTGAACAAGAGGCCTCGCGCTTCCTTTCTGCCCTGGCCGCTGCCATGATGGGGTCCACCCTGGTGTTTGCTCGCCCCTGCACCGTGCCTGCCCGCGGGGCGCTCTCCCTACATGTTTAGGATGAGGGTCGGCTGGACTTCCCTGTGCCCACTCACCCATCAGACACTAAGCACTCCCTCCATCCCCCCAACAGCTCCCACGGACAGGTAGACCCCATCCCCGGCAGGCAGAGGCAGTCGCAGCAGCAGGCCGGAGGATGAGGCATCAAGACAGAGAAGAGGGCAGCCCAGGAGCTCCAGCATTAAGAGAGGAGAGGGGAGGACCCTGCAGAAAACGAGCAGCCGAGGGGACCGTGGGAGAACAAAGTGCAAGGACAGAGGGACGTCACCGAAGACCACCAGCATGCAATGGCACCTTGTGGCACCTTCTAGAACATTCTGTGTTCTCCTCTCAGGCCTTTCAGACCCCCAGCTTCTACGCACTGCCGGAAGAACAAACTGCTTTCCCTCCAGCGGGTTCTCTGGTCACATTTGGTTCTCACGTCTCCCTCACACACCTGCAAAACGTCATAGAGGTCCTGGCAGATGGAGGCCATGTAATCCGTCCTCTCAAATAGCCGCTTCCGGTCAAATTCCCACCGGGCCTCTCTGCCGGAGGCCTCGATCTTGGCGCGGGTGTCAAAGTAGGCCTTCTTCCACATCTTGAGGGTGTTCTTGGCCTCCAGGGTTTTGTGTTGGGCGCTGGTTCGGTTCTCCCTGTAGAGCGAGGGAACAAGGGGGCCCGTAAGGGGCCTGGGCCAGCTCTGAGGCCCCTGACCCGCTGCTGCAGCCTCTCCAAGTACCACAGGGAAGAAGTCCAGGCAAAGAAACAGGCATCCCGGGCAGAGAGCCCGGGACTCCTAGAGTCCCCGCTGTGACCTGAAGTGTTGCCCTCTACCCCCGCCCCCCTCCTTCCAGCTGCACTGCAGTTCCCCAGGGTGGGGAGGGAACCCCAGTCAGGGCCCAGCCGGCCTCACAGCCACAGCCACTGTGCCACACTGCCCGGCGGGTCTGCCTGGGCTAGCAGAGGAGTGGGGAGCCTCTGTTGCCAGGACAGCGGTCAGTAGTGGGGTCTGCAACGCCAGACTAAGATGGCACTGCCACAATTTGGGGACCTATTTCATCCACACAGATCTTTCTTTAAGAAAGCAAAATAAGGGCTAGATGTGGTGGCGCACGCCTATAATCCCAGGAGCTCAGGAAGCTGAAGCAGGAGGATCACAAGTTCAAAGCCAGCCTCAGCAACTTGGGCCCCAAGTAACTCAGCAAGACCCTGTCTCAAAGTAAAAAATTGATATTAAAAGCTGGTGGCGGGGGGGACTTTGGATGTGGCCCTATGCTTAAGTGCCCCTGGATCAATCCCTGGTACAAAAAAAAAAAAAAAAGGAAAGAAAGTAAAACAAGGGGGCCTGGCAGTGTGGTCAGTGCCAGAGCGTGGGCTTGGCACACACAAGCCCCTGGGCTCCATCCCCAGCACCAAAAATAATGAAAGAAAAGGAAAAATCGTCTCCATTTCCTTCAACATCCTCCGTCATCCCTCAACATCCTAAAGGCTGCCCACCTGAGGGGGCTGGGGTCCAGGACCCTCTGCCTCAGTCTCTCCAAGTAGAACCAGGGAAGAAAGCCCCAGCCAAGACAAAAGTTTATGTATAGATAAGATTATATAATTAAATATCAAAATATAATTATATGACATGTGCAATCATATAGAATATTCCATCAAGTGAATGATATGTGTGTATGTGTATGTATGTATGTATGTATTTATTTATTTTAGGCAACGGAACATGATCCATAAAAAGGCATAAAGCACTGACTTATCTGCAGCCCAGATGAGCCTTGAGAGCGTACTACTAAGTGAAAGAAGTCTGACCCAAAAGGCCATGTACTGCCCCAGGCCAAGGGCATCTGGGTCAGCTGTGACTGCTCCAAGTTCCCAGATTTCTCTGGGGAATAAAAAGGCAAATATTCCGACAGAACCGTGACCACCGTCACGTAGTCCTGAGGATACACCAGGAGCTGCAGCCCCACGAGGCCCTCTTAAGTTCCCAGCACAACGCCGCAGGGCCACCTCTTACTTGAACAGGGTGCGAAGGTTGACCACCCGGCACACCCTGTCGGCGATTTCCCAGGCAACGCGCTCCATGAGCGGGATCATCCTCTCGTCCTTGTTGTAGTGCCGGGAGATGATCCACACCATACGCAGGGCGCTCATCATGGAGGGGATGGTGTCCAGCACCACCTGGAAGCTGGCCCCGTGTGTGATGTTCTGTCAAGGGGACATGCAGGAGAGAGAGAAGGGCGCAAGATGAGCCTGGTGGCTCCAGAGGCTGTGTGTGCAAGAAGCATCCTCTCCTAATGCAAACTGGACACGCTCTGATGCAGAAAGCTCAATGAGGTTTGTGAATGAAGTAAATAAAGCAGATTGCAGAGGTGTAAGGAAGCATGCACCTAATCATCCTTCCCCTAAACCTGTGGCTACTCAAGTCCCTTCACATACGGCTTGGCGTATGCACATCCCTGCTTACCTCCTCTGGAGGGCTGAAGTCTCCTCCAGATCCCAGGCAATGCCCAACACGTGGAAATGCTGTGAACAGTTGCTCTGTGTGTGTGTGTGTGTGTGTGTGTGTGTGTTGTTCCAGGAATAATGACAAGGAAAAAGCCTGCCCACGTTCAGAACAGATGCAGCTTTTCCCCAGACACCTTCCACCCACAGTCAGCTGACTCCTCAGGCACAGAGTCCCGGACAGGTAGATACACGTGCAGTAAGCATGGGGCACGTCCGTCTCGCACCACATGCTGTTTTTTCCAGAGACAGCAGGGTGGCCCCTCAGTCCTGCCCCGCCTGCCCTCGGCCTGCTCCATCCAGGGGGCATGCACTCCTCTCCACCCCTGGACCCTGGGAAGGCTCTGCATGTGGAATACAGGCTGCAGAATGCTCAGGGGGCCTGCTCCCTGCCCCTTGGAAGCTGGGTACCACGGAGAAGCGTGGACACTCTATTCCCCTGAAGCATAAGCGTAAGCCCCCACGCAAAGAGAGAAAAGCCAAGGGGCACCCAGACCCAGACAAGGAGGAAGAGAGGCAGAGAGGAGGCAGAGAGGCCATCCCGCCTGCCACAGGGGCCAAGATGAACCCCCAGCAGAGGTCTCCCAGGACTGCCAGGCCACAATACAGGGAGACAGCCCAGTGGCTGTTAAGAAAGTTAGCAGGGGTTGTGGCTCAAGCAGTAGCGCGCTCGCCTGGCATGCGTGCGGCCCAGGTTCAATCCTCAGCACCACATACAAACAAAGATATTGTGTCTGCCGAAAAAAAAAACCAAAAACTAAAAAATAAATATTAAAATTCTCTCTTTAAAAAAAAAAAAGAAAGAAAGAAAGAAAGAAAGCAAGTCCGAGTTAGTGATTGATAGACACGGGTTTCAGTTCACAGACCACAGCTGGGCACCCAGCGCCGTTTGGATTTAACGCCTACGGACATCCCCTTGGAAGTTCATGTTCCATAAGGAATTTTACATGTGATAACCTCCTCCCAGAGCCGACTGGGCGAGGTGCAGCACAGGACGGACCTTGAAGTGACGCTCCACGGTGGAGAGAAAGCGCACGTTGTCCGAGGCCTCGATGTGGTACTTGAACAGCTCCGCCAAGACTGGCTGCAGGTTGGCCACCAGCAGGGAATCCGACTCCCTGATCACGTCCAAGACTTTTCTGACTGTCGGAAGCTTTGTCTGCTCATAGAGGGCACTTAAGGTGGCGTTTCTTTCCCGCCAGAACTCAATTTCAGCCAGAGGGCCATTACCCTGCGAGGGGACAGGGACATCAACACACACTCTCATTGTTAACCCAGGGTGTTTATCAGCTTCTCCAGTGTCCATCCTCTCATCCCAACTGCTCAGCACAGGCAGACTCCGTGCAGGGTCTCAGGGGCAGGCTCAGGAGCTAGGATGGTCAAATCAGAATCTCAGGACTCCAGGTGGGAATGCCAGGCAGAGGCTTCCTCTGGGCGAGGCCATCTTCCAGACACTGCTGAAAGCTGCACTATGGAGAAGCCTCACCCCCAGGAAGGAGGTTGGAACCAAGAGATTCTCAGTTGAGTTGGGGTTCCTGTTTTGGGCAGCCCAAATAATACTGGCTGCTACACAGAATTATCTTTCCAGTCTAGGAATTATGAGGTAGCTCACTAACAACAAAAAGCCCAGGAATGATATCTTGGGTGTGTTTGCTTTGATCTTTTATTTATTATTAGTGTGTGTGTGTGTGTGTGTGTGTGTGTATATATATATATATTTTTTTTTTTTTGGACAGTGTTAGGGATGGAGCCCAGGGTCTCACACATTCTAGGCATACTTTGACCTTTTAAGGAAGTTACAAAACAGTAAAAAAAAAAAAAAAAGGCAAACTCACGAAGATCCCAGACTTCCGGCTCCTTCTTGGGGCAGAAAGCCTCACTTGTTATCAAGGATCTTTGAAAGCCCTGCCAATCACCTGGGGTGTCTTCTTCAGCTGGCCCTCGACAGCTGCAGATATCTGATTCAACCAGTTTATCACACACTGCTCCAAGGTTTCCACGGTGTCTGGGTCAGCCGCCAGGTTAGACACCTCGCCCTCTAAACTGATGCTTGGCATTTCCAACTTGATCTCACCTAGAAAAATGAAAGTGTTTAGTCGGTCACTAGTTTAGGAAAATTGGTTCCAAACTATAACATTGAGTTAGCTGGTTCTTCTCTCCATATAGCAGTACAAGGTCTAACATCTTAGCTCTGTTCCAAATCTGTCTCTATCTCATTTTCCTTTATTAGAATGTTAATTAAAACACTTTAGATGCCTGTTCCAGGGGTTAAGTTCAAGCAGAATGACTTAGCTATCAAAGATATTTCTGAATTTACAATTTAATGAATTCAGTTTTTAAAAATGGGTCATAAAATCAGAGTTCAGTAGATATTTAAGAAAACCCCTATAATAGTACAAAGATAAACCAGAAAAAATGACCTCACAGGAAATTGATATGGAGCACATGCCTGTAATCCCAGAAACTTGGGAGGCTGAAGCAAGAGGATTAAAAGTTGGAGGCCAGCCTGGGCAACTTAGTGAGACCCAGTCTCATAGTAAAATGAAAAGGGCTGGAGATGGTTCATGGTAAAAATGCCCTGGGTTCAATCCCAAGTACTCAAAAGAAAAAAAGAAGAGAAAGGAAAAGAAAATGGAGATAAGGTAAAGAAAAGAAGAAAAAAATTAATCTCAACTATTTGTCTCAGAGATTTGAGACAATATGGCATCCTTCAAACAAGAAGAGAATGCTAGGGCTGGGGATGTGGCTCAAGCAGTAGCGCGCTGCCTGGCATGCGTGCGGCCCGGGTTCGATCCTCAGCACCACATACAAACAAAGATGTTGTGTCCGCCAAAAACTAAAAAATAAATATTAAAAAAAAAGAAGAGAATGCTATGAAAAAGGTACAATCACTACTTAAGGATGTACTCCTGTACACTGAGACAGCAAAACCCAACTAAGAAAAAAGGCCTAGGATTCTAGAAGCAATATCAAAAAGACAGCTATGAAACATGCTGAGACAGCAAGGAGCCCACATTACATCAAGACCCTGGAAAGGAATACATTCAGTGAAAAGAGGGCCCTCTCACATGCAGGGAATTTTGTAAAAACAAAGAGGCCTTTGTACAACATTTTAAGAAAAGCAAGGTAAATGGGAACGGAAAAGGTGTACAAGAGAAGTAAAACTATCAAAATATGCTACTCTGTTCTACAGTATACAACATTCCTATAGCTGTAATGATGTACATGCTGTTTACCAATCAATAATAAAAAGGAATGCAACTATAACAGAAGGAAGACAGTAAACTAGCAGTATGGAATGAGGGAACAAATGGCAAGAAATTATACATAATGTCTACAATTAAAAAGAAACAGCAGAGCCAGGAGTGGTGGCACACTCCTGGAATCCCAGAGAGGCAGGAGGCTAAGGCGTGAGGATCATAAACTAAGGCCAGCCTCAACAACTTAGTGATACCCTGACTCAAAATAAAAACTAAAAAGGGCTAGGGATGTGGCTCAGTGGTAAAGTGCCCCTGGGTGTCCTGGAGCGGTGATTTGAATCACGGTCTTTGACTCCTCCAGCAGGAGCTGTGCCTGCGCTGGGGGACTTCCTGTGCAAAGGTGCAGGTCAAGACTGCCCAGTTGCCATGGTGACTCCCTGCTTAAAGGAGGTTCTGTGCATGGCACAAGACTATCAGTCTTAACCCTGAGTTCAGACACCACTGCCAGGGGTAGAGAATCAGGAGCGTAAGTTGATAATTATAATTGTCTGCATGCTCTGAAGAAACTTTCCCATGGAAAACCCTTTATATCATCATGCCTACGTGATACACATCTGAGATGGCTCTGGGCCACCAGTCTCTGTCGGGGAATGGCGTCCCACCTGCTCTCAGTTTTTCCTCTGTGTGCATCTGTTTGCCTTTTCTAATCCCCCCTTGCCCCTCACCAGCTTCTAACGGCCGTGCAGGTGGTGGCACCTGGGGTTCAATCCCCGCCACTATAGAAATTTTTAAAAGTCTGGATCTCTCCACAAGGGTCTCTCCTTTTTCCGTTTCCAGCAGGAGAAATTCCCATGGGGTAGGGATGTTAAATTTTACTTTAAAGAAAGAAAAGAGTTTATTTCCTGAGAATAACCACCCCCTTTACAGGCCTTCCCAACCTGCCAACTCCGATGTGTTGTGTGGCATTATGTCTAACTTCGGGCCGTTTCTCCCTCATTGCCCACTGCCAGCTCGCTCGCCTCCTTCCTAGCCCTGCTGGTAAACATTCTGTTATCTATTCATGGTTGGACCCTAAAAGTACAGCCACCAAGAGAGACCTCACTAAGGCAGCCTCCCAGCCTCCCAACTCTGTCCTCCCCACACATGTCACCACCTCCCCTGCCCTGGCTGACCCAGGCTGAGGCACTCTTGGGGACCACCTGCCCCCTCCAATGGAGTGCAGAGCCACTCAGTACAGCAGTGGTCGCCAAGTGCCACCTTCAGATGAGGTGAAGCGCCACTTCCTCAGGTGGCCCCTGCTGCTCCCCTTGCTAAACCCGAAAGTTCTTAATATTTTTCTGAAGCTCCTTGTTCTGGACTCAAAGATCCCTAAGGACAAGGATCGGGGCATTCCTTTCTGCATCTCATGGCGACAGGCTTGCTGTCTGCACAGCGTGTGCATGTAAGCCACAGTCATCGTCAATGAGAACAGAACAGCTCCATCCTTCTCCGCAAAAGAGCAGGAAACTCAACCTACCTTCCAGCTGCTGCATTGTTCTCTGAATGCTGTTTGCAAATTTCTGAAGGTTCATTAAGAATTCGTCCCGTATGAGCTGGACGCTGTGGTACTCCACCGGCTCCCCGGGCAGGTCTATGTCATATAAGAAAGAATCAGACGGCTTCACAGATGAGACTCCCAGGGTCATGTCCGTCTTGTGCTGGTTGAAGGACAACGCTGGCAAAAACACCTGAGAAGCCAAGTTTGTGAACAGGTCACCGGGTGCCATTTCCAAAAACTCAGGCCTCGAGTGGACCCTGGCCTCAAAGGCTCCACTCTATCTCAGTACAAATAGGCCAAGAGGAAAGGATCCAAACCCAGAGCGCAGTCCCAAGGAGGGAGAAACTGCCCCACACTTAAGATGATCCAAGGGTAAGAACTGTCACCAGCCCGATATGGCCACCCAGAAAACAGTCCTGTTTGTTCAGCAGCCACCAGGAAACAGAAGTCAGAGACGGAGCCCAGGGGACACTGCCAATGCACCCCCTCAGCACCATGCCAGTGTGGGTCAAGGAAACGGAGTGAGGGGACCCAGAACTGGGTCTTTGCAAAGTTTCATGGGCACTTATAATGGAATATAGTGACAAAACCATCCACCCACCCCGTAAAAAGCAACGTGCCAATTGCATGTGTCTTGGTGTGGTTGGCTGGTTGGTTGGGTTTGGGTTTTGGTTTTTAGTTTCCCTTTTTTAAATTTACAAACATTTCTGAGGATATATGGAAGCATCCAGAATGCTTGACCTGGAAGCTTCCAGCCCATTAAGCTGACTGCATGCTCAGTGGGGCATGTGAGCAGGCCCCTCTGTGTCATTTCCTGCATGTTGGCAGCTGGATCTGTGGCCTTGATCAGAAGCCTTCATCCCCAAGCACTCAGTGGGTGAGTGCTTGACCAGCATGCGTGAGAACCTCTGTTTCCCCCCCCCCCAGCCCCACAAAAGCAAGAACACCTGCACCTAGACTATGGGTGTATTTTCTGTTAGGAGACAAATAAATGGTCCCCTCCAACCCATTGATGCTCAAAGCCCTGGTCCATTAATCCACTAGAATAGACTTACATTCTAAATATTCTAAAATTTAAAATATTCATATTAGATTACAAACTAGTATTGCAGTGTGGTACACAATAATATATATTAAAATTCATACTCTAATAATCTAAAATTCTCTCTCCTAGCTGAAACACTTACAGAGACCTCCCTCCTTTGCCTGCCATGTAAGGAAGGCCATGTAAATGCTGGGCTTCTCTCTATGTGCCTATTTTAAAATAGTATCCTGGTTCTCTGAGGTCCTCCAAAAGTGACCCATCAGGATTTTTAATATCATATGGACTCAAGGGTTTGCGCTTCAACCTGGTGCAATCGTCACCCTGTTGAGGATGATGGTTGTCCTGTCTTTGCCCAGCATGAGGCTCTCGGGAGGCCCCGATGTCCTTCGCACACATCTCTAGAGTCAGAGTGGTGGACGGGACCAAGAGCACTGGACAAACAGACCCCAGGATACCCATGCACAGTACGTGGCCGGCCGGGTGGACTCAGCAGTGATCATCCCTGGTGGCCAAAGCCCTGGGGACGCACTTTATCTCTGTACCTCTGGTTTGCTTGGGCTTTCATAATGAGTGTGTATGTCTTATGTAATTTTTCAAAAAATAATTGCATACAACAAACATCAGGGAACAGGACAGAAAGCAGAGGAACCTTGCACTTGGTTGGCCACTCAACCTGCCACCTGTTGGCATTAATTGTGTCATATGTTGATCTATTCGATAATGAGAAGTTTGATTCAGAAGATGGCCAGGGGTCTTGACGTCCCAAAATCCACACTAGGAAAAACGGGAGACAGGCAAGCACCCCGGTGGAAATGCGGCCACGCAGTCGGGAGCGTCCAGCTGGCCCAATCCACAGGGCAAGGTGGACGTGGAGAGGCCATTCTGGTCAGTCCTCTGTGGCCATCTTCTGTGGGACCCATCCATGTGGAAGTCACCAGTGACAAGCCCACCAGCCCTCCTCACTTCAGCCGCACACAGCACGGAGCACTCCTTCTCCAGGCTTCCGGTCACGCCTCTGGGTGTCCCTCCTCCCTCCATCCTTTCACCTATGTTCCCCCCCTTGGTTATTTCTTCTAGTCCCTGGGCTTCATGTGTCTCCATGACAACAATGCCTGTATTTTTCTGATATTTTTTAGATGTTGATGAACCTTTATTTATTTATTTATATGTGATGCTGAGAATCGAACTCAGTGCCTCACACATGCCAGGCAAGCGCTCTGCCACTGAGCCCCAGCCCCAGCCCAGTAACACCTATATTTTAAAGGATCATTCTGGTTGGTTTGCGGGGAATGCAGCACACAGGGCAAGGACAGAGCAAGGAGAACTTTCAGGAGGCTACTGCAAAGTCCTAGCAAAACAGGATGTTTGTACCAACTATCCTCTTAGTCCAAACCTTCTCAGTGAGGTCTTCCAGGCCACCCTATCCAAAATGGCCAAAACCTACCTTTACCACCTACAAACTTCCTGCCCCCCCCCTTGTTCCCTAGCCCTTTTTTTTCCTATCTTACTTCATTTTTTCCTCCCTAGCTCTTGTTGCTGTCTAGCACAGCATATATTTCCCATTGATCTTATTTAATATGAATCTTCCTGCTCAACCATATGCTCCTGATGCAGAGGCCATGTCTGAGTTGTTCACTGCCGCTGAATACAGTAGGTGCTCAGCACATATTGGCCAGATGGCTGCCCTGCGTTCTCCAGGAAACTTCTGACTTGGACACCTGCTCACACTTCTACTCATATGCCTGAGATGCCTCTCGAGTGCAGTGTGTGCAAGAGAGAATTCTGGGGTTCCCCTCCAGATCTGTCACCCTCCCCATCTCCGCAGTGACCCCGCCAGGCCCTGGTTGCTCATGCACACCCTCGCAGTCATCCTCAATACCTCTTCCTTCAACTCCAGCTCCCTGTCATCTCCAAGTCCGCTGACTGCGTCCCCAACGTGCCCTCGATGCATCTCCCTCTCTCTCCTGATGGAGCTCTGGAACCCACCCAGCCATCACCTTCCCCTGGACTCTCCCATGGCCTCTGGGGGTGGAGGCAGGCCTCCTGTCCCTTACACTCTTGCCCTGGCCCCTTGATATGTTCCCACGGTGGCCAGGGAAAACTGCAAATCCAACCGTGCCATCCCCCTCCTTCCCCTCTCTGTGGCCATGATGGCTGTCCTTCTGTCCTGACTGTGACCGTGGTGCTGGCTGCTTCCTCTGCCTAGGAGGCTCCCACACCAGACCCTCACGTGCCTGCCTCCTTCACCTGGCCCAGGTCTCAAGTCAGAGCCACCTCGTCCCCAGAACTCCCCGACACCTCCCCGGCCTTCCCCAAGAACGCCTCTCTGCTGGAACTGGCCTGTCGGTGAGCTTTCTCTTTTTTTGTGTTTGATACCAGGGATTGAACTCAGGGCACTCAACCACTGAGCCGTGTCCCCAGCCCTATTTTTACATTTTATTTAGAGACAGGGTCTCGCTGAGGTGCTTAGGGCCTCGACATTGCTGAGGCTGTCTTTGAACTCCTGATCCTCCTGCCTCAGCCTCCCGAGTCGCTGGGATTACAGGGTGCACCTCCGTGCCCAGTTGCAGTGAGCTTCCTGATGCTTAAAGCAGCTCCCAATGCTGCTCTCGTCAAGGTTGCCTCCCACACCACACGGCCTGTTCCATCACAGGTCCAGGATGCCCTGCCTCGGTAGCTGTCACCATCCGGTGCTTCCCATTGTGTGTGTTCCACGTCTGTCCCCTGAGAGTGCGGGGACGTGTCCCTCGCCTCCCACAGGGGACCGCCCCTGCCTATCTGTGGGGTAACAGAGGCACAATGGGGCCTTCGTCTTAGAAACGCCAGTGGCTCACCTGGCAAATGATGCCCCTCAGGAGGTGAAGGACGTGGGCGTTGATGACGCCGTACTCCAGCGTTTCAGGCATGATCTCCATTGCCTCCTTCATGTCGCTGGCCTCAGGGATTGACTCTAAACGGAACAGAGCCAGAGGTCAGATGGCAGGAGGCAGCCGCAGCTACCATCCCCAGGTGTTCAGGAAACTCCTCCTGCTTCCCAAGGGACGCTTTAGTCACCGACTCCGACACATGCTGCTTCTCTCTGTGCTGAAGCAGATTCTGGGGCCCAGGTGGATCTGTCACATGCGCCAACCTGGCTGAGACACTGCTCTGCCCACCTCCCCTCTGCCCAGCTATGCTTCCTCAGTCCCTGGCCAGAGTGGCTTCGGGGTATATGTGGTCACTGTCCCCCTTCTGATGAAGCTTTATTAGGCAAATATTGGCTTTGCCCACCAAAGCCTGGTCCCTGCAGTGGACAACATGAAGCTAAAGTGGCCTCTCCTCAAGGCTAGCTGAGGATGATGACTCACAGGACATAACCCTCTGTCCCCGGGCTGCAGTGTCCACCCTTCGCCAGCCACTGTGTGTCCAATGTTCTTCTCCTGGACAGGGCATTTTTAGGGGGACATCACGAAGGCCCTGCATATGCTGCTTTTGGGGTAACCAACAGATTTTAGTGTGAAGGCAAACTTGCAAGGAGGAGTCCATGGATCACAAGACTCAACTGTACCAGTAAAGAGTGACATTCTCGTGAAAGGTCAGAAGAGGGCTGGGGAGGCCAGCGTGCCTGAGGCCCCAGGTTCCTTCCCCAGCATGGAGGAACAGAGAGAGGAGTAACGTGTAAACAGACCCTCGCGCACATGCGTGCACCACCACGCGCACACACACACGCATGCTCACGTGCACACACATGCACACAGGCTTACACACACACATACATGCGCATACATACATGAAACGTACCTTGTGTGTTTCTGAGAAAAAACAACACAGTCTGGTTCAGAAACTCCTCGGGAACCGGGGTGCAGAGCACCTGGAGATAGGTTTTCTCCACGACACGCTTCACCATCCTCTGAAACCAGGGACCAACAGTTGTCATGGCTGAGGACCACCTGCCCACCACAGAACCCCCTGCCCAGGCCTCCTGAGTGCTGCCCAGCCACACAGTTGGCAGGCGGCTGGCACTTTTGCTAACCAGCCATCGCAGGAACACCTGGGGTTGCTGCCCTAAAAAGGGTCCGACAGAGCCATGCTCTGTCTGGCACAAGCCAGGCTGGACTTCCCTCTGAGGAAGCGAGGGCCAGGCTGAACACTCAGTCCTAGACTAAGCTCCACCCTTGGGACTTGTGCCGTGCAGGCCTCGCTTACCAGGCCTGCGCTGCCCAGACCCTACCCACTCTGAGGAAAGACAGTGTCCCTCTGAGGAAGGACAGGCCCTGACTGGCTCCCAGGAGATGAGCTCTGAGCCCCTGGAACATCCTGCCTGGTGGAAGGGTCTCTGTGGATTTGGGCCCAGGGCCAGGCCAGCGAGTCCAGCCATCACGGGGTTTGTGGTGGACGCCTGTGGCTGTCCGCCTGGGCCCTGGGCCACATGTTGCAGTCTGGCCTCTGGAGTGGGGGTGGGGCTGGAGGCTGAGCGGGGCTGAGTGACCAAGGCCAGCCATATGGACACCCTGTGGCTATGTGACTGACCCCCAGTGATATCCTGGGCACCAGGGTACCGGTGGGCCCATTGGCTTCAGGACATCTGGTGTGAGAAATGAGCACCATCCACAGACTCCACAGGGCGAGGACAGCTGGGAGCAGGTGCCTGGCCTCTCCTGGACCCACCTTTTCCCCTCTGCTTGGCTGACTCCAGGGCCACCCCTTCTCTATGATGAGCCATAACTATGAGTAAAACAGCTTTACCAGCCACTGTGAGTCCTTCCAGCCATTGAGTCTAGGCGGGGTCTTGGGGACCCCCATGCAGGACTCTATAACCCCATCCTACAATCTGCGTCCCAGGGCACTCCCGCCTCACTGCCCTACCATGAGAACAGGAGCCATGCATACTTTGGTGGGGACATTTTCCAAATCTTCATCCTCTGTGCCGAGTGGAGTAGCCAAGGACTCGCCACTCATCAGCAAATTCTTAACTGCAAAACACAATCCAACTCGTGAGATCAATTAGTCAAAAAACTAGGTTTCCTACCACGAGACCAGCCGGCGTTTTTGTTCACAGCAGATTTCATTCAGTGGACATGTTACCAAAAAGCCACACGTGTGTGTGTGTTTGTGTGTTTTAAATATTTTTGACGTTGATGGACCTTTATTTTATTTATTTATCTTTATGTGGTGCTGAGGATGAAACCCAGCGCCTCACACATGCTGGGCAAGTGCTCTACCATTGAGCCACAACCCCATGTGTTATATATATATATATATATATATATATATATATATATATATATATATATATATATGTTGTTGATGGATCTTTATTTTATTTACTTATTTATATGCAGTACTGAGAATTGAACCCAGTGCCTCCCACATGCTAGGCAAGAGTGCTACCACTGAGCCACAATCTTAGCCCCAATGTGTGTGGTTTTTTAAACCAATGAATCCTCTTACAAGTTCGACTTACATTACAACTGAGGAGAGGTGTACTTCATCAGAAATCAATATGTGCACGCACATGGACCCAGCTACAGGGTCCAAGGTGTGATTCCCTGAGGCTTATACTTAAGAGAACTTTAGCCAACAGGTCAGTGGTATGCCTTTTTCTCATAATGAGACTAAAATTCAATGTTGGGGGGGAGAGGTGAAAAGAAAGTAGTCTAAATAAAAATAAGACCACTCTCCTGGGTCCACAGTGACCAAGGTCAGCTCAGAAACCTGGGAGTCTCAGTTCTGAGAGTTTCCAACGAGGCAGGGCCTTGCAGAGCAGGAAAGATTCTCTTGATAACCCTGATCCCACTGTGAAAGGCCCGGGATAGGGCCAGTGTGGCTTTGGAGTCAGCTCAACTTCAGGCCTCTGAATCTTGGTCCATAAAATGGAACCCTAACCTCTACTGGCCAGATTCTGGAGGCTCAGATGATAGCACAGTCCAGTGCCCAGCATGCACTACACAGGCTGGCAGAGGAAACTGTCTATAAGACAGCAACGCCAACCTTATCAGGGCACTAGGAATGACCTACAATCAAAAATACAATGACTCACACCTGTAATCTCAGGGACTCAGGAGGCTGAGGCAGGAGGATCACAAGTTTGAAGCCAGCCTCAGCAACTTAGACTGTATCTCAAAATTAAAAAAAATAATAATAATAATTATTTAAGGGCTGGGATGGTGGCTCAATGATAGAGCGTCCCTGGGTTCAATTCCCAGTACTTAAAATAATAATAATTAAATATTTATACACACACAGATACTCAATACGTCTTAGAAAAAGTTAAAATGATGTTTCAAGTTCTATAGATTTTACCACAATAAAAATAAAAGGGGGAAATAAATTTAAATGCTGACTGGGAAATGCTGGTGATTCACAGACGGAAATGGGCTTCTCCTCCTCAGCAGCCCCGGCCCGGGTCCACTAGGACTGAAGACTCTGCGCCTGCCCCTGGCCCCGGGCCCTGCGTGGCCTCGGTGGTGACTGCATCCTGGGGAAGCCCACCTTGCCGCACGCGTCTTATTAAGGCCCCGGGTTTCTGAGTGAGGCCCCCTCCTCGTCTTTGGAGGAGATCACATTTTAACAATAAATTCTCCTGAAAAAGTCAAGATGACTAAAGGAGACACCACGGAGGGCCCAAGTCCTCTCAGTCCTGTCTTCCCACGCCCGGGCGGCAGAGTGGCGGTGAAGTGGCGCGTCACACCTGGGGCGCCCGCTTTCCTTGGGCAAGCAAAGGTGATTGACAGCCCCGCCCCGGCCACGTGGCCTGCATCCGGGTTCTCAGCCTTTGCACCCGGGCGCCGGCAGGCTTCGTTGTGCAGCTGTCCTGTGCGTTTTAGGGGGTAAGGTAGCAACTCTGGCCTCTACCCGCCAGAGGCCAGGAGCACACCCACTCGCTACACCACACTCCTGACATTGCCCCACGTCCCCTAAGGGAAAAAAATACGTCCCAGTCAATAACCACAGCTGTAGAGAACTGGGTCAGAGTGTGTTGCTCAAGTCACAATGTCACTGCAGCAGAAACCTCCGGAAGCCTGCCCGCGGTATAGAATGTCCTGCTGCCCCTGCCCCCACCGGCCACAGCACATCCTGGGTGCACACGCGTGCGCCTGGGAGATTCTCTGAAAAGGCGGGCTGCTGTCGTTTGCCTCCCCTGTGCCCTTCCTGATGCTGACAGAGACACTGCCAGTGTGAGAATGGTGCTTTTAAAGTCTGAGCTGGGTTGAACACTGTCCTCTAAAACTCCTGTCCACAGAGCTTGATCTTATTTGGAAAGAGGGTCTTGCCAATGGATGAGTTAAGCCGAGTTGGGGGGGGGGGCTGAATCCAGCACCTAGTAGTGCCTGTGTAAGAAGGGGGAGCCAGGCACACCAGGAGGAGGTCCCAGGAGCAGAGACAGACCTCCCCCAGGGCCCAAGGGGGAGCCTGGCCCTGCCCACACCTTGATTTTTCACTTCAGCCTGCTGAACTGAGCAGGATGCATTTCTACTGTTTTCAACAGCCAAGGCCCCCTCCCTGCCCAGCACCGCACCTGGCCCTCTATCCATGGACCCACTCTCTTCTTCCTCCTCCTCATCTTCGGACAGGGTAGGCATCTCGTTGTCTTTAAAGCCACAGACATGGAAAAGGAAATACAAAACATAATTTTTTACTGCATGAAACACCTGACACCTTTGCCCTCTGTGGAGCGGAGGGACTGGGATGTGCCCACCAGGAGCCTTGTGCACATTTCAGTGCAGCAAAAAAAGTCCTGCAACTGGGGCCAGATTGGGGTTAAGGGAGGAAAGTTTGTGCTAACTCTGCCAAGAGATGAGGGATTTTTTACTTGGTTATTTTTTACTTAGGAATGTCTCAGAGTTACCACCAGCCCCAAAGAAACACAGAACATAGAAGAGGCTCATGGTTGTACAATATTACGAACATTTTTAGTAACACTGAACTGTATGCTTAAAAATGGTCACAAGGGCTGGGCACAGTGGTGAACACCTGTAACCCCAGAGGCTTGGGAGGCTGAGGCAGGAGGATCAAAGCCAGCCCCAGCAACTGAGCAAGACCCTATCTCTAATAAAATACAAAAAGGGGCTGGGGATGTGTCTCAGTGGTTAAATGCCCCTGGGTTCAATTCCTGGTACCAAAAAAGAAAAAAAAAAGTCACTAGAACCCAGGAAATGCATCTGCTTTTCACGTATTGCAGAAAAAAAGATTAAATTGACACAACCCAGTGTCAGTGAGACTGTTAGGAGATGGGAACCATGTCCACGGAAGCTGGGGTGGGACAGGCAAGGCTTCTGTGCAGGGTGGTTTGGCAGGACCCATCCAAATTGCAAATGCAATTCCATTCTTGGAAATCTATGCTGCAAAAATACCCAAGGCATGCAGAGGGGGTTGTTGCTGCTGCATTCTGGGTGGAATGGAACACTCTGTAAAGCCCAATGTCCTCTAATCAGGGAATGGGTAATGAAATGTCCTTCAAATCTATAACTCTAATGGCCCCTGCGGGAGCGGAAGCAGGGTGGGGCTTAGGGAACAGGAAGCTTGGTTTTCTCACTCTTCACTTTCTACACTTCTGCTGTGTGAATTTTTAAGAGACCAGGATTCTGGTGATACTGGTGTGGCTGTTTTTAAAGGTGAGCAGGTTGCCGACTGGTATGTGCAGTACAGCTGCTGACACTCACTCTCCCCCACCCTCTGCCCTCCGGAATCCATCTGTCTCCATTCATGTCATCTTTAACTGGGAGCAGAGCAAAGCCCTGACCAGAGAGATGCAGGACGAGAGAGAAAAAGGAAGGGGTTTTGCACACTGGTCCTGCTGCAAAGTCCTCTGGACACACCAGACACCCCTGGGAAGGATCCAATAAAATGGTTCAAGTCTCCTTGTGAATGAAGGCTTAATAAACAGAGGGTAAAGAGCAATATGGCCACTGCGTTGGAGAAGAGGTCCCTCTCCCACCTCTGGCCAGAAACCAACACACGAGGCAACTCTGGAACCTCAGAGATCAGCAGCCTTGAGAGTCGCCAGGGACAGTATTCTCACATTCTCACCATACCTAGCAGGGAGGACAGGGGGCAGAGGGACCCAGAAACAGGTCACAGCTGAGAGGATTTCTGAGTGCCCTTTGGAGGGGCCAGAAATTAACAAGGGGTACCCTGTGAAGTGAGACTCAAAGCCCCTTCCACAGAGGACGGCACCTCCAGCCAGGAGTCAGCAGGTCTAACCATGCTCCTCTAGTAGATACGGCAGAAAACAGCCGTTCTACCATTAACCCTCTCGGGTTGCAAGAAGCCAATGTCACACTCATTTTTCAGGGTCTTGGTGTAAATTTTTTGAAGTATCAAGGTCCCTGACATTGAGGTACATGTTTAATAGTTCCTCCTGTGAAGTGTGTCCTTGTAGCTATGGTTTCACTTGGAGATAATAAGAGCCTAAATTGGAAATCAGGTAAAACATAGTGGTCGGTTGCAAAATTCTGCCTTGGAGGAAAAAAAGACTGGACGGTTAGATGCCAAAATGTTATCAAGTGGTCATCTCTCTGAGGGCTACAAGCAACTTGTTATTGTTTAGTTGTGGATTTCTCCATAATAAATACATGTATTATTTTGTGCAAACAAAGAATGAATATTTAAAATAAATGAATGCCTGGTACCTTTATTTAAAAAAATAATACAAATAAAAAATAGTTCTGCCTGGAACTGCACCTGTAAGAGGACTTGTGTGGGATCAGGAAGTCCTGTGGAGATGACTAGCACAGGAGGCGGATCACTCAGGCTCACAACTGTGTTCTGCAGTCCTGTCCGAGTGTCCCCGGCACTCTGTCCTGTACCCCATCTAACTCTGCACTAGCCTCCCTGCTCCCTGATGTCCCTGGACCTATCACAGAGTGGGCTGGACCGGCTATGGGAGGGGTGGTTGACTGCCATGGAGGTTCTGGATCATTGTTTCGACCTGAATACTGAACCATTAGTGTCATTTTAAAATCCCGATTTGGAAGCATTACTTCTTAGCACTTCAGGTTCATGGAGAAGTAGAAAGGAGAGCTCACCTCACCCTGGTGAGACGGGGTCAGGATGCCCTCAGGCCCTCCCGCCTGTCCACAACCTCCTACTGGACAGCAGCTCTTCGCCAGCTCTGTGCCTGCGGGCGAGGTGCTTAGCCCTCTGAGTGCCAGTCCTCCCATCTGTCGAGCGAGGGGCAGGGATGGCAGGACCCCCACCCGACAGGATTAATGAGTTGATAGGAGCGTTTGGAGCTATGCCGGAACACAGCAAGGGCTAAATAAGGGCTCGCTGCGGCTTCTCAAGCCAGGTCAGCCTTTCCCAGCGGGCTGTAAACCCGCGCGGGCGGGGGCGGCGGTGCCCGTCCGGGTCGCCGTGTGCCTGGCCGCCGGTGTGACGCGCTGCGCAGGCGGGCGGCTCACCGATCTCCACCTCTACCTCCTCCGGCACCGCGGTGCGGTAGAAGAAGAGCGTGGCGGCGCCCTCCTCGTCGCTCATCTGGTTGAGGAAGTGCAGGATGACGTCCTCGGCCTCGCCATCGTCGCGGTTCAGCAGCTCCTCGAAGAGCTGGGGGTCTGTGATGCTGAAGGCCGAGTACACAAGGTCGCGCATCCACAGCACCCGCAGGTCGTCCATGGCGCTGTGCGGTGCACCCGGAGCCCAGCAAGACAGACCGAGTCCGAAGCCAGACGGGCGTCCGTGGCAACGGCGCCCCTAGCAACAGGCGCCCGGCAACGGCCGGCGCAAGGGCCGCACGGCCCCACCCCAGCGCCCGGCCCGGCCCGCGCTGCGACGGTGCACCCACCCCTCGGTGCACCGAGTGCACGCCTCCTGGCCGAGCTTGAACAGTCCTGGTGGCGGGGTGCCTGCAAGTCGAATGCCCGTTTTGTAGGTAAGAAAGCTGAGGCAAGAGACGTGTCAGGCGAGCAAAGGGGACATCTCGGAGGTGGCAGGACTCGACTCTAGGCCACCTCCACGGTGGACCCCTGGCACCAAAGGGAAAAATATACGGCGCAGAGCCCCCAGACCCGCCAGGTTCATTTGGGCATTCAGGGTTAGGGAAAAGGGGCAGAGCTTTTTGGCTTTGTAGCCAACTAGGGCATAGTAAAGCAAGACACATCTTAAAAATATATATGAATTTATTTGTCATTAGCAAAAGGAAGTTCAATACTGATAGGAAGATGCAGATTTGCCCTTTCATGCATTTGTGGAGCAAAATACTAACTTGTTCATTGTCATTTCCCCTGGCAGGGAGCTAAGCCCCTACATCACAGGGCTGACCGCAGGAACCTAACCTTCTTGTTGATTTTTCCATCAAGGAACAGGTGGAATGTTCAAGGATTTCCTAAAATTCTAAACCAAAGCTCAGCCTCGATGATCTGACTAGAAAAACTACTACACCAAACTCCCTTATGCCCAGCATCTAAATAAGATTTCTTAATATCCTCCCTAGAGATACACCACGTGGTGTACAAGCAAACATGCCTTTAAAACTTTAATACAGGGGCTGGGAATGTGGCTCAAGCGGTAGCGCGCTTGCCTGGCATGCGTGCGGCCCGGGTTCGATCCTCAGCACCACATACCAACAAAGATGTTGTGTCCGCTGAGAACTAAAAAAAATAAATATTAAAAAAAATTCTCTCTCTCACTCTCTTTTAAAAAAAAACTTTAATACAGGAATTTATTATTTTTAAGTGCAGACTGCAGAACTGCTGTTGGAATTATTTTTTTGGTTTTGTTTTCCAAAATGGGTCAAACTGATCAACACTGGTTACCTATGCTACACTATGGCAGATTGACCACTGAGGCCAGAATCTTGTAAAATAACCATCCCAAGTCCAGCTCAGAGGTATGCACCTGTAATCCCAGCTACATGGGAGACTGAGGCAGGAGATCATAAGTTTGAGGCCAGCCTGGATAACATAAGTGAGACCTTTTATGAAAAAAAAAAAGTATATATATGCACTCCAGCAATGAGGACAGCAGATAGAAGGTTTTTTCAGAGTCCTTCTCGCAGATGGAAAGTCCACAGGGTTCAACCCCTTTTGCACTCCTTAAGTGACCATGAGCACTTCCCACCATTCAGGGTGAAATCATATTCTCTTTTACTAAGGAAGTCCCTTGGGTTTTTTATTTAGGACTCTTGTCAACACACTGCAGTAAACATCTGAATGGAAGTGGAATGATGTGGCTGTTGTGACATTTTTCTCCAGAAAGATAAAACATATTTAGCATCAATCAGACAACTGACCATTTTTCCTCTGGATAATTTGCATCAAGGGAATAAAATATCTCTTAAAAATATACTCACAATTCTAGCACAGCTTTTTAAACAGAACAAACAGCAGCCATTCTGGTAACATGATATGGAAACCAAGCAACTTATAAAGAAATAAAAGTTCTCCCGGTGTCTAAATTTACCATTGTTAACTATATTTCCAAAGAGTTCTTTCACAAAAGTTAGGTTATTAATTTGTTTTTATATATATATAATTACATTCTACATAAAAAGTACTACATAGACTATCTTTGAAAAGCGACTCTCCACTCTTCATCCCATACCCTGAAAAGAGGTACTCATTGGAATTAAAAAGTGGCCCCATGACAGTTACTAGCTGGGGTAGTAAAAATTCCAGCAGATACTACGTCCCTGGCTGACAGGTGCCCTGAAGTCTTGGGATGAATTAGTTACCTCGGTTATTACCACAGATCCTCGGAGTACAGTAACAAACGGTTAAAGGACAAGGTACAAGGGAACACAGCTCCAAGGGAAAAGCAACGGAACAGCACTGTTAGGGTTTCAGTTTCACCCAAAACAAGTGCCCAACATTACACTTTCCAGAGAAACAACTTAAGAGCAAGGTCATGTTCAGGAGTCTCATTAGCACTGTTTTATACTTGATAATTACCATATGAAGGACAAGCTGGCTTTGGATAACACTTATCAAGCAGCTGCACAGAGTCTTTAATTTTTTAAAGGTTTAAACTTAGAGTAATGGCTATGTCACATAATGTTCAGTTCATGACTTTCAGCAAACAGGCCATTAAATTACCTGAAAGATCCGCTTAAATTCAGTGCTCCCCTAATCCTGGCTTGTAATGAAAGGGCCATGCCCTCTACCCTAAACAGGCTAGAGGAACACCAGGACAAACAAGCCTCTTAATGTGTCACTCAGTTTTAAGAATGTGAAAATATGTCAGATTTCTTTTTCAAAATAATTATCTAAAATCAGCTGAGGTAAAATATGAAAAATCAGCATAATTTACAAGGATATGGAATAGATCAAAATGTTCAACAGGAATGACTTGAATTCAGGCAAAATTAAATGTCAAGTGAATAGATGAATTTCAATTCAAGACTATAAATTAATGGCTTAATAATTGGTTTACAACTGATCTAAATAGTGTTTGAAAGTTTATATTTACCCTTATCAGAACTTTATTTAAGAATTAGTCTGAAAGTAAAAATTTATACTATTCTCAAGGATAAGTGCAATCTCTTCATGGTAAAATATCTTAATTTATCTTTTTCTATAAAAATATACAACTATTACTTTTAACTCTCTTTCACTTGGTACAAACTCCTCTGGTTCAGTAACATCAGCCAGGCTAGTCACTGAGCTCAAACTGTACCCACATGCTGTCCTCCACAGCCACAGTGGGTTTAAGGCTCAATATTTAGTTGATCTTTCCAAACATACAATTACCATAATTGGTTTCCTGTAAGGATGGATAACATGAGTCTTTTAAAAATATACAAATGGGATAACCATTTGTCGTGTGTTATTTTATCCCATTTCCCCATTATTAAAACAAGATGAAATAGTAGAAATGATCCTCTACTGTTAATTCCAGGTAGCAAACAATAAAAAATGTTTGCATATTTTTGATCAAGCAGAATAAGGTGAATCTTTTGATTATCCATCATTAAATTGTTTAAAAAACTATGTTTTAACTTCAGCTATTGGAAAATATTATCTGACAACTTCAGGTGACAGAATAAACTCTGTATTTTTTAATAAGGTTTAAAAGGAATCAAGTATCTAAGACCATTTTCAATTAGCCATCCAAAATTGGCTTCTCTCCCCCGATCCTGTATTTTAAAAAATAACTTTAACATAACATTTGGCATGAACTTACACTTGCTCATAATAAAAACCAAAAAAAATTATGTTTCTGAAATTGATAAACATTACAAAATATTTAACATATGAGGAAGAGGTATATCTTACAGAATTATTTGGCTACGTCATAAGGCAATCAATGAAGACAGAATTTTTCCTATCATAAATTTGACATATGTGAAATTCTATAACATGATATTCTCCATAAATCTGAAAGCTCATTGGTTATAGCAATATGATCATGCCACGTTGTCACCATCACTGAACTTCGATGAAAGTAGACTGAATGAGAAAGGAACAAATTTGGTGCCTGCACCAACGTAGAATTTGTTCTGAAATTCTACCCTACAATAAAAAAAATATATATTAGTGGAAGATTGTGAAACAACATTTCTGTGTTCCTTAAAATAACATGTGTAAGTTAAAAAAAAATGTTCCTGTGTTAAAATCACTTCATTCCATACACGTTCTTGGCATAGACATTTTTACTTGGAAGACACCCCTCCCTATGGTGCTGGCTTTCTAAGAGCAACTCTGACACACCCCACCACTTCCCAAGCTGCCACATACACAGGGTCAGGCCAGATAACGGGAATCTCCTGTCCACTTAGATCATGGATGCAGAGAAACAGTCGAACATACATACTATAAAACATTAAGAAATCATAAAAGGATCTTTTTTTTTTTTTGGTAGCAGAGGTTGAACTTGGGGGCACTTGGCCACTGAGCCACATCCCCAGCCCTATTTTGTATTTTATTTAGAGACAGAGTCTCATTGAGTTGTTTAGCACCTTGCTTTTGCTGAGGTTGACTTTGAACTCTTGATCCTCCTGCCTCAGCCTCCCAAGTGGCTGGAATGACTAATGGGCGCCACTGTGCCTGGCCATAAGAAGCTTTTTTTTTTTTAATATTTTTAGTTGTAGATAGACATGATACTTTTATTATTATTATTATTTATGTGGTATTGAGGATCAAACCCAGTGCCCCACATATGCTAGGCAGGCGCTCTACCACTGAGCTACAACCCCTGCCCCATAAGAGGCTTTTATAATAAAGCAATCTGCTAGACTCTGAGGAGAATTAGAAGCCTGAATTATATATGATTAGTCTACAGGCATAATTTGCTTTCACTTGCCAATAACAACATTTCAAAACCTACCAATAACATTTCAGGAAGAACTAAAATTTTAACTCAGAGGACCTCAGCCCAGATGCCAAACACAGGAAGAAAAGACCAGCCTGTGTTAGGCTTGAGATGGGTGGGTGGGAGGGACTTCCCTCACTGGAAAATCAGGACTCTAAACAACAACTCCTCAGCCACATCTCCAACTTACCAGTGGAGGCGTATGGCATGAAGAAATGCAGAAAGCCCTTCCATGATCAAGAGGATGAAAATCGTCAAAACTGCAAAAAGAGCAATCACTGGGAGCAGCAGCAAGACGCCGTAGGTGGTGTCCACTCGCAGGCCTACTCGCATCAGCATGGCCCACAGGACATCAGAGAGCTCTGAAAAGGAATCATTTGGCAGAGTTCACTTTTTGTCAAAACAATAAAATTCTCTTACTTTTGGTTGCAAATGAAAATGAAAAGTAAATTCACTTTAAAAAGATTAGAAACGGGGCTGGGGATGTGGCTCAAGCGGTAGCGCACTCGCCTGGTGTGCGTGCGACCCGGGTTCGATCCTCAGCACCACATACCAACAAAGATGTTGTGTCCGCCAAGAACTAAAAAATAAATATTAAAAATTCTCTCTCTCTCTCTCTCTCTCTCCCCCCCCACTCTCTCTTAAAAAAAAAAAAAAAAAAAAAAAAAAGATTAGAAACATTGAGTATTAAAGTGTTTTCTTTTTTTTGAAGCACACACGTGTGCGCGCACACACATGCACACACACACACACACACCAGCCCCCTAAAGTCCGTGGGTGCAGTGCTGGCGCTTCCCATGTGTAACTTGGCCAACTGAACAATCAACTGGCGGGGGGGGGGGGGGGGGGGAGTGTCTTTTCTGATACTTGGCAAATTACCTTCTTTCCTAGGTTTTAATCGGCTTCTGATGCTGGGTTCTGTGCCTTCACTGTCTTGCAATATCTGCAGCCTCACTTCTAGGCCACCAGATCCTCATCACTTATTTTTTTTCCCCAGTGCTGGGGATTGATCCCAGGGCCTCACTTTGTCATTTTTTTTTCCTTTGCTTCCCTCTCCTCTTGGTTTGCCAATTCTTTGTGATGACCCACTATTTAAAATTTTCCTGTGGAATTACCACTGGACAATGAGGCAATGTAACTATGTACATGGACTGAATGCAGATGCAGTGACCAGCCACCCACAAGCTTCAGAAGAAGTGATGTGACCAGCCTCTGATCACAAAGCCCAGGTGTGTCATCTGTATGATCTGTGGACTAGAGCTAGTGAAGCACATATCACATACATCCTCACAGTGAACCGCGGAAACTAAAAATTGAACTGTGTTGCTGGGGAATAGGTGTTACTTAACTAAACTACAGAAACTCAAACTCACGAAACATCAGAACCACGGGACTGCCTATGATCAAAACTATCACTCAAGCTAAACGTGGGGTGCACACCTATAATCCCAGAGACTCAGGAGGCTGAGACCAGAGGATTACAAATCCAAAGCCAGCCTCAGCAACAGCAAGGTGATAAGCAACTTAGTGAGACCCTGTCTCAAAATAAAGTGCTGGGATGTGGCTCAGTGGTAGAATACAGCTGGGCTCAACCCCCAGAACCAAAAAATAAAGTAAAGCAAAACAAACCCTGGGACTCTGCCCTGTGTTAGGACCTACTTTAAATGAGTCACTGTGTTCCTAAGGCAGGAATAAACAAAGCAATGGCAAGGAAAAAACAGAAACAGTAGCAGCAGAGTGAAAGTGTCTATGCCAGAGGTCCTCAAGCCTTCTCATTTCCCAAAGCCCCCACGTCTCCAAGATGGTCTTCATGCACACCTCAGCCAAGAGAGCCAATGGATCTTCCTATTAAGTGGTGGAGTCCATACAACTCGACAGTCCTAGCTCACACACTAACCCAGAGACAGTGCTGGTCTCCCTTGAAAACTTAAAATACCCCTCAATGCCTGAGTTGTTCAAAATTGAAATGCCCCCATGCCCACAGCACTGCAGTGGCCTGCTCTGCTACTACTGTTTCTGCTCAGCAGGGGCTGGGGACTGGGGGTCTAAACCACAACTCACGTGCATGAGCCAAGCTGAGTGCCCAGAGCCGCAGGTAGGACGCAGTGTTGGAGATGCAGCCCAGACAATACTCAATGGAGTGGATCACTTGCGTCATCAGTATTTCTCCAAAATTAAACTGGGAGAGAGGACACAGAAGGTTAGACTCTGCCTCTAGTGCCCGCTTCTACTGTGGAGTGTGTCCCTGCAGGACCACAAGGAAAGCACTGGCTTCTGGGATGGCAGTGAGAACAGGAGAACAGGAGAATAGGCTGGGGGGTGAGGACAGTGAGTCTGACCAGCCCCATGACCAGAACTCACCATCCCCTTCCCCACTCTACGGCTCCCCTACCCAAGCCTCAGTTTCCCTATGTAAACAAAGAGTGCAGAACTAGATGGTGATTGCCATGACCACATCCTCAGAGAGGGCCACAGGATTCCAGGCTAGCCTCAGAAACCACCCAACACCACATGACAGGAGTCACAGGCTAAGGGGACGCTAATCCAAAGGCATGTTTCCTGGGTCCGAGAGCTGTGGAGAGAAGGCCCCAGGACACCAAAAGAGGATCCTGAGGGCAGAAAGGCTGCAGGACACTGGGTAAGATGCCTCTTAAGATGCCCCAGCTCTGCCTTCTTTTGTTCTATGATTCTATGAAATTATTAATAATCTCAAAATAAAACACTAAATTACATAATATTGACAAAAATGTGGAGAGTTTAAGATTTTTTTTTGTCCTTAATAAGAAGCCCAATAAGGTTTCCAAGAAAATGAGGCAGATAGAGGAGTGCATATGCTCTATCCTGCCTACCCAGGGCTGCCCTTTCCCTGACCAGTCTTGCTCCCCAGCCACAGCCATTGTGGACTGACCTGTGGCCTCCTAAATACATGCTGAACTTCTGTCCCAAAGTGACAGTGTGATAATTATCTTTACAAAGATAATTGAAGTCAAATGGGATCCTAAGGGTGGGGCCCTAGTCCAAAAGGACCGGGTGCTCCCACAGGGAGAGGAAGAGACTCCAGGAAAGGCCACACCATGTGCGGCAGGAGGCAGCCCTCTGAGAGCTGAGGGGGAGACCTCAGCAGAAGCAGCTAGCCACAGAAATCCTGCTAGAACTGTGAGAAATAAATCCCTATCATTTAAGCCAAACTCTGCTGCCTTTAGGTATGGCCATGCTAACAAGGACAGCAGCCACTGGTCAGGATGGCACATGATGCCAGGAGGCGTGTTGGGGCCCTTCCTTGGGATTTCTCCTACTGCAGTATTTAGATAAGAGTGTCTCCCCTCCCACTGAAAGACTGAAAAAAAAAAGGGTTGAGGGTACAGCTCAGAGGTAGAGCACGTGCCTAGCAAGCACAGGTCCATGTACACACAAAAGAGAATGGCTAGAGAAAATAAGCCCAAAGCTACCTGTGGCCACGGCTCATCATCATGGGACCAACCAGCTTCAGAACATACAGCAAACTTAGAAAAAGCCCAGGGAAGGCCTCTCAGAATCAGAGAACAGGATCTGCAACCAACTTCCTGAAAGTAACTCTATTCTCTCTGATGTGAGTTGATACATTTCCCTTTGAAATCAGTGCAAACCAGGTCTCTAGTTCTCACAGCTATGGAAGGGTTCTGACTATGTCAGCAATGCTCATGACAACCCAAGTCCCTTTAAGTACAACAAGCAATGTTCCCACAGCAGATCCCAGGGTAAAGGAAAAACGACAGAGTGATGTCCCAGACCCCTCCATTCTGTCACCATCAGTGTGACCCAAAGAGCACTGGGAAGTTAAAAGTGACCATTGCCTTGTTTTCTGAAATGATAATTATCACTTTTGTTATGATGGTTATCTCTATAGAAGCTTCATTGCTTATCTAAGTTTATCAATAGCAAATGAAAAGATTACCTCTTCACACGTCATTTCTCTGCATCCATCTTCCATTTGGTTATTCCCCTCTTCTATGTCCTGGTTTCCCAGCAAAGAAACTTCTTCCTCGCTATCTTTCCTTATGAGCGTGTAACCACTCTACCAAGCAAAAGAGCAGAGTCAGAAGCTCTAACATTACAAGTTTGCAAGAAAACCCATGTTTCTCGTTTCTCTTAACAATTCAGCTCTCTGAGAACAAAAAAGTTCTCTGAAAGAAAATAAGTACTTCATACTCAATAGGATGGCTTTTATTAGAAAGAGAGCAGACAATGTTGGCAAGGCAGTGGGAAATGGTGAAATGGTGTGGCAACTCCTCAAAAATCAAATGTGCGGTTTAACCCAGCACTTCACTTCTGGGAATGTACCCAAAAGAATGGAAGGAAGAGACTCAAAGAGATGGTCACATACCCATGTTCACAGCACCACTATTCACAATAGACAAAAGGGGGAACAGTCCAAGGTCCACCACAAATGCATGATAAACACAGCATGGTACATCTAGGCAACGGAATATCAGTCTTTAAAAGGAAATTTTAACATGCTAAAACATGGATAAAACTTGAATACGTTGTGCTAAGTGAACGAAGTCAGAGACAAAAGGACAAGTACATGATTCCACTTCTATGAGGTACTAAGATTGGTCAGATTCAAAGAAATAGACAACAGAGTTCTGCCAGGGTTTAAGGAGGGAGGAGAAGAGGAATTGGTATGGTTTCAGTTCTGCAAGAGGAAGGCATTCTAGGAATGGGCAGTAGTGCAGGACACTATGACTGTACTGTACTTGATGATTAAAGAGTGAAAACTAGACATACGGGAGAATAGTCAGTCTGAAAAAAGTTCAACATACATGATAACTGCTTATAACTAGGTGGGAGAACTAAGGACTTTCTCTTTTTTTTGGTGCTAGGGATTGTACCATTGAGCTACATCCCCAACCCTTTTTGTTTTTCATTTTGAGACAGGGGCTCAGTAAGTTGTCAAGGCTGGCCTTGAACTTGCAATCCTGCCTCAGCTTCCCAAGTTATTGGAATTACAGGCATGCGCTACTGTGCCTAGCCAGGATACCATTTTCTACATTAAATAATTTAGTTATATTATTTAATTTTTAAAAAAATTGAAAGAAAAAGTTAAGAGGTAAAAATCTGGAAAAAGCTTTATAATTACAATAAGCTGTAAAGAAGGGCTGAGCTCATGAGCTCACCACACCAGGCTCATGGGCAGTCTGGGTCCACACGTTCAGGACTCAAAGCTCTTCAGGCTCTTGTAAAGCAGGCGACACCAAAGTGCTAAATAAAGGAAGCTTGGCTTTGCACCAGCACCCATACCAGTCCTGGTATGACTGAAAGACGTGCTCACAACTTGGTGACACACACCTGGAGTCACACTTACCCGGCTCACACCAAAGCAACTCCGCCCATTGTGTAGCCACAACAAGAAAAGTGGTTTTCCCAAGAAGAGAACAGGAACAGACAGCGCTGTGACAACCAGCAGCACTTTCTGGACATGCTCCTGTTGGTGCACAAGGGAGAAGATCAATTAAAATACAGATACAAAAACACAGTCCCTAGGAGATGAGATGGGATTAGGGAAGAGCAACCACAGAGTCCCTGGGCAAGGAACACCCAAGAGCTGTAAGCCACATGCTACCTGCCAGCAGATCCTTCTACTCATGGCCGGAAACTTGGCCCAACACCAGAGCCAAGGAACACAGTGGTGAAGTATCATTTTGTCTTAGGTCAATAAAAAGAGTTTTGGAAAATTCTAAATGGAGTCAAACTCTAGCTATAATTTTCTAAAAACATCTTTAATGAGAAAACAAAATGCCTTTTTACACAAGCAAAATGTCTTTTTACACTCAATTGTCTTAGGTTTTTAAAATTATTATTATAAAAATTATTTGAGGGCTGGGCTGTGGCTCAGTGGCAGAGCGCTTGCCTAGCATGCACGAGGCACTGGGTTTGATCCTCTCAGCACCACATAAAATAAATAAAAGAAAGGTATTAAAAAAAAACTATTTGAGGAATTGAGTGTATAGTAAGTTAGATTTATTTCTACACATGGAAAATATTGGAACAGCATTCAGAACAAAAGCAAAAACATTGTCTTAAAAAACAAATAGCCAGGCACAGTGGCACACGCTTGTAATCCAGAGTATTACAAGAGGCTCAAGAGGCTGAGGCAGGAAAGTGTCAAGTTCAAAGCCAGCCTCAGCAACTTAGCAAAGCCCTAAGTGGCTCAGTGGTTGAGTGCCCCTGAGTTTTCAATACCTAGTAAAAACAAAAACAAAAACCAAGAGGTCTGGGTGCAGTGGCACAGGCCTGTAATCCCAGATATCTAGAGGCTGAGATGAGAGTGGCAAGTCTGAGGCCAGCCTCAGCACCTTAGCAATACCCTCTCTCAAATAAAAAATAATAAGGCTGGGGATGTAATTGGTGATAAAGCACCCCTGGGTTCCATCCCAGTACCAGAAACAAAAAACAAAAAACAAGCAGAGCTCTGTAGTTGCTTAGAATTAGCTCAAGAGCAAAGCAGAGGCGAGGTGCAGCTCTATAGTAGAGTGTAGACTTGGAATGCACAAGCTCTCAGCTCTGTCCCCAACACCAAACCAGACCATCTCACTCCCTCATTTACTGCAGCTGGTGTGGCCGTGAGGATGCCGAGGAGAATGTGAAAATAAACTGGCAGCGTGCTATCCTGTGCCTGTCACCCTGAGTAGCTGTTCCCATGTTAAAAATAGGTTCCTGGGGCACGTGTATGGCTGGGCACAGGTTGCACTGTCCTTGCACCATCAACACAATGCATTCCTCAAGACACCCAGAGAGGTGGCTGCCACAGGCAAAACCACCTCAGAAGTACTGGGCTGTGGAGTTGCATAGACCTGGGTTCAAGCCCTAGCCCTAGCCCTAGCAGCTATGGAGTTACTGGGTCCACCCTGAGCTATAGGTTGTCATCAGCACAATGGATGACACCACCTGCCTACGGAGCTGTTGTGAGAACTGAGAAGGAACCAACTATCAAGGGACACACACACACTCAAGTGTGCAGCAGTTGCTGGATTCAGGTAGCTTCTCCTCACTGATCTCGCCACAGGGCCTCTGCCCACTGAATGACCTTACGCATTTACACGTACCTATGTTACTCTACATTTCTATAAGATAATGATGAAATACAATTTTTTAAAACCACAAAGAAGAGAAACAGAAATAAAAGTAGTAACTCAAAGGGGCCAGAGAAATAGCTCAGTTGATAGAGTGCTTGCCTTGCACGCAGAAAGCCCTGGGTTCAATCTCCAGCACCATACGCGCACACACACACAAAAAGTAAGAACTCAAAAAGCTCAAAGATTGGGCTGGGGATGTGGCTCAAGCGGTAGCGTGCTTGGCATGCGTGCGGCCCGGGTTCAATCCTCAGCACCACATACAAACAAAGATGTAATGTCTGCCGATAACTAAAAAATAAATATTAAAACTAACACACACACACTCTCTCTCTCTCTCTCTCTCTCTTTAAAAAAAAAAAAAAAAAGCTCAAAGATTGCAAATGCACAGCTTGCCAGCAAAGCCCAGAGCTGTGTGTGGAGCTTCAAACCTGCTTAAAACTCTCTCCATGGAACACGGAAAACTGGAAATGCTCCCTCAGGGAGTGCACAGGACTGAGGACAAAGACAGCTCAGGAGAGCCAAGGTCCCCAGGCTGGCACCTCTTTGAATACCCGCAGTCTCTGCACAGCATGCTGAGTGGCACCCGCCTTGCCATCCTTGGGGAGGACACTGGGCACTTACAGAAAGTGCCTGAGCAGCACCTTAGCATAGCAGACTGGCCTGCTCTGGAGACAGCACAGGGACACCGAAGCTTCCCAGGTCCCCCAGAAGGCTATGACCAGCACCTCCACAAGCTGTGCGGATGGAACAAATGGGAGAAGGGAGACTTCTGGGGGAGCCCTAGGGGGGAACGGGACATCACTCACCTGCCCTGGGTAGAGGCCACTTGTTCCACTTGCTGGGAATATGAACATGTTGATGAACTCAATCAGAATGCTGGGAGCTTCCCTGGACTTTTCTGCTGAAAACACGAGCCACTTATAGACAATCATGAAGATGAGATATCCGAAAATGCAGAGCATGAAGAGGAGCTCCGGGATGGAAACCAGGAAGATGTTGAACTTCTTCCTGAAGTGCCTGGAAGACAAGCACCCATTACCCAGGGACAAGCGCAAACAAGGCCAAGAGCAAGAGCAGCTGAAATTCTGACTCAAACAAGAAGAGCCACACTAGGGTGACACCCTGGTCTTATGATGACTCACACAGGGCTGCAGATCTCCCCATGGAGGAAAGAGAGAACAGTAGAAATGACCAAGACTGTGGTGCCAGACTCCACCAAACCTCCTGCTTTATTCCTTTCTTCAGATACATTTCTTTCCTTAAAGTGAGGCCACAAATTACTAGTGAATCTGGTATCAAAGTGCTCTATCTCAAAGAGGCTGTTGTAAGAGTTTTTCCAAGTTTTCAATTGTGTTAAGACTTAAGGTTACAACGTGAAAAAATACCAATTATGTTCAGAGATGAGAATGAACAGGAATAAAAGGATACAACCTCTTATTTTTATTCTACTAGCTCTAAATAACAAAATAGAAACAAAGAGGTTTTCAATTTATAAATAAAAAAAGGAATATGACAAAATTCATCCCTGACTTGAATTTACATGGCAAATGACTTCACTTGAGCAGAAGCTCCATCAGGGCAAGGGCTTTTTCTCCTGTGCTCTCCTGTGCGGAGTCCCCTGTGCCTAAAACAGTGCCGGGCATGGGCATGCACTCAACAAACATGTGCTGGATAAACCAACCCATGCCCACAAAATCTAAGTGATCAGAACAGACTTGTGCAGGCCAGGGCTGGAGCTCAGAGGTACGGGGCTTGCCTTGCATGCATGAGGTGCTGATTTTGAACCTAAGCATCACACAAAAACAAATAAAACAAAATAAAGGTATTGTGTCCATTACAACTAAAAAACATATTTAAAAAAATTTTTAAAAACATACTCATGTAATATTTAATACAGAGCACACTGGCTGCCCTTTACTCAATCCAAAGAGCCTACTAGAAGAAGCAAGGTTAAGAGGGCTTATGAACTTGGCTTATAAACATAGCTTTAAAACGATCTATACTTACAAGTGGTTAAATATTCCCAGAGTGACACCAAAAGTCATGTGAATAATTCCTAAAATCACAGACATTTTCATCTTGAAAGAATTTAGGAAAGTGAGGCGATTGGTTGCCAAGTTCCAAATCTGAAGACCAAACAAAAAAAAAAGAAACCTTTAACTTCCTTCAAAAGGTAATGTTTGAAAGTTCCTCTCTTAAATGGAGAGGCAGCTCTCAATTTACATAGAACAGCATTCCGACTTTTCTCTTGATGCTTTCTACCTGGGAACCACTGATTTTCTCAAGCCAGGGCCACAGACTGTCAGAAAATAATCCCATCAAAATAAAACCCAAGCCATGTGTGGTGGCACAGGTCTATAATCCCAGCAACTCAGGAGACTGAGGCAGGAAGACGGCAAGTTCAAGGTCAGTCTCAGCAAGTTAACGAGACCCTGTCTCAAAATAAAAAATAAAAAGGCTCAGTAGTTAAGGTCCCCTGGGTTCCATTCCCAGTACCAAAAAATGAAAAAACATACAATTCAAAAATCACCAAGTACAATGACACAGGTTCAGGAAGTAATCAGAAAGAAAAGCAAGGGACCACCCCGAGTGCAGAAGCACAGCTCCCTCTGGCAGGATTCGTCACGGGCCTGGGACACAGGCCACTCTCACCCAGGCAGGGGATGCACACACATGCGTTACAACGCGTTCACCAACATGTTTTCACTGACATGTTTTACAAGTCCCCTACCTGTGCATTTTGTAATAATATAACTTCAAAAAATAAAATAAAAGCAGAAATACAGCAAGTGGCCGGCCTGTGCCTAGGCCGAGGGGCCGGGGCAGACTCCAGGTGGTGACTGAGCTTCCCGGGCTGAGCTGAGTGCTGAGATCAGAGCACCAGGACTGAGCTCCCTGGCAGCCATGACCCAAGCCCCCACAGGTCCCCACTCAGTGACTACTTCTCCTCCTCTCTGAAAATTAATTCCCACAGTATCCCTTCAAGAGGATTGGGAAATTAAGATGAAAACACAATCATTCTATTTAAGTTAAAATAATAGTTTAGAAGGAAAAGGGTACTATAACCAGGGGACCAGTCAATCTTACTGATTTAAATATATCCATCCCATTGGGGAGGGCAGGAGACAAAGCAAAGCCAGCAGCCCAGGGAACAACACAGGGGTGCCACAACCAGGCCAAAAGCACAGTCTTTTTTTCCCCCACCTGCAGTGCTCGGGATAGAACCCAAGACCTCACACATCAGGCAAGTGCTCTGCCACTGAGCCATGCCCCAGCCCCAGGTCAGCCTTTGTATGTTAGCTAACACAAAGCTGGTGAGAACCACCTCCTGGGTTGAGGCTGGGAATTAGAACACATGTGCTTCTTCACATCTTCCTGGAGAAGCCATGATGAGGCCCTAGGTGGATAGCAAGGACTCACAGGCAGGTGTTATGGGAGCCACCCACATGTTTACAGGAACTGGGAAGGTCATGCCTGATTTTAAAATTAAAATAATGACAACAAAACCATGCCCCAGTCTTCCCCTCTGGCCCAAACACCCAAATTGTATTCCTTGGTTCCTTTATGCAGAAACATTTCTTTCCTGAAAGGAAGGCCGCAGAGTACTAGTGAATCTAGGTGCAAATGGCTCTATCTTAAACTGCCATAAAAGTGTTTCGTGTTTCCAATTACATAGATTTAAGACATGGCATTAAATCATATGACTGTTTAGAGATACGAATAAAGGAGCTGGGTGAGGTGGCGTACATCTGTAATCCCAGCAGCTCAGGAGGCTGAGACAGGAGGACTGTAATTTCAAAGACAGCCTCAGAAACTTAGTGAGGCTCTAAGCAACCTAGCAAGACTCTGTCTCTAAATAAAATATAAAAAGGGCTGGGGATGTTGCTCAGTGGCTAAGTATCCCTGGGTTCAATACCCAGTACCAAAAAAAAGGAGATACTAGGAACTTAGAGAGTGCAGATGACAGCACACCCGAATTTTCCATTCTATTTGGCTGGCTCACTATTGTCCACAGTCACACCTGCCCCTCTGAACCAACCCCAGGATAGTTCCTAAGACTTCTCTGGAAGATGAAGTGAGGTAGGGGACCTGCCTTGTGTACCCTGTGATCCTAAGCCAGCCAGGCCCCCTTGTGGGGTTGGGGTAAGGGAGCCCTGGCATCTGGGACAACTTCTTCACTCCCCTTTACAAACACTTCTCCCACTTCAAATAGCCACTCCAACAGGTACCACATGGCCTTAAGCTTCTTCTAGCCACTTGACTGCATTTTATTTCAATATCAAAGGGTAAATGATAATTCATATAAACAAAGAAGGGATTCAAGAAGCAGCCTACATTCCTGGCTCCTCAAGTGTCACTTTCTCTAGAACAGGAGAGGCTGGACCACATGGCCCTCTTCCACACTGACGAGGCCTCCCAGGTGGAGTACCACCACTCCCGCTGCATTAATGGCAAGTGCTGCACGAGGGGCCACCAATGGCCAGGTTGCTGCCACCCACAGTACCTCCCTCACTTATGAGTCTGAGAACTGAACCAAACAGTCTGGAAAAGGCTGTGCCAGTTACAAGGAGGGGGAAACAGAGCAATGGAGACAACGGGGCACACTCACTGGGTCAATCCCAAAAGGATAAGGGCCTCGGAACACTCCAGGAATGGCTGGGTCCAACTGCAACACCCTGCTGTGCCTCACGATGCTGTCGCTGTAACACAAGCAAAGGAAGCAGAGGAGCAGAGGGAGCGGGTCGGAGCGGTGCCGGAGGGCCTGTGAGCTCCCGCCCACCCTGGCCCTGCACTCACTTCCACAGCACCAGCTTCTGGTGCTCCTGCTGAGTGTGACTGGAGCTGTACATGGCAGACACGTTCCACCGAGAGCCAAAGATGTTAAGTGACTTGGAGAAGCAGTCGTTGTAGATGAGGCCTGTGTACACTGAGAACAGCCCCATGAGCAGGAGGATGTATCGGCCATTGAAAAACATCCTCAAGATCTGTGAAGGCAAAGCACCCATCAAAACAGAACCCACAGGAAAACGTGTTCACAGGACAAACACGCATGCTGGCAGGTTCCTGTCACTTTTCCCAGGGCTTCTCAGAAAACCACCTAGCATAACAGACATCCCTGTCACTCAGAGGTGACACAGACACCACCCAAGCTAACGCTCTGGAGAAAGCCCAAGTCAGACAGAATACAAGGCAGGAGCTCCCCTGCAAAAAGAGCTGGTGACATGGAATTACCTCCTGTGACTGGTTCAGTCCGGGACGATTTTCATTTATCACCAATAAGAGGGCAAATAAGAACATCACAAAGCCGTGGCCAAGGTCTCCGAACATCACAGCAAACAAAAACGGGAATGTAATGATGGTGAAGAGAGCTGCGGAGGAGGAGGAGACCATGAGAGGTTTCGTCAGAGCATACACATGGCTGCAGAGCCCAGCAGGTAGCGAGGCAGCCTGCCCGGGTGCCCCAGGCAGGGACAGAGAGGCTGCGCACAAAACCTTACACCAGGGGACCACAGAGCAGCAATGGGATCCTCCCAACACCATTACATCCTGCTACCTCCAGACGCAGAAGTGACCTGAGACACGAGGACTGACATATGCCAACATCCTACCTGGATTCACTTCCCTGTAGCTCCCGACGCCATAAGCATCCACGATGTTCTGAAATCCCTCGGTGAATCTGTTGGTCCGGATTAGGGTTGGGGGTGTTTCTTTTGTGGGGATCGTGTTCATAAATGAGAGTATGGTAGCACCACTCTCTCTCTTTTGTGCAAAAAGAGAAAAGAAAGACATCACTATCCAAGAAAAAATTACTGCTATTCAACACATTTTGGATTGCCCTCTGGGAAAACTCCCTGAGTGGTTAGGGTGAAGTAAGAATTCCCCCATTCAAGAGGTACAAGGACAGCAGGACCAGGGGCTGGAAGAAGCCTCTCGGGCTGGGGTCTTCCAGGAGAAAGAGCAGGCACAGAGAGGAGGCAGGTGAACAAGGAGCTGGGTGAGACATACAGAAGGAGGAGGCCACCCAGAGCTACCAGTGCAAAACTGAAATTCAAGGCTCTGTCTCTTAGAAATGGTCAAGAAAGAAGAAGTAAAAAATGGACAAGAATCAACCAAAATGCCAACATTATGATAAAATCATATATGTAGTATTTTCCTTCAGTGTTTACAATTCTTCTGAAACACTTACTGATTTGTAATGAAAAAATGGAGCCAACAGGGCCTGGGTTGTGGCTCAGTGATAGAACATTTGCTTAGCATTTGCCTAACATGTGTGAGGCACTGGTTCATTCCCTGGCACCACATAAAAAAATAAACAAATAAAATAAAGGTATTGTGTCCATCTACAACTAAAAAAAATATATTAGAAAAAAAAAAAAGGAGCAACAGAAAACAGTAAGAAAGACACCAGCAAGGCAAAGGATATGAATAGTTCACACACAAAAAGAAAAAAAAAGTCAAAGTCTCCTGAGCTCAGAAGGTGCTGGCCCAACTGGTGGGACAAGAAGCGCAGCAGCTGGCACCACCACCCAGCCGACCAGCCAAGCCACCATGAAGTCCACCCCACTGGAAGATTGGCACATGTGTAAATTCCAGGTCAAGTGCTAGTCACTGCCAAGGTATTTATAACTTGGCAACTACCTAAATATACCATGGTGCACACATACAATCAAATATTTGTTATTAAAAAAAAACAAACAGGCCAGTCTTATTAAGTGAAAAGAACAGTATGAATAGCACAACTTTTGCAAAAAAGGAAAGAAAAAGTGTACCATCCATATCTGTTTATCTATGATCAAGTAACTCGAGACAGAGCAGAAATCAAACCAAGGCTATCTCGGGGGCCATACTGGGCCAGCATGGCCACAAATAGGAGGAAGCCACTTCCCTGGCTCTTTTATTTTTAATGTATTTCTCTTTACTTGCAAACTATGTGAATATATGATTTGTTCAAAAGAGCGACTTCGAATGCGCGGACACACATGTGTCCTGGAATGGCCAGCTCTCCACGGCTGCAGCTCAAGAGCAGAGTCCAGTCAGGGCCTTCCTAGCTTCATGAGCATCTCCTCCCCGCAACAGCCTCTAGTGGTCCCAGCAGGCAGGCAGCCTTACCGAGCCCTCCTCTAGTGCTCGGCGCAGGTCACGCAGATCAGCCTCAGGACACCAGACCTCAGCAATGAGGCACTTGTTGGTCACGTCGAAGCTGCACATGTTCAGCATGTGGTAAATGGCTTTCATCTTCTTCACCTGGATGACGCGGCTGTACACCGACTCGGCGGCTTTACACAGCACTTGCCTCAAATAATCCTCAGTTTTGTGAAGCACCTGGGTAAGAGCAGACATGGGCTTTCGACAAGGTGAGCACTGTCCAGTGCTTGTCACCAGCCCCAATGTCCCTGGGGGAGTTCTCGTCCTGATGGTGGAGCCACCAGGCACTTATCTCCTCATGGCAGTAGTCCCAGGCATAGGGCAGCATCCACCAGCTCATGGTGAGCCTGGGAGGCTGACTGCCTCCTGGGAAAGGACCCCAAGGGCCCAGGAAAGGGAAGGTGGTGTCCTCACTGTGGCAGTGTGACAGCTGGCTGGGCCCAGATGGCCTCCTGGACTCCCGCCCAGCCTCTCAGCACTGGAAGCCCCCGATTCCCATCCCTCCCTTCTGCCAAGAAATTCCCTTTTGCTTAAGCGAGTCTGACTCTGCTTCTTGCCACCTGCTCAGGGCCCTTGCTGACATCGGAAGAAGCTCGACCTTAAACAGTGCAGGTAAAATGACACCCAGACCTTAGTGAAGCCTGCCTGTCATTTGTGGTCAAGGATGCCCATTCAATGTATCAAAGATGACCACAGAATCTTTTTTGAAAGTCCCAAAATTACTCTGTAGGTTTCTAACAGGCTGCTAGAAAGGAACATCCCTGAGCAAAGGGACATTCCCATCTCCTAATCTGCCTTCATTTTTGCATGTTAAAAGAAAGTGAAGACTGCTGAATGTTCCACCCCCGAGATAAGGAGGCAGGTGAAGGTCTACTCACAGTGTAGAGATCCTGGATCCGAGTATTCAGCCCCTCCTGAATCTCCTTTCGCTCCTCAACAGTGTTTGGATAGGGGTAAATGTGGCAGTGGTAACTAGGGGACAGAATTAAACACGACTTCATGTCAGCAGGACTAGAAGAGCTACTTCCAACACAAGAACCAGGGTCAATCTCCACCAGGCACCTCCCCTTCCAGGGTGGAAGGAAGAGCAGCCCTCGGGGAAAATGATGTGGGCACAGCCTGCCAGGGCAAGATCTCACGCAGACACTCAACAGCACTGCTGAACTGAACAGGCTTGGCAAGCTCGCTCTGGATCCAAATTCCACTCCTGCCCCAGGGATTTGGGAAGCATGTTTCCAATCCCAACTTTCTGAGACTCACCAACACTGAGGCTGGAAACACAGAGCCAAGGAGTGCACATGCACCAGACAAAAGGTGGGGTGAGGTCTGGCTCAGAAGCAATGGCCTTGGTATCTATGCCTCCCTGACCTTAGGAGCCAGTGTTCTCCCAGGGGCTCCTGACACCCAGACCACACTAGGGAATGCTGGCTGTCCCCAAACTGCAATTGCTCCCACAACACCTTCATATATTTTTTGTTATTATATTGACTCTTTGGGTACCAAGGATTAAACCCAAGCATGCTCTACTGCTGAGCCACATTTCCAGTCTATTTTATTCTGAGATAGCATCTTGCTAAGTTGCCCTACCTGGCCTTGAACTTGAGATCCTCCTGCCTCAGTCTCAGAGTCACTGGGATCACAGGTGTGGCCACCACACCAACCACACCAACACATCACCCTAACATGCTAATCCACACTGAGCATTCTGCCTTTGGAAACTTAAATCCCCACTCCAGCCCTCTCCTGAGCAATGACACCTGTGATATCAGGGTCTGCTGAGCTGCAAGTAGCTTTTCTAATCAATGTGACAATATATACCTATTAAAACAACAAAAAGCTTGTCCAGCTGACACCCCAAAATTACTAGCTATATGATTAGTGAGAACCAAACTGGTAAATAGGAAATACCCAAGCCTTACCCCCTCCCTCAGGAAACAAAGATGCCCACTGGAAAGACACGAGGGGGTCCTGTGGGGTTTTGTCTGGCTTTTGCTAAGTGTCCCCTTGGTGACAGGGAGAAGCCACAGACTGCTTCTCATTCGGCACAACTCCATGTCCTGGAGGCTGGTGCCACCTGGATGCTTTTCACCTGCACTACCTCAGTGAGTCCTGTCAGCCTTAACAGAAAAGAATTACTGCTGCCTTTTATGGATGAGAAAACCAAGGCTGTCACCTTGCCCAACTCAGCCCAGTGAGACAGGGGCCAGGTAAGGTAAGCCAGGCAGCCCACTCTGAGCCCACACTTCCCTTTCCACCACAAGCCCCAACGAGGCAGAGGAGAAACTGCCCCAGGGACACTGTGTGCTCAGCTGTGACAGGGAGCCTGACCTCCAGCTAAATGCAACAGGAAGGCACAAAGTATGAAAATTTAAGAGCTGTGTGCAGTGGTGTCAGCAACCTGGGCAACTTAGCAAGACCCTGTCTCAAAGCCAAATAAAAAGGGTTATGAATGCAGCACAGAAGTGACGTGACTGTGAGTTTAATCCTCAACACACAAAAAAAGAAGCTAATTTGATTCATTCCTCAACTGATCTGAAGCCTTGAGACCCTCAGGGACAAGGCAGGGTGGTGCACAGGAATCAACTCTGGGATCATAATTAACCTGGTCTCTACTTTCAATTATCTTAAGTAATGCCCTGGCAAGATAGAAGACCAAGTGTCCTCTGTAGTCTATTCTCTGCCTCGTTTTCCCCACTGCTGTGCTTTCTATTGATCTTGCTGTTCAGGTGCTAAAGAGCTGGGCCTCACAACAATAGAGTCACGGAGCAGAGCCAGCAGCCTGCGCGCTCAGGGTACTGCTCTGAACTACAGAGGGAGAGTGAAGGGAAGCCAGCAGGTGCTGTATCTCAACAAATTAATGGCATAAAGGGCTTCCTCTTACCAGTCACATATCTTCTTGACCTTATGGCCAATCTGCTCTCCCCAGAAGGATATCAAGAACACGTACCATTTTATGACTTCTCCCTACAAAGAGCAACAAACCCGTCAGTTCTGTGCACGTAGCTGGGAATCCTGGCGCGATGAGGAAAGGCTGCATGTGCCGGGGGAGGTGAGCGCTGAGGAGGAGACAGGGAGGAGTGTGGTGCACAACCCTAAACAGGGTGGGCAAGGGGCACCCCAGGCCGTGCCACCAGAGTGTACAAAAATGAGACAGATGAGGGAGTGAACTGTGGGGACTTGGGGGGGACTCTGGAAACAGAGGGAAAAGCGTAAGCAGACGCACATTCAGGAGAAGGGGCCTGGACAGGTGAGAGCAGGAACAGGGCAGTAAGGGATGTGACAAGGTCCACACACCCTGCTGCAGGAAGCCACTGGAGGGTCCCACATAGGGAGTGAAATGAGCTGAGCTGACAGAGACCATTCTGGAAACTGGAGGAGGACAGTGAGAGGATGGAGCAGTGAAGGGAGGAAGCTGCTCCAACACAGAGGTGAGAAAGGTGTGGCAGGTGACCCGACCAGAACGGTGGCAGGGCAGGGGAAGAAGTAGCCAGACTCCCCTGTATCTAAAAGGCAGGGTCACCAGATCGGTGGATGGTTTTGAGTGAGAGATGAGAAGAGTCAGAATGGCCCCAAGGTTTCTGGCTGCTCAGACTGAGAAAATAGAGCTGTTGTTTACTGAAAAGAGGGTCTATGAGGTGTCAGGAGGAAGAGTAGGACTCCAGTTTGAGGCACAAGGACAACAGAGGGCAGACAGATCTAAGCCTGGAGCTCTGCAAGGGGGATTCACACCCCTAAAACACGGGATCTCCATGAAGAGTGTCCCGCACTTTGTTCTGCACCTCCAGCTCACTGTGGGTCTGCCACTGCTAGAAGGTGGTCATGACATTTACTCACTGTTTCAGGGTCTTCCAGGGACTCATCCAGTTCTGCATAGGTCACGATGGTATACCCTTTGCAGACCCTCCACAGCATTTTTTCAAATGCATCAACTTTTCCTTGATGAATTAGGCCAGACACAAACCTGAGACAATGAAGATGACCCATGGTCAACTAGAAGCAATGAATGTTCTCAAACTGCCTTCAAAGGATGAAGACCTCTGTCTCTGGCAAAAAGGCAGAGCCATCTGAAAGCCCTCCAACTGCAAAACATCTCAAATGCCAACAAAATATTTCTGAAACACCCTTTTAAAAGGATAGCTCAGCCTACAACAAAGGGAAACACTTGGAATCCAAAACTTAAGACAGGATATTCTACTTGTCAAGATGCATTCTACTGGGCTGGGGTCGTGGCTCAGTGAGCACTTGCCTAACATGCATGAGGCACTGAGTTCAATCCTCAGTACCACATAAAAATAAAATAAAGGTATTGTGTCCACCTACAACTAAAAATATATATATGAAAAAAAAAGAAATGCATGATACTGACGCAGGATCTTATGGCCTCATGTTTAATGCCAGCCCAAGAAACAGGGACAGGCACTGGGTCCAGATGAGGGAAGGAGATTTCCCTGATCCCCACTAGAGCTGGGACTTCTTGCCCAAAGGGCTACACTTCAGTGAATGTGGACTAGAAAATAATCCATCTCATAAAGGAGCCTACAAATAAATTTATTTTTTCAGCTTTGGTTCTAAACGGAGAAAGGTTTTCCCTGAGAATTTGTACCTAAAAGTTAGAATTCAGTCAGGTTTGTGGCTTAAGTTCACATTATTTCCAAATTCAAAAAAAAACAAATCAACCAGTCCAACAGTGGTGCACCACTGTAATCCAGTGACCCGGGAGGCCAAGGCAGGAAGATCCCAAGTGTGAAGCCAGCCTCAGCAACTCAGCAAGACCCTCAGCAACTTTGTGAGACCCTGTATCAAATAAAACCTCAACTAAGGACTGGGGAGGTAGCTCAGTATTAAATGGCCCTGGGTTCAATCCCCAATACCAAAAATAAATAAATAATCCATTTTTAAAAACCCATGCTAAAAAAACCAACATATATGATTCCAGGTTGGTAGAGCACTTCAAGGCACCCAACAACTGGAAAAACAAACTCTCTCTGGAGGAATGGATTCTCAGACTAAACCTCACTGAACAACTTCAGATAAGGAACTGAGGAATCTAAGTTCATTAAAAAAAAAATAAAACTACAAACAACACAAGGAAACAAGGTGCTGTTACTTTAAGTAGGCAGAAAGAACAAACAGCAGAAAGAGACCCTGAAAGCAGGATTAATAAAAAAATTAACCAGCTCAGTTTAGCCCCTACATTTCCCCCAACAGTACTTGATGCTTCAGCGGCCAATTACTTCCTGCTTACAGGAGGAACACTGAGCAACATAACTTAATCATCTCCAACCTGTTACACCAAAGGAAGAAATTTCCATCATATTAAGATACAAGCCATAACAGCTGAGTCGCTCAGCTCGACAAGGACAGGGGCACTGTGTCTTCTTAAACAGACCTTCACCTTCACCTTCACTCAGTCACAGGTTTGAGAAAAAATGGTCCCATTCATCCATTCTGTGGCTCAGTGGTAGAGCCTTCTACAAGAAGGGCTTGACACACAGTCGCCATAACCTACCCCAGCTTTGCCCCTAGCCTCTGCATGCTGCTGTAGTCCAGCAAAGAGTCGTTCTCCAGAGACGGGAATTCCTCATAGGTGGGTTCAAACTGGAAAGACACAGAGCCAAGTGCGTCTCAGCAGGAGGACACAGGTTAGGCTTCCAGGTAAGTTTCCATGACACACCCCAAGATAACTCAGATGAATAACTCAGCTCTGACAAGTGAAAAGGTAATTTCCCACCCTCTATTTGTAAGCCACTTGAAGACATGTACATTAAACAATTCTTCCTTTATTCTTAATAATTTAGAAAAACTAAATTGTAGAGTCCAACTTCTGCTCCACCTTTTCTCAAGATTATAAAGATTTTTTTTAAAACTGAAAACTCAAGCATTTGATAAATAAGAAGCACTATTATTGTTAAAACCAACCAAGACAGGAAAAGGCCTATAAAGCTTTGTTTGATGTCATATAATCCAAATGAAAAATATAGCCAAGGGGGCTGGGGATGTGGCTCAAGCGGTAGCGCGCTGGCCTGGCATGCGTGCGGCCCGGGTTCGATCCCCAGCACCACATACAAAACAAAGATGTTGTGTCCGCCGATAACTAAAAAATAAATATTGAAATTCATTCTCTCTCTCTCTCCCCCTCTCTCTCTCTCCCTCTTAAAAAAAAAAAAAATTAAAAAAAAAAAAGAAAGAAAAATATAGCCAAGGAGGCTAGGGCCATAGCTCAGTGGTAGAGCACTTGCCTAGCATGTTCCATCCCCAGTACTGCAAAATCCAAAGCAAGCAAGCTGAGATGAAAGTTCATCACTTAATAAGAAGTAACACATCTAGATGAAGTGATGACAAAGCCCACAACCTCACGGAGAACTGATTTTCACAAACGAAATACTTCCACCCCCCTCTCCCTACCTCGACATTTCGCTTGACGAAGGTTTTAGTCACTCGCAGCATGTGAGTATACTCGATCAGTTCAAGCAGGTTCTTCCTCAGTTTCTCCTTGTTCTTGGTGACTTCTCTCAGTTCGACCTCAAGCTTCTGCAACTGCTCCTATGAGAACACAGAGGTCACTCAGGTGTATGTGAGAGCTTAAGAGCCACCATTCAGCAGTACGGCCCCCGCTCCCATGCAGCCCAACCCTCCCAAGCATACCAAAGCCGGGGGGTTAAAAGCCAGAGTTTACCTACATGTGACAGGGACATGAAAACAATGACTTTAAAGGCGCCTTGTTTACTCTCTCCTATTAGTTGAAGTACTTCCTATGAAGTTCATGCCACACTTGACATGAAACACCTGGAGACACTAATGACTCAATAGGTAAGGCTGTCAGCCTCTCTGCGACCTCAGGCCCAGACACTTCTTCTGCTTTTTCTCCATCTGCTTATCCACTACCAGACATCAAGTCTATGTTTCCTTTTATATGCAACACAGGACAATTTTGGATCAACCTTCCTAAACATACAGTCTCCTAGTCTTCAGCTTAAAAGTTTCCATGCATCTATACTTAGCACAATTAAGTGGACATAAGAATTCTTGAGAATGACTCTTTAATAATCATTTATATACAAAGCATCCTTATCAATACATATTTATTGAAATAATCTATAAAAAGAGTCAATGAAGGGCTGGGTTGTGGCTCAGTGGTAGAGTGTTTGCCTTGCATGTGTGAGGAACTGGGTTTGATCCTCAGACCACACAAAAATAAAAGGTATTGTGTCCATCTACAACTAAAAATATATATTTTAAAAAAAAGTCAATGAAAACTTGTATTCAAACAATTAATTAACATACTACACTCATTATTTGAACTCTACCTTATAAAAACTATAAATAGTGACTGATATGTTTGTAATCATATCATCACCAACCTACCCAACAGGCCAAACCAGATGACTGCTCTCTGCCCACCAGACTGCGTCACTCTCTCTGAAGTCCATTAGTGCCAAGGGATAAACGACTTCCTCCCAGACAGATAGACCCAGCAGCTGCCGATGCAATGGCTTCAGCTGCACCACGCTCACTGCTCTGAGAGCCGGCCTATTTCTCAGCTCAAAAAATGACAGACGGAAACCTCAGTAGGTAATTCACAGCAGGGGACAGTTTAATCCCCCAGCCCAAGCCACTCATCTAGGTGAGGGCATTCGGTCTCCTGCCCACCTGCAATGATCAACCACCTCTGAACACCAGGGCAGGGAGCCCAGAGGGGAGGGCACAGGCCCAGAGCAGCAGCCACTGGTGGGAGGAGGGGCATGCCAGGCATGGATAATCCCCCATGAACTTCCTGAAACACCACGTGGCAGAGCAGATGGCCTAATTCTCCCTAGCCTCTGTTCACCAGCACTAAAAATTCATGAAACAAAACTGAACTTCAGTTAAAACTTATCACAGACAGGGATGGGGTTGTTGCTCAGGGGCAGAGAGCTTGCCTATCATTTGAGAGGCACTGGTCCTCAGCGCCACATAAAAATAAATAAAAGTATTGTGTCCATCTACAACTAAAAATATAAAAAATAAAAATAAATGTATCACAACGTACTAGTGAGGGTTAAAATTATCCTTTAATTTTCACCCCCCAGTTTTGAGGAAAAAAGGCAGAAAACATAAGACAGTAGGAGTAAGTGACAGGCAGCGGGAGCGCTACACCTCCACAGCATCTTCAGGAGCCTTACCTGCATTTCCAAAACCTGTTTTGGAGGGGGTGCAGGAGGACTGACCTCTCCCTCAGGCAGGGGAATATTAGCTCTAGTAATTTCCTGCACCAGATACACTGTGAAAATAATGGTTAAACCAATTAGATACAAACACTAAAATACGCTTCAGTCAGAACACTGCAAATTCCAAACTTCCGAATGTACTAATATCTTGACTGTTCCAACTGATCTATGAGTCATTCTTTGCAACTTTGTCCAAAGATCTGCAAAATAATGCTGCCTAGAGAGACCGGCAAAATAAACAATAATCTGGATAAACATTTGCTAAAGTTCCCCCAATTATTTTCATTTCCCAAACCAAAATAAGGAGCCTCTGAGGCCCTGAACCTATAGAATGCAGTGACAGGCCTGTGATAGTCCCCCCAGAGCCAGCAGCATGGCTCTCTGCAGAGGTGCTTGGGAGGAGAGTCATGACCTCTGGCAGCAGATCCACCCAGGAGATGGGCAGAGCCAGGCTTTCCACACCTCCCCGCAAGCCTGGCTGCCATGGGTTGAGGCCCTCGGTCTACCTCACTGCTGAGTTAAAAATTAGATTTGTGGAACTAAACACCAGCCAAAATTCACTGGCTTTCTTTAGTTCATATTTTCAACTCCATGAAGAGGCCTTTTCCTTAGGATAGAAGTCACAATACCCGCCAAAGTCATCAGCAGGTGCGGTATTTTTGGAAAGGAAGGAAATGGAGAGGGGAGGAAGGAAGGAAGAAAGGAGGAAAAAAAGCAAATATATGTTACCAGAAAGACAGTAAAAAAAAAAGTTTTTGGTTTAAGAGGTTTCTAAAGATAGATGCAAACTGTTTAAACCAACTTATTACTCAATTAACTTGAGCATTCATTTTTTTATTGTTTCAAGCCTGCGATATTTTTTAAACAGTTTAGCTACAGGAAATCCTAGACATGTCTAATGCATCATGACCTTTGCCCTGCCTTTAAAAACCTCATTCCCAAATTACAACCTGTCCAGTGACTCATGTGGTCTCACTCTAACATACAGGATCAACACAGGTCACCAGGACCTCAAGCAAGATACGAAGGAACAGATTTCAGGTAACTAAAAGTTTTTCTTAAAGCTAAAATCCCCAATTGAAAAAAATCCACAATAATAATCAGCTACTACAAATTATTCCAAAAGTCATGTTCTCCCAGGCCCCATGTTTTTTGTTCATCCTGTTAAAATTGAGTTTTGTACTTTAGTCAACTGTCACTTTTCCCCTCTCAGTTTGACTCAATGACTATTTCAGGCTAACTTTTTGTTGCTGTTTGTTTGGTACCAGGAATTGAACCCAGGGGTGCTTAACCACTGAGCCACATCCCCATCCATTTTTTATATTTTATTTAGAGAGAGGGTCTCACTGAGTTACTCAGGCCCTCACTAAGTTGCTGAGAGGCTGGCTTTGAACTCATGATCCTCTTGCCTCAGCCTCCCAAACTGCTGAGATTATAGGCAAGTGCCACCATGCCCAGCTATCTGGCTAAAATCTTAAAGATAAAAACAGCAGCCTTGGGCTACTGAAATGTGACAGTTAAAAGCACTAATTTAGCCAGGTGTGGTGGCACATGACTATTATCCCAGAGACTCTGGAGGTTAAAGCAGGAGGACCAGCCTCAGCAACTTGGTGAGGCCCTAAGCAACTTAATAAGATCCTGTCTCAAAATAAAAAATATTTTAAAAAAGGGGAGTTGGGGCCAGTCGTGGTGGTGCATACCTGTAACCCAGCAGCTCAGGAGGTTGGGAAGGAGGATCGAGAGTTCAATGCCAGCCTCAATAAAAATAAGGTGCTAAGCTATTCAGTAAGACCCTATCTCTAAATAAAATACAAAATAGGGTGGGGGATATAACTCAGTGGTAGAGTACCTGAGTTCAATCCCTGTGCCCAAAAAAAAAAGGGGAGGGGGGAGTTGGGTGGGACTGGGGATGTGGCTCAGTGGTTAAGCACCCCTGGGTTCAATCACTGGTAGAAAAGAACAGAGGCAAGGGAGGCCTAATCTAACCTCTTCCCAAAGGAAGCCCAGAGAAAATGAAAGGGATTATCAAACAAGCTACCTGTCACTTCTTTGTGTCCCTGTATCTCAACATGGTTTTAAATTAAGTAATATATTAACATATATGCAGCATTAGGTTATAAAAAAACTATGAAGTGCTGGTTAAATAAATCATGGCACGTTAATACAGAGAAATTCTATGTAGTCATAAAAAATGATTGGTCACTCAATGTTTGTAGACATCAAGATGTTACAGCAAGTGCTATTAAGCAGAAGACAATGCTGAAAAAAAATAACCTGCCTATTATCATGTAAGTCCTTACTTTTATAGACATATAATAAAAAGAATGGAAAAATAACATACCTACATAATAGTGATTACCTCTGACTTATAAAATATGAAAAATTTCATTCTTTCTTTCTGCTTGTCTATATTTTCTAACTTTTCTAAAATGAACAAGGTTTACTTACATAAAAATAATTATGTGGGCTGGGCTGTATCTCAGTCGCATTGCGCGTGTGAGGCACTGGGTTTGATCCTCAGTACAACTTAAATAAATAAAATAAAGGCATCCTGTCCATCTACAACTACAATAATACTTATTATCACATAAGTTATTAAAAATGGAAAATACACTTACCCAATATTCGTTCTAGTTCTTCACATCTCTTCACCTCACCAACAAATTTTCTTTGAAAAGAACTTACATTCTGGTTGAGCTGAGGAAAAGATAAAAATTTTGCTTTGAATTTCTAAAATTTAAAGGTGAATTTTTTTTTCTTTTACTTATTCATCTTTACTTGGGAGGGGGGTTCAGGGACTCAAGCATGCTAAGCACATACTCTATCATGGAGCCAGCCCCTAAATTTTTAGAATAAAATATTACTGGCAAGGTTTTGGGGGAAAATACACTCACAAATATTACTGAACCAGAATATAAGCTGCCCTGACTTTTTTGGACAGTGATTTGGCAACTGTTGATCAAGAAATGCCTGAAATATCCCTTGGCCTAGAATTATCCCGCAAAGAAATTTAACTTCAGGGGAAAAAAAATTGATAAACAAAATTTTTTAAAAACACCAACCTTAAGGATAGAGAAAACACACTAACTTAAAAATCCAACAATAAAAAATTGAAAAAGAAATAGGTTATCTCTAAACCATGGAAAATGACTCAGCAATAAAAGGGAACAATCCCAATACACGACAACACAGATGACTTGAGAAACAGTGGAAGTAGCCAGGCACAGCAGGACACTCGCTGCAGGATCCCCTTTATGTGACACACCCAGAATGGGCATGTCCAAATGGGGACCTGGACTGGGGGCAGGAGTAAGGATTGACTGTGTGTGGATATGAGGGGTCTTTTGGGGAAAGAGTGTTCTGAAACTGGACTGCATGAAACTGGGCTGCATGAGTTGCTTTCTAAAAAATCAATGCATAGTATTCGTGAAACAGGTGCATTTTGTGATATGCCTCAATAAAGCTACACACAAATCACAGCTCAGCCACACAACTGGTAACTATGTACTTATTAAAACTGTTGTGTTAAATGACCAGGTATTTGATATTAAGAAATTATTACTAAAGTATTCAGGCATGATAATGGTCTCAGGTGGGATTTTTAAGAATCCTTATCTTTTGAGGTATTGACTGATATCATATGGCCTGAATGTGCTTATAGGGATCTGGTCCAGCAGGGATGAAGGTGGGAGGCTAAAGTAAGCGGCCACTAGTCCACATTGTGGGTACACAGGGGTCCCAGTGCTCTTCATTCTGCTCTTCATTCTGCTGAGCTTCTTATAACACAAAGCTTAAAACAATAAAAAAATTGTAAAAATTATTTAATAAAATTAGTAAATTAAGTCTGATTTATATATGTAAAAAGCATATTAAAGATATTTCCCCAGGCCAGTTGTGGTTGTACACGCCTATAATCCCAGCAGTTCAGGAGGCTGAGACAGGAGGACTGTAATTTCAAAGCCAGCCTCCTCAATTTAGCAAGGCCTTAAGCAACCCAGTGAGACCCTATCTCTAAATAAAACATAAAAATAGGCTGGGGATGTGGCTCAGCAGTTAAGCGCCCCTGGGTTCAATCCCCAGTATCAAAAATAAGATTATCACCCAGAAGAAAGATAAAATTCCATTTCACTTCTGTTTATCAATTCTCATTCACTTCTGGAGGTCATACTAACCTAAAGTAACCATGTCCAAGTTCCTCATGAATCAGATGTCAACCTGTTTCTACAGGTCTGAGAACTGGAGTAGGAAGCCATGTATCACGCTGGCTAGATGGACACTACTTCTCAGGTTCATTTTTCTTTCTTAACTTTAAATGAACTTTACAATTCTACAAAGAGCAGAATCTGTGTGACCAGGCACACTTCTGTGGCACTGGTACAAACACAACTGGATTTGGCACACCACTGCAGCTACTTGCATAGACTTCTATCCTGTTGCGTGGGTCATGTTACAAAATCTGGAAGGCTTTTTCTTTTAGGATGGCAGTTACTCTTGATTCAAAGCTAATGGGATGAAGTACATTTTCCTTTCTTCTTCATACTGGGGGCTGAACCCAGGGCTGCTTTACCACAGAACTAGATCCCCAGTTCTTTTTGTTATGTTGAGGCACAATTATGCTAAGTTATTGAGGCTAGCTTCAAACTTGGAATTCTCCTGCCTCCGCCTCCCCAGTCTCTAGGCATAAAGTACATTTTAACACAGATTCCTTCCAAGACCGCATTTAACCTAGAAAGCCAGGCAGAAAAGACCTGTGCTGTGTGTACTCGTACCTCCACTGTGGACCTTGGGCTCCAGCAGCTACAGGACTGAACAGGAACACTGCTCTTAGCAAGGACCCTTACAACAGGGAGCCACCTCAGCTCCCAGACCCCTACCCTAGTTGCACAACATTTTTTTCTCCAGGTCTACACCTGGTTGTTGCTACTGATGTCCCTGACCTGCTGGCTTCCCTTCATGAGAGTTACTGAAAAAAAGCCTAAGTGAACCAGAAAGCACTGATATCAGTGACTCCACACAGTGAATGCAAAGTTGGTCAGAAACACCAAAAAGAGGTGAGAAGAGCTGGAATGAGCTGTCGGCACCCACAAAGCACACGGAAAACCTAGCACCACACAGGTCTCAGCACAGAATCTTAGTTTTATTTTCCTTCTGAAAAAAATGGAACAGACTTTCTTTTTCTTTCACTGACTCTAAGTATACAGTCTATGACCTCATGTAACACTGAATGAAACCTGAATCTCTATGGCGATTAGAGCATTTGTTCAAAGCCCTACGAATGAATTATAGTAAGTGCTCTGCTTTGAGTCCTAAGAGGGCAGAACAAATCTACCTGAAAAGCAATCTGTTACCCTTGCAGCAGCTGCCCAGCCCTTTAGGGCACACCTTATGGCACTGTGCCTGCCAGGTGGGCAGGTACCATGTGCTGACGCCCAAGTGGCTCCAGGAATGAGGATGAGCACTGCACTTTGCCTTCAGCCTCATCTGTCACTCACCTGTCACTGCTGTTGCAACCACATTATGGGTCCAACCCAGGGATCCCTGATATCAGATCCTGGGTCGGGGCATTCCCTTGTGAAATTAAGAAAACAAAAACAAAAACAAAAAACACAAGATGAAAATGATAGCTCAACAATGGTGTTTGCCTGAGTGAATTTCAGTTCCACCAGAATGAGGTCCTGCTTAACAGTCTCACTTCCACCCTCTGTTCATTTCCTCCATAGAGAAGTGCTCATAAGAAGAGTGTATTTTATTCTGTCTCCTCCCCGGACTGTGAGCTCCAAGAACACGGGATTTTGGCTGCCTTGCTCACACTGGATCAGCACCAAAAACTGCCTGCACATAGCAGGCACTCAATAAAAGCTTGTTCATTCATTCAACAAACGCCTATTAGTGCCAACAAATGCCAAGGGCTGTGCTAAGGCTTGGGGAATGAGAACAAGTCAGGCAAGGTCCTCACCCTCCGAGGCTGGCAGTCCATGGTGGAGACAAACAATAAACAAATAAGTGGACGCACAAACAAGTGTTTCTTATTACTGGTCGCAGAGACGGCGTCCAGATGCTGCTGGGTCCAAGTCCTCAAACAGCCACGGTGTGTGCATCCCCACACCAGGCAACCAAGGAGGCGAAACCCTCTCCTCCAGGACCAGGTACCCTGGAGGGTTGGCGCCCTTCCTGTCCCCCGCACTGAGCATCCCTTTCCCCAGCTCCTTCCGTTCGGGTTCAATCCAAAGGCCACCCCCTCAGAAAGGCCTTCCTTGCCCATCTCTTCAAAATCGCCTCCCACCGAGTCTCGCTGCACCGTCCCTCACTCTGCTGCAGAAGGTGTTCTGACTTCGTGTCCCCCAACCCGTAAGTTCCCAAAGGGCTCCCCGAGCCTCGGCCGGACTGCTCCGCCCCGCCGGGGCACCGGGCAGCGAGTCCCCAGGCGCGGAGGGCTGCGGGAGACCTCAACTGGCCACGCAGAGCCGCCGCGCGGAGCTCCGGCGGCCGGTGGGCCTGGGCGGCCCGGCGCGGGGCTGCGGGCAGAAGCCGGGCGGCGACACTCACGTCTCGGAACTGGACCAGGCCCTTCTCACCCAGCGCGCTGAGGCACTCGTAGGCCGTGCCCGACTGCAGGAAGAGCTGCGCCAGGCACATGGGCTCGCTCCGGAACAGAGACCCCATGGCGGGCGACCCGCGCCCGGAGGGGCCCGGCGGGGCCCGGCGGAGGCGGCGGCTCCGGCCCCGCGGGCGCGCACGGTCAGCCGGGGTAGCCCGGGCCTCCAGCTTCTCCTGCGGCCTGGCCGCGGCCCGGCACCATGGGCTCAGTTGCAGCGGCCGCCCGCGTCCTGCCACCGCGGCCGCCGCTCCAGCTGCCGCCGGCGCGCAGCGAGGCCCCGCCCCCGCGCCGTAGCCGGTTCCGTTTCCGCCCCCGCGGTCTGGCCAATGGACGACCAGGGTTGCGGCCGCCGGCCGACCAATGGAAACCCGGAGTTATGGCCGCCCGCCCCCGCCAGCTGGCCAATGGGGAGCCGGAGTTCGGCCGTCCGCCGCTTCCGCAGGGCGCACCGGCTAGACCTCGGAGAGGGCTACCGGCGCTTGGCTGCTCGCCTTGCTCCTTAGGCGTTTTGTTGGCGAGTCTGGTCCTTAGCGTGGCTTAAAGCTCGCCCGCCTCAGGGACTCATTCTGTGGTCCTGAGTAAAGTAACGGGGGTGGGGGGCGGCCGTTGTCACATCCTTAGAACAGCCCCACGAACCCAGACAGCTTCCTCCGGCTCGGGCGCCGGCAGTCCCCTTCCCACGCGCCCAGCCGGGTCACCGCCGCACGGCCTGGTCCGGGCGGAGGCGCCAGCCCTGGACGTGTGCTGTTCATGGATTTGGGCGGCGTGCGGTGCTGGAGTGCGGCCCCTGCGATCCCGCCCGCCCCTCGCGAGCCTGCACGCAGCAGTGACGTGGTGGCTGGGACACAAGGCGAACGTCTGATGCGACTCTGCTTGGACCTGTGGCTCTCTCACTGCATTGGGAATGAAATCCAAACTTCGTACCCAGGCCAGCGAGAGCCCGCCAGAGCCGGCCCAGCCGCCCCTAACCCTGTTCTCCCACCGCCTGCCCTGAACGCCGTTAGCTCAGCCACAGCCGCCTTCTTGCTCTTCCCAGGTCGAAACCCTTGAACTCTGCGGTCCCTTCGATCCCTCCGCCTGGAACACCCGAGCTCCGGACCTCCTTGACGCTGGCTCGTTCCGGGCCAGTTCAAATGGACCCTGCTCTGAGAAGCTGTCCCTGGCCCCAAAGATAGCCCGCTCCCCTCCCCATTATATCCCTGTTTTTCCAACACCTCAAATTATCATCCTGCCCGCATGTTTACTCCACTAAAGTGGAAGCACCACAGACCAGACCATTGTCCCAGTCACTTGGTGTCCCCAGGATGCAGCACACAGTAGCCATATTAAATTAAAAAAAAAAATTCTTTTAATGCCGCGGATCGAACTCAGAGCCTAAGCACTAGCTCTACCACTAGCTACTCTGCAGCATTCATGAACGCATAAACTTAGAAAAGTAAACACCACGTAGAGGCATCCCAGGTCCCCCTTATACCAAAGTACGTTTTCCCTAACAAAGCCCACAAAATAAACTAAGTTATTTGTCATTTGGAAATCAATTATTCATAAATATCTTAAGTCCTGGGCTGGGGTTTTGGCTCAGCAGTAGAGCACTCATTTAGAATGTACGAGGTGCTGGGTTCAATCCTCAGCACCACATAAAAATAAATAAAAAACTATTGTGTCCAACTATAAAAATTAAAAAATATTTTTAAAAATAAATATCTTAAATACTAACACCATGGAAAGACCCACCCCCACTAGGTATTTCCTTCATCTGCCCCAGACCGCTATCACTTCATCCTCCAGAGATCAAATCAGAAAAAGAGAGGTAGAGAGAGAGAGGAACCCTGTGTCCCTACAACCTAAAACAAATAGTGTGCCTGGGGAAAAAAATCCTTCATTAGTTATATTACTATGGATTAGGAATACAACTGTAACATCAAACCCAAAGTTTCAAGTATTAAGTTGGTAATTCTATTTAAGGAAACATTAAAACAGTACAGGTGATATTCTGGTAAGGGTCTTGAACTCAAACAGCTGAAGTGACAGGCCATACTCCAGTCCCATGGTCCAGTAGTGACCAGACTCCTAGGTCAGCTCCACCTTAGGGCTGAGTGAAAGCCCAGCAGCACCACCCAGTAGAATCTGCCATCTTGCTTAAAAATTGCAACCTGTGCCTTTGGTGGGCTTATCCTCCCATTTGAAAGCTTTGGATTGGAAGTTTTGAAAATTCCTAGGCAGGAAGTCTGCAGGGACCATGCAAAGGCACATTTCTCCCGGTGCAGGAAGGTCAAGAAGCATTAGGAGCTCAATAAAGAAGTGTAAAAGGGAAGACACTTTCAAAATTAGAATTTTTCATGTGTGCAAAATCCATCTGAAACACTACTGAGGGGATTACCTGGCACACACAAAAAAAAACTCAAGTGACATACCATGTGGCTATTGCAGGGTACTGGGTAGATGCCCATCCCTCCACTGTATCAAGCTGAATGTCCCCTTTTGAACTAGGAAGAACTGTCATCAAAAACTATATTTATTTGGTGCTGGGGATTGAACCCAGGGGTGCTTAACCTCTGAGTCCCAGCCCACCCACTTTTTTTTTTTTTTTTTGAGACAATCTTACTAAGATGCTTAGGGCCTTGCAAAGTTGCTAAGAAAAACCATTTTATTTTTTATGTAAAAATAAACCCATGACTCCCATAGCCAATCGTATTTGAATTTTTTAAAATTTTTTTAGTTGTAGATGGATACAATATCTTTATCTATTTATTTTATGTGGTGCTGAGGATCAAAACCAGGGCCTCATGTGCGAGGCAAGCGCTCTACCACTGAACTACAACCCCCAGCCCCATATTTGAATTCTTATAAACGTTAAAGTAGGGGTCTGCCTTAACAAAATATGAAGTCTTTGGCATATATTCCCATGGAATTATATCCACCCCTGATTTTTGTTTTCTTTCCTATATTATCCGCCCCCCCACACACACACCTTTACTCAATGATTTGTGTTTTTGTATTACATGTGGATACTAGGGATCAGAACCCAGGGCCTCACACATGCTAGAAAAGCACTGTTCCACAGAGCTCCACCCCAGCCCCAGTATTACATGCATTTTTAAGTTTTCATGCATTTCCTAATCCTTTCTCTGAAATATGGGAAAGTAATCAAGACAAGTATATAAAAACTAAAGATTGACCCTGATACAAATAAATGCCCTACGACCTTGGTAATCATGATAAGCTAAATTCCTAACATTTATTCACAATCATGTACTATACTCAGGCCAGGCCAGCAATGGGAATGTTCATCCTGTATTGCTCTGAACACCTGGACAGCCACAGGAATGGATGAAATTCATAGAACACTTCACAAGAATTTTTTACAAAAATAAAAAACATTTATTAAAATGTTTGGGAGAGGGATACAGGACTGTCACAGTCACTGGAGCCCGGGCTACGGTTTTTAAAGGGACTTAGTCATGGTGGTCGAGTGCCCAGCTTTGCTGTTCTGATCCAGGGGTGGCTGAGGAACACAGCCAACAGGAGGAGGGACACCAACAGTAAGCCCTTGGCAATACACTGGGCATAAGGTTCCCCTGGAGGACAATGGAAAAAAAAAAAAAAAAGAAGTAATGTTAATTCTTAACTTTTTTGTAAATATTTAGGTAGAAGTAAGCTAAACCACTAATAGTGATATAATTTCTAAGCATATCAATAGCAATACATTGTTTCTTTTTAAACCTTCCTATATGTCTTAAGTTTTCTGTGACATTTACATGTAATTTTTAAATTTTAATTTATGTAACATAACTGATAATATTCGCAGAAATCTGTTTTACCTTACCTTGATAATGCTGGGTCAATGGATATAGAAGTTGTGGCCAACACACCGCATTTCTATTACAGTCGTACTCTGTAAAATTGATCTGAAATCTACAGAACATTTTAGACGGTTACAACAACAAATGCAAAGCATCAAAACTTGATTAAAGGAATAAAATTCCTATTTTCAAATACAAACTTCTCTGCCTCCTAATAATATTTAATATTAACTAGGTCAGCAAATGGATTACCTTGTCAGGGGTCGGGGTAACTGTGCAGGTATTTTAATAAACTGGACTGATGCACTGATAGGGAAAAAGTCAGCCTTATCTTCACAAGTAAGTCCACACTGGTACTGCCAGCTCACTGTGGAGAGCCTACGGGGAAAGACGTGCAGGGAACACAGCCATCATTCATCCAGGGCACTCAGAACACAGGGCATCTTGGTATTACATAAAATTTAAAATGCAGACACAAGACTGAGAAGAACACAGGGCCCTCACACACCTGCACCAGCTACAATCACCCACTGTGGCCAGGCTCTCCCTCGGGCCATCTCATACAGATGCTTTTAAAGGTAATTTGTTTCATCACCTGTTTCTCTCAATTAATGAGATAATAATAATCAGCAGCAGCTACCCATTCAGGGAGTGCGTTCCAGGCTCAAGCCCAGAGCTAAAGTGCTTAGACACAGCAGCTCATGGAACCCTCGACGCACTGTTACTGCGTGGGCTTGGTGGTTATGGTGGTTAGCCTCTGTTACTTCTGCCTACCAAGCATTGCTTCTCCTTTCTTCTGGTAACTGTGCCCCCATTTTGCCTTGAAGAACCACCATTGCCACACTCTCAAGTCTAGAGGACCAGAGGGCACCAGTCAGAACCTAGACCTGGACCCCCACCTGAGCCCACAGGTATCTATTGTCCCCGCCATAAGTGATTGGTCCAGAAAGGAGCAATGACTCAAAAGGAGCCAGCGAAAGTCTGCCCAGACCTTTCTAGAGAGCATCCTCTCCACTGGAGTTGCTAAACCGATGCGAGGAGGAACACCAGTGTTCATCTTCGCCATCTCTGTTCCCTTTTTGTTTCTTTGCGGTACTAAGGATGGAACCCAAGGCCTTACATGTGCTAGGCGAGGGCTCTACCATTGAGCGGCACTCTAGCTCTATCTTTTCATCACTTGAGGATGGCTTCCTTGAGAATGAAGCCAACCAGAGGGGAAGGGATCCATGAGACGAAGATCCTAGACCACACGGGAGCCATGAACCACAAACTAGCTGTGTGCAGACTTTTCCAATACGCACCCTATTTCGCTTAAAGAGACCATGTCATTTAAAACTGAGAGGGACCTAGTACTCAAAGGTAGTATCACCATGTTATAGATGAGAAAAATATAGGTCAGGAGACACAAAGTAGTTGCCCAAGGTCACACACACAGCTCATAAGTGAGAGAGCCGTGTCTGTGGCCTAAGTCCCCACCCAAGCAGTGTTCTCCATTAGCATGCCAGTCACACTCATGGACTGTAGAATGTTATGAGCACTAAGGAGCCCCGGTTCACCTTGAACTCCCTGGACAACCTTGCAGAACCTCTCATACCCAGCTCTATAAATTCTTGTGAGGACAAGTTTCCATTATAAACACAGTTCATACACATTCCATCTCTACATACAATCATATTGCTAATAACTGAAATTTATAAATAAGTGGACTCTTTTTTTTAATAGTTGTCAATGGACTTCTATTTTATGTATTTATATGAGGTGCTGAGATCCAACCAGTGCCTCACACATGCTAGGCAAGCTCTCCACCACTGAGCTGCAGCCCCAGCCCACAAGTGGATTCTAACTTAGCATTTCCCTACTCCTTGGCATGCCCTCCACCAGACCAACTCTCTAAAGTACACTTATCCAAGAGGGGGTCGGACCTCGTCTGGATGCCAAGTATCTGCTGCTGAGCCACCCCTTCCACCGCGCCAGCGTCAGAGATGAGGATGCAGATGTGGAGCTGAGCAGGAACATCCGGGCAGGTGCCCAACGCGTTGCTAAAAAACGGGCCCATGTGGGCATCAGGAGCATCTACACCTACAGAAACAGTGAGCTAGGTATTTTTGAAGGAATTTAATATCAGGTTTCTGGCAATATGATATCAAAAAATCGGAAATAATATTAGGAATCACACTTATGAGGCTTTAATGTCTAATAGGCTCAGGTTGTGGCTCCACAAAATACACAGGCCCTTAAAGCTACAAACAGATGCTAATTAACCAGAGTTGTGTTGAAAATGTCTGGTAAACCAGTCACAGACCCACAGAGCAAAGCCCTTCATCATTCTGTTCCCAGCTCCCCACGGAAATCAACCCCATCTTGTAATAGAAACATATAAAACTGCAGTTAAAGGCCACAGAGTTGTTTCAGGGACCCATGTTCCTAGTAAAAGCTACATATGACATTTAAAATTCATTCTAACAACTGTAGCCAGATGAAAACCAAATTTCCTAGGCTGTTGCCAGCAAGGCAGTTTAACTAGAAGAGAATTAAATTGAATGAGAAATTAATTTTCCTTCATCTTGAAGACCAGCACTGGGAAAACCAGCAATGAGAAGGGTGGGGGTCTCCTGGCAACCTGGAGGGGCTTCTTTGCTCCTTCAGAGATCCCGAAGGTCGCTCACACTGTTCGAATGTCAGATTTCCTCCTCCTTGACACATGTGTCCCCATCACTTCTCTTCTGCTTATTAACCAGGATTAGAGTTGCTTTGGGCTTAGATATGAAACAGAAGATAACCCTTCCTCCCTGAAGGAAACTAAATGTCATCACCTCTCTGATGCAGCACCCAACCAATCTGGCTGCCCGGACCTTTTACTCCCCGGGTGCTGGGACTGACTGCTGCCCACCATCCCTCAGGGTCATTCCCCAGCCCATCTTACTGGCCTGAATCCCGAGCCCAGGCTTAGAAAAGCCCAATCTCTGGGCCTAGTGCATCAGACACAGACTGGATGAGCAGGTGGGAGTATGAGACCCCACAGGACCCCTCCCCCCAGTTGTAAAACAGGCACTTCAAGCTAACAAAGATATTATATGATCCCAGGCATCCAGAGGGGACCAAGGAAGGTCATAAACATGACCTTCATATCAGCGAGGGGTGGGGACAGTGCAGGGACCACACACTGGATGGCCCCTGGTGTGAATTCCAGTCTGCTGGGCCAAAGTGACTTTGGAGGGTGCACGGAAAGTGAAAGAGCAGTATCCAGAGAGCTGCCCCCACTGGCGGAAGGGGAGGGACCATGGAGGCAGGCGCTATAGCTTCAATGAGCTCTCTGCAGCCCAAAAGTCAATGCCCAGCGGGAGCAGAAGCTGCTTCCTGTTCAGTTCACATCCAAGGCTCCCCTAAAAACTGGTCAGATGTTGCCTGGGGTGCCACTGAGACCAGCGGGGACCCCGGACTTTGTTCTAACTCGCCGAGGCTCACTTGTCAGAGGGCTTAGGGTTCATCACAGGAAACCCCATGAGCTAGACCCCAATGACTCAATGGATATGTGGGGTTTGGAGGTGGACTCAGGCCTGTGGGGACCAACTAAGTTCACCTCACCTCCACTCCCCTGCACACAGCACCTCCCCTTCTTGTTCCACTCCCACCCCCAATCCAACCCTGCAGATGCCTCTGGCCAAGATGCTGGGCTCTCAAACCTCACCTGGCCTCCAGGAGCCCTGTCACCCCATCACACCTCCACTTCCTGCCCTGCTTTTTCACAGCGCTGTTATCATCACACACCACATGATGCACCCACGCCCAGGAAAGGCGTGCACTCCAGGGTCACTCACAGGGCCATGCGATCACCACTACATTCAGGACGCTTCTGATCTGTCTTGTCTGGGACAGGGTGGGTTTGGGTGGTGGGATTGAACCCCAGTCTCATTCATGTTATTCTACTACTGAGCTATTCTACCACTGATATAGCCCACTCCCCAGATGCAGTTTTAGAATATCCCCCACAAAGAATCCTATTCCCATGACAACTGCTCCACCTTTCCTCCCAAGTCCTGGCTCCCACCAATACATTTTCTGTTTTACACACTTGCCTATTCTGAATATCACGCATGATGGACTCACACAGGATGTGGTCTTTCTTTTTTGGAAGGAGGGTACTGGGGATTGAAGCCAGGGGTTCTTAACCACTGAGCTACATCCCCAGCCCTTTTTATATTTTTTATTTTGAGACAGATGTTACTAATAGGGCCTTGCTAAGTTGCTGAGCTGGCCTCAAACTTGCAATCCTCCTATCTCAGCCTCCTGAGCCACTGGGATTATGGCATGCACCACCACACCTGGAAGATGCAGTCTTTTGTGGCTGGGCTTATTTCACTTAGCACAATGTTTTCAATCACTTTATTTTAATTTAGAAAGTTGTTTTTATAAACTACAAATGCAATTCTCAAATGCCCGTATTCCTGGCAACTAAAAGTGGAAATGCAAACCAAAGTGCTCTGAGAATCTTCCAGCTTAGTTCAGGCTTTCGTTTACAAAGATCACGAGTTCATAAAATCATGGAGCAGCCGGCCACAGTGACATACACCTATAATCCCAGCAGATTGGGAGGCTGAGGCAGGAGGATCACAAGTTCAAAGACAGCCTCAGTAAAAGTAAGGTGCTAAGCAACTCAGTGAGACCCTGTCTCTAAATAAGATACAAAATAGGGCTGGGATGTGGCTCAGTGGTTGAGTGCCCTGGAGTTCAATCCCTGGTACCAAAAAGAGGAAAAAAAAAATAGTGGAGCAATTGGAACTTCATATGAATTTCCTCTTTAAAAAAAAAAAAAAAAGAACCATGAATAAGAGGTGAAAAACATGAAGAGCTCCCTGCCTGGAGAGTAACTAGTTAAGCTAGCAAAGAAAAGTGACCTACCACATCAGACTCTAATGCTACAACTGCTTAGCAACCAAATTACACATCTATCTGTATGTGGCTCCGACTTACGTATTATTTCCAGCCAGCCGTCACTCAGATTGCCGTAATTGGAGTTGCCTCTCATGGCCACATGAGTCGCCTGTATTAACGAATCAAATCTTTCAACAACATTCTGCCTGCAAAAGAGTAAGACATTTCTCAGCCACAGCACGGCCTGTCCTGAGGTCCTTCCCAGGATTGTCTAGGCACACTTGTCGGTGCCCAGAAAAAAATCTGCTGAGGAAATGATATTAAAATCTGATTAGGATACAGAGCAGCACACTGTATTAAATATGTAAGGTCTAGTCTATGCGGGTTTGATTATAGAAACTAGTAAAAGTACTAAGAAAAAAAAAATCTGGGAGTCCCCGTTCCTCCTTGATGGCCTCCCCAGGATGGACGGTGCAGAGAGGAAACACATACAAAAGCAATTTCTTACTTTGGGCTTAAAATGTTAGTATCTTATGTTATAAAACATGGTTTGCAGCTGGGTGCAGTGGTACATGCCTGTAATCCCAGTGGCTCAGGAGGTTGAGGCAGGAGGATCACACATTCAAAGCCAGCCTCAGCAACTTTGTGAGGCTACAAGCAACTCAGTGAGACCCTGTCTCAAAATAAAACAAAAAAAGGGCTAGGGATGTGGGCCAGTGGTTAAGAGTCCTTGGGTTCAACCCCTGATGGGGTGGCGGGGGGAAGAAGGCATTCAGACAAAGCCATCATGAAACACCACCTCAAATACACTAGGATTTTTTGTTTTGTTTGGGGTTTGTGGTGCTGGGGATTGAACCCAGGGATGCATGCACACCCTCTACCACTGAGCTCTACCCCAGCTCCTGAAAAACTGCTTTCCTTATTTTCCTTATTTATTTTACAATACATGCAGTTGCATGTATGCTAAGCAAGCACTCAAAAACTGAGCTGCAGGGGCTGGGGATATAGCTCAGTTGCTAGAGTGCTTGCCTGGCATGCACAAGGCCCTGGGTTCAATCCCCAGCATCACCAAAAAAAAAAAAAAAATGAGTTGTGGCTCAGTGGCAGAGCGCTTGTCTGGCCCGTGTGAGCACTGGGTTTAATCCTCAGACCACATAAAATTCATAAATACATACATAAATAAATGCATTTTTAAAAAACGAGCTGAATCCCAGCCAGGACAGTTATTTTTTTGAACAGGGAAAACAGGATGTGTTGCTGAGGAGGTGGGAAAACTCAAAGTCTCTTACACTGCTGGTGGGAATATCAAACTGTGCAGCCACTATAGAAAACAGCTTGGCAGTTCCTCAAAAAACTCAAAAGAGACTCACCATACAACTCAGCACTTCTACTCTGGGGTATGTACTCAGAGAACTGAAAGCATGTTCCAACAGAACTTGTACATGACTGTGCACAGCAACACTACTCACCAGCGCCAATCAATTCACCAGCAGAACAACCATCAGTGGATGAATGGACCAACAAGCTGTGGTCCCCACACACAGTGGGATGTGACTCAGCCATGAAGGCAGCGAGATTCTGACACACACCTCACATGGTGAACTGAAAACAGTATGCCACGTGGGACAAGCCAGGCACTGAGAGTCACGGACTGTATGTTTCCACTGATATGAAAGGGTACAGAGCAGAACACTATTGCTGGTGGCTGGGGTGAGCAGGAGATGAGGAGGACGATGTCACCAGCACAGGGTTCCCTTCTTGGTGATGAAAATGTTTTGGGACTAGACAGAGGTGTTGACTGCATACCCACAGGAATGCACAAATGCCATCAAACTTTACTTTACAATGATTAGAGAATGTTATCTCAATTTTTTAAAAAGGAATGCTGGGCAAGGTGGTACATACCTGTAATCCCATTTACTTCAGGGAATGAGGCAGGAGGATCCTAAGTTCCAGCCTGGACAACTTAATGAGACCCATCTCAAAATAAAATGTTTTTTAAACAGGGCCAGGGGTGGGGCTGGGGTTGTGGCTCAGTGGGAGGGCGCTTGCCTAACATGTATGAGGCACTGGGTTCGATTCTCAGCACCATATACAAATAAATAAAATAAAGGTCCATCAACAACTAAAAAATATTTTTTAAAAAAAAGGGCCAGGGGTGTGGCTCAGTGGTAGAGTGCTGCCTGGCATGCACGAGGCCCTGGGTTCAACCCCACAATGTATATTCAGATGCATAAATACACTTTCCAGATGCTACCTGCACATTGGAGTTCCAGGTACCAGGGCTTAGCCATTCTTCAATCACACCAATTACACCTGTTCCTGGCCTCCTTAGATGTCTCAGAGTATAAAGTTCAAACAACCTAAACAAACTTCAGCAGAGAACGTGGGGTTCATTGCTTAAACATGGAAGAAGTGGCTTTCATCCAGAGAAAGAAGAGAAAGATCTATTTTCCTTTATGAGGTTGTGTGAACCAACTCTAGCACAAGTGAGTAATCATTCATTTTCTCCCTATCACCTTTACCCAAGTTTCAATTCATTCTAATTTTTCATATCTGCTTTTAGTGGTAGTGAATTATTTGTTTATGTAGTAAATTAATTTTATTAAGCAAATCATTCAAAACTGTGGATAAATTTTTTTTTAAATTTTAAATATTTATTTTTTTAGTTATTGGCGGACACAACATCTTTGTTGGTATGTGGTACTGAGGATCGAACCCGGGCCGCACGCATGCCAGGCGAGCGCGTTACCGCTTGAGCCACATCCCCAGCCCCAACTGTGGATAAATTTGTCAGTAAAACTCACCTGAACTGAGTACAGTTTTCATTAATTCCAACTTCCAAGAGGCACCCAGAGAGTACATTTTCTCCAAATAAAATGGGTTTGAAAGTTGCTGATGTGCACAAACCCCTTCCAGCTATAAAAGAAAAAGAGTATCTTCTGTTTTTGCCAAATAAAAGTATAGATCTACTTCAAAGTTTTTCCTGAAGAACAGTAAATAGAAATAAAGTTTCCAGTTTCACAAACTGAGATTATTGTTACTTTGATCCCTTCAAAGACAAACAAAGGTGCCTTTCTGTATCAGAATTCCTAGTCAGGGCAGGGTTCCCTCTGAACATGAGCCAGGTGCCTGGGCAGGCAGGTGTGGGCAACCAGCAGGGAGCAGAGACCAGCCAGGGTGCCAGGAGGCTGTTCTCAGCTCTCCAGGCAGCACCTCCCGGGCTTCAGGAGACAGCGGTGGACAAAGTTAAAAACAGCCTCCCCCTCTTCCCCACTACAGAAGGCAATTTGGCCTGACTAGATTCAAAATATGAAAATGGACATCATCGAGCTCTAGTTTACCAGGAAGCTAATCATAATGGCCATGCAAGTTACCTGGCTGCCAAAGGTGTAAAGTGGTAACGTTGTTCATCCCGTCAGCATGAAGGGCTCGGACAGGCTTGCCAAGGTGGTAACCTAGACAAACACATGCATGGGACTGAGCACCTTTCCTCCTGAAGTTATTCTCAGCAAATAATGGAGGAGAGAATCACAGTGAAAGAAAATATGGAGGGAGAGCTTTCTTAAAAATACCCTGAGGGGCGGCTGGGGCTGGGGCTCAGTGGCAGAGCCCTGGCCCTGCACGCCTGCAGTACTGGGTTCCATCCTCAGCACCATGTAAAAATAAATTAATTAATTAAATTTGGTTTAAAAACAAAATACCCTGAGAGAAGGTAATCCACTTCATTGGGGTTTTGGGGTTTGGTTTTTTTTTTTTTTTTAAACAGACATAGACATTCATGTGGTATTTAAAAATACATTTTAGGAATAAAATCTGAAAAGTCAAAAGTAGGCCTGAGTCAGTCCTGCCTCCTTCACACAGCAACTGAGCAGGCATCAATGACCACATGCCGTGGGGAGCACCCATCACAGCAGCTGGTGACAGAAACCCAAACCAGAGCATCTACCATTCAGCCCCAAGGTCTGGCTCAGCCCCTCTTCCATCCACCTCCTGCAAACCCGACTTCAGACTCCCACTTTTACTATGAAAATGCTCCCCCGCATAGAAACGTTGACCCACAAACTTGTGTGTGTGTGTGTGTGTGTCTGTGGTACTGGGGATTGAACCGGGGGCTCTCTACCACTGGGCTCCATCCCCAACTCTTTTTTCCCACACTTGTTTAACTGAGGCATTACAATTGTACATCATGGTAGGATTTATTGTTACATCTCCATACATGCACACAATAGAACAATATAATTTGGCCAATATCATTTCCCATCCCTAGCACTTTTTTTTTTTTTTTTTTTTTTTTTGAGACAGGGCCTTGCTAAATTGCTGAAGCTGGCCTCAAACTTGAGATCCTCCTGCTTTAGCTCTCTAGTTGGTGGGATTATAGGAGAGAGCTACCACGCCGGGCAGAACCACAAACTTATCATAATAGCATGAACACTAATGTAACAACCACCTAAAATCAACAACTTAGTATTTAGCCATAAATATAAATATCAGATAAGCATATAAATATATATACATATATATGTATGTCTACACACACACACTTTTCAGGACCATTTGAAAATAAGCTATAGACATCACAACACTTCATTTTTTTTTTTAATTTTTCCTTGTAGACGGACACAATATCTTTATTTATTTATGTGGTGCTGAGGATCAAATCCAATGCTCATACATGTGAGGCAAGTACTCACTCTATCACTGAGCCACAACCCCAGCCCCCTCAATTGTCTTTTTTTTTTTTTTAAATATTTTTAGTTGTAGATGGACATAATTTTGTTTTAGGTTTTTTGTTTTTTTTTTTTTTAATGTGGTGCTAGGGATCAAACCCAGTGCCTTACACATACTAGGCATCCACTCTACCACTGAGCCCCAGCCCCGGCCCACAATACTTCATTTCTACTCCTTTTTTTTTTTTTTTGGTAATGCTGAGGATGGAACCCAGGGCCTTGTGCTTACGAGGCAAGCACTCTACCAGTTGAGCTGTGTCCCCAGCCCACAATACTCCATTTCTAACCTCTGTCATATCTCCTAAAATTAAGGATATTCCCCTATATCATGACAGCACAAATATTTCTTCTAAGAAAATAATAACTCTTCAAGGTAATATCATATCTCATTTATATTTGAATAATGGTTGAATAATATATTTAAATAATAATATATTTGAATAGTAATAATAATTAGGAATAAAATCTGAAAAGTCAAAAGGGACATATTTCCTTGTATGTCCCTCTCTAATCAGATCCGACTGAGACCCAGCCATTGCTCCTGTTTCCCACTTTCTTTCCCTGCCCCTGAACCCTATCTGCCCATTGGCTGCTGATCAGCCCCCACTGTGTGCACTTACACTCCTTTCTGCCACCACAGCTTCTGCCCAGGTTATTTCTCTTCCTAACACAAACAACCTGCTTTTCTTTTTTTTTTTTCTGCACTAGGGATTGAACCCAGGGACGCTTCACCACTGAACCACGTCCCCAGGACTTTTTATCTTTTATTTTGAGTCAAGTCTTGCTGAGTTGCCCCTGCCTCAGCCTCCCCAGCTGGGAGTACTGGCATGCCCACAGCGCCTGGCTCTCACTGCCTGCTTTTAGGGGCCAGGGGGTTATGTCTCCTCTGCAGGCCCCAGGAGGGAAACCCACCAAGGGCAGGGGCTCCAACAGGCTCACTGCCTGACCACCAGCATGTGACAGAGCTCCTCAGTGAGGGACTGTGTGGCTCAGTGGGCAGCTCCCTACTTGGTGACAGTTCCAGGGCACTTGTCCCTAAGCACGGCACTTGTCTGTCAGTCACCTCAGCGTTTTCACTGTCTTTTCTCATAATGTGATGCTCTTTCCAAGTAAGATGGTAAGTCCTTGGAGACATGGCTCATAGTATGCAGTGCTCCTAAGCCCAAGTCCAACTCACAGCGGTCCCCTGGGCTGCTGAGATCCCCTCTCCCCAGCTCACCCTTATGACCAGACCTTTAATATGTTCCACATAGTCTGACAGCATTTCTCAGAAATCCTATGAAAACACTTAAATTCCAGAAGGCAGCTTTCAAAGTCAACAATAAACCCCCAAACTCCACAATAATAGGTTTTTAAAAAAATAACATCCATACACATGTCAGGCATCATGGTCAGTACACACTGAAGAAGTCAGTACCCTGGGGAGGGCCAGGCAAGAGAAAAAGTGACAGGAGAGCAAAAGGGTGCTCTTCCAGATAATAGTGGCTAGGATAAGGCCAGGAGGCGGAGCAGGCTGGGGCGGGCTCGGGGGCAGAGCGCTGGCCCAGCATGCATGCGGAGGCCCTGGTTTCCATCCCCAGTCCCTGAAGGCTGAAGGAGGAGGATAATAAGTTTAAGGGCACCCCCAACAACTTAGAGAGACCCTGTCTCAAAACTCAAAGGACTAGGGACATAGCTCAGTGGTAGAGCACCACTAGGATCAATGCCCAGTATAAACAAACAAACAAAAAAACTAATTTTGCCAATGATTTAACTGCAGTATGCCTATTTTAAAAGATTAGTAACTTGGGCTGGGGATGTGGCTCAAGCAGTAGCATGCTTGCGGCCCGGGTTCAATCCTCAGCACCACATACAAACAAAGATGTTGTGTCCGCCGAAAACTGAAAAATAAATATTAAAAAAAAAATTCTCTCTCTCTCTTTAAAAAAAAAAATCAGTAACTAAAGAGAAAGAATTTGTACTTTCATTACTTGTCACTAAGTAGGACATTTCCTGTAAAAAAAAAAAAAAAAAAGATGCTATTAGAAAAAAGTATACAATGTCACAAAAATGAATAAAGAAGCAGGTCAGCAAAGCAAAGTGGGGAGTGCCCATGACCTCGGGTTGGGCTGGTATGGCTGAGCTGCAGACTGCTTGTAGACAGTGACGGACAGACGGCACAGGCGGTCACCTCACCTGGGTTTCCAGACATCTCCTCTTCATTACCACTGCTGTGGCTTAAAAACTTCACAGTAAATCTCTGAGTTATTACTCCTAGAAATAAACCCAAACAAAGACATATTGTGCATCACTCGCTGGGAAAAAAGCTGTCCCCATGTGTTACTTTCTTTAAAAATTGCAATTTGGTGTGCAAATGAATACTGTCTCTGTGACTAACTCACAGACACAGATAAGAAAAAAAATCTGACTTCATTTTATGGTTATAAATATAAGGATCAGAAAGGAGGGAGGGAAAGAAGGAAGGAAGGAAATTGGGCTTTAAATTTAAAGCATTCTCACTACCTCAGTTACCTTTCTGGAGGGCACTGACTTCTGCCCTGATAATCTTGACATTTATCTCACTGATTGTGTTATTATTCCATCTGAAAATATAATGCTCTTCCACATTCACATATCTGGAGGCTGATCCGTGGCCTAAAAGTACTTCTGCAAATACAAGAACACTCCATGACTAAGGACCCACCACTGGTGTCTCTCTGCCTGGGTGACTGTTCCCAGAGTATCCCACCCTGCCGCCGCCTCCAGCTCCAGGGAACCTGCCCTCGTCCCTGAGTCGGTGCCAGCAGCCCCCTCTTGTTCACATTACCCTGAAGGACATCGTCACTTCCCTTTTATTCCCGAGTTCCCAGTGTAGTAGGGACAAACAAGGCAAGGCACCGAAGACAGCAGGAAACAGTTATATTTGGCTACAGCCAGGCTCAGAGGGAACAGCTTTTGCTGTAATCAATCAATCCCCTGAACCCTGAGTTCAGGGAGTTTCAGAGTTTTATACCCAGCGTGTAAGGGGAGGGGCTCAGAAGTTCACAGTCTGCAGAAGTTCACATAAAAGCAGCTTTTTCTTTCACTGTTCTGGGCAAGTTAACTCTTCAAGGACAACACCTGAGAAGGGAAGAGCTTCTTCTCCCCTTTCCTCCCTCCCCCTGCCAGCTGTTACCATGGGCCCATTTGTAACTTATCTTAAAAATGCAGACATCTCTGTGAAGCCCAGCTCAAGGCCAGAGGCCTTGTTTGCACATTTTTTCAAAGTACTATACTGGATACATTTGTGATAACTAGTAAGGGGGTGTCTAGCACCTGGAGTGCTGGTACCTTCTCCGCCAGTGCCCAAGTAAACAGGGCAACACGAAAATAGGAAGTTTATCTATACTGGACTCTTTCTCAGAGACTCTTTTGCTGACAATCCTAAAATCAGCCAAGGTGAAGAGGGCTTTTCTGTGGATAAAGGGGGTGCCCACTTCACCAGCACTTGTCTCAGCATGACATAGAGCAGGCATTTGGTGAAATATTTGTAAAGTGAAAGATTCATAAGTGGGGCCTGCCACCTAGCTGCCTACTACATTGAAGGAACTTGATGAAGTAATGAATGAACTGGAGAAGTACAACGCACCATAAAGGAACACAAATACTATCTCTCATTAGGAACAAAGTCCTGTCAGCCACAGTGGTGTGCACCTGTAATCCCAGTGAGCCAGGAGGCTAAGGCTGAAGGATCGCAAGTTTGAGGCCAGCATCAGCAACTTAGCAAGACTCTGTCTCAAAGTAAAATTTCAAAGAGTGCTCTTGGGTTAAATTCCCAATATCCCCCTGCTACACACACACACACACACACACACACACACACACACGAAACGTCCTGATAATATCAGCCATACTTTATATAATTTACTTGGCTGCATCACAATTAAAAGCAAAACATGAGGGTCTGGGGTTGTGGCTCAGCGGTAGAGCACTCGCCTAGCACATGCAGGGCGCTGGGTTCAAGCCTCAGCACCACATTAAAAAAACAAAAAGGTATTATGTCCAACTACAACTAAAAAACAAAAAATATTTTAAAAATCAAAACATGAAAATATGGTATCCGAAAGAATTTTGTTTGTTTGGTTTTAGTTTTTGGGGGGATACTGGGATTGAACTCAGGGGCACTCAACCACTGAGCCACATCCCCAGCCCTATTTTGTATTTTATTTAGAGACAGGGTCTCACTAAGTTACTTAGCACCTCACTTTTGCTGAGGCTGGCTTTGAACTTTGATCCTCCTGCCTCAGCCTCCTGAGCCACTGGAATTACAGGCGTGCACTACCACACCTGGCTTCTAAAGAGTTTTTTAATGACCTGACAAACATCTAAGAAAAGTCTCTAGGAACCTGAGAACTAGAAGGGACCCCAAAACTCATCCAATCCAGGCCTGGTGAGGTGGGGGTTGAGGGTGCTGCCTTGTGGTCACAAGAGAGTACACAGCAAGGTGGAACAAGGAACAAACAAACTACTCTTGGGATGTCTTCCTGACTCCAGTAAGCCCCCCAAAATTCTTAATAAAAATGTATTTTACTCTGGAGCTGTATAACACTCATAAAAATGACATTTATATTTCTGCAGAAATGACATAAAAGTCTAACAGTGAGAATACCTGTATTGGTGATGAATTTGTCGAGGTCACCTGCTTCCTCATAGGTCACCGTTGGTGTAACTATGCCTGAAAAAATACATAAATCAGCTTCCCCAAGACTGCACTGTCCAGGTGATCTCATCTACTCACCCCAAGGAAAGGTGGCCAGGCAAACACGGAAGCTATGCCTGCCCTGGGAGCCGGCCACAGCCACCCTCCAGCATCAGCAGACGCAGGTCACCTCAGCAAGCAGCAAGGACCAAGAGGATCCCAGAAGCCAGAAACAGTACCAGGTGCCACTCCCATCAGGGCCAAGGCGGTGGGCTACCAGTGGGGTGTGAGAGACTGCAGCACTTGGGAGAGCAGTTGGTGGTCCCACAGCATCACAGTCCCACGTGATGTGGCGGTCCCACTCCTAGGCATGTGCCCAAGGAAAATGAAAACGCTCGTGCAAAAACCTGCGCACAGGTGTTCACACCAGCACTGTTCACAGTACCCAACAGGTGGCCCAGTCGGACCATCCATCAGCCAACGAATGGAGAAGCAGAACACGGTACATCTAAGCAACAGATGCGACCCAGCCACCAACAGGAAGGAAGCTGACACGTGAAAACGCACTCAGTGAACGAGCCAGACATGGAAACCACACACCGCAGGGTTCCACTTGTACTTAATGTACAGGTAAATCCACAGACAGAGAGAATAGGTGGGGCTGCAGGGGCCGGAGGGAGGGGGCAGGGAGCAAGTGCGAATGGGCACAGGAGTTCTGGCAGGTGATGCGAAAGTTTAGAAATACACAGAGGTGGGAATGCACTAAATGACATTGAATTACATTATGTCATGGAAAATTTCCTTCAATTAAAAAAGAAGGACCCGGGGCTGGGTTGTGACTCATTGGTAGAGCACTTGCCTGGCATGAGGCCCTGGATTCAATCCCCAGCAAAATAAATAAATAAATAAATAAATAACGTGTACTAGGCTGACCTACAGAACTGAACTTTTTCCAAAGAAAACACCATCCTCAATTGCCAGTTGAAATTTTAAGTTGATCCAGTAGAAGTGACTTATAATTTCACAAGGTTATACTTTAACACTGGGGTCTCTTCTTTCTCCAGACACATGACATACCTCCCATGGTGCTGCTCTTTATCTTCGAGTTGATAATGCCATCTCGTTCTTGGTACACTTCCAAATTAGTAGTGCATTTATCATCAAAATTCCGAAGGAATGCTACAGGGGCATCCCGAAGACACTGCCCAGCCAGGGACACCTGAGGGTAAGGACACACCCAGCAGATTTGTGATCCTTCTTCTAATCATAAAAACCAGATCAGCATCTCTTAAAATTGGTCCTTCTGTCAACTGCCCCTGTCCATGGTCTGGTTTCAACAGTGGCTAGTCTGCTGAACTGACCAGTTTTTGCACAACCTGGAATAACAGGTCAAGGAGTCACACCAGCATTATTTAATAAAATTGAGTGAGATCCTTTGCCCCACTCTGTTGACTTTTTGTAAATTTAAAAAATATTTTTAGGGGCTGGGGATGTTGCTCAAGAGGTAGCGCGCTCGCCTGGCATGTGTGCGGCCCGGGTTCGATTCTCAGCACCACATACAAACAAACATGTTGTGTCCGCCAATAACTAAAAAAAATAAATATTAAAATTCTCTCTCTCTCTTTCTCTCCCTCTCTCACTCTCTCTTTAAAAAAAAAATAAATAAAAAATAAAAAAATAAAAAAAAATAAAATAAAAAATATTTTTAGTTGTAGATGGACACAATACCTTTATTTTGTTTTTGTTTATTTTTATGTGTTGCTGAGGATCAAACCCAGGGCCTCACATGTGCTAGGCAAGTGCTCTGCCACTGAGCCCCAGCCCAGCCCCGCTCTTGACTTATGCAAAAACATAATATTCAACTTCATTTCCCTTCCTCTTCATAACTACGTGGCGGGGGTGGGGGGTGCTCCACACATGCTATGCACCAGCTCTACACTGAGCTCCAGCCCCCAGATTTTCTTAATGCCTAAAAACGGACTCATATGGAGAGTAAAGAGAAATGGTTTTATATCCCATGTTTTCTTCTCACAGATGTATTTTCCTAATAATGTTAAACTCAAAAAAATAAAGATTCCATTTAAAACTTTATAACCCTAAAATATTTCTCAAAATTCTACATGATATATTAGCCAGGTACACACCTACAATGGGGGCTGAGGAAGGAGGACTGCAAGTTCAAGGCCAACCTCAGCAACTTAGAAAGACCCTAAGCAACTTAGTGAGACCCTGTCTCAACAAAAAATGGGGGAGTTGGCTAGGGATGTGGCTTATTGGTAAAGTGCCCCTGGGTTCAATCCCTGGTACAAAAAAAAGTAAAATGACATATTTATGGCTTACTAGAAATTGGCTATCAAACTAACAAAAGTAAACAATAATCATTATTTCCAAGGAAATTTATCAAAAATATTTTTTACTTGATAGTTCATTCTGAGATTTAGCAAAGCTAGTGCTTAATAGTGAGTTTTTTAAAAGTCCATAGACCATCCATAGTAAAATCCCTGGTAAATCCACAGGAGAAGAGTAATGTGGGGAGAGATTTTCAAGAGCAATGAGTTCAATCAACAGTAGGACAGGGAAAACAAGCGCCTGGCATGTCCAAGCTCAAGTCGTTACCTGCGGAACAGTAAAATACCCCTTGTTGACGGTCAGGACGGGATCTCCTTGTTTATAGCCGAAGTCTGGAAAGCCCTGTGGCTCAGCATGCAGATGCGCTTCAAAGGTAGGGTGGTGCCCAGGGGAACTGCAAGCCACAGCAGAGACTATCAGTGACACATCAGCTGTCACCCACTGAAACACAAGTCTTCCTTCAAGTTTTCCTTTACTTTTTTTTTTTTTTAATATTTATTTATTTTTCTAGTTTTCAGCGGACACAACATCTTTGTTTGTATGTGGTGCTGAGGATTGAACCCGGGCCGCACGAATGCCAGGCAAGTGCGCCACCACTTGAGCCACATCCCCAGCCCCTTCCTTTACTTTTTAATTATAAAAATCATAGTTGTAAATTGTCAATAATACAGATCTATAAAACACAGAGTGTAGAGGGCCCCTGTAGGGCCGGGCGTGGCAGTACACACCTCCACTCCCAGATTCTCAGGAGGCTGAGGCAGAAGGATCAGATTCAAGGCCTGCCTGGGTAACTTAGCAAGATTCTGTCTCTAAAAATATAAAGAGGGCTGGGATGTGGCTCAGGGGTGGAGCACCCCAGGTTCAGTCCCCAACACTGCAAAGAAAAACTCCCCCGTGGGCCCGCTGGCCCTTCTACCTAGAAAGTCACCGACTGTACGCTGGGTCAACTGGCTTATGCTCAGTCTTCCAAACACTTAACAAAAGCAACTTCACTAACTGATGTCTAGAATTAAATCACTTCGGGTGCTAAGAAAAGTGTGATCCCAGCTACAAGGCCTGCTGGAGGTGGCTCTGTGGCCCTGGGAGATGAGGCCTCTCCCAGGCACAGCTCTGGTACTTACATGGCACCATGATAGAAGTGACCGAGGAAGGGTGAGTTGGCCAGAGGTGACTGCACGCACAGGAAGGGGAACCAGTCGGGGACCTGGCCAGGCTTCCCAACAGCACACAGCTGATCAAATGGAGGATTGACGTCTCCTCCAAAAACACCAGTGAAGCAGGACAGTCTGAACAGGTCTCTGGCCTCTGCCGAGCACTCCTTGAAAGCAAGAGGGCCTGTCAGTCATGGTCCTCAGCAAGCAGATGACACTAACTCAGGCCAGCAAGATACAACCAAATAGGTGAGAAGCAAACAGAGTGCCATCTCCTCTGACAGTGCTTGGTGCCCATAAGAAGTAAAATTTCCAAAATTTCCTTAGTCAACTCCCTCACGAGGCTCCATGTCAGGAACTTCAAGCCTTCAGGGGAACTAACTGCAGCTCTACTAGGCACGTAAGAAGTGGCCACCGAAAGCAAGAAGAGACAGCAGAGGACAGGTGGGGATATGACAGAGCAAACCCCTCTTCTAACCTTTGTCACTGTTCAAACCCTGACATTCAGAGGTAGGGCATGCGGTCCACACCCACAAGCCTCAAGTGCTGCCCACTGTGTCCTCACACGACCCCATCAGTGACATCAAGAATCACTTATCCACAGGCTCATTCTGCAGCTATGTCCTTCCTGTCTTACAAAGCATGGAGGGAGCTGTCCTGAAGCCCGAGCTACTGCAGTAGTCATTTTTTTTTACTCTTTAATTATAAAAAGTTAGGCTGTGGTTGGGGCTCAGTGGGAGAGCCCCTGCCTCACTCGCGTGAGGTCGGGTTCAACCCCCAGCACCCTCCCCTGCCAAGGAAAAATGTAACTGAGCTATTGTTTCAAACATGAATAGTTCAAATCAAAAACTGCATAGAAAACATGGTAGGTTGTGGTCCAGAACAGACAGCACACCACGTTGGTGCCATGGTGTATGACTGCAAACATGGCATCTAGGGGACATGAACTCCGGTCACCTGCCGCTCGAGAAGCTTCTGTCAGAGACACCCTCATGCACCACGGGGTCCTGGACATTGCCCACTCATTTTGTAGCCATCTTAGTTTGGGTAAGTACTCTTTGACATTGGCACTACACAGGGCCTAACAGTGATGATGCGGAGTCATCCCTGGGGCTAGGTGACATGTGGCTATATGCACTCTACAGACTGACTACGTAGGCTAAAGACACCCGAAAAACAACAGGAGCAGAAAGTTCCTTCTGACCTGGGTGCAAAAGATGAAATTCCCTCAGAAATGCTCCTTTCTCTTCCTCTTTTTTGGTGGGGGGCAGCTCAGGCCCGCCAGGCCCACCCACTTGGCTGAGGTGCCCGCCACAGGCAACATCTCGTCCTCAAGGTGACAGCGCTGAGGCTGAAGAGTTCTCACACATAAGCCCTGCGACACTAACCCCCTTCCTCCTCACCCCCCTCTAGCTGACCACACAGCAAAAGCAACGCCTGCACCACTTCCTTACCTCCTCGTTCCCTACAGGGCACCCACACCAGGAGACACCTGCACTCAGTAAGTGTGCACACTCCTCCAGGCCACCCACCCATCAGCTCACTCCTCAGACCAGGGGCCGCTGACAAAATGGAGATGGAGCTTTGCCCCTGGTGCTAGAAATAGGGAATAGTAACAGGAGAAAGGGAAAGAATATCACCCTGACATTTTTAGCGACACCGGAACCAGATTTATGATGTGCTTTTATTTTTTAATATAATGGTTGTCATAGGTCTAATTACAAGAATTATAACATCACTAGGTGCAGTGGTGCACTCCTGAAATCCCAGCTACCCAGGAGACTGAGGGAGGAGGATCCAAGTTCAAGGCCAGCCTTAAAAAGGGATGGGGACGTGGCTCACAGTAAGAGCATCCCTGGGTTCAATCTCCAAAAGTAAAGGACTTTTTGTGGGGAACTAGTGAATCTGAACAAACTCCCCCAAAGAAGATACAAATATATCAAATAAGCACAAAAAATCTGACCATCATCACCTGTCACTAGAGAAACACAAATCAAAATCAGAAAAGCTGCTCCATACATACTAGGAGGGCTACCATCAAAAGACAGATAATAACAAATGCTGGTGACAATACAGAAAAACTGCAGCCCACACACTTTGCACCAGGAATGCAAAATAGTGTGATTGCTTTGGCAGAATTTGGAAAACAGCTTCTCAAAATCGCTCCTGATGACCCGGCAATTCCAAACCCAAAAGGATGGAAACACCCCTGGGCCGACACCTCACACACACTGCTCACAGCAGCCATCCATCACGGCCAAAGAATGAAAGGAACGACATGTCCTGCCACTGACATGCCCTGCCACTGATGAAGGGGTGCAAGACACGTGGTGCGCCTGCGCAATGGAGGTGATTCAGCGTGACAATGAGGCTCCAGCACAGGCCACACAGGACAGTCTAGAAAACCACACTAAGTGAGAGGCGGGGCTCAGCACGCTGCAGCGTGGGATTCCGCTTACAGGCAACACGCAGAACAGGCAGATGCACGGTGTCCTGGGATGAGGACTGGGATCATAAATAGACCCAGGTCTCTTGAGGTGACAGAGGTGTTCACAAGTCAGATGTGGTGATGGTCGCACAACTCTGAACATTTACTGACAATCACTACACCAATGTGCTTTCTTTTTTTGTATTTTCTTAAAGGATCCTAAAACCACCCTCTCACTGTAATCGCTGCAACCACGACTTCCTCCAGGGATACATTTTTTTCCTCCATAAACTCAACTGACAAAACTAGACAAGAAAACACACAATTTGAAAGCAATTTGCAAATGAGATGTCATCTCAACTCTGAAAGACTGTCTATTAAAAAGCCAAAAATGGGACCTGCCGCTCTCAGGCAGCAGTCAGAGAGAACATACCTGGTCACAGCAGCAGCGAACATCACAGGCACCAGCCGTTAAATTGCAAGGACAAGGACCAAGGGGCTGATACACCTGGTTAGGAATAACAGTCATGTTCTCTGAAAAGCACAGACAACAGAAAGATCAGCTGTAATACAATCTGACAAAGCTCTGTCACATTTGTGACACTCAAAAAAAAAAAGCAGAATCATTATTTTCTAAACCACCATCACCTGACATTGCCCCATAAGGACCCTTGAAACGGGCAATGTAACAAACATATCTGAAGCTGTGTCTGCTGCACCAGCAAAAGCCACATAGAGAACACACCAATTACAGTGAACCAAAGAAGTACAGTTGATCTCGAAGGAATCACATCAGTTAAAAATTACTAATTAAGATAAATGTAAAAAGAAAAAAGACTGTAGAAGAAATACATAAGTTGTAAACAGAAATTATTGCCTAATGGTAGAATTAAGGGCAATTTTAAATTTTTTCCTCTAATTTTGCAGGTTCTAAAATTTAAAATATACATTGTTTTTACATTTTTTTTAAAGAGAGAGTGAGAGAGGAGATTGAGAGAGAGAGAGAGAATTTTTAATATTTATTTTTTAGTTCTCGGCGGACACAACATCTTTGTTAGTATGTGGTGCTGAGGATCGAACCCGGGTCGCACGCATGCCAGGCGAGCGCGCTACCGCTTGAGCCACATCCCCAGCCCATTTTTATATTTAAAAGAGAAGCATTGGGCTGGGGTTGTGGCTCAGTGGTAGAGCACTTGCCTAGCACATGTGAGGCCCTGGGTTCAATCCTCAGCATCACATAAAAATAAATGAATAAAATAAAGTTATAAAAAAAAATAATAAAAGAGGGCTGGGGATGTGGCTCAAGCTATTCCCCTTCTTGGTCTATTCCCTAAAGACCTAATAAGAGCATGCTACAGGGACACTGCTACATCGATGTTCATAGCAGCACAATTCACGATAGCAAGATTGTGGAACCATCCGCCGAGAACTAAAAAATAAATATTAAAAATTCTCTCTCTCTCTCTCTCTCTCACTCTCTCTCCTCTCTCACTCTCTCTTTAAAAAAAAAAAAAAAAAAGATTGTGGAACCAACCTAGATGACCTTCAATAGATGAATGGATAAAAAAAATGTGGCATTTATACACAATGGAGTATTACTCTGCATTAAAAAATGACAAAATCATAGAATTTGGAGGGAAATGGATGGCATTAGAGCAGATTATGCTAAGTGAAGCTAGCCAATCCTTAAAAAACAAATGCCAAATGACTTCTTTGATATAAGGGGAGTAACCAAGGACAGGGTAAGGACGAAGAACTTGAGAAGAAGATCAACATTAAACAGGGATGAGAGGTGGGAGGGAAAGGGAGAGAGAAGGGAAATTGCATGGAAATGGAAGGTGATCCTCAGGGTTATACAAAATTACATATAAGAGGAAATGAGGGGTAAGAGAAGAATAATACAAGTGGAAGAAATGATTTACAGTCGAGGGGGTAGAGAGAGAAGAGGGGAGGGGAGGGGAGGGGAGGGGGGATAGTAGAGAATAGGATAGACAGCAGAATACATCAGACACTAGAATGGCAATATGTAAATCAATGGAAGTGTAACTGATGTGATACAGCAATCTGTATACAGGGTAAAAATGGGAGTTCATAACCCACTTGAATCAAACTGTGAAATATGAACTATGTAATGTTTTGAACGACCAACAATAAAAAAAAATAATAATAAAAGAGAAGTATTGTGTTTAAAATCCCTATGGACTTAACGGTCAATTTTTGAAAAATATGTTAAAAAGCAAAAATAAAAGTTGATATAATAATCTGATATATAGATATAAAATAACTGTTACCCTAAGACTAATGAATAAAATGTTACAAAAATTTTTAAAAAATGAACATAATCACAGGTTTTATTTTTCAATATACTGAACAATTCTATTCAAAATACAGCTGATATTAAGCACAAACACAGTGACATTCAGGCAGCTTATCTGGAATGCATCTAGATCATGTTTAATAGGCTACACGCTCAGCCTCGAGTGACTAGCACATCTGAGTCAGATCTGCACATCTCGGCTCTGGTTCAGCATGGGGGAAGAACCCGGAGGCAATTATGGCTTGTGACAAACTCCTACTGCCCATTCTAAGTACCTGCCCCCACATGGCTAGGACATCCCCTTAATAGACCTCTCCTGTCCATTCTCCACCCAGTTGTAGAGATATTTTTTTAAAAAATGTAAGTGAAAGCTGGGCCCAGTAGTGCACGCTTGCAATCCCAGTGGCTGGGGAAGCTAAAACAGGAGGATCCTGAGTTCAAAGCCAGCCTCAGGGGGCTGGGGTTGTGGCTCAGCGGTAGAGCGCTCGCCTAGCATGGGCAAGGCCCTGGTTCAATCCCCAGCACCACATAAAAATAAATAAAGATACTGTGTCCAACTATAACTAAAAAAATAAATATTAAAAAAAAAAGCCAGCCTCAGCAACATAGCAAGACGCTAAGCAACTCAGTGAAACCCTGTCTCTAAATAAAATACAAAAAAGGGCTGGGGATGTGGCTCAGTGGTTGAGTGGCTCTGGGTTTAATCTTTGGTATAAAACAAAAAATGTAAGTTAGGCCACACCACTCTTGTGCTAAAGCCCCCAACAACCTTACCCTACCTGCAGTGCCCAGGATCTGCCCAGCCTCCTAGCCTCTGCAGGCTGCCTCTCTCCCCTGGAAGCCCCTCCTGAGGTCCCTGTTGTACAGTTGAAAGGGTACACCACCACCCCCAGAGGCCTGGCAGAGCCTCCCAGGGTCTCCCTTCGCCCCAGCAGGGGTCCCATTCTCAGCAAGGGTCCCTCATGTCCATTGTCCACTTATCTGTCAGGCTGGTAGAGATGAGAAGGAGATGGGCTGCCCCCTCCTGTCTACTGAGCAACCCCAGCCCAAGCAAGCTGCTACCCAGGGGCAACAGTTTTACTGAGGTGGAGTTGTCACTTCAGAGGTCTGGGTGTGTTCACAGTCACATTAGGACACGTCCACTAACTCAGGAGGAAGCCTGCACCCTTCCATCCCCTCCCACCCTCTGCACCCACCGCTAGCCGACCAGACACCGGGCTCCCCTGCACACTTCCCCATAGATGGCTTCTTCACTTACCATAAGGTTTGGGAGGGGGGTTTCTTTATAGCTTTATTTTATTTATCTTTATGTGGTGCCGAACCCAGGGCCTCACACGTGCTAGGCAAGCGCTCAACCCCTGAGCCACAGCCCAGCCCCTGGCATGAGGTTTCAAGGATCATGAGTTAACAGGGCTTTTAAATTGATGACCAGGATGAATTTCAGCAGGGGCTCAGGTTCATTTCCTCCATGCTGACACCAGTCCAGGCTCGCTGGGCAGTGACCAGCAGTCAGGGAGCACCAGCAGTGCCCGGGAGGCAAGCGGAAGTGACCTCAGCTGGAACAAAAATCTCTTCACAACAGCCCAATGGTGGGAAGCGCCAAATGCCTACCAACAGGTCAGTGGACAGGAAGACTGGAACACACCCACACAGTGGACACCACTTGGCCAAGGGAGGCAGTGAAGCACTGACAGATGCTACGTCATGGACCAACCTTAAAATAAGGTGCTGATGAAAAGGGCCAGACATAGGTCACAAGCCGCTGTGCAGCTCCTTTATATGAAATGTCCCAAACAGGCATCTCCAGAGAGAGAAGGCAGCAGCCTGTGGCTGACGGGTGGGGCCAGGGAAGGAACAGGAGAAGCTGCAGACAGGTAAGGGGTCTCACTCTGGAGTGACAAGAATGTTCTGGAACTAGGAGCCATGGGTTGCACACCAATCCACTAATGCCACCAAACCCTTCCTTATTTTGTGCCTTGTGAACTCCACCTCAATCCTTCTTTTTAAGTAGAAGAGTGCTGGCCAAACTCAGCACATAAGAAACAAAACGCTCAGTAACTCCTGCTGTGAGGAAAGATCCTACCATGTTCCTGCACTCTCCCCCCCCCCCCCCCCCCCGCCCACCGCCCCAGCAGGTGTTTATCCCAGGACTAAAAACCACAGGAAAACAAGGCTGTACTCCTGCTCCTTCACCCTTCACAGGAATCCATTCTAAAAATCTCCATTTTCAGGATATAATATTAGAAGAATTAAAGTTGGAGAAGTCAATCATATAACATGTGTTCTGCTGGATGACTGGGGCCAGCCCACGCCAGCACCACAGCACCACATCGGCCTACTGAACTTTGGGTCTTATCTGTGGTAAAGATGACATTTTTTGGATATCAGTACAGGGAAACATGTTTCACTTTCTCTCAAGAAGGATTTGAAGTGTTTTACAAAAGATACAAACAGTAAATCAAGGAAAACCTTAATTAAATAAAACAGTACAAAGCAAAAACTTTTAAAACAAGAAAACAACGACAAAAAAGAATACATTTAGGATGACAAGACAGACTCAAGAATAAAGTCAAGGGGGCTGGGGCTGGGGCTGGGGCTCAGTGGCAGAGCACTTGCCTAGCACATGTGAAGCACCATGCAAAAATAAACAAATAAAATAAAGGTATCATGTCCATCTACAACTAAAAATAGAATAAAGTCAAGCCCACTTTTAAATTGCATGTCATAAACTTATAACCAAACAAGTAATGTCTGACAAAAATGTTTGGACATCAAAGACTGTACTTGCCTGATGCACCCTGAGTCAGAGAAGAGTTGGCATAAATTTCCACCTGAATGAGGAGATGTGCTAAGCAGGATGAATTGTGAGATGCTGAAACCAGAAGAGTCTGGACAATACAAGGGGACTCAGAGAAGGACTCTGTCTCATTGGAGGAACACTGCTCCAGGCCCCTCTTCAGCCTCACTGTCACCTCCAACACGTTCTGAAAGGAAAACACTGCTGTACTTAGTGAACTCAAAACAACATCTGTGATCCTAAGAACACAGAATGGAAAGCACATTAAAGCACACATTAGCCTCGGTGATTTTTGCAAAAGAAGAACCATATTCAAAGATGACAGAATTCTCAATTCCACCCCTAAACCTGTCTAAACCAATCGAAATATGTAAGCTCTGATTCTGAATTTTTAGCAAACAACTTTTGAATACTTACAGAAAGCTAAACAGAGGTCTGATAAGTTAGTTCAATTTATCTAGACCCTTCTTAAATGTATTTATTCTCTCACTATTGAAAGATGAAATACCAAAAAGTCAATGAAAATGATCCCCACTTTCTCTCAGAATGGCTCTGGACACGCAAACATCTATTCCTAAGGTACAAGCAGTCTGTCTTTCTTGTCCATTTATCTTGAAAGGGTAAAGTTTCTAAGCTGCAAAGCCTGAGTTAAAATGTAAAGGACCAGGCATTGTAAAGCTGCTTCTAAACTGCAAAGTCTGGGTTAAAAAGTAAAGGACTAGGTATTGTAAAGTTTCTGAACTACACACAGAACCTGAAATTCCTAAGGCAGTTAAGACAATGCCCTACTGGCCATTTAGTTGTTTAATAACTTAGGGCCCTGTGTAGCGCGGCACGTAGGCATCCAGGCCCCAAAACCAATCAGTTTTAATGTGTACCCCGCTTAGAAGTGACCAATCACCCCTGCCCAGCCTGTTCCTGCCAATGAATGTACTAATCAAGTCTAAGAATTATTGTTTGATTTTCCCCGAGGTGTATGGTGATTTGTTAAAGGAAACTATGATGTGTGTAAAGTCCCCGCCCTCCCCAAAAAGTGTACTTAAGCACTGCTCAACCCCTGCCCGGGGCTCTGGGCTGCTCTCCTTTCTTGAGTGGGCACGGAGCCCCAGCATGCTGGATCAATAAATCCCCTTCTGCCAATTGCATGAGTGGTCTCTTGGTGGTCTCTTTCTCCGACGCTTCACCGGACCTTTACAATCTCAGAGTTGATACTAGACATTCAGTGGACACTTATTCTATGAAATACATGTCACCTCTCCAGTCTTCACAGTCCTGACACGGAAGCTCAGATCCAATGGTTATGAAGTTCTTTTGAGTTCCAGAACCACTTGATAATTTGACATAAGCTGGCAGACTTCTCATCAGAAAAATGCACACAGGCCAGGCACAGTGGCCCACGCCTGTAATTCCAGCAACTAGAGAGATTGAGGCAGGAGGATGGCAAGTTCAAAGTCAGCCTCTCAGCAGATTAGCAAGGTACTTAGCAACTCATCGACACCCTTTCTCTAAATAAAATATAAAAAAGGGCTGGGGATGTGGCTCAGTAGTTAAGCACCCTGAGTTCAATCCCTGGTACCAAAGAAAAGAAAAGAAAAATGCACACAGAATTCAACAGACTTCACCAAGCCCTTGAAATCAGCCAAGGCTCCCTAGCCCAAGGATGAGAACACTGGGCTGGATGGGTGTCTGCACTGACAGCGCACACTTCCACAGCGGTTCTGACCTGGAAAACGCTACAAGTATTAATTCAAGAGCGCACTGCAGAAACCAACCCTGGGGGGGGGGGGTCTGCTGCAGCCTTACCACACTTGGGGTCACAGTCACACTCCAGTCTCCCGTCTCATTGCTCAGCACATCACAAGTTGGAACTGGCAACACTCCTAAGGGAGAGAAGATTGCAAGGCAGCAGGGTCCAGGGGGTTCCGACTGCCTAGGACGGAACCCCTATACAAGGGTGACATTAGGGAGGGAGGTGGTAACCTCTCTGAACTTCAGTTTTTTCATTGGTCCAATGGGAGGGAAAGATGCTACTATTCTCATCAGGGACGTGAGGCAGGGCAGACAAGCACAAAGATTAACCATTAGTTCAAGCTCTCTTACGGAACCAGTCGCCCGTCCTCTTTGCTCCACCCTGCTTGCTGAGGGCAGAGGCAAGGCCCGCAGGTCGCCCCCGACCCCCACCAGAAGGGCCCACTCCTCACCAGCCTCGACCTGCAGCGGGGCCAGGGACACGGTCACCTCCTCGGGGCCTCCGACCAGGGCCGCGCTGACCGCACTACCGGACATTCGAATGAAAGGCGGGATGAAAACTAGGAGAAAGGTAAGGGGTAGGCGGGATTAACGGCCGCACGACCCCTGCCCGCGGCGTGCGTGTCGGCGGCTCCCGCGTCCTGGCTTCCGGGCCCGGGGAGTCCCCTCCTGGTCCCGCAGGTCCCTGCCCCGCGTACACACCCGGGTCCGCCCGCAGCGGCCTCAGGACGCCCTGCAGGAGGAGCCCCAGCAGGAGCGGGGTCGCCGGCGCAGCGCCCATGCCTGGAGCCCGGCCAGCCCTAGAAGCCGGGAAGGGCCCAGCGTGGAAGGCCGGGCAGCCGACGCCCCGTCGCCGCCATCTTGTCAAGCGAACTCGCGCAGCTATGGCAACCGCCAATGGGCCGCCGCCCGGCGAGAGGCGTGCTGTGATTGGCTCACTGGCGAGAAGGCCCGCCCCGGCCCTGGGGCCCACCGCGGCCCCGCCCATCAGGCCTGGCGCTTTTTCTGCGGCTCAGTTCTGTGTGTAGAAGGGAAACGGAGGCCACAGTGGCCAAAGAGCTAAGTAGAAACACCTACTAATTACGGTGCTTCTCCAGCAGAACTATGTCAAGTGGCAAAGGTGGCTTGACTCAAGTGGCGGATGAAGGCAGTCGTAGTTGTTAACTGTATTTTGTTGCAGAGGTAGAGTTGAAACACCCCAGCCCCATAACCTAAGGCCCGATTATGAAAAGTAGAAAGTATGCAGTAAACAGGTGAGCTCACCACATAACCTGTTAGAAAGGGCACCCTGCCCACATCACAGGACATGCTTGAGCACACTGGGATCATAAGCGGGAACAGGGAGGAAACAAAATGTAAACCTATGAGATTAATGAGTTTTTCGGGAACCTATAGTGAAAAACAAGTTTACCCTTTAAGTGACGTGTATGCTGGATTCAAAAACACCTGTTATTGTGCTAGGTGGAAAACAACTCCTTTTTCCCTATAAAAGATCTGTACCCCAAAGCCCGGTGTGCCAGTTCACCAAAGCTTCGGCTGAGGTTTTGCTGTGCACCCGCAGGCGCCTGTGTATTAATAAACTTGCCTCTTGCTTTTGCAGCCAGTGTGACGCTAGTTCTCTTTTGGACAGGGGATTTGAGGGTCTGGGGGTCTTTCAGAGTTTGTGTAATGACATTTGTTTTGTTGATTATTTTTGCTATATGTCCATCCACGTTGTGAATACTTGTTGTAGATTGAGATTTTTATGAGACAAGAAATTTTATATTGTTCTGTATTTGTTGAAAAAAATTTTTAATTTTTGGGGGGGGGGGTACCGGGGATTGAACTCCGGGGCACTCGACCACTGAGCCACATCCCGAGCCTTATTTTGTATTTTATTTAGAGACAGGGTCTCACAGAGTTGCTTAGTGATTTTGGTTGATTTTGCTGAGGCTGGTTTTGAACCTACAATCCTCCTGCCTCAGCCTCCCCAGCCACTGGGATCACAGGCATGTGTCACCAGGCCTGCTTTTTTAATCTTAAATATTTTGGAGTTTCCAGGCCTCTGTTTTGAATTTATCATTTTATTCCACTGTGGTCTAACAATATACCTTCTATAACTTTTTTTTCTCAAATTGAGTTTTATTTTTATAGTCTTAAAACCAAGACATTGTCATAGAGCTTCTGTTGTGTAAACGTGTTAAAATTCTCTTTTGTGGCACAGATTGTTGTCTCTTTTGGAGGCTGCTCTGGGTGAATGTATTAAGATATGTTTTTCTTTGCTCCTTCTTGGATGAAGCAGTCTACAATCTCAAATATACTTAGTTTCTAGATGCTGCTGTTCAATTCAATCATGTTCTTACCGATTATCTGCCTCCCGAACCTACACATTTCCAGTAGAGGGGTCTTGAAGTCTCCACCTTGAACCAGAGATTCATCTACTTCTCCTCTGCAGTTGTGAGAGTTTTCCTTATGCATTTTGACTCTTGTTCTGTGTACATGCATTTTATTATTTTGCCAAGCTTTATCCCTGATAATAGGGGGATCATGGAAACCTCTAATTTTTTATCCACACAAATGAAACCATGGGGCACCTGGGACCTGATGGCTGTGACTGGCATCAGGAGTAATGTGTGCTGTAGGACTCCATCCTGCCATCTGTGAATGTGCTGCTAGCACCAGGCAGTTTGTGTCAGAACTGAATTGTGCTGTAGGACATTGCATTGGTGATAGAGACACACAGGGGTGCTGGAAAAAGGACTGCACACTTGGTGTCAATACAAATGCCTTCCCATTTGTTTGCTGGTTGGTTTCCAGTTAGAATGAAGTTGGTCGTGTCCATGTCCAGTTGAAAACTGAGGAGTTTCCCTTCGCCCTGCAGTTAATGCAACTCCACTGCAAGAGTGAGCCTACAGGCCCTGGCTTCTAAACAAAGAGGGGAGGTTTGCACCTTAATAAACTAAATTTTATGGGGATTTGGGGGAAGTGGACCTAAAAGGGGATAAGGCTGCAGTACTGTAATTGCAGAGAATTGTTATCATTGTTCTCCCTGTTTTGTTTTGGTATTGAGTATGGAACCTCAGGGCACTTGAAGCCACATCCCCAGCCCTGTGGTTTTTGAAACAGGGTCTCTTGCTATGTTCTTGAAGCTGCCTTTGAACTTGCAATCCTCCTGAGTCACTGGCCACCACTCCTGGACTTTCTCCAAGTTCTTGGAAGTTTTTTTCCCACCACACAATTCTCAGCACTCCCGAAGGAAATCCAATAAAAAAAAAAAAAAAAAAAAAAAAAAAAAAACATGTAAATAAGGTGTGGCCCAGGAGTGGAGCAAGTACAGAATCGTTGTAGCATTGGCATGAAAATTTCCCCTGTATCTTGGTTCCTCTCTGGGAAACTGCAAAGTATTTACATCTCTTGGTGTTTACATCTCTCAGTATCTTGGAAGAAAGCCCAGGGGGAAATTACTAAGAAGAAAGCTGTCAAAGACAAACATTTGCTTTTTTTCATCATCTGTCTTTGGGAAACGAATCTACAAATTAAGTAGGCATGGCCGCACCTGAAAATCTGGGTGGTAAAGCCTCCACCTGAAAGAAGACATTCCTGTAAGCAACTGTGCTCTGTCCTGTCCTCCTCTCCATGTGATATGTTCACTATAAAGAATACAGAGGGCTGAGGCTGGGGCTGAGCGGTAGAGCACTTGCCTAGCACGTGTGAGGTGCTGAATTCGATCCTTAGCACCACATAAAAATAAATAGATAAAATAAAGGTGCTGTGTCCAACTACAAATGAAAAAAAAGAAAAAGAATACACCGAAAACAGGCTGTGGTGGCACATGCCTGTATCCCAGCTGCTTGGGAGGCTGAGGCAGGAGGATCTGTTGCAGGGCCCGACTGTGGACCTGCATGGAAGAATGCTTACCTTGCTCACTGTGCAGCAGGGAAGCCCTAACATAGAACACAGGAAGTTTTGGAACAGAGTGCTGTCAGAACACTGGCAAGCGCCATTTCCTTGCTCCTTTGACAGGAAGTTATTCCCCTGTTGGCACAAGGTCAGCCTACGTGGCAGTTTCTAGACTCTTGGTGTCTGGACTCCTGTAACATGATATGTTGTGTATCACCTCTGGCCTATCATGACTGTTATATGTAAATTGACACATACCCACTATAAAAGCTATTTCTGCTGTGCAATAAAGCAGACCCTATTCTCTGAAACCATCTCCGAAGGGGTTTTTCTGCACCTTCAAGCTCCCCACAGTCGATGCTGGAAGGGCAGGCCCCTCAGTAAGGATCACTTGAGCCCAGGAGTTGAACTTCAGCCTGGACAACATAGTGAGACCCTGTCTCAAAAAAAGGAGGGTAGGGGAGAAGGAAGAAAATAATATATACAAAAATAAAAAGGCTGATGCCTCTAGGTTTATGAACCAGTCTCTTAGCTTCTCAAGGCTGTCAATGTTTGACTCATGGGAAACTGACCCTAGCCTAGCAGGTTGCTCTTGGACCTGGTAAGTGTTCATATCAGAGCAGGGGCTTTGCTCAGGCATCCTGACTAAGGCTGTATGGGAAGTGCTCGAGCAACTTGGCTCCAAAAGAGACCCACCCAGGGACACTAAAAACAAACCCAAAGTACTGACCCATGCCCCAGTGTGGATGAACCCTGAGAGCATACAAGTGAAAGCCAGATGCGAAAAGCCACGCAGTGCAGGACTCCATCCATATGGGAGTGTCCAGAACAGGAAATCCACAGAGACAGGAAGTACATTAGTGGCTGCCAGGAACTAGAATCAGGATTTCTTCTTGGGGTGATAAATATGTTCTGGAATAAGAGAGTGGCAGTGGTTGAACAAATCTGTGAATATATTAAAAATCACTGAATTGTACATTTTTTTTAAAATGCTTTATCCCTGAACCACATCCCAGAGTCTCACTAAGTTGCTTAGGGCCTTGCTAAGTTGCTGGGGCTAAGCCCAAACTTGTGATCCTCCTGCCTCAGCCTCCTGAGTATCTGGGATTACAGGTGTGTCACTGCATCCAGCTGAATTAAACATCTTTAAATAGTTTGTTATATGAATATATTTCAACTAAACCTTAGCAAGAGGAACCTACTAGGCTGCTAGTGCAGTTCCTCATCTGAACACAGGATGACACCACCTTTTCTGGTTGAGATTTGTTGAGAGCCACAGCCAAAGGGGCCCCAGCAAACTTCCAGCTGCCAGCAAACTTCCAGCTGCCGGCTGATGATTGGCTCACAGCAGCCCCAGCAACATCTAGCTGATTGGCTCCTCTGCGGTGATGTTCATTGGGCTGTTTCCCCACCCTTCAGACTGCCAGCTGATGATTGGCTCACAGTGGCCCCAGCAACATCTGATTGGCTCCTCCACGGAGCTGCTCATTGGGGGACTTCTTTGGCTCCGCCCACACAACCCAGCCAATCAGCCTCAAGAGCAGGAGGATTGTGGGAGGTGGTGAGGTTTGTGTGGGGGTGAGAGGCTTGTGGGAAGCCGGTGGTGGCAGTTGGGCTCTGAGGATTTTTTCCTCAGGAGCTGTTTTGTTTGGCATTTGTAGTTCTAAAAATAAAGTTAGTTTCTTTTGACAAGTGGCTCCTGAATTGTGCCCAGCCAGACTGCGGCAGAGATTCACAAGAGATGTGTTGGAAAGTGCTTTTAGCTCAAGGCCACACATGAAATAAGGATTCCATAAATTTTGGCAATTATTCATTGCAATTATTCATGATGAAAGTGGATTTTCTATTTTTCCTTCTACTTTGTGAATGTCGTGATTTTTTTTCAGAAAGTATTTAATCATTTTCTATTGTAATTAGAAAAAAAAGTAATAAAAGTATGCCTCACGTCCTGATTTTAGTCACACTGGGCTATTTAGACAGTACTGAAATGAACCATGAAATTCTAGGGTAGTAGTCAAACACACACTCAAAGGAACCAATGCTGAATAGAAGTTGAAAGGTTTTATTTGTGTGTGTGTGGTACTGGGGTTTGAACCCAGGGCCTTGTGCATGGGAGGCAAAGCTCTCTACCAAGTGAGCTATATTCCCAGCCCAAGATGAAAGTTTTTGAAAAGACTTGTGAAATGGGAGGGAGCTGGAATTCTGCAGCAGACCAGGCTACAGTCTGAGCGGGAGTGAAAGGGCGGGATAGGGCAGGAGGGAAGGGAGATACCTGGACAGCAACCCCGGGTGGTCCTAAGGAGACTCTGGTGAGGCTGCTCACCTCCTTTTAGAGGCCAAGATGGCCTTGGCCCTCCTGCAACCTGTCCCCCCCTGGAGGCCACCCAGGGGAGCCTGGCTTCCCACAGAGTGAGGGGCTCCTGGGATCCAGGCCAGTTCTACTCCCAGAAGAGGATATCCATGGAGGCTGCCACACATTATGGCACTTCAGTTGATAAAACACTGTGCTTCCTTTAACCCATGTGACTGTCCTGTATGGTCAGCAAGGCAGGTATCATCTGAGTGGGTTTGTGGAGGTTTCTAGAGACATTAGGTCTTCTTCTATCATTCACCATCCATGGGGAACAAATTCTCCCCAGCCCCTCTTTTAATGCAGGTGCTGCCACCTCATCTAACAGCTGCTGAGGAGCAGCGTCTCCTAGCAGTGTTCACGCAACCCAAAGATGCAAGCTACGGGCTAACTCTTCACTCCTGTTTTGCCACAGAAAGAGTCTAACAAGACACACTGACAGATGGCATTAAAGGAAACACACACTCAAAGGAACTTTAAGACAGAAATACCCATAATGTGTATGCATGTCTGTGGTTCCCAGATTCACCAAATATTAATAAATGTTATTTTCTAACCCTATCAACTCTGGGTAGGCAGAAGAATAATGAAAGTGGATTTTCTATTTTTCCTCCTACTTTGTGAAAGTCGTGCTTTTTTTTTTCAGAAAGTATTTAATTATTTTCTATTGTAATTAGAAAAAAAAGTAATAAAAGTATGCCTCACGTCCTGATTTTAGTCACACTGGGCTATTTAGACAGTACTGAAATGAACCATGAAATTCTAGGGTAGTAGTCAAAGGAAGTTATAAGAGGAAAAGCAACTGGTATTTCTGAGTGCAATGGCATTATTAAAAATTGGTACCAGAGAATCGTCTTAAAATTCTCATTTCTCTTAATATAAAATGTAGGCCCCAAATTTCAATTCAGTTTTACATGCACAGCCTGATTTTTACACCATATTTGTTACACCAAAGTGTTTTGGTGCTAAAAACATTCCCTGCACTCTCTCAGAATTACTAGCACTCTAGTAAAGCCCTTTGGATAATTTGAAGTAAATAAACTAAATTAAAAAAAAAAAAAAAGCCAGGCATGGTGGTGCATTTCTGCAATCCCAGGCTCTTGGGAGGCTGAGGCAGGAAGATCTCAAGTTTGAGGCCAGCTTGGGGAAACTTGGTGAGACCCTCAGGAACTCAGTGAGGCCCTGTCTCAAAATAAAAAAATAATAATAATAAAAAGGGCTGGGATGTGGCTCAGCAGTTAAGCACCCCTGGGTTCAATCCTCAGTACCACAAATCATCATCATCATCATCATCATCATCATCATGTAATAATATATAATAGTTATAATATAAAGCCTAAAAGGGTGCCTTCAAAACAGCGGGTTGAAGAGTCACATTCATTCTACCATTTACTCTGCAAAACAGTAACTGCATGGCATTTAAATATTATAGTACCATAAACTGACCCACTTTTCGGTTATCAAAACATATATGACACTTCCAACCAGCCTTCTTAAGCCAAAGAAAATATCAAGCAAGTGAAATTTTGCTGACCTTGCTCCCAGTGTAAAATACAAACATCAAATCTCTCTTCTAATACTTTCTTAGAAATTGTATATTAAACCCTTCACACCAACTTTTTATTGTATGGTACTTATAACAATATATTCATGTATAATTTTGGCAAGATTTGAAATTAAATTTCTTCAGTTGAATAAACATTTGTCTGACATTTAATGAAATCCATTTATAAAGTACATGTTTGAGGAAATGTTGAAGGAACATGAGATAAATATGATTAAGAGGAAATAATTCAACCAAGTATGAACATTTAAGTTATTTTGTACAAATTTACACAAAATGTATCATAAACACACAAAAACCAGAACTAAGTAAGTATATAAAACAGTTCAAAAACAAAAAAATAGTGAGAAAACCTTGCTAGTTTGTTTGAAACTTTGTCTTTTATAATTTTTCCCCCCTTAGTACCAGGGATTGAACTCAGGGTTACTCGACCACTGAGCCACATCCCCAGCCTTATTTTGTATTTTATTTATTGACAGGGTCTCACTGAGTTGGTTAGGGCCACTAAGTTGCCGAAGCTGGCTTTGAACTCGTGATTCTTCTATGATAGCCTCCCAAGCTGCTGGATTATAGGTGTGCACTACTGTGCCCAGCTGAAACTATTCATCTTTTAGATCTAAATGCTTTACCTCCTATACTTAAAATAGTGATTTCCATAGTAATTTTTTTTTGAGGTTGCAGATGGACAGCATGTCTTTATTTATTTTTTATTATTATTAATTTATTTTTTTTGTAGTTGTAGGGGGATAGAATGCCTTTGTTTATTATTTTTAAGTGGTGCTAAGGATGGAATACAGTGTTTCATACATGCTAGGCAAGTGTTCTACCACTGAGCAACAGCCCTTGCCCTGAAATAGTAATGTTTTTAAAAGACAAACCACTTCTCAAATGCAAGGATTAATAAATACTTGCAAAGCGATCCCCTAAATCATTGTGTATTTGTTAATGAATACAAATCCAGAACACAATCTGAAATTATCTAAGCAAATTATTTAAATAAGACTCAATTTCTGAGATAGTCAAAGAGAAAATTTAAATCTTATTTATATACAAAGTTTTGTACACAAGTGGGTTTTTGTTGATATGCTTTGAAAAAACGAATCCTATCGCCATTCCTTACACCTGCCTATGCTGTGCTGGACACGAAGGGACCCTGAATGATTTCAAGGAAAATCACTGAATAGAAATAGTTAAAGCAATATTTCAAGGAAAACCACTATATAGAAAAATAAAGTCATTGCTAAAATTACAAATCATGTTTGTTTTGAACTTATGGAAGTTTTCATTATTTAGTTCACAGCCTCTAGAGAACAGCTCTACAATATTAACCTTTCTGCTCATTAACAATGACAGATTTTTATCTGCAGACAAGTAACAGAATCCATTTTCCCTGACAAATCCCCCTCAGATCATAGACATCTGCTTCCACAAGTAAGTTCTTCACACGTCCGCTCATGAAGAAAAATTTTCCACGTCTAGTACACCTGCTTTCCTCCTTCACCTGAAATCAGATACTGAGTTACTCAGTGACAAACTTATTATTGGATAACTCTGTCCAAACATACTGATAACAGATGAAAGAATAAACATAGGGCTGGGGCTGGGACTTAGCAGTAGAGCGCTCGCCTAGCACGTGAGAGGCCCTGGGTTCGATCCTCAGCACCACATAAAATTAATTTTATTAAATAAAGGTATTGTGTCCATCTACACTAAAAAATATAAATATTAAAAAAAGAATAAATGTGATAATATCTGAAGCCAAATCTCAATTGACAATAAGGATTTGTTTACATTTGACCACCGTGGGAGGCAGCTATGAAAGATGTTTTATCTTGATTGATGATTCCATAAATAGCTACTTTTTCCAAAGCTGTGTTAAATTTCATATGCCATGCATTTCAAAGTGAGGACCTGTAAGTTTAAAAGCCTGACTTTGATAAGTGAACATCCCATAAAAAGAAAGTCAGAGATCTCTGTTTTATTCCCCCTTTCTGGACAAAACACAGAAGACCTGAGGCTGTACTACACAGGATGACCCTTCACACGCCAGTCCCAGAAGCACAGGCTGAGGATGACATGTAGGGAATATTTCTTGTAAGAAACTCACTATATAAATACCTACCCTATTCATATCTGTATTTATCTCAGAGCGTCACAGCAAAAATTCTGCCACACAATTTCTATAAATAGCCTTAAAAGTTGCAAATTTTTCTGCCTGTACTGGGGATTGAACCCAGGGACTCTACCAATACCTTCCTAGCCCTTTGATTATTTTTCATTTTGAGTCAGGGTCTCACTAAGTTGACCAGGCTGTCCTCAAATTTGCAATCCTCCTGCCTTGGCCACCACAGTCCCTGAGATTACAGGGGCATGCCACCCACCACACCTGGTAGAAAATGTTTTCTTATCATGTGGACACTTTCAATTTCTTTTTCTTGGCCTTCAGTACAGGAGGAAGAGAAATCTTAAAGGCTGTCCTGAAATGAGAGAGAGAAGACTTTAAATGCTCTCAAACCTCTAAACTTGAGCCACACACACAACTTCAAAGATACTTACTCACACGTGGTACAGATAGGGCTGAAATTGCAGAATACTGTAAATAAAAAAAATAAAAACAGAATGGTTTAAAAACTACATAGTTGGGATCTTTTCTGCCCTTCCAACATAGAAAAAAGAAAAAAAGAAAGAAACGAGGCCCATGAACTTACTTGACAAACACACTGAGCAGACATAGCCGATTTCAATGAGATTCCGATGACAGAAGCAGGCAGCCCTGTAGTCAACATGAACTGGGGGCGGGAGGATTAACTGAGATCTCTGATCTTGATCAGGAAGAAAAACCCACTGTTTAAAAAAGAAAGAAAGAAAGAAAAAAGAAACTTTTACTTAGAATATTTGGAAAAAATAACCAGGAGTCAGAATACATAACAGGTACCAGCCAGCCAACATTAAGGAGGATGCTAAGCCAAGCCTTTCCTTAAAAGTCTACTGAGAAATGCATTTTTATTCACTCAGCCCACAATGAACAGCTCCAGCCACAGGCACTGTTTTATAAATGGCCACATGAGACACTGCACAGGCGTTACAGGGTCTGAGGACCACCAGACACCAGCCTTCCAAGCTCGGAAACCCGAAGCCACCTGCTTACTCCTCCCCTTGAGTCACTGTCCCTGCTCCCAACCATCTGGGTGACCCACGTGGCAGGCGCTGCTGCAATCTCCTTACCAGTAGATACTGCACAAGGGACGGCATCTGAGGCACTTTCAGGTACAGTCCTCCTGTGATGTCACAAGCCTGCAAGACACACAAAGGGCTCTGCCAATCTAGCACCTCTGGGCCTTTCCAGGGGGACGGAATTCCCACCAGTGACTCTCCAGGCCTACAAAATGTCCAGCTGGTGCATGAAGTTCATTGACTCATCTAACAACTGTTTTCAAGCACTACCACATGCCACGTCCCTGGCTCAGGGACTATGGCAGTAAACAAGACGAACAGTGTCATCCTCAGGAACTGGTGCCTTAGTGCTTTCAAAAGATTAGGAAAAGGGCTGGGGCTGGGACTAAGCAGTGGAGCGCTTGCCTAGCATGCATGAGGCACTGGTTTCAATCCTCAGCACACCACATAAAAATAAAATAAAGGTATTGTGTCCACCTACAAAAAAAAAAATGTGTGTGTGTATATATATATAATTAAAAAAAAGATCAGGAGTAAATGAGACCAGGCAGGATGGCATGCCAGTAACCCCAGCAACTCAGGAGGATGAGGCAGGAGGATCACAAGCTCAAGGCCAGCCTCAGCAATTTATTGAGATTTTGTCTCAAAATAAAAATTTTAAAAGGGGGATCAGCTGGGGCTGTAACTCAGGGGTAGAGTGCCCCTGAATCAAACCCCAGTACCCAGCCCCCCAAAAGAGAGCGAATTGAGTTAGTAAATACAAGAATAACTTTACAGCTTTATGATCATTTCTATGAAGAAAAATGAAATAGGGTAGTTACAGAAGGCTTCCTAGGAGGCAACAGAGGCAGGGATCGAGTACAGGCAGAGAGCAGGCCACTCAAGCACCGAGGAACAGGGACAGTGTGGTGCAGTGAGTCTGGGGGGTGGGACTCAGGTCTGCAGGCTCTCAGCAGGCAAGACCTGGACCCTGGAAGAGGACCGAGGTAGAATCCTGTGTGATTTGACACCAGGGGAGGGTTTTTAGGAAGCAAGTTACATCATCTTATTTACATTTTGAAAGCTCCATTCTTTTTTTTTCCTGGGTACTGGGTACAGGAGCTGAACGCAGGGACACTCGACCACTGGACCACATCCCCAGCCCTGTTTTGTATTTAATTAGAGATAGGGTCTCACTGAGTTGCTTAGTGCCTCGCTAAGTTGCTGAGGCTGGCTTTGAACTTGTGATCCTCCTGCCTCGGCCTCCTGAGCTGCTGGGATTACAGGTGTGGGCCACCGTGCCCAGCGAAAGCTCCACTCTTACTGCCATGGTGAGAACCAACTTTGGCAGGAGAGGGTAAGCCTCAAAGCTACTGTAGTCACCTACTGAAGGGAGGGACTCGGGATGTATTTAAAAAGAATCTAAAGGATTTGCCAGGAGATATAAAAGGAGAGGCAGAGGAGACAAGCAAGAGCTGGCTGGGTCTTGACCGCTCAGTGACATTGCCTCTTGCTGAGATGGGCTGCCACTGGGGCAAGAAAAGGCTGTGTAAAAAAAGCTCTCCCATGGGGACCTAAGTTTAAGTGACATCCGGATGTCCAAGAGGATATTCTATGAACACGAATGAATACGTAAGCCTGGAGCCCAGGAGCAGCTGGGCCTGGAGCAGGGACACAAAGGCAAGAGATGGGGCCAGAACTCGTTTTCAGTCATGGCAGAAGCAAGATCTTGGAGCTGACACCATGTAGACTGAAATGCGCAACTAAAAAATGCAATCAATCTTTCTGATATTTAAATATTGAAATAAAGTCGTGTGTGCAAGATTACATATACATAAGTGGCTTAAATAACAAATGAAGGTATGCCAAGTACCCTCATCTGATCATTACATTATATACCTATATAAAAATGTCACATTGTATGAACTCCATAAATATGCACATATACTATGTATTAAGTAAAAATAAAAACACGCCTGTAATTCCAGAGGCTTGGGAGGCTGAGATAGGAGGACAGCAAGTTCCAAGCCAGCCTCAACAACTTAGTGAGGCCCTCAGTAACTTAGCGAGAACCTGTCCCAAAACAAAAAATGAAAAGGGCTAATGATGTGGCTCAGTGGTTAAGCATCCCTGGGTTCAATCCCCAGTACAAAATAAGTTTAAAAGTCATTCTTTTAGTAGCATTTAATTTAACATAGCCATAGTATTATCATTTTAACACTACTCAAAGTTACTCTTTGTAATTATCAACATCAAGAATTGTTTTAAAACATACCTGTTGGAGAAGTCCTGAATCGGAGTCTAAAACGCAGGCATCGATCAGAATATTCTGAAAGGGATTTTTTGAAAATATTACAGAAACAATACCAATAATGACTTTTTTATGCATATCACTTTTTCTTTTTTTTGGTACTGGGGATCAAACCCAGGGGCACTTTACCACTGAGCTACATCTCCAGCCTCTTTTTAATTTTTTTATGTTGAAATAGGATCTCGATAAGTTACTCAGGCTGGTCTTGAACTTGTGATCCTCAGCCTCCCAAGTTGCTGGGATTATAGGTGTGTACCACTGCAACTGGCCTATCTTTAAAAAAAAAAAAATATATATATATATATTTTTTTTTTGGTAGTTTTATATATATATATATATATATAAATATATATATATATATATATATATATATTTGTAGTTTTATATATATATATTTGTAGTTTTATATATATATATATATATAAAACTACATATATATATGCGCTTTAGTTGTAGTTGGACACAATACCTTTATTTTATTTTTATGTGATGCTGAGGATCAAACCCAGTGCCCCGCACGTGCTAGGCAAGCGCTCTACTGCTGAGCCACAACCCCAGCCCTGGCCTATCTTTTTTAAAAATGTCAAAGAAAAATATATTAGTTATATTCATCTGAGCATCTTTACTGTTTTTTTTTTTTTTATAAATATTTATTTATTTTTAGTTTTCGGTGGACACAACATCTTTGTTTGTATGTGGTGCTGAGGATCGAACCCGGGCTGCACGCATGCCAGGCAAGCGCGCTACCGCTTGAGCCACATCCCCAGCCCATCTTTACTGTTTTTAAACTCAAAATATTGAATCTTTAAATGCCTCACTAAAGAGAGAAAAACACAGGCAAGGTTTATGCTGAAAACTGCCAAATCCCAGTCAGGCATAACACTCAGAACTGTAAGACAGCTACTTGGGAGGCTAAGGCAGGAGGATCGGAAGTCCTAGGCCAGCCTGGGCAACATAGCAAAACCCTGTCTCAAAATTTAAAAATGTTTAAAAAGGGCTAGGGACGTAGCTTAGTGGTAGAGTACCTGTACTGAATCTCTATGACCGCAAAATAAAAAATAAAAAAATTAAAAAAAGGAAAGGAAAGGAAACTGTCAAACCAGGGATTGTTGGCTGGGGGCCAAGGATGGACTAAAGATTCCCTGAAAACGATGACACTGCATGAAAATCCACAGGAGGGCACAATATTCTGGGGACCCAACTCATTCTCAGGGATTCTAGGACATAAAACAGACGTGACTGGTTTCCAGATCCTGGATTCCTGATCCATTAATAAGACTCTTCACACAGAATGCCCCAAGAAGGTCATTCAAATGACAGAGTCCTTCAATGTGAAACAAATGTCCTCGAAGAGGAAGGCTCTCAACTCACCTGTTTCTGTGCTGCGAAGATGACATTCATGAAGTTCATGTACTGCAGTGCGCTGTCTTCTGCAGCCTTAATAACCTAAAAACCAAGGCCCCGTTAATATCTCTCAGAGTGTCCCTGGACTCCCACTTAAAAGTCACAACCAATACTGTTTTCCCGATTTGTCTTCCTATTTCCATTTTTAAATACTAAAGTAAAAGATGGCAGCAGACTTGCCCCTAACCCTTCCCCCTGAGACGACCCTTGTGACAGTTTGAGCATGCTCCCAGAGAGCACCCCTGCAGACCAACACAGCACACAGAGGGGCTCCACTGGTGTCCTACACCTGACTGTCAGTCCATGATACATGGAGGGAAGAGATCTTCTTACATCAATGAAATAAAACAGCTGTGTGTCACTTAACGACGGGGATAAGTTCCTAGGAATGAGTCACTGGGTAATTCTGCTGTTTGAACATTGTAAAGTGAACTTTTCACACATCTAGATGGTACCCATCTACCATATGGCGACAGGGTCTATACCTCGTATATGCAGTCCACACTGGCAAAACACCACCATGCAGAGCATGAGTACATATGGTACTTCTTGCTGACTTCTCAGATTTCTAGTATTTAACCAATTATCTACAGAGGACATTTAAGCAGTTTCCAATTCTCTCTTAAACGATGTTCAGATGACACCCTCAGGTACCCTTTGCTCAGCTCCCTGATTGCCTCCAGAAGACTGCTAGTGTATGCACTGATTTTTTTCCCCTTCAGTACTGGGGACTGAACCCAGCGCCTCACACATGCCAGGTGGGCACTCTACCACTGGGCTATATCCCAGCCTTTTTGTTTAGGTTTTGGTACCAGGGATTGAACCCAGAGGTGCTTTACCACTGAGCCACATTTCCAGACTTATTTTTATTTAGAGACAGGGTCTCACTAAGTTGCTTGGGGCCTCATTAAGTTGCTGAGGCTGGCTTTGAACTTGCGATTCTCTTCACTCAGCCTCCTGAATCACTGGGATTACAGGTGTATGTCACCATGCCCAGCCTTTTCCTTTTAATATACTTTAGTTGTTGATAGACGTTTATTTATTTATACACAGTGCTGAGAATCGAACCCAGTGCCTCACACATGACAGGCACGTGTGCTACCGCTGAGCTCCAGCCCCAGCCCCAGCCCCAGCCCCAGCCCCAGCCGCCTTTTGCTTTTTGAAAGAGGGTCTCCCTTCATTGTTGGCTCATGGCTGGCCTTGAACTTTCAATCCTCCTGCCTCAGCCTCCCAAGTGCTAGGATTACAGGTGTGCACCATATCCAGGTACACTTAATCTTGATACAGATCATAAACCAAAAATCTTATCAATGTATCCTCTCATCAGCAGAGCATGAAAACAACCAATCTAGCCAAAAACAGCTGCACACATCTGTAATCCTAGCTACTCAGGAGGCTGGGGCATGAGGCTCTTAAGTTTAAGGCTAAAGATGAACTCAGTGGATAAGCCTCCGGTTCAATCCCCAATATTACAGAGAGAGAGAGAGAGAGAGAGAGAGAGAGAACACAACCAATCCCTAACACTGCCAGCAACCCCAGGAACTGCCATGGTTTTTCTCATTTGTGCTAAGCAATAATGAAAATTCCATTACCTGCAATGTTTCTGCTTACCAGTCAAGCTGAACATTTTCTTTTTCCTTTTTTGGTACTGGGAATTGAACCCAAGGTCACTTAGCTACTGAACCACATCCCGACCTCTTTTTTTTTTGGGACAGAGTCTCAGTAAGTCCTTAGGCCCTCGCTAATTTGCTGAGGTTGGTCCTGAATTTGTGATCCTCCTACCTCAGCCTCCGAGTCACTGGGATTACCACAGGCATGTACCCTGCACCCAGCTCAGGCTGAACATTTTCAAATGCTAGAACTGGCCACTTGCATTCTTCTTTTGCAGGCTCATTTTTTTTTTTTTTAATATTTACTTTTTAGTTGTAGTTGGACACAATACCTTTATTTTATTTATTTATTTTTATGTGGTGCCGAGGATCAAACTCAGGGCCTCACACGAGCCAGGCAAGCGCTCTACACTGAGCCAAAACCCCAGCCCTCATTTTCTTTTTCTACCTGTTTTTCTAGAGTGAAAGTTTAAAAGTTTGACTTTTAAAGATTAGCTTTTAATAAGAGTTCTTTTTTTGTTGTTGTTTTAGAAATACAACATTAATTCTCTATAATGTAATTATACTGAAAAATACTTTTTTTGTTTGTCTTTGTTTTGAGGGTTTTATTTACTTATTTCTTTTTTTGAGGAGTAAAGCCCTCCCTAAGTTCCATGCTTAATAAAGTACTTGCCTCTCAAGATTATCAAAGGATATTTTCTCTTAGCATTTTTGTGACTCAAAATTTAATACTACAAGGTCTGATCTTTGGTAGGACAGATTTAGGTATCAGTAGTGAGACAGGGATCTTCTTTGTTTTGCCACAAACATCCAATGGGCAGGCCCAGCATTTTTTCTTGAATAATCATTTTTTTCTAGTATAAGTGTCCTTTGTCCCAAGCCATCCTTTGGTAGGAATGTGGATTCATTTTTGGACTCCAGGCTTTCCCAAATATTTGCTGCTACTGTGCCAATGCCACACTGTCACTGTGGCCTCACAACGTACTTTTAATGACTTACAGGGCACGCCCATTTATTTATTTTTTAGTTGTCAGTGGACCTTTATTTGTTTATTTATATGTGGTGCTGAGGATGTAACCCAGAGTCTCACCCATGCCAGGCAAGTGCTCTACCACTGAGACAAAACCCCAGCCCTCCACATCCTATTTATTATTCCCTTTTAGAAAGAACCTATTTCCTTTCACTTATTCTTCACTTATTAAATAGCTGAATTTTTAAAAAATCTCTCCAGCCTGCTAGGAAAAAAAAAAAAAATTCACTGATTTTCTGACAGATTGCATTGAATATTCAGTGTGATTTTAGAAAAACTCACATCTAACAATATGGCTCTCCATTTATTTAATTTTTTAAAAAATGTTCTTAGTTATACTCCATTTAATTTTTTTATTTCAAAATTTTAGTGTTTTTTTATTGTCAATTTACATAATGCCTGTTTAAATTAATTCTACTTTTTTTCTTTTATTTTAAATGGGTCTTATTCCTACTATTTTCCAATTTAGGTAGTCAGATATAAACATACTATTAACTTTTTTTTTTTTAATATTTATTTTTTAGTTTTTCAGCAGACACAACATCTTTGTTTGTATGTGGTGCTGAGGATCGAACCCGGGCCGCACACATGCCAGGCGAGCGCGCTACAGCTTGAGCCACATCCCCAGCCCCATATTATTAACTTTTTAAATCTTACCAATATCCTTGATTTCATCTCCTGATTATCTATAAAGAGATAAAAACATTACAACTTAATTGAATAACAAAGTAGCTTATCAAACATGTATGGTTATGACTGCTGTTAAATGAATAACAATATAACTTATTAAGCATATGAAACATAAGGTTTTCCAACTAAGTTTAAACATTCCCCCAAACAGACAATGGTAAAATAAGAAGTATTACAGTTCCATAAAAAAGTGCTCTTACCTTTAACTTCCTTGTTCATTCTGTGAATGTCTTAATTTCTTAATATTAAGGAAAACAAAAATTATTTTATTTCATAAATACTTATAACAAATAAAAAAAAAACTTAAATATTAGTTAAATAAACTCAGCAACCAGCTAGATGAAAAAAAAGAAATGGTGATAAGACACACAAGAGTGATCAGGCTTTTTGATTACTACCTTTGTAATCATTCTTTGTTTCAAATGATTAAAACTACTAACATCTGCCGGCGGTGGCACACACCTATAATCCCAGTGGCTCAAGAGGCTGAGGCAGGAGTTTTGCAAGTTCAAAGCCAGCCTCAGCAACTTAGCAACATCCTGTCTCAAAATAAAATATTTAAAAAAGGCTGGGAATGTGGACTCAGTGTTTAGGTGCCCCTGGTTCAATCCCTGCTACCAAAAAAAAAAAAAAAAAAAAAAACATCTGATTGTCCTAATTTAATAAAAAAATTGGGGGGTTTTAGTTGGACACAAGCGTTCTGCCAGAGTCACAGCCCAGCCTGACTGTCCTATTATTATCCAATGCATCCTAGATCTGAATACTGCAACAATATACAAATCAATAAACCAATCAAATGAGATAAGATTTTAAAACCATACAAAGATGATCAGGCAACCTGAGTCAAAATCTAGAACACAGGAATCATCTGGTACTGTCCTAAAAAATAAAAGCAAAAGGACTGGGGCACAGCTCAGGGGCACAGCATTTTCCTAGCATAAATGGAGTTCTGAGAAGTTCTGAGTTCAATTCCTAGTACTGCAAAATAATAACAATATAATTGCTTAACACAGACAGTGCTGTGCCTTCCGATAAGTGCACTAGCCTGTGGGAAGGGGCAGCCCACTAAGCTGACAGGTCAGTAAACAGCTTCTAAAGTTAAACACTGTTTCCAACTCAAGACTGAAAATTTTTAAAAATGCCACCTTATCAAAATTAGAAACAAGAAAGCATCTGAAGAAGCATTTGTTGCAGGCATAAGGACATTCGGAAGGAACTGAAGTTCATTCTTCCCTCATTTTAAAGTTTTATAGGTGATCTCAAAGCCAAGATAAACTATATACCTTAAATTATCATACTGACCACTTCAGAACCCTCAGGCTTTAGAGACACCCAAGGTCTAAGAAATGCCGGGAGGTTAAACACACTCATCACAGAAGACTGTTTCCAAGCAAGTCAAACACCAGGATACAGCAGAGGGCTTTGGCCAGGGATCCCGCCAGCAGAGTTTCTGTATGTTGACCCTTGATGTCACCTACAAATAATAAAAAGCATTAAAGAGGGAATATTTAAGTACTTTCTTCAACTAAAGCCATTTTCAAACTGAAGTGTTCGTGAGTGAAAGAAAATGATGATATTTTCAGGTTGGGTTTAAAAACAGCAACTTGTTCCCAGTTATACTTAAAAAAACAACTTTGAAACCTTTTCTCAACTTAAAATATCCAGGTGCTTGGTTCAGGCTGAAATAAGGGTGGGGCTCCAGTCTGGGATGGTAAGAAAGTTCTAGAGATGGGTGGTGTGAAGACTGCTCGGCCGCCTCACACTTAACATAATGAGCTATACAGTTAAAATGGTAAATTTTTTGCTATGTAAATTTTAAATTAAAAATTCTAAAAATCAGTAAATAGTAAATTTCATCTAGATTTTACTGTAATGAAAAGCTTTCAAAAAATGTTTAATTATGGGGCTGTGGCTGGGGCTCTAGTGGTTGAGTGCTTGCCTAGCTCGTGCAGAGCCCTGGGTTCAATCCTCAGTACCACATATAAACAAAGTTATTGTGTGCAACTACAACTAAAAAAATAAATAAATATCTCTTAAAAAAATTTAATTATGAAGGCTGGGGTGTGGCTCAATGGAAGAGTACTTGTCTAGCAAATATGCCCTGGGTTTGATCCCCGGCACTGAAGGAAAAAAAAAAAAAGGGTGAATTTTGTGATCCTGTTGTTATCTTGAAAGGTTCAAGATTAACCATCTAAGCCAGCACAATGGCACATACCTGTAATCCCAGCAGCTCATGAGACTGAGACAGGAGGATCATGAGTTCAAAGCCAGACTCAGCAACTTGGTGAGACCCTGTCTCTAAATTAAATAAAATTTAAAAGGGCTTGGGATGTGGCTCAGTGGTTAAGTGCTCTTGTGTTCAATCCCTGGTACCAAAAAGTAAATAAATAAATAACCATCTACATTGCACGAAATGTCACATATGGGGATAAGGATGTGGATCAGTGGTGAGCACTTGCCTAGCATATATGAGGTCCTGGGTTCCAGCCTCAGTATCAGAAATAAAATTAAAATTTTAAAATGTCATGTATAACTATAGACAGCCTGGACAGGGACTGGGCTGAGGCTCCCTGCCACCTTTTCCCACTTCTTCCACTGTCCACTGAGGCTAGTCAGTAGAGAGCAGAGAAACCCTTTCCTCTCCTTATGAGAAACAGAGGCAGTCTACTATTTGTTTGATGCCATGGGTAAAAACAGAGAGTTTTCTGTTTGTTTTGTGGTAATAGGAATGAACCCAAGAGTGATTTATATCTCCAAATCCTTCTATTTTTTATTTTGAGACAGAGTCTCACTAAGGTGCTGTGGCTGGCCTTAAAACTTTGATCCTCTAGCCTTAGCCTCCCAAATCCCTGGGTTTACAGGTGTGTGCCACCACGTATGGCCGGAAAAGGTCACTCTTTTAAGAAATCAAAATCCAAAACCTGCAACTCAAGAGGGTGAGGAGCCCAGAATTACACTGTGTAATGGGGACTGTAGCTGGTCCAGGAGATGCTGGAGATCAAACCCAGAGCCTCAAGCATGCTAGGCAAGCACTCTTCTCTCTAGCTATGACTCCAGGCCAAGGACCCTGGAAAGGTGGTAAAGATTAAATTAAAAAGTTGACCCTATTCTGGAGGCCAGTGATTCTCAAAGCAAGATTCTGGAACCCGCTATAGGAACACTGCCTGGGAACTCAGAAATTCAAATTCTTGGGTTCTCCCCCTGTACTCTGCTTTAATAAGCCTTCAACTGATTTTTTTTTTTTTTTTTTTTTTTTTGCAGAGAGACTACTGGGTATTGAACCCAGGGGCATTTAACCACTGAGCCACATCTCCAGCCCTTTTTTATTTTAAGATAGGGTCTCACCAAGTTGCTTAAGGCCTCCCTAAATTACTGAGGCTATCTTTGATCCCATGAACTTCCTGGCTCAGCCTCCCAAGCCATCGGGATTACATGCATGCACTGCTGAGCCCAGCTCCTCCAAATGATTCTTAATAGCTTTATTGAGGTATGATTTATAGACCACAAAACTCAGTCCTACTCAATTATTCCTACAAAGTTTACAGCTGTGCAGCCATCGCCACAATCCAATCTCCACACAGCTTCCGTCACCTGAGATCCCAGAGCCATCGGTGGTCACCCCTTGTCCTTCCAGCCCTGGGCAGAAACTTCTGTGTCTGAAGCCCCCTTTTCTGTCCATGTGGCTCTGACATACACTAAGGTCTGACAAAGCCACAACTGCAGACAACAGGCAACCTGTAAAGGCCTATGAGGCTTATGAGATGGGTGTGAGGAGAAGGGAGGGGTTAACAATGAAACTTTGCATCTGGAGACACAGGTGGATTTGGGGACCAATAGGAGGTGGCAACGGTGGTGTCCTTGAGGGCAAGGATAATGGAATCTGGGCAATGTGAAGGAGATTGGGGGGCACTGAAATGGAGACCAGGAAGTTTGAAAGAAAGTCTAGGCTTGAGACAAAGACTGGCACACGTTCGTGTATAAATGACAATAAAAGGCAAAGGTGGATGAGAACGGTCAGAGGAAAAAAGGAAAGGAATAAAACCACGTGCAAAACACATGCACACACACAAGCAGATATGTGCAGGAACAGATGAAGGAAAAGCTAGAAACGGAGACTAGGAAAGAAATGGTCCATAAAAGAGGAAAACCAGGTCAACAGAACATCCCCTGAAACAGGCTGCTCAGAGTTGCAAGCAGCAGCAGCAGCTGGTCAGCGGTGTCGAGGCTGTAGAGCCAAATACTGTGCAGACTGGGTGAGAGATTCCCAGAAAGAAAAGGAAGAGGGAGAGTGTGCAAGCAGACCGCACAGGAGCCTCAAATCTTTGCTGTGAAGGCCTGAAGGGCCTCCCAAATCAAGTCCATTACCAAAATAATAGCCATGAAAATAAAAACTGTTACTTTTGGTCATCAGATCCTTAATTTCTTCAACGATAACTTCATTTGCTGCTGTTAAGAGCTCATATTTTCCATCTTTACTGCCCGAAGGATTCAATTCAGAAGGAAAGTTGCTAGAGTCTCCGAAGAAGTCTCCAAGTCGCCCATTCTTCCCAGGATACAGAAACCGACTGAAATAGCGGTGAAAAGAACTCTAGTTACAGCAACAAGACTCACTGCCCTCCTCTCACTCATGATCAGAATGAAATTCAGAAAAAACAAAATCATACCAATTCTGGACTCACAAGATTCTATCTACTGTAATAACTTCATTTTTAAAAAAATACATAAAACATGGGCTGGGGATGTGGCTCAAGCGGTAGCGCGCTCGCCTGGCATGCGTGCGGCCCCAGGTTCGATCCTCAGCACCACATACCAACAAAGATGTTGTGTCCACCGAGAACTAAAAATAAATATTAAAAAAAAAAATTCTCTCTCTCTCTCTCTCTCCTCTCTCTCTTAAAAAAAAAAAAAAAAAAAAAAAAAAAAAAAAAAAAAAAAAAAAAAAAAACAGGCACATTGGTAAATATTTTACTTGTCACCACGGAATATTTTACTGGTTCCATTGCTTCTGGAAAAATGTGAGGAGATAAAGGCTGAGCGCGTACTCAGTGGCAGAGCACTTGCCCAGCATGCTGAGGCCGTGGGCTAGGCCCCAGCACCACAACAGAAAAATGACATGAGGGTACTGGGCCACAGACCCCTGAGACACCTCAGATGACAATCAGAAGATGTCACAACAAATTCTAACTCACTGCTAAGTTATTATTTGAGCTCTACACTATCTACCCCAGTAATAAAGATTTAGTCCCTGGGTTCCTGAAAAAGATTCTCCGGTGCTTATAACTCTTAGAATGATCATGCAGAGGATACATTTGATTTCATTTTTGAAAACTAAAAATGCTGCCAGTTATACCATTTACTGGTATCTTAACAAAAACAACATCATATTTCTTATCCAATTCTGAGAGAAATACACAGCAAGGATGGGAACCGAAGTCTGTACTTGGTGCCCTGGACTCTTGTTCCACCAAAGGAAGTATAACTCTTAACAATTAAGGTAATTAGAAAAGTATTCAAGGACCTCTAAGAGTCACTTCCATCGTGATGTGACAGTTAAGATAGAGAAGAGCTGGAGCTTATAATGGGGACCTGATCATACAGTCAGTACATAATTTGCCAAGTAAACATGGTCAGCAGCACTCATGAAAAATACATAGAAAAATCTACACGTATCTACACTCTCATGCACCATCTGGTAGTGAGTCTAACAACCCGTTTTGTTCTGTTTTTGTTTGGGGATTAAACCCAGGGGTACTTAACCACTGAGCCATATCCCCGGTCTTTTTTTTATTTTGAGACGGGGTCTCAATAAGTTGCTTAGGGCCTCACTACGTTGCTGAGGCTGGTCTCAAACATGCAATCCTTCTGCCTCAGTTTCTGGATTTTCCGGGATTACAAGTATGTGTCACAGCACCCGGCCAGAACCAACGTTGCTGCTGCTCATGGTCACACCAGGAGAGGCAGGCAGAGCTGTCCTGGCTGAAAGGAGCATGACCACACATGCAGTGGAATCTGCCTTTTGGGGAAGAGCGATAAGGAAGGAGCTGGGAGTTGCCAGCCTGGTTGTTCGTTATTCTTCCTAGATAATATAGTTGATTTGTGTAAATGAAATGTGTCACTGTGCAAGTCAACTTTTTATCAGTGTTCTTACATATTGAAATGCACATGTACTACTGTTCACCACAACCAGAAAATTTTATTTTATAATATAGACTAGAAACAGCACATCCCAACTGGCACAAAAACCTCAAAAATGTCAAGCAATGAACACAGAGTGGTCCTAAGAGTTACGCATACCTTTCTTGAATGTGACTTGCTATCACAGCAAGCTTGTTGGAACGATTCATGAATAAATGGGAGTTTCCCAGCACCATCACGGCATCCATGCATCTAGATAAAGTGAACTGTGGAACAAACAGGAGACATAGGGACAACAGGCTCACTCTCCAATAACTCAGATTACAGAATGACTCTAAAGATACAGCAGCATAAGAGGCAGCACAGGGAGCTCCTACGTGGTGGCAGAACAGTTCCATTTCTTCATTGTGGTGTGGTTAAACAAACCCATTGAAAGGATAAAACTGCACAACAGTACAAAAACACACCAACACGCATAACGAGTGCACAAGAACCAGCCTTCTAAGTAAGGTCTGAGTGCCCTGGTTTTGATACTATGCCACAGTTGTGTAAGATGTCACCACTGGGGGAATTAGGAATGGGCCACGGGACCACTCTCCTCCATGTTTAAAGTCTCCCGTCAGCCTATGATAACGTTTTCTTTTCTTTTTTTTTTTTTTTGGTAGTGCTAGACATTGAACCCAGGACCTTGTGCATGAGAGGCAAGCACTCTGCCAACTGTGCTTTCTCTCCAGCCCAGACTATGATAATTGTTTAAACGACTACTTACTATATAAGTCAATTTATTAAATGTTCAGAAAAGGCAATATAGACACAAAAGGCAAATCTGACAAAAAACTTGTATCTAGAATTTATAAAGAGATCTCAAAACACAAGCCACCTGCAGCTTTGGACGGAGGCAGAAATTGACTATAAACAGGCCTGAGAGAACTTCAGGTGACAAAAGAAATGTTCTAAAATGGGATTGTGGTGCTCATTACATAACTTCACTAACTTACTAAAAAGTCACAGAAGTGTTATGTTATAATTTATGTAAATTATACCTCAATAAAGCCAGTTTTTTTTTTAAGTTGCAGTTGGACACAATACCTTTATTTTATTTATTTATTTTTATGTGGTTCTGAGGATCAAACCCAGGGCCTCACACGTGCTAAGCAAGCCCTCTACCTCTGAGCCACAACCCCAGCCCCAAGCCAGGTTTTTTTAAAGTGATATAAACATATACAAATTAAAACAGAAATATCCAAAGGCCTCCTCCAGCCATCTTACCTGAGATTCCTTTAATGCTTGCTTTCCCCACCAAATTGGGTTGGCATCAACTATGATAACCAGAAGATTCAATTCATCTTCTGAAAACATTAACAAGAAATGAAATTTAAAAACATTTGCTGCATAAAAATGAATCAAAGCTGACATTCCCAATGTGTACAATAAATCCACTACATGCCTCTAAATGTTTATCTTCTTATTGTAAAAAAAAATTTTTGTATAGTTATAGATGGACAGCATGCCTTTATTTTATTATTTATGTGGTACTGAGGATGGAACCCAGTGCCTCACACATGCTAGTCAAGTGCTCTGCCACTGAGCTACAACCCCAGCCCCATGTTTATCCTCTTATAATCATAAGATTAACAGAAAGCCATGTTGTTTTAAAGGTTTAAGCTCAGACGGCCCTTGCCTACTCCCTACTCTGCTGCATGCTCTAGAATACCATGAGCCATATTTCATCAAACCTCAGGCAATATGGATTATGAAATATGCACACACACACCCCTTTTGGGCTGGGGATCAAACCCAGGGCACTTTACCCCTGAGCTACATCCCCAGTCCTTTTAGCTTTTTGAGACAGGATCTAAGTTGCTTAGGACTTCACTTAAATTGCTGAGGCTGGCCTTGAACTTGCCATCCTTCTGCCTTAGCTTCCCAAGTTGCTGGGATTACAGCATGCTCCAGCATGCATGGCAAAATGTGCCCTTATTTAAGGTACCACTAAGAAAAAAAAAAAAATGCTGCCATCTTCATTGTAGGACACCATATGGCTTTCAGCAAAGGCAGGGATTTCTATCTGGTTCACAACTTATCCTCAGCTCCTAGCACACAACAAGTGATCAGTAACTATCTACTCAATGAACCCAAAGTTATTCACACTTTAAATGCCTGGTTAGGGACAGAAAATCTTGAATAACCAGTAGTACAATCACCAGTGAGAGAACCACAGGCACAGAGGTGAAGGGGAAGCCCAGAGTCACCTTGGCTCAGCGATCATCCAGTCACCTCGAAGCAAGCCAACTGAACATGGAACCAATTTTTAAAAAGTAAAAACCAAAAGGGGAAGATCAATTTCTGTGTAAAGAATTTACTATGAAAAGGAATCATGCCGCTTTCCAATTGTGAAAGACAAGACACAATTAAACAGGCTACCGTAACGTAGTACTCGACTCAACATTTACAGTAAGCACCAGTACTGGCTGTTGGGGTCTTGGGTCCATGTCCACAGAGCTAGACTTTTAACTGAGGTGGCAGACAGGTGAACACCTGAGTGCACTGGAATGAGAAGCCGAGGGTGCTCCTGTGATATGCAGAGCAGTGACGCCCTTCCTACCTCTGCACCCTCCTTCCTGTGATTCCCTCTCCTATATCAGGATAATCCTCTCCCATTTTTGTTTCTGCATATCCAAAATCCTAGTTACTTTTCAAAGTCTCAAACCAGCCAGGCATGGTGGCACATGCCTGTAATCCCAGCAGCTCGGAGGCTGAGACAGGAGGATCACAGTTCAAAGTCAGCCTCAGCAAAAAGCAAGGCACTACACAACTCAGTGAGACTCTGTCTCTAAATAAAATACAAAAAACAGGACTGGGGATGTGGCTCAGTGGTCAAGTGCCCCTGAATTCAATTCCCGGTATCCCCCCCCCAAAAAAAAGGCCCAAACCAGTGTAACCTCTTTCTTCCAGAGGTGATGGCCCTCCCATCTTGGGGGCTGGGAGGTTCCAGCCTGCTCCACACTAGGCTCTGGCATCTATGATCCCACAACCCCATTCCATCCTGACTGCAACCCAGTAAGGGACATAGTACTGCTGTCTTTCATCAGTTATTATATGTACCCCCTCCTTTTAAAAAACTAGATAGTATCCTACAATTAAGATTGGCAGCATTTTTTTCCTGAGTGATATTGCACATTTTGTAATGCATATTATCTTAGTTTTGATAAATATGGTATATAGTATCCCTATTTTGCAAATGAATGTAACTTGTTCTAAGTCACACGGACTCTTAGCAAGTGGAAAAACCAATTTGTTGACTCTAAAGACTTGACATTTCAGGGCTGGGGATGTGGCTCAAGCAGTAGCGCGCTCGCCTGTCGTGCGTGTGGCCTGGGTTTGATCCTCAGCACCACATACAAACAAAGATGTTGTGTCCGCCGAAAACTAAAAAATAAATATTAAAAAAAAAAAAAAAGACTGACACTTCAGGGGCTGGGGCTCAGCGGTAGAGCGCTCGCCTGGCTCGATCCCCAGCACCACATAAAAATAAATAAATAGAATAAAGGTATTGTGTCCAACTACAACTAAAAAATAAATATTCTTTAAAAAAACATTATTAAAAAAAAAAAAAAGACTGACACTTCCTGGCCCACTGTCTTACCTCTGCCTACCACCAACACCACTAACTAACTCTCTTCTAGTGACATTTGACACCAACTGTGTTTCTTATTTCTCTTCCCAATACTGCCTGCTGGACTAGACACCTTAAGGAATAATGATTTTTTTTCTTTTGCTATCCCAGGTTGAGATAATCCCTGTAAATCACATAATGAAGCACCAAGCCCTGAAGCTAACTGTGCCTGCTGCAGACCCCTCCATATCCCACAGCCTGTAAGCCTTTGTCTTAATTCGCCCTCAGGCCCCAACATAAAATCCTCAGGCTTTTCAGTCCTTGCTACTGCCTAAAATTTTGAGAAGGAGGAAAAAAAAAAATGTGGTCTGTCAGAAATATGGCTCTACACAATGCAATGTCCTGTGAATTTCCTTCTGTTTCTCTACCTTACTTGCAAACCAGAAATGCCAGGCCTGTGTCCTTCACAGGGTTGTGAGGCCAGTGAAAACGGATAAAGGGAGTATGATCCATTGTCCTCACCTCTCAGTGGACCTCCCAAAGTCTAGTGTTGCCCCTCACAGTTCACCTTCCACACAGCAGCCAAGTGATCTTTTAAAATTGGAAATCAAATCAAAAGTCTTTTCTTAAAACCCTGAAACGGCTTCGTAAAATAAAGCCCACAAGACCCTTCATGATTTGCATGACCAAAATCCAGCTCATTCTCAAGCTCATTCATTTCACTCCTATTTCTTCAAGACATTATGGCCCTGTAATTGGTAGTTTAATGTATGGATGAAAGTCTCTCCACCTTCCTCTACCAAGCTCCCTGTTTCTCTCTTCTCAGTGTAAACTGGTAATTCGACAAACCACAGGGCCTTTGCATTTGAAATGTACTTCCCGCAGAATTTCAGTCATTCGAGTTCCACTATGTCGCTTTTTTCTGGACTCCCAATGAAGTAGCTCCTCCTTGATCATAGTCCCCACAAAGTCCTTTTATATTTCCTCTTACATTGTCTCACAACTCTTGTTACCCTTTGGGATTTTATTTACTTGCCGAATACCCCTCTTGCTCACAGTGACCTCCTCAAGCATCCCCGTCCGCCACGTTCTCTACCCGTAGTGCCCAGCGCAGAAAATACTGCCTGGCGCACAAGCGATCCAAAAGTAGCTCCTGAATGAATGGAAGGACGCACGGGCTCCTCCGCTAAAACCCAGAGGGGTTCCATCCAGCCCAAAGACGCACTCTGCTTGGCAGGTCCGGGCCAGGCCCACTCCGCCCAGCCCCGGGGTCGGGTCCCTCCCTGCGCGGCCCTCACCGTCAGACACCATTGCGACCCCGTCCCTCTGCGCAGAGAACTAGCGGTCGAGCAAGCGCTCTGCAGCCAGCGCACCCCAACTTCCGGCGCCGCCGAGTGACGCACGCGTGTCTGGGCCCGGGCGCGCGCGGCACTCACGGCCCCGCCCCCGAAGCGCCGGAAGTGGCGTCTGGGGTGCGCCGCGCCCTGTCAGCCTGTGGCTTGGCCGGCTCAGTCGCGGGACTCGCTAGCAGCGAGCGACTCTGGGGCCCCAGCTCTCCGCGGTCCGGAGGCACCATGGACGACAGGGGTGAGTCGGGATGGGCTGGGGGGACGAGCCGCACAGAGGACCCCACCAACCTCCCAGCCAGACTGGGCTCGGGAGAGTCGCTGTCCACTCTCCGGCCGCTCGGCTGGACTTTCCTATAATCACAATTAAATCCCCCTCGCTGCTCCCGAGTCAGGGAATGGGCCTGACAGCGTCCCCAGACGCCCCTCCACACAGCCCCGTCCCCGGGCCTCGTAAAGTAGGAAGGCTTCCTGCCACAAGGATAAGGCATCTTTGGTCTGCTCATCCTGTACAGTTATCAAGGTGTCTTATTAAGTGACAAACGAGGGCGAACTAATACAATGCTTGTCATGTAAAAAAATAAAGCGAAGTGGATTGAACTCTCCATATACATGTGTGTGAGTAAACTTGAATTAGCACAGACTCTGGGGGGAGAGCAGGGGAAATTGGAAAGGTAGATGACTCTGTGATCCTCTCAACACTTAGGAAAGAGTAGGAAGGAGAATGACTTTTCATTACCTTAACAGTAGGGCTTAAAATTTATGCCTTGCATACAGATAACTATCTTAAAATAAGAAAGAGATCTTGTAACAGTAAAGTGGTGTCGTCTCTATGCCTATCAGCATTTATCATGTCCCTAAAACTAAACACTGCCAAAAGAAAGTATTTTTAAAATGACTTTGCTTAAGGTCAACAAGCATAAACAAGCTCTCCAGCCTTACATCCTGCTAAATGAATCTGATTAGTCACTTTTTTCTCCCTTCTCAGAATTAATTGAATACTTCAAATCTCAGATGAAAGAAGATCCTGACATGGCCTCAGCAGTGGCTGCCATCCGGACTTTGCTGGAGTTCCTGAAGAGAGATAAAGGTAAAGAGTGTCATTCTTGAACACTCTGGGTCTTAGGAAAGTCTTCTGATGACTATTAGAAATGTAGAAAATGAGACATGTATATTTGTCTATAGCCTTAAGCCAACTTCTTTCTTTATTTCAGGCCTTTTAACCTGGAGCTAGCCCTCAAGTTGTCATCAGAAAGGATCCTTTCCATAAATGAAATGTGCTTTGAATCAAAAATGACCATTTTTTCTCATATTAACCATGCTTAAATTATAGCAGTAATTCAACTTTATACATGTTTATTGAGCTTCGGCTTTGCCCTGAGTTCTCTGCAGATGCTACAGAGAACATTTCAGAATAAATTCTGTTATTAAATATCATTCATTGTGATCTATTAATTCACCGTTGTAAATGTAAGTGTCTGAGTATAAGTATAACAAAGTGGTGGTAGTAATGATGATGCGGCCACCTTCTGTAAACTGAAGGGCTGGCCTACAGATGTGTTTCTACAACGACCTCCACTGGCTTTGCATCATACCTACAACAACATTCAAATCTGAGGCTGCCCTGTACTGTCAGACCTCATCTTCACCTCTACTTAATTATGTTCCATGTTGTCCGCCCCTAAACTATGCTACAGCCCTGCTAGCTTCTCATTGTTTTTCATGCCAGTTTTATTCCCATATCGGGGCCTTTGCATTGTTATGGTCTATGCCTGGAACTTTCTTCACTGGGTCTTTATGTAGCTGTATCCTTTATTATTCAGGTCTCAGTTTAAAATGGTCCCCATTCCAAGAGGCCATCTCTTTCCAGTAGGCACCTTGTTCATCCTTCTGTTCTTTTCTGTCTCTACTACATTCTATAATTCATTTATTTGCTTGTTTATTGTTTGCATCCTCCACTAGGAAGCAGAGCCCTGTCTTTTTCACAGATGTATCCCTGTCATCTAGAGCAGTGTCTGGTATACAGACGAAACCAGTAAATATTCACTATATGGATGAATCACACACTAGCAAGGGACTGTGACACTCTGGGGAACATCAAATTTCTCCTTTGATCATTCCAGGGGAGACAATCCAGGGCCTGAGAGCAAATCTCACCAGCGCCATAGAAACCCTGTGTGGCGTGGACTCCTCCGTGGCAGTATCCTCTGGTGGGGAGCTCTTCCTTCGTTTCATCAGCCTTACCTCCTTGGAGTACTCGGTAAGCCATTGACCGCCATCTCTTATTGACTGCAGATATTCTCAGCTTTACCTGGATCTTCTTTCCTCATTTTGCTCTTCTCTTCCTAGGATTACTCTAAATGTAAAAAGATCATGATTGAGCGAGGAGAGCTTTTTCTCAGGAGAATATCCCTGTCGAGAAATAAAATTGCTGATCTATGCCATACTTTCATCAAAGATGGGGCGGTGAGTAGATATCTATCACATGTGGTAACAGAGCAAGGACTTTGGAATCAGGCGATTAGGGCTAAAATCCCAGCTCTTCCACTTATTTAATGAGTAACCTTGGGCAAGTTCTTCAGTCTTCTCATCTGTTCAATAAGAACAATAATAAAGCTTTCCTCATGGGATCACTGAGAGGACTAAATGAAATGTTATGTATAGGGGCTCAGCACTCTGCCTGGCACACAGTGCTGTATAAATATTTATATATAATATATAAATATTATATTTATATATTATATATATTATACACAGTGCTGTATAAATTATTATATATAACAATATATAAATATTATTATAAATGCTTGTTGGTGTGAACAGGCAGAGAAAGACATTGGCATAGCATTGGTGGTTCTTAATTTAACAAGAAGTTCTTCTAAAGAAGTATTTTTATGATTGGATATATACTTGGTTGAATCCACACAGACCACCTCTTGTCACAGTTTAACATGAAGCATCTTCCTGGTGAAGGTTAGCACTGGGTGGAGATTTTAATCTTGTTTCAGATGCTGTGGCAGTAATGCAAGGCTGCCAGATGCGCATTAGTCAAGTGAGGAGAGACAGGAACTGCTCGTTGGGCCAGTCTCTCAGCACAGGGATCATACTCATAAAACTTTTATGATGTCTCTCCCACCAGCATACATCTTACATCCTATTTGCCACCTAAGCCTCCACTGACCATAAAAGATTTTTACTTGCATTTCAACTCTTAAATCTTGTCCTCTTTTTTTATTATCCCTTTCCAAACCTTAGAAGTTATTAAATAAATTACATAGTAGGTGTGAGTGAAACCGTACAAAAGCCAATTCACGAACAAAGCCTTTTTGGGCCAAGTGGAGGCAGAGTTGTGCCACCTCTTGCCGAAGCCTTCTCCAGCCCTGCCCTAGACTTGCCATGCTTGTCAGTATTCTGCAGGCATCCTCTGCCTGCACCACCCTTCTCTGCACTGATACTACATTTCGAACAGGGCTGCTCACATTTGAACATGCAGATGAGTCACCAAAGGTTCTTATTAAATGCAGATGCAGCAGGTCTAGGTAGGGCCTGAGAACCTGCATTTCTTTTTTTTTTTTTTTTTAGAGAGAATTTTAATATTTATTTTTTAGTTATCAGCGGACACATCTTTGTTTGTATGTGGTGCTGAGGATCGAACCTGGGCCGCACGCATGCCAGGCGAGCGCGCTACCGCTTGAGCCACATCCCCAGCCTGAGAACCTGCATTTCTAATGTGTCGAATAGGACTGACAGGAGCTAGAGAGCCATGTCTGCCGTCCTGTTTTACATGATCCTTCATGTTCTCCCTTGGAACAGGGGCCACATGTAAATGTCCACAAATATCATCTGCACCACAGACGGCTTATTTTTATCCCAGACAGTATTCATAAAATTTTCAAATTATTAGCTAACACTTAATTATTAGATTTTCAGCTTCTCTGGAAAAATCAGATGTTTTGGCAATAGTGGAACCACATGACAACAGTAAGAGCTAAGGAACCTGGGTCCCCTTAGTCTTTCCACAGCCAGTGGTGCCACCTCGCCCGCTACATTGACTGATGTGATCTGCCTGGTACCTGTCTACCCAAGTGTGCAAACTGTCTTAGAGATAGGGAGACCAACCCAGGGAACCCCATGGGCTCTCAGACCCTGTGTGGGGGCTCCACTAGGGAAACCCACACTACATTGCTCTAGCAGGAACTTTTTCAGCTTGTAGGGGGATTGAAACTCAGTGTACTCTCAAGGTCTCTTCTGATGATGGTTGAGTTGTGAGGAAAGCCTACAGAGGAGGTTGGAGCGCCAGGACATAGTGCACACATCACAGTGCAGATGGTGTGGGCAGTCGCCAGGGAGCTTGCTGCTTCATGAAACCTTCTCTATCCACAGAGAATATTGACTCACGCCTACTCCAGAGTGGTCCTGAGAGTGCTTGAAGCAGCTGTGGCAGCCAAGAAGCGCTTTAGCGTGTACATTACAGAGTCGCAGCCTGATCTGGCGGGGCAAGTATCTTCCCATTTGGTCACAGGTTGATCAGTCATTATGGAGCATACCAAGGACTGAAATCCATCATAGTAGGAACCAGAACATGCCCCCATTGGCCAGGCAGGCGACATGGCCTTCGAACTTGTCGTTCCTGCTCCTGGAAAAACAATCATGTTGGATTTGCAGCAGGGCAGAGTACAGGCTCCAGGTTTCTATTTAAGTAGTCAAATCGGAGGAACACCAAGACTGTGTTGCTGAGAAGTTTTTATTAAGGAGTAGGTACTTCACACCCCTATCTTTTCAGAAGATAATAAAAGCAAAACTTTTTCTTTTTGCAAGAATTTCCATCTTTTCCCCAGAATACCCGAGTATATTTTTCCTGAAATACATGCTTTTTCTTAGAAAAAACAAATTCTTGTTTCCTTAATCCAAAAGTCTTGGGACCTGCCCCTTAGTCCATAAGTAATAACTGAGCTTCAAGCTAGCATGATTTATCACCGTCTTAACTGACTCATCAAACATCACCGTGGGACTTTCTTGGACTTTCCCTAATTTTCTCAAAATGTCATCTTTAGTAAGAAAATGGCCAAAGCACTCTCTCACCTCAACGTCCCAGTCACCGTGGTGCTGGATGCTGCTGTTGGGTAAGTGCCCATCTTCTTTGGCCGTGACCTGCCTACTCTCAGGGTTGACTCTAAGCAGTGCTTTCAGATTGAAGGTTTGACTCCCATTCCTAAAGCTACACTGCGTCTTAATTAATAGCTGCTCTAAATCAGCAAGCCCATTATGAGGTCTCCGTAGCATATGCAGGAAGTAGGACTGTGGAATGTTGGTTAGTGAGGGTTGTGTTCCTAGCACTGTGAGTAGGAGTATCTGTGCATTTCAAGAGTGACATATAAAGGTTGAATTTGATCAGCATCTTGGGTAATCAGTTCTCTTTAGCCCTAACATAGCTGTCCTTGGTGCTGTGCTGGGTGCTGCTTCTCATACAGGTGTTTCTCTCCTCAAACCAAAATCCCATTTTGCTGGACTCATCAGTGCATTTCATAAGAAAAAACAGGAGTAATAATCTCTCAGGAAACATACACTCAGTCAGATGATCAAGAAAATTACAGCCATGAGCATGCCTGTAATTCCAGCAGCTTGAGAGGCTGAGACAGGAAGATTGTGAGTTCAAAGCCAACCTCAGCAAAAGTGAGATGCTAAGCAACTCAGTGAGACCTCGTCTCTAAATAAGATACAAAATAGGGCTGGGGGTGTGGCTCAGTGGTTGACCCCTGAGTTCAATCCCCAGTACCAAAAAAAAAAAAAAAAAAAATTAGGAGCGTGTTCAAGAGCACATTTTTGAGCAACTCTACCTGTTTTGCTCATTTTAAAAGTAAACTCTGCTTGGCACAGTGGCACACAGCTACAAACCCAGAGACTTGGGAGGCTAAGGCAGGAGAATCTCCAATTCAAGGCCAGATTCAGCAACTTAGTGAGACCTGTCTCAAATTAAAAAAATTAAAAGGGCTGGGGGTGTAGCTCAGTGGTAAAGCACCCTTGGGTTCAGTCCCCAGTACCTCCCCCTCCAAAAAAAAAAAATAGGGTAAATAAATAAATTTGCTTCTTCATACTAGAAATATTCTTAAATTGAATAATGGTTTCCAAACTCAGATTGCATTGGATTGGGTTTTTAAACATTCTTATTTGTGTTGAAGCAGAACTGAGCGCACCATACAAATAAGGGGAAGTACTGATGCACATGCTTGTGAGCATGTATGGGGCAGTAAAGTATCCATCACTGAGGGGTGGTGGTCAGAGATTTTAATGCTTGTGGTAACAGAACTGGAAATATACCAGGGGTCCCTTTAGAGCAAAGGTAGTTGTGGGAAGAACTTGCCATGGTGAAAATGGATATCAGAAAATGATGCTACCACCTAGAGCACAGAAAAGAGCATAAAAAGCTTCTGACTTCTTTCCTCAGCTACATCATGGAGAAAGTAGACCTCGTCATAGTCGGCGCTGAAGGAGTCGTTGAAAACGGAGGGATTATTAACAAGGTAGGAGCAAGGGTTCTCCCAGTTCCTGCTCCAGACAAGGGGCTATTACTGACAGAATGCCAGAGAGCTTTGTGTGTCCTGTTCGTTCTACTCCAAATCTTAGCCTCAGGACTTCAGCAAGGTATCAAGTTGTCACTCCAATTTGGTTCAGATTTCCTTCCTTCCTTCAGTGCTCAGTGGTGCACACCTGTAATCAATCCCAGTGGTTTTGGAGGCTGAGGCAGGAGTGTGATCATGAGTTCAAAACCAGCCTCAGCAAAATTGAGGCACTAAGCAACTCAGTGAGACCGTCTCTAAATAAAATCCAAAATAGGACTGGGGATGTGGCTCAGTGGTTAAGTGCCCTTGAATACCCAGTACCCCCCCCCCCACCGGCGCCAAAAAAAAGAAAACGTAGCTACAAAAATTAAGTCTGTAATATCTATTCACACATCTAACTGGAACATGCAGTTTTTGTTTTATTTAATCAAGCATGTTTGTGACCTCAGTATATTTCATTAGTTTCTCTATGTGTTGCTTAACTTGGAAAAGTTTCATATATTTTTTTTTTCCTCAATACAGGGGATTGAACCCAGGGACACTCTACCACTGACCTACATTCTTAGTCGTCATTATCATTGTTGTTGTCATTATTTATTATTTTAAATTTTGAGACAGGATCTTGCTAAAGTTACCAGGCTGGATTCAAACTTAGGAACCTTCTGCTTCAGTCTCTGGAGTCACCACCATGCCTGGCTGAAATAATTTTTTAAATTGTAGTTAAGATATATACATAGCTAGGCGTACGGTGCATGCCTATAAATCTCAGCAGCTTAAGGCAGGAGGATCTCAAGTTCAAAGCCAGTTTCAGCAAAAGTGAGGCACTAAGCAACTGAGACCCTGTCTCTAAATAAAATACAAAATAGGGCTGGGGATGGGGCTCAGTGGTTGAGTCCCCCTGAATTTAATCCCTGGTTATCTGCCCCACCCCCGCCAAAAAAAATACATAAACCAAAAAAAAAACTTTTGGTGGGGGGGGGGGGGGGTGCCAGGGATTGAACCCAGGAGTACTTCATCTCTATGCTACATCCCAGCCCTTACAGTTCAGTGGCATTAAGAACATTCACATATTTTTAAATACAGTCACCATTGTCTGCTCGGAAAATTTACATTTTTCCCAAACAGAATCTGTACCCACTGAGCACCAACTTCCTGTCCCCTCCCCTCATTCCTGGCCACCTATACCTTACTATCGCTGTGATCTCCGACTCATTTCACTCAGTGTGAGTTTTCAACGTTCACCCACACCCTAGCATGTATCAGAATCTCATTCCTTCCTGTTTGGTACCAGGAATTCAACCCAGGGGCACTTAACCCTGAGCCACATCCCAGTCCCCTTTATTTTGAGACAGAGTCTTGCTAAGTTGCTGGGGCTAGTCTTGAACTTGAGATCCTCCTGCCCCAGCCTCCTGAGTCACTGTGATTATAGATGAAAGCCACCATACCTGGCTATCTATACTCATTTTTCCCCCCACACAAATATGGACTACTTCACAAATCTATATCTCATCCTTACTCAGGGGTTCCTATTTTAGTATATGTGCTGCCAAAGCGAGCACAATCTACTGTTTTCATGATGGACATAAGGCTATGAGCACCATTGGCTGGTGTGAATAGTGTTGCTTGTGGATATCTGTGAACAGGTATCTGAGTCCCTAAGAGTCACAAAATGTATCGCATTGTGGTTTTCATTTGTTATTTCCCTCCCCAATAACTGATGATGTTGAGCATCTTGCACTCACTTAAGGATCATTTGCATATCTTTGGAAAAACACTTTTTCTAAAAGGTCCTCTGATTCCAAAGTGAGTACATGTTCGTTTATACACTTTCCGTTGCTCCCAAGTTCCAAGTGTGCTCAGAGCTCATCCTCTGCTTTCTGACCCCCAGATTGGGAGCCACCAGATGGCCGTGTGTGCCAAGGCACAGAACAAGCCCTTCTATGTGGTTGCAGAAAGCTTCAAGTTTGTGCGGCTCTTCCCACTAAACCAGCAAGACGTCCCAGATAAATTTAAGGCAAGATTTTCCTATCTAAAGGGGTCCTTGAGTCTAATCTGAAAGCTTTAAAAAAAAACTACAGTGCTAAGAATATTCCAGAAAGTCATCTCATTACTATTTTTGCCAATACTTGCGATAAAAAGATCAACTGGTGGTTACTGAACTTGAATGCGTCCCTTCCCCAGAACTCACACTCCAGTCCAATTCCCTCAGGCAGCCCTCTGTAGAGAGGCACTGGCTAATCCCAGCTGTGGGATGCACTGTCCAGGCTCAGCTCATACCTCCACCCTTTACGAACCATGCACCTTGACCAAGTCCTTCTGCTGAGCCTCAGTTCCTTCTGTAGAGTGGGATGGCACTACCTGACAGAGGAAGCCTTCGGCAGGGCTGGCTCCAGGCCCCTCTTCATACTAACTAGCTGCCGTGGGAGGTCTGGAGAAGGGAGTCTAGCAGTTGTGAGGGCCCCATGGTTTATTTGTCTTGTTATGCTTTGTCCTTGGCTGGTAGGCCACTATGGTGTGGCTCACAGGAGGGGTCTGCCCTCCCATGGCCAGAGCAGCCTCAGGACCAACACACTGCACACGCCAAGGCCTCAGCAGCAGAGATCACTGGCTGTGCCATGCAGACTAACACAGGTTCTTCTCTCCTCAGTACAAGGCAGATACTCTGAAGTCTGCACAGACTGGACAGGACCTGAGAGAGGAGCATCCATGGGTGGACTACACCTCCCCTTCGTTAATCACCCTGCTATTCACAGACCTGGGCGTGCTCACACCCTCAGCAGTCAGTGACGAACTCATCAAGCTTTATCTATAACCACCGGTCTTCCCGGTGTCCAGTGTACCTGCCTGGGGCAGGGTGGGCAGCCTCTCAACCCCTGTGAGCCAAGCCAAAAGGAATCATTCTATGGAAGACCCATGGACTGTGGATTTAAATTACATGTCTTGGAGGATCTTTTTTACTCATGTGTTCTTGGTTCTGAAACCAAACCTAAATGAGCACCAAACCTAAATGAGCATACAGTTTCCAGAGACCTTCATTGTCTAGAAATAGCTACGTTATTGGCTGCTTCCCTGAGGGAAGACCAAGCCCACCACCCTTTCTCCTGTGCTGCTCCACACTAATTTGCCAAAAGCATCTAAGAAAGGCAGGCTGAGAAGCAGTGCCACAGCCAGACCCCTATGGTAAGGGACAGCAGCTGGCAGGACATGCACCACATGTGGAGCTCATGAGAAGGGCAAGGGACACTTGCTGGCTTGCATCTGCTCCATCCCCCTGGACAGGACCTAGCCAGTAAGTAAATACTGAAGTTACATCACAAGGCAGGCAGGAGCAACATTTAGCAGGTATCATAAAGATACCTTCCTGCTGGAGTATTTGTAAACTTAGATTCTGAATCTGTAAAAGGTGAATTTCCTGTGAATGTGTTTGGTCCTAAACAACTTTTTAAAAATATATTTGAACAAATTCAGCATTTTCAAATAAATTATATGAAAGATTTTGATATAGTATTGCCTCAATACTGCAAGCTGACCTCAGGCTCCACACATTGGCAACAGCAAGTGAAAGGCCATCAGCCATAGCCATACAGGAAGGCACTAGACAAGGATATACTCTTTATCCAATAGAAGGAAAAACCTTGTAATAATTCATTCCCAGAATATGAAGTGTTTCCTGGTCTTCAGACATTCACTAATAAAGCAGCCCTGAGAATATTAAAAAAGAAACCCCAGTACATTCACCACCTCTGCAGGTGCTCAGTGCAGGGCAAAAGATAAGAAGTCCAGGGGCCACGGGCACACAGAAAGGTCGCTGCCTGGACGTACTGAGGAACTTTAAAAATACTTTAAAGATACCAAGGTGTACTTGACTTTATTTAGGTTTTTTAAAGTTCCTAAGTACACCTCGGTATCTGTTAAAAAAAATACTTACAAAAATAACCTTGGGGGGAAAAAACGCTCTTTAGCTACAGTTAGCTACAGGTGACTCACCAAAATAAACACTGACATCTATTATTTACACTCAGATTTTCTTCAAGACTAGTGTGCTCTGAGTGAAGTATTCCCAAGTGAGAAATCCCCTCATTACTTCCCAGTCTGAAAGAATAGCTTCCAGGATGGACTCTTCTCAGTGTCCCCTGAGTGAGGGGCCACTTGTGCCCACCTGTGCTTCACCTAAGGCATATGAATCAGCAGTCATTGTCCAAATCTGACATCTCCAAATCTGCTGTTGTGGCTCTTCTTTTGCCACTTGTCAACAACCCCTTCTCAAGTTGTTCTTCAGTAATTTTGCCTTTCTTAAACTTTTTCAAGAGCCTTGTGTCATTAAGAAGTTCCTCCATATCCTCGTCTTCAATATCAGAACCCTAAATGCAAACAAGAAACCAATAAACTGAATTCCTCAGCAACAGCAGGCTTTATTTTTTTTTTTCTGGCAATGGGCAAGGGAGAGGCAGCACCGGAGATTGAACTTAGGAGCACTCTATTGCTGGCCTCTAAGTTGTAATCCTTGCAAACCTCCTGCCTCAGCCTCCCTGGTTGCTAAGATCAAAGGCACACCCAGCAGTTTTTACTGCGTAACGCTGTGCTCTCATATCAGCTCCCATAAACACAACTTCCCACCCTGCTGATCAACACAGTATAGAAATGTGACAGCCTCAGACAACTCCTATGTTCTATTGTATTCAAACGTTCTATTGTTATATTTGCTCAGAATTTTTAAATTTAACCAGTAAAAACTGTAAGCTTTACCTCTTCCCTTTTCCTTTTTTCATTCATCTTTTTCTTCCTTTCCTTTTTGGCCTTCTGCTTCGACCAAGCTTTATTTTTCATGAATTTTCTTCTCCCTTCATTTTCCATTTTCTCTTTTCTTTGTTCCTCCAGTAGTTTCTGCCTCTGCTTTTCTCTAGCTTTATCTTTAAATGGAATCGTGTCTGTATTAATGTCCACAGGCACAAAATCTGGAAATTGCTTTCCTCTCAGTTCTGGCATCTTGGGCATCCTCAGCAGGGCGAAACCTCGAGCAAGACTAGCAAAATCAAGATCTAATTAAATCAAAACACCAGCGTTAGCACACCAGAACCATCAAGGAAGATTCCTCACAACACAATTTTTCTAACCAAAGCACTTAATAGATTCATGTGAATTAGAGTCACAGTAATTACTGTTTAACAAAGTAAAGAGAAATACTGAGCACCTAGTACTCAGTTGAGAAGTATCTGCTGAAGCCTAGGAAGTACTCCATTTTAAACAATTGGAAAACACTAATGTACCTAATACATTGTAACAGACAAAGCAATTTCATGTGTGTAAAACCATCAAAACAGAAACACGATTATGTGAAGCAAAGATCCAACCTACCCTTCAATCTGAAGATGAGGCTGCACTCATGCTTTGCATACGCCTGGACACAGGACACAAAGGCTTTCATGCCCTTTTCAAACACCGCTCTGTCGGCCAGGGCCAGGGCCCTGAGCTTGGGCAGCAGGTCCACTGTGTTCTTCTGAAGTTTCATCTCCTGCAGGGGGCACTGCACAGAGACCAGTCTCACTTCCCTGGCTTACGCCACCTCAACTCCAGGGGCCCCCCTCTGAACCAGTCCAAGAATACCAATAGCAGAATAATCCATTTTAATCTGAAAGCCTGAAGTCTGAATCCAGCCCAAATATTTTCCTTGATCTATAAAGTATTTTACATTTTCAAAAGAAAATTTGAAAATAAATTTCGCATGATTCTGCTGTGACAGGAAAGTACAGCAACACTAGCTCTGTGTCCCCAAGTCATGGCCTTGGCCTGGACACAGCAGTGGCCAAGGTGAGGCCAAGGCCCCACAGCCTCAATGCCTGCCAGGCTCCGAGGTGGGCACCCTACCCATCCCTCATCTATTCCTCTGACCATATGTGGGACAAGAACTGTTGTAGCCACCCCGTCACTGGGTGTTCTATACGAAAAGAGAAGACGGCTCACTTTTTGGTTAATTGCCAGGAAATTGACGTACGACTCTTCCATGGGCAGGAGAAACACCAGGGCGCTGCCCCCATGGCCAATGCGGGCTGTGCGGCCACAGCGATGGACAAAGGCACTGTGAGGACAAAGGTGGGAGCTGAGTGGCGGTGAGCAGAACCCAGGCCCCAGCCACACACTGACACATCTGCACTGCTGCGGGGACAGCAGGACCCTATTGTCCAGCAAGAGAAAGGGGAGAACAGCTATCACACCAACACCACCAGGAGTTCGGCGAGACACCCAGGGTGAACTCCAGCACAACTCAAGTTAAACATGTGCCTTTCTCTAGGATCATACAGGGAGCAGACTCAGAAAATTTGGGAAACAATGAAAATTATAAAGAATAAAACAAATTATCTATAATCCTTATCATCACTTAGGAACTTAGTTACGGATTTTTTTATATATGGGAAAAATAATTGCAGTTTCCACATATGGTACTTTGAATTGCTTTTCTTTTCCCCCTTAAAACAGCCTATCATGTACTTAGAAAAAAAGCACACCAAAGGTTATTCACCCACTAATCTATTTTTTGCTATTTAAAATAATGTTTTGAACAAGATTGTGTTTACTTCCCCCACATTCCTGGTCATTAAGTTCAATTCCTCATCAGAACGGTCACACTGCGTCGGAGTACCTGGCGTTGCTGGGAGGATCATACTGCAAAACCCAGTTCACTTCAGGAATGTCGATCCCCCGCGCCATCACGTCAGTGCACACCAAAATCCCACTACAACGGGAGAAAAGAGCATTCTGAGTAAGGATGTCACCATCTCTATCACCAATAGCAGAATAATCCATTGAGGTCTGCCAACCGCAATAACAGCAACACAGAGGTTCTGGAGGTTCCACAGAAGCAAAGATGTTTTCCCCCCAGTATTGGGACTGAATGCAAGGGCACTCTACTAATGAGCTATATCCCTAGCCCTTTTTGTTTTGCCCAGGCTGGCCAGGCACAGTGGCACATGCCTGTAATCCCAGTGACCAAATTAAAATAAGCAAATACTTCTTGATGGTAATATTTCATTTTTTTCTTGCTCCTAAGAATCTCCAGAACTTGACGAATTCCCAAGAAAATGGGGATTAGGAAACATAGCAATTTTTTTTTAATTAGTGTATTTCCATTGAAAAACAAAACTGTGGTGGGCTAACCCTTGGCAGCCACTTCAAGAAACAAGTGATATTTTCACTCCACTTTGAAGCCAAGTCCTTGTCCAGCTGCTGCAGAGCAGAGGCAGGGTGGACTGGAATGGGGCTGGAAGCATGAGCAGTGGCCCAGTCTGGACCTGGTGCAGATACCCACTGCACACAGCTCCAGAGCCCAGAATCCCCCGGGTACTCACAATCCCACGACCTCAACGTCCTGCTTCTCGACTAGTGGTGGGAAAACAAAGGTGGGGCAAAGCCAAATGGAGACTGCAGAGCTAACCAACAGCATTGGCACCTTCCCAAACCCTCATCGGCATAATCATGGGCTAAGAGCTTGGCCCAATGGCTACATAAACCCCCAGAGCAGCACATTCAGGCAGCAACCTGCTAGCGGGTCCCTCTGACCCTGCCAGAGTTGTTTCTATTCTTGAATAAATCCTGCTCCTTTCACTTTCCCCTTCCACTGTCTGTCAATTTCTGTCTTTAGATATCCAGAAAGAATCTGGCAGTGAGCTGCTGGGGTCTACTGCAACCCTGGAGGGCAGAGCCCACCATAAGAGGTGCAACACATTTACGCAGACCCCACATGCCAGCAGAAGTAGAGAAACACCAGTTTCAACCTTGCCCTTAAGACTACTTTAAGGAAGCTGTGCAGTGCTTAAGAAAAACGGAAACAAGCTATGCTCATCAGGAAAGCATGAGCTCCCTGCTGTATGGCCATCATGTTGACAACCTACAGGCAGCTTCTGTCCCAACAAGCCTACTCTGCCCTGCTCTGCCATATTCACCCGGTAGACGAACAGTTGTCAAAATTTCTCTGAGCCAGGCACCAGCAAATTCAGGAACAAACATGAAATACAAGGGTACAAGCAGGCAGGGAAGTTCAACGACTAAACCAGGGACCCCAGTGAAGTACACAGGGAATTGGGGCAGGAATGGGGCGTTGGGTATTTCTATGGAGATACCGTAAGTGGGTATGAGATGGAAGAGGGCTCCAGGCAGGGAAAGTTTCTGAGGTAAAGAGAGAAAAGGTGAGAGTGGGACCTTAAAAAGGTATAGTGGTTGGAGACCTAATACTGCCAATGAAGCCATCCCACCCCCGCAACTTGCGGAACTCCATGAAGATCTTGTTGCGCTTGTGTTTCATCTTTCCATGAATGCACATTATCTTCACGTTCTTCACAAGGGCCTCCAGAGCCTTTCCATAGTATTCCACACAGGCGCAGGTGCTATGAGGGGGAAAAGAGGGCTTAGGGCCATGCCCCTCTTGGTCTTCCTAAAATTGGGACGGGAGTGGTGAGCAACAGGCACGAGGGGAAGACTGGTGGCACGCCCTCTTTGGGAGGATGGATGGAGGACTAGCACCCACCACTGAGCTCCAGAGTGGAAATCCCCTGTCAATGAAAAGCATTAGACACGAGCCAAAACTCTGAGGGTCTTGCCCACTGTCAAAGATATTCAACCAAAGGGGTCCCCCAGTCCCTGAAAGAGGCTTAACTGAATGAAGTACCCATCCAGGACAAAAACAAAGACAGAAGACATAAATAGGCAAGATTCAAAATGCTCTTATTCTTGGAGAACTTCTCCTTCCTCAATAAGCCAAGTTTGATCAAACAGATCCTCCCTCCCAGATAGTCTCGACTTGGGGCTGAATCAGCTGAGGAATGCACACAATGTTCCTATTCTGCTCTGGGATGACAGGACAAAACCCACCATGACAGACGGGTACCTGCCCAAGCCATTCCCAACCACTTCTTTCCTCACCTACCTTTACTACAAAGCCAAAGTCAGCCAGGGCAAAGGAGTTTCTGAGAAAGCTTTTTGCTTATCTGATAGAAAAGTTATATCTGATATAACCAACGTTGCCACTCCACCCCATATTTCCCCCGTACCTGCCTTCAGTGCACACACAACAGGGATTACAGAAGCTACAGGTGATATTCAGGAGGGAAAGGCCAAGACAATCACAGACTCACTAACTCTGACACTGCCGAGACATTTAAAAGTCAGAAACTGCCCATCTGTGCACCTGCTTCTACAGAAAAATAACCCTCCCATTAGAGCCTCAGAAGTTGGGCTTTCAATTATTTCAGCCTAGCACACCCCGAGAACAGAATTCATCCTAGACAGAATTCAGGACCCAAGGGTCACCTATACCTGCATATTTTAGGTGCAGCTGAATCCCTCTCAACTAGAACCCAAAGGGTTACCTGAAGAAGACCAGATGTTTCTCCTGTTTATGATTTCGAAGAAAATGCACCAACTGATTAAATTTCTCATCTGCCTTACACACCTGTAAAATACAAGGAAAAATAAAATAAAAACCTATTTTAAAAAGAAAATATACATATATATATATTTTTTTTTTGGCAGTACTGAGATGGAGCCCAGAAGGCACTCTATCGCTGAACAACTTCCCCAGCCCTTTTATTTATTTATTTATTTATTTATTTTTGGTGCCAAGGATTCAACCCAAGGGCACTTAACCACGGAGCCACATTTCCAGCACATTTTTATATTTTATTAGAGACAGGGTCTTGCTGAATTGCTTAAGGCCTTTATAAGTTGTTGAGGCTGGATTTGAACTTGCAATCCTCTGGCCTTAGCATCCGGAGTTGCTGGGATTATGGGTGTGCGACACTGTGCCCAGCTATCTTTTATTTTGAGATAGGGTCTTGCTAAGTTGCCCAGACTAGCCTTGGAGTTGTCCTCCAGAATACCAGCCTTAAGTTTTAAGGGTTACAATTTCCTCCAGAATCAGATGAAGTCAGAAGATTAATCAGTCTACATATCTCAGAAATGTTAACATGTGCTGCTGCTATAAACATCTTTTTTGGTGCTGGGGAATTGAACCCAGGGGCACCTAACCACTAAGCCACATTCCCAGCCCCTCCCTCCCTCTTTCTTTCTTGAGACAGGGTCTCATTAAGTTGCTTAGGGCCTCACTAAGTTGCAAAGGCTGGCTTTGAATTTGCAATCCTCTTGCCTCAGCCTCCTGAGCCACTGGGATTACAGATGCATGCCATCACACCCAGCTATAAACATCATTTTTAAGTCACAAAATCATAAAACTGAGAGAAATGTTGTTGGGCAGGCCTATAATGACTATAGTTAGGCTCCCTTACCTAGGCTTCTTGCAAGCTATGCTATGCTTTAGTATGCAGCCAGGGCTGGGAACTGGCTATGTTAGGGCTTCAAGGCCAGAAACATGCTGGGCATATAGACTCAAGGTCATAAACATGAACTTGTGAGCACGTGCCCCCTTATGTAACCTATTGGCAGTGTGCCTTCTCTGTTTGGCTTGCTTATACAAAGGGCCTATGAAAAAGACTCAGGGCTAAATGGGGCAAATAAGGGGCAACAAAAGGGAATTGGCTGGGGGCTGAAGCTGAAGCTGGAGGCTGTGGCCACCTCTGAATACGACACATCTTCTATCCTAACTGCATCTCGCATCTTCTTCCACCTGTTGAATCCCACACTTCACTTCCTGGGTCTGAGCTCCGCACAACAAACGTCATCTAACAAAACTGTTCCCAAATCCCAACAAATGGACAGGGAGCATGCTGGCTTCCACACCAACTCTCAGAGACACCATTAACACGATTCTGGGGCAACAAGCACATTCTGCCTCAGCAGGTCTGGAATGGACCAGTAAGACACACTACCCACAAGCTCCCTGGGGTCAGAGGCCAGGTATAGAAGTCACTGCTCTCAGCTGGACACAGCTTTCCAGAAAGCAACGTGCATGATTACTGGAAGGACTTCCATGCAGACAGACCCCACAGTCTCTCCTAACAACCAGCCAGATGTTCTATCCAAGCCCCTCACTGGAGACATTAAATTGACAGGAACACATCTCGCTGATTTTCAGAAAAACTTAAAATCTCAGTTTGGATGCTCCTCTCATGCACCTGGACATCTCTAAATACCATCTAATAAATGCAAAGAAGTAGAAAGCAACAGTGCATACAGTGGGTATTCACAGCCACAACACTAGTATTTACTATGTCCTAAGCAATCCAAAACCCCTCTTTGTGAATGAATTAATCCTCAACAGCCCAGCAATGGGGACTCCCAAAGCCCCACTGTACATGTGATGACCTGGTAAGTACACTCAAGGACTTAGTGAGGGACGAAGGTGTGACCGGCACCAGGGCAGCCTACTCTAGTACCAGGTTCCACATACTGCATCCTGTACTGAGTCCTTCCCTTCCCACGAAGAGCCAGCATTCCACCTCAACCAGCCTTGACAGAAACACAGCAGCAGGACCACCCGCCTCAGAGAAGCCTGTCTAACTTCAGCAGCACTCCAGGCAGCGGCGCTCTGGGCAGTGCCTGATGAGCAAGCTCCTTCTACAGGTCATCTGTCATCTGCCCACGGGTCAACCAGCCAGGACGGCCACACCCACCTACCCCTCCACAGCAACTGGAACCCTTTGGTTTTGAAACCAACCCTTCTTTGAACAGCAACTGTGATTAGTGCCAAAGTGTTCTTCTGGGCCTAAAAGAAAAATCTCGTCTCCAGGTGGACGGTCTGATGTACCCCATAAGCAGAGACATGGTCCTGTGGGTCCTCCAGCTCCCAGTGCTACTTCCCTGGCTGCCAGTGCTTTCAGAGCCCCTGTGGCCCATCCCAGCAATGGGAGAGAACAGAACCTGAGAGGGTCCAGGTGGCCACAGTACTGAATAATTCAGGTTCCCAAAGTCTGTCCACTGCCTTGCAGAGATAGCCCAGAAAACAACAACTAGGACTGACACCTACAAATCCAGCCGCAATCAGATGCAGGTCAGAAATGCGGAACCTTCAGGCTTGGAACAGAACATTTAGGTAACAAACCTCCTGTAGCCTGTCACCTGATTTTCTGTTTTGCCAGCGCACCCAGCTGTGCCCTTTCACAACACAGGCTTATGCTACTAGCCCGGAGCTAGAGTGCTGAACCATGAGTCCCCGGCACATCCCAGACCAATGTGATAAAAACAGCTGGTACTTGGGGAGGGAAGTTCAGAGGCACTGTCGTTGGGATTCCATGCTTAAAATATACTTATGTCCAAGTTAACTTACTCACTCATTCAACAAGTAGGACCACCTGTCATTCAGACCACTGGTTCTAGTTCTGTCTCCAAATGCATTTTAAGTGTGCCACAGGGTCTTTTTCTTTTTTTGGGAGGGGTGATTGGGTACTGGAGATTGAACCCAGGGGTACTCTACCCCTGAGCCACATCCCAAGTGCTTTTTTTTTTTTTTTTTTTTTTTTAATTTTAAGACAGCATCTCACTAAGTTGCTAAGTCTGGCCTCCAATTAGTGATACTCCTGCCTCAGTCTCCTGATTTCACTGAATTACAAGCCTGAGTCACTGCACCTGGCTCCCAGAGTCTCATTTCACACATTTACTTTCCCTGTGACCCTCAAGCACATTCCTAAAACACCACCATCATTCTGAATCCCAGGCTGGAGAAGACAAGCCAGTGCTCACCATGTAGTAGTTCTCCAGGCGGGAGGGGGTCTTCTGGGTGCTGCTGGCCGCCACACCCTTCTCCTTCACTGAGATGCGGACAGGGTTCCGGAGGCCTGCTCTCACCAAGTTCTCCACTTCCTGTGTCTGTGTGGCAGAGAAAAGGCCCGTCCTCCTCTGCTTTGGCAAAAACTCCAGAATGGTGTTTATGCTGAAAAAAAAAAAAAAAAAAAAGAGATCTTACAGTTACTCCATCACTAAGCAGCAGTGAACAGGTGTGTTTGAAGATTGGACAAGGGGCCAGGGCTGTGGCTCAGTGCTAGAGCACTTGCCTAGCATGTGTGAGGCACTGGGTTCGATCCTCAGCACCACATACAAACAAAATAAAAGTATTGTGTCTACTTACAACTAAAAAATATATATATAAAATATAGACATATATATATATAAATTAAAAATAAAAATATAAAAAGATTGGACAAGAAGCCATCCAAATATCTACAACTGATATTACTGAAATCTGAGATTATGAGTGATGTTTATTTATACTTTGTGGGAGACAACCTTGCACATGACTGAGTTAACTCCCCTGCTGCGCAATGTGGTGTCAGGAACCCATGCTGCTAGACTGCCCCGCTCTTCTAGGGTTCGAGTGACTGTCTTTGTGCCTGGGCATGGCTTCCTACAGCCCCATGGGGAGCTATGCTCACCTGTTCCATTATAATATAACCCGTTGCCCTGTTTAGGATAGAATGTTCCATGGAAGTACCTTGTGTGTGTCCCCTTCTCTTACTGTGCCCTTGGGTGTGGCCTACCTAGATGTCAGACAACCTGCTGACAGCAGACATCATGAAGCTGGACTCAGCCCCCTGAAACCTGACCTCTTACCTCATTTGAATAGCTTCTCCTCAATAAAAGAGGTCAGCGTGTGCTCTCTCTCTCTTCCTGCGGACCCTTAGGGTCAGAGGAGCCGTCACAGCAACTCCAAAGAAAAAGGTATTTGTGTGTCGTTTGGTTATTTTGTGCAGCCCAATCAGCCCAGTTTTCCTGGAGTGACCCCTGAGCCTTTTAGTAGCGAACAGAAACCCAGCAATACTTTCATTTTTCCAGGGCTTCTCAATGTAATCATAAATGACACTTTTATACTTGGATGCCAACTAATGTGAAATTAGGACAAAATTTTTGAACCTAACACTGTACCGTGGACTTTATATAGGTGAACTGTATGCTATGTGAATTATGTTCCCTAAAAAATCTGGGTTTGCTTGCTGGTTTGGTTTTGGTGCTGAGGATTGAACATGGTGGCTCTCTACCACTGAGCTATACCCATAGCCCTTTAAACTTTCTATTTTGAGACAGGGTCTCACTGAGTTGCCCAAGCTGGCCTCAAATTTGCAATCTTCCTGCCTCAGCCTCCAGAGTCACTGGGATTACAGGCATGTGCCCCTCACCAGCCAAAGTCTGTTTATTAAACAAAAACCTAAGGAAATCATGGGGGAAAATGCATTTTAAGATCAAAGATAAAAGAAGTGAAATTAAATTGAGTGACAGAATCTGAAGGATAACCCACCTCATAATTTGAAACATCAGTGAGGCTAGTAAACAAACAGTCATGAAGTGATGAAGGTGTTTCATTTGGCTCTCCTCTTTCAGTTATCACCCACACCCCCAAAGTCAAAGAAGTCCAAAATGGGGTACCTTGCTTCAAATCCCATATCAAGAAGTCTGTCTGCCTCATCCAGCACCAGGACATCCAGGGACTTCACACAGCTGACGAGGTCCAAGCCCTCACTCTTCCTCCGGAACATGTCCTCCAGGCGGCCTGGAGTCGCCACTATGATATTTCCCCTTGGAAAGAAAGTCAGTATTTACCACACACTCTGGCCCTTGGAAATATCAGAGATGGTTCCCAAAATACCAAGTTCCACATCGCCAAAGTCACATAACCTCCATTAAGAAAAGTGGCCAGGGAAAGAATAGCACGAACTCCCCGGCTGTGTGGTATGTCACTGGTGTACAACCACAACCGCATCACTTGCCACCATCTGTCCTGCTCTCACACCAAAACAGCACCTGAGCCACCGTCAAATACTGAAGGTCCACATGTCCCAGAGAGAAAGGGTTTGCTGGCGTCTGACCTCACCAAGTGAGGGAGCATGCAAAGCCCCACGAACTCAACTGTTTTGTTTTGTTTTTTTTTTTAATATTTTATGGACACAGTATCTTTATTTATTTATTTTTATGTGGTGCTGAGGATCGAACCCAGTGCCTCACATGTGCGAGACAAACGCTCTACCACTGAGCTACAGCCCCAGTCCCTACGAACTCAACTGTTAAGAGAATCTGACTGGGCCAGCCGAGGCCCCAGAATGACTGACCTCCAAGAAGTCTCTTCCACAATGTGGGTTATATGCCAACAAAGGTAAAGAACCAGGGGAACACACACATCTGGAATTCCATCTTAAGAAACCCAAAACTGGCACTGCTGGGCCCAGAGTCCTTCAGACCACAATCAGCTGAGTCTGGGTATGGCCCAGGCCAACCAGGTGGCTTACATCCTCCCTAACCTGAGGAGCCTGCCTGCAGAAGCACCTCTGGACTCTCCATCAGGCCTCAGCCATGCAGATGCCTCCGGGGCAGTGCCAAGGGCAACGGAAAGGAGCAGAAGCAGCAAGCTCACCCTTGTCGCCTGAACCTCTCGACATCTTCTCCAGGGTTCCTGCCTCCAATCCAAAGAATCTGGCTGAAAAAGGAAATAGGTCTTTGAGCAATTCAAGCAAAACTACAGTCTGCGGTGACAGGGACACTGCATCCAATTTACCTGAACTGTGGGAAGTGCTTCGTGAAATGCGACAGGACCTCATCGATTTGAATGGCCAGCTCTCGAGTTGGGGTGATGATTATGGCTCCCACCTACCCATGTGGAGGGGAGGAGCATGGTTAGCATTACCCAGGGCCCCAGAGTACCCACTATTCAAGGGGACAATTCTCAGGGGAACAGCACATCCTGGACTCCCGGCAGCCTCAGACCATGGCATGTCCACTGCTCTGAATCACAGTTATTTGTCATTACCGTGAGCATTGAACCACTGCTTCTAGGGGAACGTAGTCAGGGTCTTGCCAAGCTCTGAGCACATTTTCACCAACCAAATCAATGCGCAACCTCACTGTATACAGACTTCTGTTTAAAAACACCGTATTAAATAAACATCGATGACTTACTCACACTGAACTCACGGCTCTACAACTCATCTACCACAGACCTCTGCATGTCACGGCCTCCTTACACTCAGAACACTCATGGCACCACAGCACTACACTACAGGCAATTAAACAGCAAAATCACCCCCAAAAAGCACAAAAATGTGCAAACATGTGATACTAAACAGACCACAAAAATAATACTTCTCCACAGCATGAGGGCTGAAATTCAAAGAATTTCTATGAATGACCATGAAAGCACCCAAGCATCAATTTTGGGGTCATACATTTTAAAAAGCAGACAAATTCAAAACAACAATGGGATAATGAGGGTCAGCTACCTTTAATCTTCTCAAGCTTCTGACCAGCTTCTTATTCAGCTGTAATAATTATTCAGTCTGGTAACCAAGTGGCAATAAATCCCGTTAGCTCTCCTCACCTGACTCTTTTTTAACTTCTCTTCCCTTCTCAGAAGAATTTCCAGGATGGGGATGACAAAGGCCAGCGTTTTGCCACTACCTGTGACCTGCAAAGGAGGACAAGCTTTGTGCTGCTTTTCCATACAGTGCACTTGAAGAGAACCACGAGGACAGGCTCTATCTGCAGGAGGAACTTACCGCTTCTGCAGCGACGTCTTTATTTCTCATGAACAGAGGGATGGTTGCAGACTGAGGAGAGAGATTGCAAAGTATAGTTAAAGAATGCTGTGAACTCGCTGGTGAGGCTCTGGGAGCACACTAGGGGGCTAAGGTTGCAGTGGACCCTGGAGGGCTTAACTCAAACGGGGCAATGGTATCTGCATAGACATGTGATAGGAGTCCTGGATTCAAGCCCTCTTTTTTCCCTCCTTGGGCCAGAAAGGGGTTAAAAACTTTGCGTCTTCAGGCATCTCCCAACTCTGGTGTCCGGGTTAGAACAGGGATTCAAATAAGCCCCCAGTTTAAATACCAGGAGCTCCTCGAGTTTTACCAAAGGCTTGGCCCTGTAGCTTCAGCAACCAAAGCAGCTAAATCTGAAGCAGACTCAAGTCTTGGTCCTAAGGTCACCTCCTCCAGGACTCCACTCCTGGTCTCCAGAGCATGGGCTCAGCCCTACCACAGCATGTGTCATACCATTCCAACTACTTCTACACAGGGCTTGTCAACCTGCAAAGTTTCTGTCCTCCCTCCCCCAAGGAACATTTAGCAATGCTGGCGACATTTTCAATTGTCAAAACCCAGGGTGAAGGTCTTGCTACTGGCATTTGGTAGGCAGATTCCAAGGATGTTAATATATCCCAGGATACCCCAGACAGCCCTCACAACAAAGCATTTTCCAGATCAAATGTCAGAAATATCAAGGCCGCAGAGCCTGCTCTAGACCACTGTCGTCCGATACAAATATAATAAGAACCACATACATGATTTTGAATTTCCTATTTCTACATTAAGTAAAAAGAAACAGGTGGAATAAATTTAAATAATTTACTTAACTGTGGTGAGCCGTTTCTGCGGACTGTGGTCGCCATTACAAGATGGCGCTGGCTCCGCTGTGGTCTGTAACAAACAACTCCTTATTTGGGAGAGTTGGCGCATGGTTTTTTAACACCCTATGAGAAAGCTCCACGTGGCAGCTTCGCATTGGGGCTTGAGATGCTTTATTAAGGCTGGGGGAGGCATCCGAGAGGAAGAAGAAGAAATATCAAGGACCTGAATAAACGGCTGAAAGAAGATTCCTGTTGTTGCGTCTTCCTTGCGGGCAAGGGGGTCGCGACAAGTGGTGCCGAAACCCGGGAACCAGAACTTTCAGACGTCAGGGGTGGTGCACCGGATAGTCCCAGGTAAGTGGGACCCGCGACCAAAGCGGGGATAGTCCCAGTAAGTGGGATCCGCGACCAAAGCGGGGTCAGCTCCTCTACAAAGAAAGAGAGAGCCTCATATTTTATTGCAGCTGCACTGTGTACTTTCACTTTTGTTTTCTGTGTTTCTTTTGTCGTCTGTGTCTTTTGTTTTCTGTGTTTCTTTTGTTGTTGTGTCATGGGTGCCGCATCTTCAAGTCCGCTTCTCCTGGCCCTAGATGGCCTGTTACGTTCCAAGGGCCTGGAAGTGAAGCATCGTACTTTACAGAGATTTTTACAGAAGATAGATATTGCTGCACCGTGGTTTGCATTTTCGGGCAGCCTTACCATACCTAGTTGGGATAAATTAGGCAAAGATCTTGACTTTGCTTCTGAGCAGGGCATATTAGAGGGCGGGGTGATACCCCTTTGGAGAATAGTCCGTAGTTGCCTCACAGAGGACAGATGTCATGACGCACTTACTAAAGGACAGGAAGTTCTAGAACAATTACATGAGGAGAAATCAGAGACGGCAGGAAGTGAGGTATCTCGGGAGGATGGAAGTGTGCGGAGCGTGAAACAGGGGAAGAGGCGATTGTATCCAGATCTCAGTGCGCTGCGCACACCTCCATGTGAAAGTGGGTCAGAGGAAGAGGAGAATGAGGAGGAGGAGCTTGGGAGGCTGTCTCGCCAGCTAGGGAGTTTAGCTGTAGGAGAAGGGAGCAAAGATAAGCAGGGGCTCAAGAAATGTGATCCTCCGGATCCACCGCCGTATGGTGGGGGTGTTTCGGGGAGAGCTTTCCATGCTCAAACATGGAAGGCTGTTCACGCTGAGATGGGTCTTGCTTATCCAGTTTTTCAGGACGATAATAGGGGAAGATTCCATGAGCCTTTAGATTTTAAAATTGTGAAGACCCTGGCGGAGTCTGTGCGCACTTATGGGGTGGATGCCGCCTTCACACTAACTCAGGTGGAGAGTCTGTCTAGATACTGTATGACTCCCTCTGATTGGGCTAGCCTTGTTCGGGCTTGTGTTTCCCCAGGTAAATATTTGGACTGGAGAACATTTGTGTTAGAGGGCGCAATAGAACAGGCCGCCCAAAACCATGCGGCGGGACATCCTCATTGGGATAAGGACATGCTTTTGGGGCAAGGTAGATTTGCTAATCAACAGACAGGATTCCCTCTTGAGGTATATGATCAAATTAATAACATTTGCATTCGGGCATGGAAGTCACTTCCAAACAGAGGAGAGGTATCTGGTAATTTGACCAAGATTATACAAGGCCCTACAGAACCCTTTTCAGACTTTGTAGCAAGGATGGTGGATGCCGCTGGAAAGATTTTTGGGGATCCTGATAGAGCCATGCCCCTTGTTAAGCAATTGGTCTTTGAGCAATGCACCAAGGAATGTAACTGCATATTACACCTGAAAAGGTTCAAACAGGGGATTCTATTAAGTATTTGGGAGCAACAATTGGGTATGGCAAATTACGACCACAAAAAATCACCATACGAACTCAGGATCTCCAAACTCTAAATGATTATCAAAAACTGCTGGGAGATATTAATTGGATACGAGGATATTTACATATTTCTAATGTTATGCTACAGCCTTTGTATGCTACTCTTAGGGGTGATCCAGATCTTACTTCCCCTCGTAGCCTCACTAAAGAGGCTAGAGCGGCCCTTATGACAGTAGAAGAAGCTATACAACATGCTACTTTATGCAGGCTCCAGAGTGATAAACCTTTCCAATTATGTGTGCTTGCCACTATGCGGCAGCCTACTGTTGAGCGTGCTCATCGCACCTTAAAGGAAACTTTACAAAAACAAAAGGGGGGAATAGGAGCTGAATTTGGATATTCACGGTCGCTCTGCGGCCGATAGACATGTGTCCCCTCAGCCCTCTGTGATTGGCTATGTTAAGTGGAAAGATGTTCTTACGGGCCAATGGAACGGCCCCGACCCCGTGCTGACATGGGCACGAGGATCTGTATGTGTTTTTTCCCAGGATCGCACGGAACCACTGTGGGTCCCTGAACGCCTGACAAGAAGAGTCTTGACGCCAGCTACTCAGCAACAAGAAATACCACAGCAACCCCGTGATGAGGATCTTCATTCTGCTGAGTGCTCTGGCTCTGGTGCTGGTGCCGATGACATGGACGACACCAATGCAGTGGTGGGCAGCGGCACGGGCTTGGCCAATGCCGATGCCGGTTCATGATTTAATGATTCCAGGAATGCCTCCCGTATCATTGGCGAATATTTGGCCGGAAATTGGTCCAGATAAAGCTATGATCATACAAGCTCTTGCAGCTTTAGAAAATGGCATCTCATCTCAAGTCTGGCTTGCGCAGATTAAACAGTAAATCTTTGACATGGTCGTTGCACCCCAAGTTTTATGAACATTGCACTGGGATCGACATGTCTTTCTTTGTTATTCTCTTAGTGTTGGAAAGCCCTTGCACTCTGCCGGCTTTACTGCCATTGCACGCAGATGGGTTTCCACACTAGTGCTTTTCTATCGCCTTAAGACCCGTGCCTTTCTTTTAGGGTGTTGCCAACTTGTTTGTCGTCGTATTTCTATACAGCCACAGTTCAGCCTCAGCCATCCCCCTTCGTCCACCATCATCACGATACAGGATGCGAGGCAAGGCACTGCACTTGAGTGATCCTTGAAGTGGACCTCAAGGAGAGCATGTCCTATTGCATGCGGGTTAGACGCGTCCACGCCCCGTCCCACGAAAAAAGGCGTCGGCTGATATGGCCTCAGATCTGGGGAAGGGCCCTCCTTGGGGCTGAGCCATACTATGCAGCCACTTCTGCACAGTGGGATAGGACCTCTACTCTCGCCTGTATTGTTTTTGGAAAACAAAAGGGGGAACTGTGGTGAGCCGTTTCTGCGGACTGTGGTCGCCATTACAAGATGGCGCTGGCTCCGCTGTGGTCTGTAACAAACAACTCCTTATTTGGGAGAGTTGGCGCATGGTTTTTTAACACCCTATGAGAAAGCTCCACGTGGCAGCTTCGCATTGGGGCTTGAGATGCTTTATTAAGGCTGGGAGAGGCATCCGAGAGGAAGAAGAAGAAATATCAAGGACCTGAATAAACGGCTGAAAGAAGATTCCTGTTGTTGCGTCTTCCTTGCGGGCAAGGGGGTCGCGACACTTAACTATATATTCAACCATTGTGACTTCAATCTTTAGTCGTTACTACAAAATTAAAGATATTTCCCATTCTTTTTTCGGATTAAGTCTGTTATTTCAACAGAGCACATCTCAGTTGGGACTAAGTGCTCAAAAGCCACTAGGGGGCTGAGGTTGTGGCTCAGTGGTAGAGAGCTTGCCTAGCATGTGTGAGGCACTGGGTTCAATTCTGGCACGGCACATAAACAAAAAAATAAAGGTCCACTGACAACTAAAAAAAAAAAAAACAAAAAGCCACTAGGGCAGGAATGGACAACTCTGGGTGAGGAGTTCCAACGGGGACTGGGTCTTGTTTGTGCTACACTGCACAACATGGCACCCAGCTCTGCCTGCTCTGACAATCCTTCCTGGTGGTTTTAGGCACAAATTCAACATTTTAAACAGAAACCTCTTGATTTTTCCCTCTGAACCTGTTAACCCCCAGCCCCAGCCTTCCTCATATTGGCAAATGGAACAACATCCACCCAGCTACAGAAACCTCAGGATCCTTCCAGAGTCTGCTCCTTCATAACCCCCACATTCAGCCCCTCAGCAATCTCAATGCCACCCTGAATTTTGACTTCTCCCTGTTCACTGCTTCCATTCTACTCCACGCCTCGATTCCTCACAGTCAACGGCCTCCTGAGGGACTTCCCTGCTTCTTCATCCTCTACACAGCTTCCCAGACACGATGGCTTCTCACTGCATTTAGAATACAATCCCAGCAGCTGGGTGCTGTGGTGCACCCAAGTTTAAGGCCACACTGAGCAACTTAATGAGAATCTGTTTTAAGTTTAAAAAAATAAGTAAATAAAAAGGGCTGAGAGATGTAGCTCAGTGGTAAAGTGCCACTTAGTTTAAACCCCAGAACCAAAATAAATAAATAAATAAATAAATAAAATTCAAGCCCCTGCTCTGCTCATCACGACTGGAACGACTCAGCTGCAAATCTCTCTGTTGCTCAAAGCTCATTTCCAGCCAGCTCCGGAGTAGTCGCACTGGCATTTCTCTCTGCTGCAATAAACTGCCCCCAAACACCTCCAGCCAGCCCCTTCTCAATCATTCAGCTCTCAGCTCATGACACCTCAAACAGGCGTTCTCTAACACCCTGTTCTTGTCCCTGCTCCTATCACACCAGTCTGTTAGAGTTCCTTCCTAACACAGGAGCAGCTGAAATATCTCACCCCCTTTACTTCTTTCTCTAGCTCCTGCATTAAGAATAGGTACCAAAGCTGCAATATCCCCAGAGCCTAGAAAAGTACCGGATACGCAGCAGGTCCTCAATAAATATTGCTTGAATAAAGAAAGACATTGTGCAGTACGGTGCACTTTTCCCACAGTAACAACAGGGAACCTTCACTGAACTCCCATAATGGACCCATGCTGTCTTTATTTAATACCCACAACCCTATAAGCAAGGTCATGTTACCTCCGTCATTCAGAGAAGGAAAATGAAGCAGAAAGGTGAAGTTATTGTCCGAGGTCTCACAGCTAGAGCGGAAGGGTCAGGATAGAAACCAGGTCCTAAGCCCCAGTAGCCCAGGACGGAGGCCAAGACCACCGTGGCTGCCTGATCCACCGCTTCGCATCGCCGACACCGCCCGAGACAAGGCAAAAGCCACGGCTCGGGGCGGACAACCCAGCGCGAGCGGAGTGGCCCTAGCGGCTGGTCGGCACGGGTGCCCGCCGCGCCGCCGGACTCCTCCCACCTGGCCCAGGACGGATACCTGCACCGGCGTCATGGACGGGAAGCCCAGCTCCCGCAGCGCACCCAGCACCCGCGGGTGCAGCGGCACGGGCAGGGACCCCCAGGAGCCCTCCGTCACGTGCTCCATAGCGCTCCGCAGCCCTCCCGCCGGGAACGCCCCCGCGCCGGCGAGCACTTCCGCTTCCGGTGGCAGGCTCCGCCTCCGGAGCGGAGAGAGCGGGACCCGGCTTCGCTGCGCTCCGCGCACCGAGCGGGTTCTGCTGCGCGAGAGGCTCTGCGCAGCTCCCAGCTCCCTCCGCCAGCGGGAGGCAGGTGGCCGCACGACGCTGGGTGCAGCCGTGGCGGTGGCTGGGCGGGAGGCGGGCCCGACGCAGGTAGACTCCAGCCGGTTCGCCTAGAAGTGGTGGCCAGAGCCCTAATATGGAGCTCCGTCTCCCAGGGCCGGGCTCCCCGCCGCCTGCGTGGCTCATTGTCCTCGCTCACCTTCCTTCCGCGAGCTGGGCTCCGAGCACGAGTCCCCTCCTGCCCTCTTCCCTTGGGAGCTCGTATTCTGATCACCGAAACCTCTACCCGGCTTTATTCCGCTCCGCAGTGTTCACCCTTAACGCACCATCCACGCACTCCGTTCGTTCACCTCCCGAGAGGTGAGGGTTTTCTACATCTCTTCCATCTGCCGCAGGCGGTCAGACCCTTGGGATAAACAAGCGACGTGCAGACTCCAGCCATCCCAAAGTAAGTTGAGATAAAAGCCTGGAGCACTGAAATGAGCAGAGACCCATGAGCAGAGACCCAAGACAACCCTAACAACCGGTTCAAACTTGGCCTGACAGCACTCACAGCAGGGGCACAGGGTAATCGCAATGCACTGTTTGCCTTTTGCCCTCGTATAGTTTTCTGATCTTGGGACCTTTTCCAAGCCAATAATTTCCAAAATTATTTTACCCAAGGTAATGGCAGTTTTAAGACATAAATAGGACAGACCATGTAAAGAAAGCACTTAGCACCAAGCCAGGACATTACATAGTACTTTATAAAGGAAGTTTCTAACGACAGAATCCTGATTCCACCTTCTATTTATATGGAGCTTTGGGCAAATCATCTATTCTTTCAAACCTATTTCCACATCCATAGTAACAATAATCATATTTTCCCCCCCAAAATAGTACTTAAAATGTTAATGATGAAAAGAAACTATACCATGTGGAAATTAAAGTGATGCCTTTTGTTCATTATCCTCAAGATTATAAAAAACAACAACAGACGCTTACAGCAGCTGTAATTACTCATAAAACATGGACATGTCTCATACATAAAAGAAATTTGGTATTTGACAAATGTGAATTAACAACCATTAACATATAAAACACAGAATACTGTTTTTAAAAAGAATTGTTTATTTACTGAACCTGGGGCATATATTAGATACACAACCAATTTTAAATTTACATTTTTTAATTCAATTTTGAAGTGTTTTCACACACAAAAAAAAGAAATTGGTATGCAACAGTTGTCCTAAGGTGAAACAGTCACCTTATCGATAAACTGTTGCAAGTATTTTCACCCAAGGCTGAAAAATTGTGTCCTGAACATGAAAACCTGTAACAAATTTAAATTAATTATATAAAACTTGTTACTTGTAGTTTTCCCCTTGCAAAGACTCAAGAAAAAAAAAATGTACAAGTAACTAATATACATCGGTCACAACATAATCCTGGATCATTTCCACACCAAAACCCGATGCTCCTTTAATTTTAAACCCATCATCAGAGATCAAGAGAAAGTCTTTTCATTTTATATAAAACGAAATTCACATGTACCAAAAAAGAAAGACCCAGGAGAAACAAAAACAAAAACCCTAGTGCTGACACTGATACTCAGTGTCTTAAAGTGGCCCAAAGGCCACTCTCAAAAATAAAATAGTGGCTGTATATCACTGCAATGAAACCCAAGAGGCTTTAACCCTTTGGCATCAGAAACCCAGATTTTTTCCAATTGAATGAACACTTCCCACGTGCCAAGCGTGAAAAAGGGGCTGTGCCAGTGCAGAAAAGAAAAGCTAGCATTTGCTCAAATACCCAGAGAATCGACTTTTCAGAGACTTCTTATGAGGTTAGGCGGAAACAAACAAACAAAAAAAAAGATTATTAGCTGCTTGTGTCATCAATATTTGTGGAGGTGATTGAGTCCTAAGGTCATATGTAAAAATTTGGGGCAAGTCTTTTGTGTAAAACAAAACAAAAAGACCAAATATAAACACACCCAGCCTGATAGTACACTCCCCAGTCAGATAGCACTGCCATTAGGCTGGGCAGAAAATGTCAAGATTCAGACTGTTGCTTCACTCCATGAGTCAACAAAATGAAACTTTAACGACTTGAACCACAGGATGAGGGAGTCCAAAGAATGCAGCCATTTTAGTAAAGTACCATCAGGCTTTGTGTTGCTTTCCTGCATTTACTACAAAAGGGAAATAAGACATAATAAAGACTATACTCCTATATTTCATTTACAGTGTTTTGAGTTCTGAAAGGACCTGTATGATAGAGGCAACATTCAAATAAGAAATTTTATGCCAATCAAATGTCAAATTTTCACTACAACTTTCCTAAGAAGGTTTTTCCCCCAAAATCTATTAATCACAAAGAAACATAAGCTGTGAATGTACAGTTCAGAAAATAAAAATGTAGAAACTAATGACATTATTATGACCAAGATGTTTGGTAAACAAGTGAATTGTGAGTTTGGGATCATCAGGAAAAGGCCTTTTAAACAACCCTCCGGACTTCAAAAAATCTCTTCAGGTAGTAGATCTGTCCCAATGTCATGGCAACTAGAACAAGAGCTTCAAAGAAGGACCAAAGGACCACTCTGCTGTTTGTGTTGTCATTGACTGTTGAGGACAAACAAACAAACAAACAAACAAAATTTAATAACTCCGCAAAAAGGCACAGGCATCATCAACTAGCTCCTAGTTGTGAGTGAATGTAACAGGTGCACACCATTCACAGTACTCTAAACACTTCTGTCCCAAGCAACTAAACACTCTCCGAGGCAGAGATTGTTAGCTTTACAAAGGACCTTAAATATTCACTGAGGGCAAGCCCACTGCACTATGTATAGCAAACCGGAAAGAAAAGAGACTTGCCCATGTCACGCTTCTAGGGTTTATACCCAACCCAACCTCTTTTCTATCTATAGATAGAAAATGTTCTCCTGCATTATAATCTTTTTTTGGTGAATCAGAAAATTGTTTTAAAAATTTAAGGATTTATATCAAGAACATAGATTTATATAAAATGCACTATTTACACTAAGCCGAAATATGTGAACCCAAGTGTCTTTTTCCTTAAATATTTATTCAACAAATATTTACTAAGCACCTACCATGTACCTAGATGCATGAGGCTTCTCAGTTTCATGGAGCAGTTACTATCAGACTGTCAATACAAGACAAACTTCTCACCATTTATCCCATTCTAAAGCTAAGAATCTGACCCTTAAAGTAAAAGCCATGACTACACTATTCATTTACTCTACTCACTCTCTCACAATCTTTGAAGTCAGAGTGACTTGTTACTAAGCTAGTCAGTATTTCCACTTTTCTGCAAATAGCCAAATATTGAAAACAATCACAATTAGCAACATTATGTTAATCAGCTAACTGACATACTCTTAGATATACACTGTTTATTAAAAGATCAACTAGATTGTAACAGCTATTGGACCATCATTCAAAAAGAAGTGAAAAGCAATTAACATTTTTCCAAAAGGAAAACCTTATGGTTCCCTCAAAAGTTGTGCAATTTATAAGAGTAAGAACAGATACAAAATTAAAAATATAAACTAGAACTCCAAAAGCTATCAAAATCACTAAAATTTTAGAATTAATTCCATGATATGAAATTTTACTTTTGCTGAAAATCTAGTAAACAATTTTTATCATAATTGTGAATGAATGCTATTTTAGTATTGTGTCTGAAAGAGGAATGGTTGAATAAATTCTTTTAAAATATTAAGCAACTATTAGTATGTTTTAGAGACACAGAAAAATGTGATTCATTTTGTTTTGTGTGAGTGGGGAATGAACCTAGTGGTGTTTTACCACTGAAATAAAGGTATTAGTGTCCATCTACAACTAAAAATATATTTTTAAAAAAAAGGTATTACAACACTGAAGTAAACAAAAGATCTCACTGTGTTCATCTCTGAGGAATCAATGCTGTTGAAAAAAATATATGAAAAACAATACTGTTGGAATTAAAATGTATATCTGAAAGTTCAATTCTATACATTACTACAGGTTGAGCATTCCTAATCCCAAAATCTGAAATGCTCCAAAACCCAAAATTATTTGTGCTCTAATGCAAGGCTTAAAAAGTTTCACAGTCCCAGCCAGACGCAGTGGCACATGCCTGTAGTGGCTCAGGAGTCCAAGGAAAGAGCACTCGAAGTTCAAGGTCAGTCTCAGGAACTCAGTGAGGGCCTAAGCAACTTAGTGAGACCCTGTCTTAAAAATAAAAAATAAGTGATAGGGTTGTAGCTCAGTGGTAGAGCACTTGCCTAGCATGTGTGAGGCACTGGGTTTGATTCTCAACACTGCACATAGATAAGTAAAATAAAGGTCTACTGACAACTAAAATTATATATATATATATATATATATTTAAAAAAAAAAAACAAAAACCTGCAAAGCAGTGAATGCCCTTAGCTCTTTGATTTTCTTCAGGGCCCTTCCCACCCAAGAATGGGCTGGCTCCAACCTGGGAGCAGGTCAACCAACAAATAGGTCCCTAGCCATCCCTGAGGGTGAGGAGATGGAGAGTGGTAGGGGAGGATTTAGACAAACTGCTCCTTTTCGAGTTCCTCCTCCTTCCACTCCCTATCCCAAACTCAGAAAAAAGAATCCCAACTTAAATTGCTGTGCACATACAGATAAGAGCTTGCTCCCATTGAAATCTATCCCCAGGAGCTACTTGGACAAAGACAGACACAAGAACAGGTGTGGACCTGGTATAAAATATGGTATCTGGTCTGTGTGTCAACAGGGCACCTGTTAATTTTAAATGCAAAAACATAATATTTAATGCTCTATCTTGTATCAATCAAACTTTTGCAACCTACCACAAACTCCAATCACTTTTTCCACATAAAAATGTATTCCAAATTTCTAATTTACAAAATGGTGATCCCAAACTGATCTTTTTCTGATTTTTCTATTTTTTTTTTTTAATTTTTAGTTGTAGATGAACACAATACCTTTATTTTTTATGTGGTGCTGAGGACTGAACCCAGTGCCTCACACATGCTAGGCAAGTGCTCGACCACTAAGCCACAGCTGCAGCCCATGTTTTTTCCTATTCTAACTGGAGTTAATCTTCTTCAATTTTAGGGAATAAAATACGTTAAATTTTAGTGTCTGGTATAGGTTTCAGGTACATGACTAAAAAGTAATAAAATATCAATTTACAGTGGTTTTCCCTGCTGCTCTGCTTATTCCTTAGCTAATCAGAAGATTTTAAATTTTCTTAAAATTTAAAAGCTCTTTAAAACTTATGCTCAATCTTTTTGTAATTTTTTTTTTTTTGTAGTTGTAAATGGACAACTTGTTTAAGGATCAAATCCAGTGGCAAGCACTATGCTACTGAGCCCCAGCCCTTATTCTCAATCTTTAAAAAAAAAAAAAAAAACTTTTATTTTTATGTGGTGCTGAAGATCAAACCCAGTGCCTCACACATGCTAGGCAAGCATTCTCCCGCTGAGCCACAACCCCAACCCCTTACTCAATCTTTATAGCATTTTGTGATATAGAACAAATGTCCTGATAATAATAAACTAGTTTAGAATAAAGTTCTACAAATGTGTATACTCAAAAAACATCTTTATATGGGCTGGGGATGTGGCTCAACCGGTAGCGTGCTCGCCTGGCATGCGTGCGGCCTGGGTTCGATCCTCAGCACCACATACAAAGAAAGATGTTGTGTCCACCAAAAAATAAAAATAAATAAATAAATATTTAAATAAAAAAAAAAAAAAAAAACATCTTTATGTAGGTGATTTTTTTAAAGTCAAAGTTTTAGCACATTATGTCTGCTGGCAGCTAGGTGCAGCCCTTCAACATGGGATACTGCCACAAAGATAAACCAGTACTCACTGGCTCTGTGTATCCTCTCCCGGACTTCCATATACTCCTGTTCGTGCTTTACAGCTGTCATTGCCACTGCCAGTTCATTAATCATTTCTTCTAGCTTGTTCTGGTGAGCTACAGAAGGATTTGAAAACAGATTAGCATACATCTGTCAATCTCTTTTGATAACTACTTTTTACATAATAAAATATACTTCAGAGAAGGTATAGAAAGGAAGCAACTTTCAGAAATGTGGTTCAAACATCAATTAAACCACTGATGACAATTAATTATCTGAGCATTTTCCAAGGCCCATTCCCAGTAGAAAAACCTCTTTCAGAGTAAGAAACATACCATATAATGCTTCCTAAGTAAAAATTTCCCTAAGAAATTTCTTCTAGTCAAATGCTGCTGTTGTTTACTAACAAAAAAGTAAAAGATTGAAAAAGAAAATATACAGAAAAAATACATATATATCTGCCAGGTGCAATGGCACAGGTCTATAATCCCAGTTACTACAGAGACTAAGACAGGAAGATGATAAGTTCAAGGCCAACATGAGCAAATTATTGACGTGCTGAAGATGTAGCTCAGTGGTAGAGCACTTACTTGCCTAGTGTGGGAAGCCCTAGGTTCAAACCAAACCCAGTGCCACAAAAAAAGTAAGTCCTATAAGTAACAATAAAATATGGGGCTGGGGTTGTAGCTCAGTGGTAGAGCGCTTGCCTAGCATATGTGAGACACTGGGTTCGCACTTCAGGACCACATAAAAATAAAAAGATAAAATATTGTGTCCATCTGCAACTGAAAATATTTTTAAAAAAACAAGAATGGGCTGAGGTTATGGCTCAGTGGTAGAGCACTCACCTCGAACATTCGAGGCCCTGGGTTCGATCCTTAGCACCACATAAAAATAAATAAATAACTAAAATAAAGTTATTGTGTACAACTACAAAAACACTTAAAAAAAGACAATAAGAAAAAGTACAAGGTACTTTAAAAAGAAACAATAAAATATAACTGAAATCTACTTAATTTTTTTTTTTTTATTTGTTGATGGATCTTTATTTACTTATGTGCAGTACTGAGACTCAAACCCAGTGCCATCACTTAACTTGATGGGCCTGGTGGCACATTCCTGTAAATCCCAGAGATTTGGAAGTCTGGGGGATTAACAAGGTCCAGGCCAGCCTTACAAATTTAGCAAGGTCCTAAGCAACTTAGCCAGACCCTATCTCAAAAAAAAAAAAAGGGCTGGGGATGTGGCTCAGTGGTTAAGTGTTCCTGGGTTCAATCCCCAGTACAAAAAAAAAAGAATAACATAACTCTGTTAACTTAGGAGCAGTACCCAAACAGACTTTTAAACTCTATGTAACTGGACAGGGAAAAACAGGAAAACACACTTAGGAAACTGGGAACCAACTCTAACATTCATCTGTGACAAAGTAATTATGTCACTATAGTGAAGAACAGCAAGCACTGTAAGTAAAGCAAGTCTCTCAGCTGCACAAGTCTGCAACAAAGTATCCTCTTTTATCAAAAATGAAAACAAGGGCTGGGGATGTGGCTCAAGCGGTAGCCCGCTCGCCTGGCATGCGTGCGGCCTGGGTTCGATCCTCAGCACCACATACCAACAAAGATGTTGTATCCGCGGAGAACTAAAAAATAAATATTTTTAAAAAAAATTCTCTCTCTCTCTCACTCTGTCTCCTCTCTCTCTCTCTCTTTAAAAAAAAAAAATGAAAACAAGATACTGTTCCTTAAAAATATGCTTTTGGGTAGTGCTATATTAGAACAAGGAAAAAACAGGCAGGAAAGAAATAGCACAAGGAAAAACTCTAAGGGGAAGGGGAGAATCTCTTTACTCTTGCCCAAATCTGGGATTCCAGTTTACAATGGATCATCCTAAATTTAAGAAAAATCACAGACCCCCACCATTTGAGGCAGTTCAACTGGAATCTTAAGTCACCCCTCACCAGCTTTACTATGGAAGCCCCCATGCACTCTGTGGAACCTCTAGAGCAGGGTTTCTCAGAGTAGCACTGTTGACATTTTGGACCAAGTGTCCCATGTTTACTATAAGAGCCAGCAGATGCACTGGAGGATATTTAGCAGCATCCATAGTCTCTAGCCCTTAGATGCCAGTAACATCCACCCACCACCATCTTGTCTCGAGAACCAAAAACATCTTCAGATATTGCCAAAGATCCTTAAGCAGCAGAGATCATCTCTACTCAAGAACCACTGCTTTAGAGGAAAGCTCAATTTGACAGCTGCCATTGACAAGTAAAAGCAAAATTTTATACATTGTGTTAAAGGATTACTTATTATATATTCATCAGCCAATATTTTTTAACCATTTAAATAGGACGAATTTTCAGAAAACAAACTCAAAGCCTTTTAAAACTTCTCTCTTCAAAAATTGGCTAAGCCTAGGCTGGGGTTGTGGCTCAGCAGTAGAGCGCTTGCCTAGCATGGGCAAGGCCCTGGGTTCGATCCTCAGCAACATATAAAAAATAAATAAAATAAAAATAAAGGTATTGTGTCCAACTACAACTAAAAAATAAATAATTTTTAAAAATTGGCTGAGCCTGCCAGGCACAGTGCACATACTCATAATTCCAGCAACTAGGGGAGCTGAGGCAGGATTGCAAATTCCAGGTCAGCCTCAGCAATTTAGCAAGACCCTAAGCAACTTAGCAAGACACTACCTCAAAATAAAAAATGAAAAGGGCTGGAAACATGGCACAGTGATTAAGCACCTCTGGGTTCAATCCTCAGTACCAAAATAAAACAAGGGAAAAAAAAAAGAATTAACCAACTCAACTTTGTAAATAGTCCTGAAAAATGAACAAAAGAATGAACAAAAGAACTACGTGGTACAATTCTCTAGATTCTGAAGATTTCCTAACAAAACTCTTTACCTTCTTTATGATGCTAGTACTCTACTAACTGTTCAATATCTGGGATATAAGTTATCATGCTAATACTATAATCCATGTTAAACTGCTGGTTTCCAAAAACCTAGCATTTACTGTGGCAACAAAAATTTTTTAAATGTGCAAGCAATTTATCCTAATCAGGGTTCACTGCTGGTCAGTTGAGCAATGAACAACCTAACTGAACATATGACCAAAGAATTTCTCATCTTAGCTACAAATGCTTCCAAATGAATTTTATAATTTTTTTTTTTAGTTATACATGGACATGATATCTTTGTTTATTTTTATGTGGTACTGAAGATCAAACCCACTGCCTCACATGCTTGAGGCAAGCGCTCTGCCACTAAGCCACAACCCCAGCACCCAACTGCATTTTATATCCAACCAAGCTTCAAGTTAGAAACTTCAATAGTAAACAAGCATATAAAACATCTCCTATGATGTCAAAAGCACCTCTTGCAATAAGCTATATTTAATCAAGACTTTTTCTTATCTAGTTACAATTGAATCTTTCCATCTTTGAATATTCATTTTAAAGAAACAAAGATGTTCCTACCAAAATGTCAATCATCAGCTGCTAAGGACTTAGTGTTATTAGTTTAAAATAACCTAGCCTATATCTCCTGTCAATGAAATAAAAAACAACCTAATTAGTTGTACTTTTTTTTTAAGAGAAAAAACACTCTCATGCCACAAACTGAGGTTAGAGAAAAAGAAATCATAAATTAGACATTAGCAAACAAAAAGATGCAAAAAGACAGGATGCTATCAAAAAACAATCCACATACCATCCCAGGTATCTCCACCACCTAAAGAAAAGAGTAAAATATGAACAGAAAAGGCAACAGAAAGTTTAGCTAATCTAGTCATGTCTACAAATGTGCAATTGAATATATATATATATATATATATATATATATATACACACACACACACACACACACACACACACCCCAATATTAACAAATTAACAGAACATAAGACACATACAAACTAAGTAATCACAAGAACACGGAGACAGAAAAGCTGCCAGAGGGGCAACCATAAAGAATGAAAAACTAAATATTAACTTTGAAAAACTATGTTAATTAGGGGACCTGCACAGGTAAAGACATTTCACATAAGGTTTTTGGTTTAACAGTTAATGAACCTGGAATAAGAAAAAAATAAGTACTCCATTCAGATGGATAAAAGTGTATAGAGTTAAAATTAGAATGTAATACCATCTTTCAACTATTCATCTCACCTTCTGTTTCCATGTCTTGTCCTTTTGGAGCCTCCCCAATGTCAATGGTGAACATCACTATCTTGGGAGTCATGGTAGACATCCTATTACTAAAACAAAACTTGTATGTTCCATCCATGTGAGCAGCAAATGTGTACTTCCCACTAGACTCTCGGTCTCCTTTATAAATTCCTTTATTGTCAGGTCCTGTAATCTGGAGGCAGGAGAGAAATACATAAAATGTCACAAAAGATCTCAAAAATCAAACTTTGTAAGAAGGGTCTATCAGTAGTAGGAAATTTACTAATATGTAACTTTCACTTAACTCAAATTAGAGTAACCACTCAATTCCAATTCTCCCATTTAATGAGACAATGGTGAACTAGACTGCACTCTAAAGCACCTTTTAGCTCCTATCACATTTGTGTCTTATTTGTCCAACTAAAACTTGCAACTCTCAGAAACAGAAACCACACCTCACCCATGATCTCAAACTGGCCTAATGCCATCAATAATATGTCACTTGTATGGCTGATGTTGAAATCCAAGAGAAAAAAAAATCTCTTTAGAATTATTTTCTTTGAAGTACTACGAACTGAACTCAGAACAACATACGTGACAGGTATACACTTTAACAATGAGCCACCGCTCCAGAGCTTTTTATTTTCATTCAAGGTCTTTCTGGGTTGCCAGGGTGGTCTGGAACTCACAATCCTCCTGCCTCAGCCTCCCCAGTAGTTGGGCTTACAGGCCTATGCCACCTACACCCAGCTGAAATGTGTATTTTTTACAAAGTCACGTTTGAAGGTTCTACTGCCAGAAAAAACAAAGGAATGTGCTTTATCTGATATGCCCGTGACGGCTTTGGGAAAGAAAAAAAATACTAATGTTAAAATTAGAAGACCCAAATTCTCATCTCAGCTTGTTAATATAGAAAGCCTCTTTCACCTATGAAACAGGAGCCCAGATAACTGTCCTCCTAAATCTTTGCTAATTTGATCAGCCTCTCTTTGCTTTTGGATCGCACTTGTGCCCAGCGCGTGCCCAGTTCTACTGTCCAATGGAAAACCATTAATCCAGCTAGTCCCGCTGGCAGGAGAACTCAAACATCAATCACACTTGGTTTCCTGGAAAGAAAAATTTAGCGGCAAATTTTCCCTTTTTTTTTTTGGGGGGGGGGGAGGGAGTGGTTGGAGTTCGGGAGTTGTTGGTGCCTCCACGACACTCTGCCTCCAGACAGTTCACGGCACCCACAACCTTCGACGTGCCACCCCGCCCGCCTCCCGGGGCTGCGGACCGGGAGCGCAAAAGCCTAACTCGCGCCGCTTCCCCGACAGCTCTCCGCCTACTTTCCCAGGAGCTTCCTCGCCGCGCTGCCCGTGAGCGCGCCAGACAGAGGGGAGCAGGGCCGGCCGCGGGGATCTGCCGCCGCACAGCGCCCCGGCCGCGCCCGGGCCGCAGCTGACACGCGGCACTGAGTCCACCGGGCTAGGTGAGCAGCTCCGCCGGAACCCGGCGACCAGCTGAGAACGCAAAGCCGCCGGGAGCGGCGCGGTGCCCGGGGTCGCCCGGAATGCGGGCGGGTCGCCAGGACCGTTGGGGTCGCTGGCACGGGGGTAGCCGGCCGCGGGCCTCCCCGGCCGCGCCCTGACGCCCCGGCCGCGCCCCGCGCGCCCCCAACCCCCGAGCGGCGCCGGAGCCGGCCCGGGCCGCGGGCAGCGCGCCCGCACCTCCACGTCGATGTCCAGGAAGCCTCCCTCCGCCACCTCGAAGATGAGGCCCATCTTAGTGCCCGAGGTGACCCGCTCGAAGAAGCACTCCTCGGCGTGCGCGTCGATGCTGACGAAGTAGCCCGAGGCCGTGGCCAGAAGAGCGGCCAGGAGCACCAGGAGCTCAGCGACCGTCACCATGGTGGGGCTGGGGCCGAAGCCAGGACCCGGACCGCGGCCTCCAAAGCCGCCGCCGCCGCCGCCACCGCTGCCTCCACAGCCGCCGCTGCCTTAGCTCCGCCCCTTCCGGCTGCGCCACCCGCGGGGGCTGATGCGGGCGCCGTGGATTGGCGGGCACCGGCAGCTGCCACGTAACGGAACCACGGCGGCCGCCGAGGGCCTTACAGGCTCCGTGCGCACCGCGTCTGGACGGCGACTCCAAAAGGACAAAAACCATCATCCCCAGTCCTTTCGCGTTCAAAGTAAAGTTTATGTGAACTTCCCGAGAAAGTGTTAGCATCAAGAAGTTTCCCAATTTCCCCTTTCTCTCTCTCTTTTTTTTTTTTTTTTTAGGATTCTCCAGGAAGGTGGCGAAAGATTTGAAGGCAGAGATAGGAGTGGAGGGAAAGTAGAAGCCAAGAGCTATAAGGGGTTTTGTTGCCCCTCACCCACTTTCATCACCTTGTTTACCTGGGGATGGGAGGCTTGGGGACGCGTGCAGACGCCGAGGCACCTCCGGAGCGAACTCCCTGGGTGACAGAGATACACCTACATGGTGGATTCCTGGGTGTTTTAGGGACTGGGAGTGTGACTCAGTAGTAGTGTTTTTCTGGCATGCCTGAGGCCCTGAGTTCGATCCCCATTCAACGCAAAAAAAAAAAAAAAGAAAAAGAAAGAAACTGCGTTTGGTTAACACTAATGCACCTTATTTTGCTGTATGCATGTAAGATCTTCACTGACAAAAACAATTACCATGTTTAAATTCCCTCAAAATAGAATTCTCCCCATTCCCCCAAAGTCTTGCTACCTCTCCACACCCCCTTAGCTCTTGCGAACTGCTGGGATTGTTGTTTCTGACCTCTGCCTCGGGGCGTTGTCCTACTTGTCCCTCCAAAAGTCTATGTCCGACTCTTCTCTGAAATGTTCCTAGACATCCCTCTGCCCAATAGGAGTCCCTTCCTCTGCGCTTGCAACACAGATTTGTTCTTACTGGACTAAGGTTATTTACTAATCTGTGCCAGTAGGGTATTAAGCTCCAGTCTTGGAAGTATGATGTCCCCTCAGTCCCTACTTCGCCGCCACAAATGACTTGGCTCATTACATGTGAGTTGAGTTCATCAAACTAACCCTGGAAAGTGGAACCCGGGTTGCTGCTCCCTTTGGGGCACAGCTATGTGACTTGATTATATTCCATCTCCTGAGCCTCGGTTTCCTTCTCTGTGAAAAGGATTGACACCACATAACTTGCAAATTTTTTTACAAAGAAATGATTTTTTTCCCCAAAGCCCAACAGGCAATAGGGGGCAGTAGTGGCCCAACATCCAGTCCCGCTTGACGAGTCAAGATATCAGGTGCAGCTTCCTTGAGGAAGACTTGAGGGTTCCAACAGTGGCCCAGTTTTTGCAGTCTCCAGGCCTTCAGAGAGCCTACTTTCCCTGGCAGGTCAGTTATATAGAAAAGTGACAAGAACAATTTTATATAATCTATAAATTCAATGCTCATTTTTAATTTTGAACCAATTAATATTTTTTAAAAGATCTTTATTTATTTTATTTGTTTATTTTTATGTGGTGCTGAGGATGGAACCCAGTACCTCACAAGTGCAAGGCAAGCGCTATACCGCTGAGCTATAACCTCAGCCCCACCAATTAATGTTTTAACTGCATCTCTCAGGGATTTAAAATGCGGACACTTAGCATCTCAGTGGGACATAATCATAGGGGTTTTTGTTGTTGTACTTTGTTTTGTTTGTTTGTCGAGACTGGGTCTCCCTAAATTGGGGAGGCTGGTCCTCAAGACCATCCTGCCTCAGACTTCTGGGCCTGTGGAATTATAGGTGTGCACCACCACACTTAGTTTGAGTTGCATATTGTGGGGGTTTATTATATAAATGAGGGGACCCTAACTCAAATGCCTTCAATGATCAGGTAGTTTATTGCATAAGCAAGAGGGAGTAAAGAGGATTGTGACAAACTAAATCTCATGAATGTTGTAGCGAAATATGTTCCGTTCCAGACAGGCACAGTGGTGCACACCTGTAATCCCAACAATTTGGGAGTCTTGGAGAGGAGGATGGCAAATTTGAGATCAGCCTTAGCAATTTAGTGAGACCTGGTCTAGATGAATTTAAAAAGTGGCTGGGGAAGTAATTCAGTGGTACAATGACCTGGACTGAATTCCAGGATCAAAAAAATAAAAATACAATCAATTCCAATTTTTTAAAACATACTAGTGGCTAAAGATGTAGCCGGAAAGCATCTGTAAGTTTACTTTATTGATTGATTGATTGATTGATTGATAGGTACAAGGGATTGAATTCAGGGACACTCGGCCACTGAGCCACATCTCCAGCCCTATTTTGTATCTTATTTATAGACAGGGTCTCAGTGAGTTGCTTAACACCTCTCTATTGCTGAGACTGGCTTTGAACTCACAATTCACTGGGATTACAGGCATGCGCCCAGAAAGTTTACCTCTTATATTATGAAAGTAATTGTCCATGTTATGTCCAAGTAGAAAAGTGGAAAAGAGGGGCTGGGGATGTGGCTCAAGCGGTAGCGCGCTCGCCTGGCATGCGTGCGGCCCGGGTTCGATCCTCAGCACCACATACATACAAACAAAGATGCTGTGTCCGCCAAGAACTAAAAAATAAATATTAAAAAAAAAGAAAAGTGGAAAAGAGATAAAGGTAATGCTAAACATAGTACTTTAAAATAATCACTTATCAGGGGCTGGGATTGTAGCTCAGTGGTAGAGCAGCTTGCCTAGCATGTGTGAGGCACTGGGTTCAATTCTCAGCACTGCATGTAAATAAATAAAAAATAAAGGTCCATGGACAACTAAAAGAAATATTAAAAAAAATTACTACCAACCACGAGTTGTGTTTCTTCTCATAATTTTCATTTAATTTTTGTGTTGTTGAAGCCACATAATTTTCATTTAATTTTTGTGTTGTTGAAGCCGTAATTAGTCACCAAGTGTCTTTTGACATTATTGTTTCAAGATCTGAAGTCAAGTTAATCCAAAGAACAACAGACTCTCAGGGGCTTGTCAGGTCACCCACAGTGACAGTAAATGTGTTTTTGTTTTGTTTTGTTTGATTTTAGACCAACTCTGTGAATGTTGCTCAAGCTGGTCTTGAACACCTCCCTCAGCCTGCCAAGTAGCAGGCACTCCAAGGGCAGGAGCTGTCATTCCAGCGTAGTCAATGTGCACTTTTACACTTATCCGCACAGATTGGTTGACAAGAGGTCTTGAGCCATTGTGCACAGGAAAACCAGCACAACCAACAATTGTGCCATACTTGAATGATGAGAAACCTGTCCACTGGGGTGTGACTCCAAACTAACCAGGGGACACTCGGCATCCAGTGAGGTGCAATCCAAAATGTGCCCACCTCCCTCCCTCCCTTCCTTCCTCTCTTCCCTCCTGCAAAACTGAGATTCAATTTACATGGCACAGAATTCACCCTTGTAAAGTGCATTAACTCAGCGGGTTTCAGCATATTCACAGAGTTGTTCACCAAAACATTTTACAGACCCTAAAAATAAAAATTCTCGTAGTCATCAGCATTTGCTCCCCATTCCCCTGAGCCTAGCCCACAGTCTGCCTGCCACCTTTCTGGATTTGGAATGGCATGTGACACCACGTGGCCTTGGGTACTTCTGGTACTCAGCATTCTGTTTTCAAGGCTCATCCACATCATAGCATGTGTCAGGGATCCGACCTTATTGATGGAGAAAGAGCATCTGGATGTGTGGACGCCACATTGCATTTCCGTCCTCCTGTTGGTGGCCATTTGGGTTGTTTCCCCCATGCCATAGATGTCCCTGCACATGTGTCTGTAAGGACATGGATCTTCAGTCCTCCTGCCTACATATCTGGAGTGGACGAAATAGAATATTTCTACCTGGAATCAGAAGGCACATGCAGGGACAAGGAAACAGGGCCAGAAACTGATGAGGAGTTTGTGTCCACAGTATTGGTCAGTCCTCAAAGGCCGGCAAGTTTTGAACAGAATTTCAAAAGGCCATTTGAAATTCTCTTCAAAACTCTCTGCTGCCTGGTTATTAATGTTCCCTTTCCCTTTGGGCCCCAGAGAAGTCAAAATATTAGGGAAGATTAAAGCACTCTGAAGAATTTCCTTTTACTCCTTTTCTTTAAATTTTTAGTTTTAAGATGATAATTCATTGAGAAAAATATCAATGACATTCTTCACAGGACTAGGAAAAAAAAAGTCCTAAAATTCATTTGGAAGAATAAAAGATCCAGGGCTGGGGATGTGGCTCAAGCGGTAGCGTGCTCGCCTGGCATGCGTGCGGCCCAGGTTCGATCCTCAGCACCACATACAAAGATGTTGTATCCACCGAGAACTAAAAAATAAATATTAAAAATTCTCTCTCTCACTCTCTCCTCTCTCACTCTCTCTTTAAAAAAAAAAAAAAATAAATAAATAAATAAATAAATAAATAAATAAATAAATAAATAAATAAAAAAGAATAAAAGATCCAGAATAGCCAAAGCAATCCTAAGCCAAAAAAGCAATGCAAAGGTATCACAATCTCTGGTCTCAAATTATACTGCAGAGCCATGGTAACAAGAACTGCATAGTACTGGCATAAAAACAGACGCATAGACCAATGGTACGGAATAGAAGACATGGAGACACACCCACACACATACAGTCATCTGATCCTTGACAACACTTCCAAAAACATTGCATTGGAGAAAAGACAGCCTTTTAACAAATAGTGCTGGGAATGATGAGATTAGACCCTTGTCTCTCTGCACAAAAGTCAACTCAAAATGGAAAAAGTGTCTAGGAACTGGGCCAGAAACCATGCAACTCCTAGAAGAAAAGGTAGGGTCAACATTCCAATAGGTACAAGCAAAGACTTCCTCCATAGACCCCCTAAAACTCAGGAAATAATTCCAAGAGTTAATAAAATAATAATAAAATAAAGACTTAATAAAATAATGCCAAGAGTTAATAAAAAGCTTCTGCATAGCAAAGGAAACAATTAGGAATGTAAAGAGAGAACCTGCAAAATGGGAGAAAATCTTTGCTAGCTACTCTTCTGACAGAGGATTAATAACTAGAGTATATAAAGAACTCAAAAGGGCTGGGGATGTGGCTCAAGTGGTAGCGCGCTCACCTGGCATGCGTGCGGCCCAGGTTCGATCCTCAGCACCACATACCAACAAAGATGTTGTGTCCGCAGAGAACTAAAAAATAAATATTAAAAATTCTCTCTCTCTCACTCTCTCTTTAAAAAAAAAAAAGAACTCAAAAAACTTACACACACACAAAAACACAAAAAATAACCCAACTAGTAAATGATCGAATGAATTAAGCCAATACTCAAGAGGACAAATATAAAAGACCAACAAATATATGAAAAAATGTTCAACATCACTAGCTTATTAGCAAGTAGAGAAATGCAAATCAAAACTACACTGAGATTTCATCTCACTTCAGTCAAAATGGCATTCATCAATAACATAAATAATAATAAATGCTTGAGAAGGGCTAGGGTTGTGGCTTAGTGGTAGAAGGCTTGCCTAACACATGTGAGGCACCGTGGATCCAAAGCACCACATAAAAAGTAAAGTTATAGGGACTGTGGCTCAGCAGTAGAGCACTTACCTCCCACATGTGAGGCACTGGGTTGGATCTTCAGACCACATTTAAAAAAAGTAAATAAACAAAATAAAGATATTGAGTCCATGTATAACTAAAAAATATTTTTTTAAATGAAGTTATTATGTCCATCTAAAACTAAAAATATTTTTAATAATAATAATAATGCTGGAGAGGATGTGGAGAAAAAGGAACACTTTTACACTGTTGGTGGGGTTGTAAATTAGTACAATCCTGTGGAAATTAAAATCGAAGTTTCTCAAAAGACTAGGCATGGACCACCATTTGACTGAGGTATACCACTCCTTGGTCTTTATCCTGAAAAATTAAAGTCATCTCACTACAGTGACACGTGCATACCCACGTTTATAGCAACACAATTCATAATAGTCTGTGGGGAGCCATTCTGACACGTGATTGGGTGACTCCCGTTAAGGGCCTGAGGCGCTCTGGCTGTGTTGGAGCTATCCCGACCCTTTCCTGATGAGAGAGCCCAACCGTGTGGGGGTGTGCGTAACCACTGACCCTGGAGACCCAATCACTGACCCTGACCTTGGAGTACAGCCCCCCCTCAACCTTCATTGGATGGAATTCTCCCCTGAATCTCTTGTCCCCCCAAATAAAAGGCTACTCCCCTGCGTGTTCGCTCTCTCTCTCTCTCCTGCTAGCCCAGAGTAATCCTCGCTGCCCTGCTGGGCGGCTGGAGGCAGGGAAACAGGGAGGCGAGCCGTCTTGGACCTAGCAATGTAAAATAAGGTACTGTCTGTGTGTTTTATTTTGATCTCTTCTAACTAACTTAATGCCAGAACCTCATTAATGAAACCACTGCGCAGGCCGCGTGGTAGAATAGCCAAGCAATGGAACCAGCCTAGGTGTCCCTCAGCAGAATGTGGTGTACACACACAATTGAGTTTTACTCTACCATAAAGAAAAATGAAATTATTATTTGCAGTATAATGAGTGGAACTAGAGACCATTATATTAAGCAGAATAAGTCAAACTCAGAAGGTCAAGGGTCATGTTTTCTCTCATATGTGGAAGCTAGAGAGGAAAAAGGAAAAGGGGGGGTGGGGAGAAGCTAATGAAAATCAAAGGGGGATCAGTAGAAAAAGAGAAGGGGGTAAGGTGGGGAGGGAAGGGGGAGTGTTGGGGAGTGTTATTGGCCAAATTATATCGTCATATTGTGTGTGTATAAATGTGTAACAACAAATCCCACCGTCACGTACAACTATAATGCACCAATAAAAAGGTTGAAAGAGAAAAAATAATCTAAATTCAAGAAAGAATTTTTTTAATTGTTGATGAACCTTATTTTATTCATTGATCTATATGTGGTGCTGAGAATAGAACCTGGTGCCTCACATACGTGAAGCAAGCGCTCCACCACTGAGCCACCACCCCAGCCCCTCAAGACAGATTTAACTATGATGTCATCACCCGATCAACCCAGCCACCTCCAGGAGCTGCAAGGAACCCAGAGCTAGTCCTGGCTCTATTTGCTCTCAGGTCCTTCCCAGCCCTCTCAGCTCACCCCTGCATCACAGAGAACTCTGTTTCCCAAGCTGCCACATGCACTCTGCTTCCCTGCTGTATGTAGACTCTGGCCAGAGAGAAGAGGGAGAGAGGAAGAAATAAGCATTAGCCAAAGCCTCTGTCTCCTCCTCTGTGCCTTGGGGGCACCTGCACTGGGCACTGCTTCTTCATGGTTCCAGCTCTCACCAGTAGCCCCTTCTGGCTGCCACTGCATGGTCCTGGCTCCTGGGCTCTGGGGACCCCACTTCCTTCCTTGGCTCCTCAGGTCCTAAGCAGGTTAGTGTGTTTCTGTGCTTGTTCATCTCTGGCTTCTCTCACGATAGCCTGTTTGTCTCTTCATCTCTATCATCACCCATTGTGGTGGTTTCCAAATACATCCACAACTTCTTTGATCCTCTTCCCTTCAGAAAGTGGAGCCCGGTGTTGCTCCCTGCGATGGGAGGCAGGCTGGACTCAGGACTTGCTGGTGTCGAACAGATGTGGGATTCTGAAGCTGGATCATAAAAGGCGCTGTTGCTTCTACCTTTTCCTCCTGAATCACTTAATCTGGGAAAGCCAGCTGTCATCACCTGGAAGAGGCCCCAGCAAGGTGGGGAACTGACACTTCCCACCAACAGCCATACGAGTGGGCCATCTTGGAAGGGGATTGTCCGGCACCAGCTGAGCCTTCGGATAACTGCGGCCCCACGAGATGTCCAAACTGCAGCACTGAAACACCCTGGAACAGAACTTCTCAACCAAGTCACTCCCAAACTGTGGACCTGTCCAAGCCTTGAGTGACAATGAATGATGGTTATTAGTACCTGCCTACCAGGGGACCCAAAATACAGGTGACTTGGGAGGCTGGGGGCAGGAGGATCACAAGTGTGAGCCCAGACTCAGCAACTTAGGGAAACCCCATCTCAAAATTAAAAAAATAAAAAGGACCGGGGGTGGGGAGATGTAGCTCAGTGGTAGAGCACCCCTGGGGTCAATCTCCAATACCCAGTGGTCTGAACGAGGGAGAAGTGATCTCCCCAAGAGGCAGTTAACAGCTAGAAAGCCCAAAAAACAAAATGTATGCTACAGGTGACAACTAAGCTAAGACTTAAAGCAAACAATAAGACACAATGGGAAGGGATTTGCAAGCAGGATGTGCAGCTGCCACAGGACAGGAGCAGAGTGAGTGCAAGGGAGGGAAGTAGAGGGAGATGCCCAGTTGGAAAACCAGGGCCAGAGACAGAGGAGGGCACTCCACACCGTGCTAAGCTCTCACTTTATTCTGGAGACCAGGGGTTGGCAAGCTACTGCCAAAGGTCTGTTTTGTAAATAAAGTTTTATTGGAACACGATCAAATCCATTTGTCTACGTCTCATCCGTGTCTGCCAGAGCTACAGTTGAAGAGTAGAGTAACTACCAAAGAGACAGCATGGTGCAATCTGGCTCTTTACAGAAAAAGGCTGCCATCCCCTGCTATAGACAAAGGGAAAGCATTGAAAGCGTCTCAGCCAGGAGTCACACAATCATAGCTGCCCCTTAGAACAATTTTACCAGCAACAATTGTCATGATATGTCAGTAAACTTCTCAGATTGCAAGCAACAGAAACCAACTCTGCCTTTAAGAAACAATAGAAGTTTCTGCTCATAGAATCAAGGAAAGGTGAGTGGGCTGTGGGCAGGTAGTTCAGTGGTAGAGTGTTTCCCTAGCACGCATGAGGCCCTGGGTTTGATCCCCAGCACCACACAAAAATTTATTTTTAAAAAACGTGTGTGTGGGGGCTGGGGATGTGACTCAAGCGGTAGCACGCTTGCCTGGCATACGTGCGGCCCAGGTTGGATCCTCAGCACCACATACAAACAAAGATGTTGTGTCTGCCGAGAACTAAAAAATAAATATTAAAAAAAAATGCGCAAGGCCCTGGGTTCAATCCCCAATACTGCAAAAAAATAAATTTAAAAAAAAGTGTGTGTGTGTGTGTGTGTGTGTGTGTGTGTGTACACCAGCATCAGCTTGAAGAACCTTGTGTCAGGATGGTTGCTAGAGCTTTTCACTGTCACCCCTCTCCATCCAGGCACAGGGGTGTTAGAACTTCAGGTTCAGTTGGGCCATGGTGTGGTCAACCCATTATGGACAGAAGTGACATGTCACTTCTGTGACAAAGCATTTAATGTCTCCTGTTTCACCACACCTTTTTCCCCTCATCTTCATGTTTTGAAGCATATGTCAAAAGAAAGCCTCACTCAGGTTGGGTCTCTGAGTGACTGTGAAAGACACGGATGGGAGAGGCAATGAATCTTCACTTCAGTTGCCGAGATTTTAGAGGGTAGGTTGTTATTGCAACCTAGGGTAGTCTAGCCTGACGAAGCTGCTCTAAATATGACCTCAACATCTCAGTTGCTCAGCACAGTAAAAACTTATGTCCTATTTGTGTCATAATGGAAGGTGCAGTCCAACATGAGCCTTCCCCACAGAGATGCAGGAACCCATATTTCCCCCACTGAGTAGGCCACCACTTTCTAAAACCTCAGGGTCCATGATGAGAGCCACCAAACCCATATGGAAAGTGAGGAATGATTAGGCTGGGGATATAGCTCAGTTAGTAGAGTGCTTGCCTCACGTGCACAAGGTCCTGGGTTCAATCCCCAGCACCACAATAAAATAAAATAGAAAGTGAGGCATGAAGGAGGGTGGAGGATCACAGAAGAGGATTTGAGGGGCTGTAAGGGACTGGCGAAACCTCAGAGGAAGAGACCACCAAGTGACCACTCATGCAATTGGCAGAAGGGGATTTATTGAGATTCCAGCATGCTGGGGCTCCGTGCCCACTCAAGAAAGGGGAGCAGCCCAGAGCAGGGGTTGAACAATGCTTAAGTACACTTTTTGGGGAGGGCGGGGGCTTTGCATACATCATAGTCTCCTTTAACAAATCACCATACACCGAGGGAAAATCAAACAACAATTCATTGGCGGGAACAGGGCTGGCTGGAGTGATAGGTCATTCCTAAGGAGGGGGTTACATTTAAACTGATTGGTTCGGGCCCTGTATGTCTACGTGACAAGCAGCACAGGGTCTTGAATGCTTACGTGAGGAGTTTCACAGGATCCCAGGCCATAAATCAACTAAATGGCCAGTAGGGCCTTGTCTTAACTGCCTCAGGAATTTAACCCATGCTTTGCAGTTTAGAAGCAGGTTTACAATGCCTGGTCCTTTACATTTTAACTCAGGCTTTGCAGCTTAGAAACTTTACCCTTTCAGGGCAAGACCTAAAACTGGTGACTATCTGTTCTGTCCATGTTCCACGGTCAGAATTCAGTCATGTTGCACTTGGTATAATCCCATCAACTCTGAAGGCTAAGGGAGGAGGATTGCAAGTTTGAGGCCAGCCTGGGCAACTTAGTGAGATCCTGTCTCACAAAGTAAAACAGCCATGCTTGAGGCTCTGGGCTCAATTCCCACTACTGAAAAAATAAAACAAAAAATTAATTGATTTGCTTTTTGGGTTCCTAAGTGTTTCTTTGAAAATAGATCTAGCAACATGCATGTAACAGTATTCTGATATATAAATGTATAGCACATCAAAGAAATGACTTTCTGAACCAAGTACAGTGGTACCTGCCACTATCTTCAGTTATTCAGAAGGCTGAGGCAAGAATATTGCATGTTTGAGGGAACTTAGATGGCAACTTAACAAGACCCTGTCTCAAAACAAAATAAATAGACTACTATGGCTCACAGCTGACTTCTGAGCTCAGACCCTAAAATCAAGGAAGGCCCAGAATGAGACATTACAAGCTCTAAAAGAAAACAATTGCCAGCCGAGATTACTGTGTTTAGCAAAGTTATCTTTGAGAATCAACGGAGAAATCAAAATTTTCCATGATAAGAATAAATGAGAAGACTTCAGGACCACTAAGCCAGCACTATAAAGAACGCTTGAAGATTCACTGCACTAAGAAGAACTCAAAAACCAACCCAAAGCTCCCAAAGCTCCCATATGTTCTCAGGTTCACTAGAAGAGCAACAAACTAAACCTAAATCAAGACCAAATTAAATATAGCAAACCTACCAAAATGACAGGAAATAATGAACATCTATCCTTAATAACACTGAATGCAAATGGTCTCAACTCTTCAATTAAAAAACATAGGTCAGAAGAATGGATTAAAAAATCAAGCTCCAACAATGTCTAGAGACTCATCTCATAGGTAAAAACACCCAGGGGGTTGAAATTAAAAGGATGGGGGTGAGGGCAGAACTCATGCAAATGGAATCCAAAAACAAGCAGGAGTAGTTATTCTCATATCTGATAAAGCAGATTTTGAGCAAAAATTAATCAAAAGAGACAAAAAATGCCACTACATATTGGCAAAAGAATAAATCCAACAAGAAAATATAATGATAGCAAATATTTGCACCCCAATGTCAGTGTACCTAATCATATGGAAAAAGTACTTCTTGACATTAAATCCTAGATAAACCCCAATACAATAATATTGGGTGATTTCAACACAGCATAATCACCAGTAGATGGGTCATCCAAGCATAAAAACAACAACAAAAATTTCCAACCTAAATAATACTACAAATCAACTGACCCTAATAGACATCTACAAAATATTTCACCCAAAAACTGTTCAACTCAGTTTCTTAGCAGCTCATGGAACCTTTTCCAAAGGAAATGATTTAGAGTGTAAAGAGAGCCTACAGAATGAGAGAAAGTCTTTGCCAGCTACTTTTCTAACAGAGGATTAATATCCAAAATATATAAAGAAATCAAAAACCTTAACACCAAATAACCCAATCATAAATTTGGCAAAAGAACTACAGGCTGGGGTTGTGGCTCAGCAGTAGAGTGCTTGCCTAGCATATGCAAGGCCCTGGGTTCCATCCTCAGCACCACATACAAATATATAAACAAAATAAAGGTATTGTGTATGACTAAAAATAAATAAATAAATATTTTTTAAAAATAACTAAACATACATTTCTCAAAAGAAGAAACACAGATGACTTTCAAATATATAAAAAATGTTCAACATCACTTGCAACATTCATTCTCCCCTGCGAGAGCACCCTCATTTTCCATGAACATCCACCACCCTTCTCTCTTATCCCGTATCATTCAGGTAGCTTGCCCTCATCCTCCTGTGCTAAGGAGGATGTGCTAAGCCTGACCAATGCACAACGTTCATCTCCCCAAGTACAGTGATTGGACCTGGGGAAGCCATATGTTCTCAGGTAAGCAATACAAAGTCATTGATTGGGCTGGGGCTGTAGCTCAGTGGTAGAGCGCTTGCCTTGTATGTGCGAGACACTGGATTCAATCCTCAGCACAACAAAAATAAATAAGTAAACTAATTAATTAATTAAAGGTATTGTGAGCATCTACAACTTAAAATATATATTTTAAAAAAAGAAAAGCCATTGGTTTTTTTTCCGAGTCGTTGAACTGGGAGGATATAATTCTAGAAGTCTCTGAGGTTACCTTTGCCACCATGTGAGCAGCACCTGCATGAAAGTGACATCTACCTTGTACAAACTAGGAGCTGAGGAAATTACAACAGAAGATGTCAGAAGATATTGCTGAACCCTGGATCTAGCCATACCTGAAGTCCATATCCTGGATTTCATATTTTTATAACTTTTTTACTTAAGCCAGGTTGAGTTGTAAAAGAAGACTTGTTGGTTTGGGTTTTGTTGGCTTTTGTTTTTGTCTTTGTTTTTATTTTGTTGTATGGTCCTGGTAATTGAACCCAGGACCTCAAGCATGGTAGGCAAGTGCTCTACCACTGAGCTACATCCCTGGTGTCTGTAGAAAAGTTTGGATAAGCTATAAAAATCCAAAGCAAGAGATGTAACATCTACAGAGACTTTCCCATACCTTTTTTGAGATGCTTGTGACTGGAAATGTTGTAGCTCAGTGGTAGAGCACTTGCCTTGTTATGTGTGAGGCATTGGGTTTGATCCTCAAACAGGCCAGGCTCAAAGAGAAGCAGGCCTAATGTGTTAGAATAACTTAGATCAATCAGCTGGTGGCATGGTTTTGACATCTGGACAGGACATAAGGAGAGACGGTATTTTCAAAGACTAGGTCATGGGCTAGAAAGTATTAATCACTTTAATTCATCACCTCCGTCACTCATTTATGCAGAGGATCATGCTGAATTACTTTTTGGGAGAGTGTTTATCTTTCCATCTATAAAATGGACACGTATCTCCTCAGAGAGGCTATGTGTCTGCCACCCTCTGCAGACTGGGTGAACTTCTTTTATTTACGTTTCAAGAAAAACCCTCTGAGTGTGATTCTGTCATAGGGCTTCTCTTGTGTTATTTTTTAATTCAGGCATAATATGTATGTTGTAGAATTCAATAAAGGGTACAATTCAATTGTGTTAGGTAAGAGAATCGTGCCACCATCACCATGATCAACTTTTTAAAATTCTTAAAGATTATTGGTTCATACCGGGCAGGGTGGCACATGCCTAAAATCCCAGCAGCTCAGGAGGCTGAGGCAGGAGGATCACAAGTTCAAAGCCAGTCTCAGCAAAAATGAGGGGCTAAGCAACTCAGTGAGACCCCGTCTCTAAATAAAATACAAAATAGGGCTGGGGATGGGGCTCAGTGGTCGAGTGCCCCTGAGTTCAATCCCTGCCACCCCCACACCCCCAAAAAAGATCATTGGTTCCCGCAACTGGAAAACCTAGTAGCAGCAAAACCTCAGACACAGCTTGATCTGGCTGCTCCAATGGGCCCTGGACGAGGGCTGTTCTCCCATATCTCCCCCAGCTCCCCTTCCCCAGGCTTCCCGCCTACTTTCTTAGCAACCCAACAGGGAAAAATAAACAAGCAAAACAAAACTCACCTTTGTAAGAGGTCCAGGAAGAGTGACACTGACACGGGATCTCTGAGGGGCCTTGTCTGAACTTTGTGTCCTATGGCATGGCTGATATAGATAGGAGCACATCAAGACCACCTGGTAGCACTGGGCAGTTCCTGGACAGCCAGGGCTCCTCTTCTCTTCCTCAAAGCCCTGACATCTGTCTGATACTCACGACAGAGAAACGATCCAGGAGATAACAAAACCCACCCCCAACCAGCTTTGGAACCTGATCAAATCCCAAAGACATAAACTCTCCTGGGAGCCCTCTCCACCACCTTACTCCAGCTGGGCCAGTCTGGCTGTTTCCAGACTGTGCCTCGGATGGTGGGAAACTCTTCCCTATTTTTGTTGTTTGTTTTAAGCAGCTTTGTTCAGCTACAGTTCACATCCCCAATGATTCATGGATTAAAAGTGCAATTGAGGGATTTTAGTATGTTCACAGATACATACAGGCTCACCACTAATTCTGAATATTTTCATCATCCTAAACAGAAACTCCCCTAGCAGGTATTCCCTATTTCTTTCCCACTCTCACTTCAGCCCAAGATAAGAACAGATGCACTCTCTGTCCTGGGGCATTTTGCATAAATAGGATGCAAAATAAATGATCCTTTGTGTCCACTCAGTCACTCAACATCAGTTCTCACCGCCCATCAACAGATAAGCAGAAAGAGGTCTATCCAACACAGCAGAATATTCTCATGGAGAGGGAAATCTCACAGAAGTCGATGGTACATGAGAAGTCTAGCTTCAACCCTCTAGAATAAAAATACTTCAAGGGTAGAGTCTCTTATTCCCTGTGTCCAGAAAGTGCCTGGCCCTTGGTACATCCTCAGCAAACACTTAATCAATGCTTAGGACTCACCTGAGAGGCGGTTGCGAGAACTGCTGAGATAATGGCTGAAAAGCATCTATCACGACACCTGGCACATAGAACAGTTTAGTTGATGTCAGCTGATATTGATTGGGCTGCTACAGCATTTAATGTGTTGGGTTATTTAACAGACATCCATTCATTTACCCTTCAGGACAACACATGACCCTGGGACTATGGGGTTCCCGTGTTACAGATGAGGAAACAAGGCACGGAGCAGTGAGCCAGGCAAGGAGGGTGTCCTTGCAAGGAGCCATCCAGAGCCACCTGTGAGGCCCAGGCCATCTCCTCTCATCAGCTCCTGTGCATTGTATTCTCCCTCACCCCAGGTGCCTAACACATTAGGCACTAGTTACAGCCTGAGTCTCAGCTGCTGATGAAAGCTAGGTCTGAAAGACTGCTCAAATCTGGGAACCCTGGGGACAATTCTAAGAGTACTCACAGAGATTACCTCACCTGATGATGCATTCACTAGTAAGTAGAATAAAACCTGAATTACCTGACTCCATGAGTACTTTGTACGTGTTGCAGAAAACATTTAACCCATTGTGTTCCTGAGCCCCATATATAGGACACCTATAAAATTTAAATTGAGAGTTGGGTGCAATGGCATACACCTGTATTCTCAGCAACTCAGGAGGCTGAGGCAGGAGGATTGCATGTTTGAAGCCAGCCTTAGCAACTCCGGGAGGCTCTAAGCAACTTAGTGAGACCCTGTCTGAAAAAATTTAAAAAAAAAAAGAAAAAGAAAAATGAAAAACTGAGTGTTGCTCAATTGAAATTTTTACAAACGTCCTATATATGGGACAAGGGGACATAAAAGGGGCATTAAAATAGTAAAATTATTCACCAGCCCAGTTCTAGAAGGGAGGAATACAGTGATGAACAGGACAGACCAGGACCTGTCCTCCGAGTTTAGTCTAACAATAAATGGTGAGAAGGAATTTGTCAGTTAACACCTTTGGTTGTAGATTTGACCTAAGCTAGGGTACATAAAAAGGACCATAGAGGCTGGAGGTACTGAAAATTCAAGGCATAGACCTTCAACCATCTCCCTACCCTGCTTCCCTCCGGATGCCCTTGAGTCTCAAGGTCCCTGGGATGGCCAGAGGGCTGCCGGCAGGTCTTATTTTCAGTCTCAAGTTCAAGAACAGACCTGAAGAAAGGGCGCAGAAAAATGCCCTTGGCTTTAATTGGGTCAAACGCCCCAGGACCACTCACTGCGCGAGGAGGAACCTGCTGTTCTGATTGGTGGCCCGGGGTTACGCCCCCTCACCTGAGGCAGCAGGACTTGGAGCAAAGCCCAGACTAGGTGCTCTGAGGACCATCGAGGTTCCTTTAAACAGGTGAACGGTTATTTCTGGCAGCGACAACAGAGGACCTTTACAGGGATTAATAAATCGTCACAGATGGAGCACCAACCATTATGTCCCTTACTATGAGAGCAAAGTCCAGAGCGCGTCGTGACAGTCCACAGTCTGAGATCTGGAGAAGCTTCCTTAGAGAAAGGGACCTTTCTGTCCAGAGGATTAGATGAGGTTAGGAAGGTGAAGGTTAGGAGGAGGAAAGGAACGCTCCAGATTCTCAGAACTGAGGGGAGGAGAAGGTTATTAAAATAACCTTCTGTTATTTTAATTGACCCTTTCATTGAGCTATGACTTAGATGCAAAACAGCACATAGATTTTAAGGTACGGTGCTGTGAATTCTTATGTATGCACAGGTCCCTGAATCTGCCACCCAGACTAAGGCATAAAAGACTTGCCGCTGCAGACCTTTGACACCCAAATGCCCCCTGCTGCACTATGTAAGCTGGGTTCAGACACAACAGGACCCCTTGTCTGGTTGATTTGCTTCAATCAGCTTCACTGAGGTTGACCTCACATCACAAAATGTGCCCTTTGGAAGTGTAGGGGTTAATGCATTTTAGCCAGTATGTCCCAGTGGGGTGGCCACACTGTCAATCGGGATAGTTTCCTTGTGCTTCTCTGCAGTCTCCCCTTCAATTTCCTGCTTCACTTTCTGACCCCAGAAGCTTTCTTAGTTTCGTCTGTTGAAATTTTTTGAACAGGATGCACTGTTCACTGGTAGAGTGTGTGTGTAGTATGTGTTAGGTTTCTGGGTTCAATCCCCCCCAAAAAAATCATAACAATGTGTGCTTGTTGGCGGGGGGATGGTACTAGGGATTGAACCCAGGGGCCTTAACCACTGAGCCACATCCCCAGCCATTTTTTTTTTTTTAAATAGAGAGGAGAGAGAGAGAGAGAGAGAGAATTTTTTAATATTTATTTTTTAGTTATCGGCGGACACACAACATCTTTGTTTGTATGTGGTGCTGAGGATCGAACCCGGGCCCCACGCATGCCAGGCGAGCACGCTACCGCTTGAGCCACATCCCCAGCCCCATCCCCAGCCATTTTTGTATTTTATTTAGAGACAGGGTCTCACTGAGTTGCTTAGGGCCCCACCAATTTGCTGAGACTGACTTTGAACTCGAGATCCTCCTGCCTCAGCCTCCTGAACTGCTGGAACTACAGGCAATGTGTGCTTCTTTATATCTGGCTGATTTCTTACAGCTGTACACCTGTGACAAACACTCATGCTGTTGCGTCTAGGAATCGTCTGCGGTCTTTCATCGCTGCATGACATTTCATTGTGAATTTATGATTCATTCTACTGATGACAGACATTCAGTTTATTTCCTGTTTTGGAAGATTTTGAGTAAAGCTGCTCGTGAGCATTTTCTGGTTCCTGTTGGATTTGAACCTTGGAGTGAAATTGCTGGGTCACGGGGTGGGGGGCAGGGGGGAAGTGCACAATTAGACTTGGTTGACACCACTGTTTTCCCAAAGTGGCTTTTCCAGTTGCTTTCCTGTCTGAACAGTGGGGGGGCTTCTGACCTTGTCGAGTCTGAACACTGGAAAAGGGCTCTCAAGGTTGAAATGTGGAGAGCAAAAGATGATGAGGCTGAAGAGGAAGGAGAAGCTAGATTTGTCCCCAGCCCCAGTCCCCAAAGAGCAACAGAAACCACGGAAAACTACGGGAAGGATCTGTCTGAAATCTACATGGTCAAAATTGCATCTACCACTTGAGCCACAACACCAGCCCCTTCCCCTACTTTTCATGAAGTTGAAAAAAAATGAAAATTAAGTGTCAAAATCAAGTGTCCGTTTGCACAGTCATTGTTTAAAAAATCTCAAACCAAGAAACAGCTTGAATGTCTATTAAAGGAAAAATGGTGGGTAAATTGGTAGACCAAAAAACTGTCAATCATAAAAGAATGAGAGAGAAAAAAATGAGGCAGATATTGGCTGATTGGCTGATGGGCTTTTACCCCTCCCTTTCTTTCTTAAGAGTGAGATAGGTTTACCTACACTGAGCTGGAGAAATGATTACAGGGTATATTAAGTGAAAAAAGCAAATAGTGTACTAATATGAGTGTTATGTTCCCATCTTTAAAATAAACATATGTGCTGGGCACAGTGGAGCATGCCTGTAATCACAGCAGCTTGGGAGGCTAAGGCAGGAGGATCCTGAGTTCAAAGCCAGCCTCAGCAAAAGCGAGGCACTAAACAACTCAGTGAGACCCTGTCTCTAAATAAAATACAAAATAGGGCTGGGGATGTGGCTCAGTGGTCAGGTACATGACATCATCGCTGCATGACATTTTGTTGTGTGAATCTATTGATTCATTCTACTGATAACAGACATTCAATTTATTTCTTGTTTTGAAAATTTTTGAGTAAGCTGCTCGTGAGCATTTTCTGGTTCCTTGGTTCCCTCCCCAAAAAATAGATAAATAAAATAAACGTATGTTAGCCAGGCACGATGGCACACACCTGTAGCCCCAGCAGCTCAGGGAACTGAGGCAGGAGGATGGCAGTTTCAAGGCCAGCTTCAGCAACTTAGTAAGTCCCTGTCTCAAAATAAAAAAATAAATAAATAAAAAGGGCTGGGGATGTAGCTTGATGGTACAGTGCCCCTGGGCTCAATCCCCAGCAGTGAGTAAAATAAAATGAAATGAAAGATAAATATGTACACACATATATACATACCAATAATGGTAAATATGAATAATCTCAGAAAAAAAAAAAGGTGAGGCGTGGACCATGCTGTCCATAGTAGTAACCTGGGAGTGGACAGAAGATGGGCCCTCCTAAATTAACATTTTAAAAAATATTTGGGGGCTGGGGATGTGGCTCAAGTGGTAGGTAGCGCGCTCGCCTGGCATGCGTGCGGCCCGGGTTCGATCCTCAGCACCACATACCAACAAAGATGTTGTGTCCGCTGAGAACTAAAAAATAAATATTAAAAATTCTCTCTCTCTCTCCTCTCTCTCCTCTTTCACTCTCTCTTTAAAAAAAAAAAAAAAAATTTGGATTGTGGGAAGGGCAGGCCCAGATCCATTCATTCCGGGGACCTCCCCAGGCCCAGAGCTCAGAGACCAGCCTTGCTTTCTGGCAAGACCAGCATTGGCACAGCTGTTCCCAGGGTCCCAAATCCCTGCCCACTGCCTCAGCGTCTTTGCCCGGGCAGCAGCCCCAGGACTAGAGAGGGTCCACTTGGAAATGGGGAGGCCAGTGCCCCATGGGAAGGGCTGATAGGACTAGCAGGAGCAGGCAGGACAATGTCTCACCTTCCCTCACACGGCCTGCCCACTCCCTCCAAGGACCTCTCTCTCCACTGGAGACCTGTTTTTAAATTCCCTGGTTTCATACAGCCACCCCGAGACATCCCACAGACAGTGCAACCAGCTGGGGTTTGTGCCTGAAGCAGGTCTCACTTGTTTTCTATGTCACCATCACTGCCCTGGCAATACCTTTGCCTCTATTGTTGTTGTTGTTGTTGTTTTCTTTCTTTTCTTTTGTACTTGGGATGGAACCCAGGGGTGCTTAACCACTGCTCCATGTCCTCAGCCCTTTATATATATATATATATATTTTTTTTTTTTTTTCAGACACAGTCTCACCAAATTGTTGAGGCTTGCTTTGAACTCACGATCCTCCTGCCTCAACCTCCAGAGCTGCTGGAATGACATTAAATTTTAAAAAAAAAAATTTATTGTACTTAACAGCTCAGCCAAAGGATCTCCTGAAGCAGGAAAATGGAACTAGGTTGCTACAGCTGTATGGAAACTCCATACAGACGTAGGGTGTGCATGTAATCTCTCTGCAGGAAGAAAGGAGCCCTGTGACTCAGAGTAGAGCATATACTGTAGGGGTCAAATCCTGTTGCTGTCAGGGGCGATAGGGCATGCCCATAATCCCAGCAGTGACATGGAAGGCTGAGGCAGGAGAATTGCAAGTTTGAGATCAGCCTGGGCAATGTATCGAGACTGTATGTCAAAATAAAAACTAGAAAGAGCTGGAGATGTAGCTCTGTGCACAGCACCTCTGGGTTCAGTCCCTGTGAACCCACCCCTCAAAAAATACTGTTTAAGGTGTGATCTTTTGTTTCCCAAGATGAGTTTTTTTAAATTTTTTTTTCAGTTGTGAATGGACAACTGTTTAATTTTTTTATTTATATGCGGTGCTGAGGATCAAACCCAGTGCCTCACACCTGCGAGGCAAGCACTTCCCCCACTGAGCTACAACCCCAGCCCCACCCAAGATGGATTTGGGGAAATCAGATAGCTTCTCTGATGAGATGTCCCCAGGTGGCAGGGGGTGTGATAACCAAGCAGAAGTCAGTGCAGATGACCAGGAGTCTTGAGTGACATTTCTTCCATTTAAAGTGATGATGTCAACATGACCCATGGCCCCCGACCACGTTGAATAGGAGGAGCGGGAGATGGAGGAGAAAAGGCAAATCCAAAGCAGTGACTGTGGAAAGCAGAGGCAGTGCGGGTGGATGGGTGTGTAAGCTGTGAGGCTGTTTCATATTCTCAGCCCCTGGGATCTGTCCACGGGACCAGCCAGGGCAGCAGACGGAGGAGTGCTGGGCAAGCTCACTGCCAGCTGCCCCCGGGTGCCCCCAGTTTCCTCTCCAGCCCTGGTGCGGTTTCCCAGGCCCTGTGGCCTCATTTTCCAGGAAGCAGTGACTCCTCCTTCCACAGAATCACTGCTTCTGTCTGCCATGTGCCCAGCCCTGGCTCACAGGGTGAGGAACAGCATGTCAGCTGCCTGCAGCTCTTCCTGCTACCCTCACTATGGGGACCCCCAGAACGAGTCCCAGATCCGCCTCCCAACACTCTGAGAAAATTAAATCTGCCATGTGGATGCTCTCTCTGCCTAAGACGGGGTTCTGGGATTGACAGGCAAGGTTTTATAGAGGACTTAAAGGACCAGCAGTGCCTGGTTTCTGTTCTCTAGTTAAACTGGGCTAACTGGGCTGCACGAAATAGCCACAGAAGAGACACAAATACCTTTTTCTTTGGGGTTGCTGTGACGGCTCCTCTGACCTTAAGGGTCTGCAGAAAGAGAGCGAGAGCACGCGCTGACCCCTTTTATTGAGGAGAAGCTATTCAAATGAGCAAGGGGTCAGGTTTCAGGGGGCTGAGTCTATCTTCATGATGTCCACTGTCAGCAGGTTGACTGACACCTGGGTAGGCCACACCCAAGGGCACAGTAAGAGGAGGGGACACACACAAGGCACTTCCATGGAAGATTCTATCCTAAATGGGGCAAGGGGTTATATTACAAAGGAACAGGTGAGCATAGCTTCACCCATAGGGCTGTACAAGACACACCCATTTCTGTGACTGAGCACCTCAGCACCCAGCTGGGGAGTGTAACTCAGTCACCCGTGAGGTTGGCCTCCCACACAGCAGGGTGCCCGGTGCTTAGAGAGTGGGGAAACAGTGCTAAGCACTTCACATATTTTAACTCACTCAATCCCCACAAAAATCCTGGGGAGAGGTGTTGATTGAGATGATTCCCATTTTATGAATGAAACAAATTGAAACACAGAAGGATTCTCTGACTTGGCCCAAGGGGAGCTTCTGATTCTCTTTCCTGTCATTGCCCCCTCCCATGGCCCCAGACTGTGGACTTGCACACACAGAGTGGGTTCTGCCCTGAGCCTCAGGCCTGCCATCTGTGGCCTCTCCCCTTCTTTCTGTGCCACCAGGCCTCCCTCCGGCAAGAAGCCGTCCCTGACCATGCCACACAGGTTGGTGTAAGACTGGACGTGGTGTTGGCTTGCAGGGTTGGTCATTGTCTGTGTATCACTTCTGTATTCTGGGGAGAGTCAAACCTGGCTTATGTCTGGCAATGATTTACATTCCTCTGTATATTGTCCTATATCCTCTTGTGACATTTTCTTTTCTAAACAGCTATGTGTTTTACCATATATATATATATATATATATATATATATATATATATATATATGTTTGTTTATTTAGTTAGTTGTAGATGAACACACAGTATCTTTATGTATTTCTATTTGGTGCTGAGGATTGAAACCAGTGCCTCACACATGTGAGGCAAGTACTTTACCACTGAGCTACAGCCTCAGCCCAGGTGTGTGTTTTACTTTAAAAAATTTTAAAAGATGTCTGGCACTTTCTCCCTCTCTCACTCTCGCGCTCTCCCTCTCTCTCTTTTTATTTTTATTTTTCTTTCTTTTTGGTACTGGCGATTTAACTCAGGGGCACTCCACCACTGAGCCACATCCCCAGCCCAATTTGTATTTTATTTAGAGACAGGGTCTCACTGAGTTGCTGAGCCGCTCATATTTGCTGAGGCTGGCTGTGAGCTCACATCCTCCTGCTTCAGCCTCTGGAGCCACTGGGATTATAAGTGTGTGCCACTGTGCCTGGCTCATTTTTTTTTTTTTTTTAATTTTGAGACAAGATCTCACTAAATTGCTGAGGCTGGACTCAAATTTGTGATCCTCTGGCCTCAGCCTCCAGAGTTGCAGGTATTACAGGCCTAAGCTTATTAAAAATACTGTTTATTAAAGAGGTGATCTTTGGGCTGGGATTGTGGCTCAGTGGTAGAGCACTTTCCTAGCATGTGTAAAGCCCTGGGTTTGATCCTCAGCATCACATAAAAATAAATAAATAAAAATAAAGATTATTGTGTCCAACAACAACTAAATACTTAAAAAAATAAAAAGGCGATCTTTAATCATTTAAGTAGCAGCTTCATACAGAAGGGCATAGTGGCCCATGCCCATAATCTCAGCAACTCTGGACACTAGGGCTGAGGCAGAGAATCAAGTGTTCGAGGTCAGCCTGGGCAACTCAGTGAGACCCTCCATCTCAAAAAAGAAGAAAGTAGCACCTTCAAGATTGTTGCCATATCCAGGTTCCATGTCTCCTATTATTTATGTAACATATGAATTTAAGTTGATTCACTTTCTCGCTTAATTTCCTTTTTTAAAATGCTAGGCAAATGGGGCTGGGGTTGTGGCTCAGCAGTAGAGCGCTCACCTTACACATGCGAGACCCTGGGTTCGATTTTCAGCACCACATACAAAAATAAACAAGTAAAATAAAGTTATTGGGTCCAACTACAACTAAAAAAATAAATATTAAAAAAATGCTAGGCAAATAAGAAGCACAGTGCCATGCCACTTCACAGCCACAGAGATGGTTACAGTCCAGAGGACAGACAATGCAAGAGCTGGTGAGACATGGAGAAGTTGGGATGTTTGGGCATCACTGGGGGGAGGGAGAAGGCGCAGCCCCTCTGTAAAGCAGTCTGGCAGGTCCCCAAAAGGTTAAGTAGAGACGTTAATTCCCATGTGACCAGAGATTTAGTCCTGGGCCCAGTGTCCCTTCTAAGAGAAATGAAAATGTCCACCCACACAAAACTGCCATGGTCACACAAACATCCACCATGATTCATAATAGCCAAAAGGGGGAAGATGGTGGGAACGCCCACCCACTGATGAACCGCTAACAAGATGTGGTATAGTCCTGCCATAGAATATTCTTCAACCATAAAAAGGAATAAAGTACTGAGACCGGCTACAACGTGGATGACCTTTAAAGACAGGATGCTCAGCCAAAGAAGCCACACATGTTAACTCCACGTGTTGTATGACTCCGTGCCCAGGACACGTTCAAAATAGCATTCCACAGAGACGGGAAGCAGGTTAGTAGTTACCTAGGGTCCGGAGCAGGGGAGAATGGAAAGTGAGGATTCATGATCACTATCAAGGTTTTCTTTTGAAGCAGGGGTGGGGGGGGTAATGAAAATCAGAAACCAGAGAGAAATGTTGTCTGTGCATCCTGGTAAAACAACAGGAATCATCTAACAAGAATCATCTAACCTCCCTTTTAGGAGGTTAGGGGGCTGGAGCTGTGGCTCAGGGATAAACCACTTGCCTGGTACCTGCGAGGCCCTGGTTTCGGTCCTCAGCACCACAGATAAATAAATAAAATAAAAGATCCATTGACAACTAAAAAATATCCTTAAAAAATTATATAAAAAAGGAGGAGGTTAGCATCACTCCTGATTTATATTGAAATAAGAAAACATAAAACGGGGGCCTGGGGCTGCAGTTTAGCAGTAGAACGCTCTCCTGGCACATTCCAGACCCTGGGTTCGATCCTCAGCACCACATAAAAATAAATAAGTGAAATAAAGGTATTGCGTCCAACTACAACTAAAAAAATAAATAAATAAATATTTTTTAAAAAGCATAATTATGGATTCCTCCTCCAAAAGAAGAGAAAAAAAGAAATGGTAGAACACAAGACCACCAAATAAATTTAATTAAAATCCAATCAAAGCTGAACAAGGTGGCTCATGCCTATAATCCCCAGTGAGTTAGGAGGCTGAGGCAGGAGGATCGCAAATTCCAGGCCAGCCTCAGCAACGTAGCCAGGCTCTATCTCAAAATTTTTAAAAATAAATAAATAAATAAAAATGGCTGGGGGTGTAACTCAGTGATAGAGCGACCCTGAGTTCCATCTCCAGGAACAGAGAGACAGAGACAGAGACACACTAAGGGCAAAGAGAGACTAATTATAATAAGTAGATATTATTTGGATTTTTTTCATGGGAATTGAATTCAGGGATGCTCTACCACTGAGCTCATTCCCTAGCCCTTTTTATTTTTTATTTTTTTGTATTTTGAGACAGGGTCCCACTAAATTGTTGAGGGCCTCACTAAATTGCTGAGGCTGGCCTTGAATTTTCAATCTTCCTGCCTCAGCCTCCTGAGTGGCTAGGATGACAGGTGTGAGCCACCACACTCAGCTCACATCTGTCTACAGTTCTGAGATACACGTCTACATTTGTATCTACATCCAGAGAATCCCTCCAGATTTCTTTTCTTTTCTTCTCTTTTCTCTCTCTCTCTCTCTCTCTCTCTCTCTCTTTCTTTCTTTTTTGTATCAGGGATTGAACCCAGGGGCACATACCCACTGAACCACATCCCCAGCTCTTTTAATTTCTGATTTTTTATTTTTATTTTTTTTAGAGACAGGTTCTCACCAAGTTGCTTAGGGCCTCACTAAGTTGCTGAGGCTGGCTTTGAACTTGTGATCCTCCTACATCAGCCTCCTCTACCAAGGATGTGCGCCACAACACCCAACAACTCCTACAGATTTCGAGAATAATAATATTAGATTTTCATAGCATTTTGTATGGCTGGTACGGATGTGATTTATTTAATAATAACATTTACCCTCTCAATAGGTACATCCCACTGTATAGGAGGGAAAGGTGAGGTGCTGAGAGGTCACATCACCTGCCCTAGGTCACATACCTGGTCAGTGGCAGTGCTAACCGGAATGTGAATAGTGGCTCTGGAGTTTCCCAGCTGGGCCCAACAGCTTCTGTCTACTTTTTTTAAATTTCTTTTTATTTTTTTTTTAATTTTTATTAGTTATTGATGGACCTTTATTTGTTTGTTTGTTTATATGTGGTGCTGAGAATTGAACCCAGTACCTCACACAGACTAGGCAAGTGCTCAACACTGAGCCCCAGCCCCAGCCCAGCTTCTGTGTACATCTAATTCTTCTCTAAGAACTCAGGTCACCATCTGGGGTCATCTCTAACTCTTACCTCCCCATCTTTTTATTTGTGGGAGGGCAGGTACCAGGGATTGAACTCAGGGGCACCTCCCCAGCCCTATTTTGTATTTTATATAGAGTTTGCACCCGGCTTGCCTCCCCTTGGTTTGCACCCCCTGGTTCTTTTCCTGCTCCCATCCTGAGGGACAGGCTGCCGGCTGGCACAGCGGCTCCTGAATCCTTGTCCTGTCCCAGCCGACTCAGTGATCTTTGCTGCCTTGAGGCAAAGCTGCCCCGACTCAGGTGCTCAGGACTCTTCCACTGACCCCGGGCAAAACTGGGTTCAGTTCCCAGTGCTGTGGGACAGGTTACTGGATCTGCTGTAGTGACGGACCATGAGCATCTCCTCCCCTTAACAGGGGGTAACCTTCTTATAATGCCTGGAACCTGTGACGCGGTGGCCTTGTTTGACAAAAGGCCTTGGCAGATGGATGGATGAAGGACCTTGAGATGAGAAGCTCATCTGGCTACCCAGGTGGGCCCTGAAGCCAGTGGCTGGTACCTGGCAGGAGCCAGAGGAGACATGCAGAGGAAGGTCAAGTGGGAAGAGGCAGAGTGATGTGGCCACAGAACCCCCAAGCGCCTGGAGCCGCCAGAACTCCAAGGACTCGGGGGAGGGGGCACCGCTGCAGCCTTGGTGGGGAATGTGGCCTTGATGACCCTTCATTTTTTGGAGAGGCACCAGGGATTGAACTCAGGGGCACTCGATCACTGAGCCACTTCCCAGCCCTATTCTGTATTTTATTTAGAGACAGGGTCTCACTGAGTTGCTTAGAGCCTCGCTTTTGCTGAGGCTGGCTTTGAACTTGCAATCCTCCTGCCTCAGCCTCTAGAGCCTCAGGGATCACAGGCGTGCACCACCATGACTGGGGGATACTTCCATTTTTTTGACTGGTTACCAGAACTGCGAGAGAATAAGTTTCTAAGACGTGAACTTTGAGGCAACTTGTTGCTGTGGAGATAGCTTCCCCTTACCTCCTGGCCTTGGCCTTGGGCAGTGCCATGCCCACCTTGCCCGGGTTGCTCTGAACACAGGTGGCACCGGCTTGGTGGGGCTGGAGGAAGGAGGGGTGTTCTGCACACCCCCAGCCCACACCCCTCAGGCCTACCCTGACTTGCAAGCAGCCTGGCCTCAGTGAGCTGCTAACTGCTGGGAGCCTGAGCTTCCTCACTGGTACACAGGGGTCATAACCCCTCCTCTAGGGTGCTTTAAGGCAGCAGTTCCTTAGCTCTCTGGTGTCAGGACTCCTTTATGCTCCTGAGAACTGTTGAAGAGGCTGGAGGGGCGCTCAGAGGTCCTGTGCCAAACAAACAAACAAAAAATCAAACTGAAGGCCCTAAAAAGCTTTTGTTAGGTAGATTATACATAAAGTTTAATATATATATATATATATATATATATATATATATGTATATATATATATATGTATGTGTATATATATATGTGTGTGTGTGTGTGTAATATATATACATTTGTTCAAGGGATTGAATCCAGGGGCACTCTACCACTGCGCTACATCCCGGCCCTTTTGATTTTGTATTTTGACAGGGTCTCACTAAATTGCTGAGGCTGGCCTCAAGCTTGTGATCCTCCTGCCTCAGCCTCCTGATTTGCTGTGATTATAGGCAGGCTCCACCATGTCCAGCATGTTTTATGTTTTCTACAAGACTGTACCAGGTCCAGCTCATCAGGAGGGCACTGGACCCTTGGGTCTGCTCTGGCATCCTGTCTGCTGGGCTCTGTTTGGTATTTATCTACATGAAGAACATCCAGCCTCAGGAAGTTATCTGCTGGGAAAAGGGACAACTTCATTGAGACCTTTGGCTACTGTGGACCCCTGGCAGGCCTCGAGCCACAATGAGAACCCATAGAATAAGGATTTAACAAGGTGACATCTGTATAGCACAGAATAATGCTTGGCACATGGTAAATATTATATATATATATATATATATATATATATATATATATGTATATATATATATATGTATGTATATATATACGCATATATATTATTTAGCACTACATATTTTTTTAGCTAAATGTAAAGCAAATACTCAATAAGTTTTAAACTTTAAAACATTATCTTTTTTTTTTTTTTTTTACATTTTTCAGTGCTGGGGATTGAACTAGGGTCTCGCACATACTTGTGATCTTGAGCCACACCCCCCCACACACCTTTTAAAATCTTTTTCCTAATAAATATGTGCCAGGTTGGGGTGGGCTTTATGGCTATAGGGTCTTGAGATTTCTGTTCTCAAGGACTAAGGACCCCTCGGCCTGAGCGTGAGGGCTAATCTGTAGCCAGAGTGTCACAACTCCGGATTCTGAGAGCAATTTACATGGGGGCCGGATGGCGGGATTCCACGGGCCCTTATATAACCAAGCGTGTTCAGAAAGGGCTCTCCCGGTGGGTTGGGGTCTGATGGACAAGTGTACTTAGCAAGGCCCAAAGGAGAGGCGACTTGGGACAAGAAATCTCTGCTCTCAGATTCAAACCCCGGCCTCTCCTTCACGGTGGAGTGGTGTCTCTGTCACCAGGAGCCGCTAATGGTGTGGATCGGCGGGCGGGGCAGCCCCGTGGCCTTGGGGACAGAGGACCCAGCGCTCCACTGCCCCTCTCCGGGGTCAGTCGACTGGAGCGCGGAACGGCGCCGCCGGGTCCTGCTGGCGACGGAGCAGCGGGAGGGTCTGCGGCCGGGGTCCGCACTTTCTTTCCCGGCTGAGCCGCATCCCGGAGCCCACCTTCTGACTCCGCCGCTCCTCCCCAAGGCGGACGTCCCCCGCCCTCCAGCAGCGAGTCGGGCCCGAGACAGGCGGCGCCCGCCACCCGCTCTCCTCCGGGCCAGCCTCGACCCCTCCCGGCGGCGGGTGGAGGAGAAGCCAGGGCCGCGCCGGAGAAGCGAGCGGCGCGTCCGGGCGCGGGGGCTGCGGCGGGGCTGCCGGGGGGGGGCGGCTTAGCGCGGGGAGGTTCGGGGAGGCTCGGCGCCGGAGGCGCGGGGAGGCGCGGGCCCGCGGCGCGCCCGGGGCGCAGGAGGGCGGCGCGCCCCTCGCCAGGCCGGGGCCGGGGCGGGGCTCGCGGCATCCCGAGGGGAGCGGCCACCCGGCAGCGCCCGCGCCGCCAAAGTTTCCCGGAGGGGCCGCGCCGCCCTTCCTCCGGGCGCGGGCGGGGGCGCGCCGCGGGACCCGCGCCTCCATTGCCCAACTCGCTTCCCAACTTGGGAGGCGCCGGCCTGCGCACGCGCGCGCCTTCCTCCTCCTCGTCCTCGTCCTCCTCCCGCGGGAGCCGGCCGCGCGGCGCCCAGACCCGCCGCCGGGCGCTGACCTCGGGCTCGCGCGGCCCCCGCCCGCGCCCGCCGCGCCCCCGGGGCGCCCTGGCCGCTGGCCCCTGCGCGCGGCCGGCTCGGCGCGGGGTGGGCCCGGCCGGCGCTGCCCGCGATCGCCGCAAGTTTGCGAGTTGCACTAGTTGGCGGGCGGAGAGGCCCGAACGGCCATGGAGGAGGAGCGGGGGTCGCCGCTGGCGGCCGAGTCGGCGCTGGAGAAGAACGTGGCCGAGCTGACCGTCATGGACGTGTACGACATCGCGTCGCTCGTGGGCCATGAGTTCGAGAGGGTCATTGACCAGCACGGCTGCGAGGCCATCGCGCGCCTCATGCCCAAGGTCGTGAGGGTCCTGGAGATCCTGGAGGTGCTGGTCAGTCGCCACCACGTCGCGCCCGAGCTGGACGAGCTGCGCCTCGAGCTGGACCGCCTGCGCCTGGAGAGGATGGACCGCATCGAGAAGGAGCGCAAGCATCAGAAGGTGGGCAGTGGCCTCAGTCTGCCCACCTGGGCAGTGGGGCTCTGGGACCCAAGGACCCTTCAGCCTCGGGCAACTGCAGGTGGCCGTGGATGTGTATGTGTGACAGAGACTAGAGTAAGGAAAGGCAGTTTCCTTTCATTCTTAGTCTGAAGGGTCTGCCAGGAGCGTCCAGGGCTGAGGTTATGGCAGGAAACTTCCAGTCCGTCCTGGATGAGGGAGGGAGGCCCCTGACCCTCTCTGCCCAGTCATGGGCAGTCGGCATGTACCACCAGTAGGTTAAGAGCACTTCTCTAGAGTCAGACCTGAGTTCCAGTGCCACCTTCACCTGCTTAATACCTCTGTGACCTTGGGTAAGTTGCTGAACTTCTCTGTGCTTTGTTGCCTCATCTGTCAAATAATAATCAAAATAGAATCCACCATTCTTATTAAATGTGATGATGTAGATAAAGTGCTTGGATATTATTCTCTTCCACAAATTAATAAGTCCCCTGCCCTTCAGTGTGACCCTAGAAGACCTTACACCAGTCATACCAGGCCCTTTTTTTGTTCTACCTCAAGTTCCCCCAGAGCAGAGATGTGTGACCTCTTAACCACTAAGCCCTCAGCCTCTGGGCTTATATTTGCAACTTTCTTCCCAGCGTTCCCTTAGTTTATTAACCTGTATTCCGAAGTGCTCTCCCTGCCTTGATTTTATCTTGAATCCTCACAGAACTCTATGAGGTAGGACTTCATTTTACAGATGAGGAAACAGAGGGTCAGAGTGCAGGATGGATTTGTCCCGTTAGCCATGAGAGAGTCCCAGGCCTAGAGGAGGTAATCCCAGTGTCTCTTCCCCACTCTGCTGGAATTGGGGGAAGGGCATGCTCCAAGGTCTAGCCTCTGCCCTGGGAGCTGAAGCTTTTTAAATCGGGGCCTCCCCACTGTCCAGACGAGGTGCCTGAGGAAAAGGAAGTGGGAGACATGTGGTTTCCTGCCCTAACCTCAGGCCTGGAGCGCCTGGCAGACCCTTCATACCGAGGAAATGGGAGGAAACCGCCTTTCCCTGGGGGATCAGGATCTGGGTGCCTAGCAGGCTCTGGCTTGCTGAGTGGCCTCAGGAAGTTCAGTTGGCCTCTCTGAACCTCTCTGGCAGGCCATCATCTCTTCTATGCTGTGGTGAATCTGTGTGTTTTCAAGGAAAATGGCCACAGCTGGGTGTGCTGCCTAGACCTGAGGGCAGGTCCGCTGGTGGGTGAAGACCCCTTGCTCCAGGGCTCACCGTTTCTGTCCTTGGGGATCCTATACTCTGGGGCCAGGAAGAAACTGGAGCTTCTAAGAGTTGGGTGACCAAGGTCACACTGGGAACTTGGACAGGCCCAACTCCTATAATTAATTTCAAGATTCCTAGGAGCGGGAACTTTGGAGCTAGATAGCCGGTTTCAAATCCCAGCACTCACAGGCTATGTGAGCGTGGGCAAACCCCCTAGCCACTTTGGGCCTCAGTTTCCTCAGCTGCGAAGTGGGGGTAACCATGGCCCCCAGCCTGTAGGTGGGGGTTAATATGCACAGAGGGCTAGGGCCGGAGCCTGCCCAGGAGGGGCTAGGCAGTGGGAGCTTCAGGTCTGAACCCTCGCCTAGGTGCCCACGGGATGATATCGGGGACCCCCGACCCCAGACACCTCTGCTCCTGCCCCGGCACCTCCTCTCTGCCAGGGCCTGGGAGGGAAGGGACTGGCCATCTCCCAGGAAGTTGGCTTTATTTTCAGGGCCTGCAGGGCTCAGCCCAGGTCCCACAGAAGTCCTGGGGCGCCTCCGCCCCCACCCCAGCTCTTTGGTTCTGCCCCTGCTGGCCTGGGAGGCAGGCACACGGAGGTCACCAGGCCACCTGCACTTGTTGCTTCTGGAATGCGGTCAGCGCCCCAGCTCTGGGCGTCCAGGGCCCGGCTTGTTTGTAAACAGGGAGTCACAGCTGCCCGCCTGCCCAGCCCAGGCCTCTGCACTTGCTATTCTTGTAGGAGGGAGAGACTCCTCTGATGTTTCTTTTGCAGCTTTGATGATTCTTCAAGGTGCTGTTTCCACAAGAATTTTGTTAGTGATCGTTGGTATGTCCTGTCCTCCCCCCTCCTCCTTTCCTTCCCTCCCCCGACCAGCCAGCCAGTCTGACTGCAGGGAAGCCTGCGCCCCTCCACCCACAGACACCTGGGCTCACTCAGTCAGCCCAGGCCACAGACCTGTTCTCTCCTTACTCAGTCTGCAACACTGTTGATGGGCCACGGGTGCTCTCATCAGTGATGCAGAAAGAAAAACTGGGTCTCACGTCAGGCAGCAGGAGGGTGATGGGGATGACAGAAGACAGGGGAAACAGGCCGTCTTTAGAAAACAGTGGCTGTGTGGATGCAAAGGCACAGACATGAGCAATGCCTGCCCTCATTCAACACAGGTGTTTCTTGAGCACCTACTATGAGCCAGGCACTGTTCTGGGCACTGGGGAGGCTGCAGTGACCATGACAGATGAGGGTTTAGTCTGGTGGCCCTAGCCTTTTAGCTCATAGAAATAGAATGTGGCAGCCAGGCAGGGGGGTGCACACCTGTGATCCCAGCAACTTGGGAAGCTGAGGCACGAAGATTGCAAGTTGGAGGCCAGCCTTAGCAACTTAGTGAGGTCCTAAGCAACTCAGTGAGACCCTGTCTCAAAATAAAAATAAAAAGAACTGTGGAGGGGGGGAGGCTCCGGCTTTAGCTCAGTGGCTGAGCACTTGCCTACCACATGTGAAGCCCTGGGTTTGATCCTTAGCATCACATAAAAATAAAGAAAATAAATATAAAGACAGGCTGTCCATCTGTAACTACCAGAAAAAAAAAAATGGGGACTTGGGACAGAGCTCCATGGTGAAGCACCCCTGGGCTCCATCCTCAGTACCAAAAAAAAAAAAAGAAAGACAGAATTTGGCAGATGGGGATGTGGCTCCGTGGTAGAGCACTTGCCTGGCGTGCATGAGGCCCTGGGTTTGGTTTTCAGCACCATTAAAAAAAAAAAAAAAAAAAAAAAGGAAAGAAAGAAGGATATAGTCTGTGGTAGTAGAAAGAGACGAGGTGAAATTTGATGCACCTTCTAGAGCCTGGTATATCCGGATTATTTTCATGCCGACATATATTCAGTGTGAAAGTTGTTCATGAGATACTTCTGCGATCTATTCTTCCTGTGCCTTGTTGAAATCTGATGTGTGCTTGACCCCCACTGCGTGTTTCAGTACAGATCAGCCACATCTCGAGGCTCCATGGCCACAGAGGCCTGTGGCTACTCTGTGAGATGGTACAGTTTTAACGTGAGAAGGTGGATTTTTTTAAATTTTATTTTTGGTACTGTGGATGGAACCCAGGGGCACTTACCACTCAGCTCCATTCCCAGCCCTTTTTATTTTGAGACAGGGTCTTACTAAGTTACCCTAGCTGGTCCCAAACCTGTGATCCTCCTGCCTTGGCCTCCTGAGTAGATGGGGTTATAGGAGAGTGGCACTTGGCTAAGAAGTACATTTTTTTTTGGGGGGGGGGGAGAGAGAGAGAGAGAGAGAGAGAGAGAATGAATTTATTTATTTATTTTAGTTCTCGGCGGACACAACATCTTTGTTTGTATGTGGTGCTGAGGATCGAACCCAGGCCGCGCTCATGCCAGGCGAGCGCGCTACCGCTTGAGCCACATCCCCAGCCCCAGAAGTACATTTTTTTAATATATTTTTTTTTTAGTTGTCAATGGATCTTTATTTATTTTTATATACGGTGCTGAGATTCAAACCCAGCACCTCACACATACTAGGCAAGTGTTATACCACTGAGCTATAACCCCAGCCCAGGAAGTAAATTAAAAAGAAAATCAGGTTGTGATTAAGTGACACACAGAAAATAAAACAAGGAGACGTGAAAGGGACTGACTGGTGGAGGTCTACCAGCTGGGGAGACAGGAAGTCTTCTCCAAGGAGGTGCCCTCTGAACTGAGATCCAAGTGCAGTGTAGGAGCCAGCCACAGAGAGCTCTGGGGGAAGCTTCCAGGTTGAAGACATGGCAAGTGCCAAGGTCCTGAGGTAGGAGTGCATGTGGCTCTGCAAGGAGCACAAATAAGACCAGTGTGGAGGAACAGAGGGAGTGGGAAATGGGAATGGGAGAGGAGGTAGGGAGGTGCTGGCCCTCGTAGGCTGGAGAAGGGGTTTCAGGATGGTTGGGGCTGAGAGAAGTCCAAGAACTTCATGAGTCAGCAGTAACTCCCTGCAGCAGCCTTTTCCGCTGTGTGAGGCAGGATTAAATTCCCCCTGGTCCGCCCAGAGGCAAGAACCTGCTCTCTAACACTGACCTCAGCTCACTGGGAGAAGGGAGCAGAAGAAGAGAACGTTGAAATCTGTCTTCATCTCTGGTGGGCAGGAGGAGGGTCTCAAAATAAAAAAGGCTGCAGATGTGGCTCAGTGGTAAAGCACCTCCGGTTCAATCCCTGATACCACAAAATAAAAATAAACACCGCAGCTAACCCCTCCCCCAAAAAACCAGCCTAAATTTATTATGCGCTGCTGGACTGAGCCATCTTATGAACACACGTGGATACAATGTGATACAGTGTTGTGGATCCCCACTATACTGTCCATGTGGATAGTTCTGGATACAGTTCTGCAGTGGGGAAGTCAGGATTGGGCTTCACTGGGTTGAGATCCAGGAGTCAGGGCCCAGGGCGCGGCTCAGGGGTAGAGCGCACGCTTAGCCCGAGCCAGGCCTGGGTTTTTTTTTTTTTTTTAAGAGAGAGTGAGAGAGGAGAGAGAGAGAATTTTTAATATTTATTTTTTTTTTAGTTCTCGGCGGACACAACATCCTTGTTGGTATGTGGTGCTGAGGATCGAACCCGGGCCGCATGCATGCCAGGCGAGCGCGCTACCGCTTGAGCCACATCCCCAGCCCCCAGGCCTGGGTTTGATGCCCGACACCACATGCACAAAAATGATGATGATAAAGTAAAACCAAGGCATAAGAAGGCTGCCTTCCTCTGGGAGGTTCTGGAGGCCAATTCTCTCCTTTACCATGTCTAGTCTCAGGACCCCGGCTGCACACACCCCGTCTTCACAGCCAGCATGGCAGCATCTTCTGATCTAACTCAGATCTCTGTTTCGAGGCTGTGTGGCCTCTAACTCTGACCCCGGCTCCCCTTCCTCCCTCTTATGAAGACCCTGTGATTTCACAGGCCCACCCTGATCATGCAGGACCATCCCCCCAATCCTAAAACCCTTAACTTTGCTGGGCACAGTGGCGCCCACCTGTAATCCCAGTGGCTCGGGAGGCTGAGGCAGGAGGATCACAAGTTTAAAGCCAGCCTCAGCAACTTAGTGAGGCCCTAAGCAACCTAGTGAGACCCTGTCTCTAAATAAATATAAAAAGGGCTGGGGGTGTGGCTCAGTGGTGAAGTGCCCCAGGGTTCAATTCCCAGTACCAAAAAAAAAAATCCTTGACTTAATCATAGCTGCCAAGTCCCTTTTGCCACGTAAGGAAACCTTGTCAGATTCTGGGGAATAGGGTGTGGTCACCTTTGGGGACCATTGCTTTCTTGTCCTAGCCAGTTACACAGAACACTCTGATTCACGAAGCCTGCTGTATGCCCAGCCTGTGCCAGGTGGGGGCAGAGGCTCAGGGCTGCCGAATCCTGTTCAGCTTCCAGGCTGCACCTGTCCATCCTTCCTCCACCCCAGCCCCTGGCCTTCATCTGAGGGTCTTCAACCAGCTACTCTCGTCTCCCCAGTGCCAAGGCTTTCCAAGGGAGGAGATGGGACTGGGGAGCACGTCTGGGCCTTGTGTGGCTTGTGACTGATGGCAGGGGGACCAGGGTCATCAGGACCTGCTGGGGCAAGGCACTGTTTCCAGCCTCTGCAGGGAGTGACCACTTAATCCTCACGAGAACCTGTCTCCAGGGCACCCAAGGGTTAGATTGCCCATGACCAGCTAGTGAGTAGCAGAAACAGGACTCAAACTTGAGCGACAGACCCCAGGATCTGAGCCCCTAACCACACTTGCATCTGACAGCTGCAAGGGTGCTTTGTGACTAGTTTATGCTTTTACCAAACTCCTCTTTTTTGAAGCTTTATTGAGTGTGATCCACATACAACTCACCTATTGAAAGTGCACCACTCAGAGGTCGCCAGCGTGTTCAGAGCTGTGCACGTCATTACAGTCAATTTTAGAACATTTTCATCACCCCAAAAAGAAAGCACACACCCATGACAGTCACTCCTCATCCCGCATCCCCAGAGCTGTGCCTTCCGACTTTGGGAATCTACTTGTTCTGGATATTTCATAGAAATAAGACCATGAAAGCCTATTGTGGTGGCCCACACCTATAATCCCAGCACCTTGGGAGGCTGAGGCAGGAGGATTGCAAGTTTGAGGCCAGCCTCAGCAACTTGGCAAAACCCTGTCTCAAAAAATAAAAGGAGCTGGGGATGTGGCTCATGATATAGTGCCCCTGGGGTCAGTCCCCAGTATCAAAAGAACAGAAAGACAGGAGCTCGTGTAGCACAAGGCCTGTTTATGTCCATGCAGTATTTCGTGTTTGAATACACCCCATTTCTTTTTAACCTGCTGATCAGTTGATGGACAGAGGTTGTTTCTACCTCAGGCTGCCACGCATGTCCACACCCATGTATGTTAGTGTGGACGTGTGTCTTCGTGGCTCCTGGGGCAGCTGGGGCCCCTCTGTGTTGGCTGTGCTGGGAGCAGCCAGGCTTGCTATTCCTGTCCCATCAGCCACGTGTCTGAGCTCCCATTTCACATCCTTGTTACCATTTGCGATTATCTGTGGTTTTGGTTACAGTCATCCACAAAATACTCTTTTTGTTGTTATTTGAGGTTATGGGGATTGAACTCGGCCACTTTACTGCTGAGCCACATCCCTCAGCCCTTTTATATTATTTTTATGTGTGTGTGTGTGTACTTTTTTAATGATTTTTTTAAATTGTAGATGGACACAATACCTTTATTTTATTTATTTATTTTTATGGGATACTTAGAATCAAACCCAGCCCCTCACGCTTGCTAGGCAAGCGCTCTACCACTGAGCCACACCCCAGCCCCCATTTTTAGTTTAAGACAGTTACACAGAATATTCTCTGGTTCACGGAGCCCGATGTATGCCTGCTAAGTTGCAGAGGCTGGCCTCTAACTGTGATCCTCTTGCCTCAGCCTCCTGAGTAGCTGGGATACAGGCACATGCAGTTGTGCCCGGCCACAGAATCCTTTTAATGGACTGATCTTGTTTCTCCTCACATCTGCCTGTATGTTTTGGTTCCCAAATGAGAGAATTGGCGCCTCTGAGTGGCTTATTGAGTTGCTCCAGAGGCCTGAAGAGACACTCTGGGCCAGACCCTCCCCAGGGTCTCCCCCCACCCCAGAAGTGGTTGGGACCTGTGGCCCCCTGTGATCACTGAAGAGCAGTCTCAGCTGGGCCCAGGAGCCAGGTGCCTGTGGGGAGTGGCTGCGGCCTTTCCCATCCTTCTGCCCAAGGCCGAAGGGTGGCCCAGAGCCCCAGCCACCTGAAATGCTCCCTGTGGGCAGCGGGGGTGAGGCCACTGCCCTGGGCACGCTGTGACTGCACCACCGTCCCTGCTCTGGCAGGAGCTGGAGCTGGTGGAGGACGTGTGGCGGGGGGAGGCACAGGACCTGCTGTCCCAGATCGCCCAGCTGCAGGAGGAGAACAAGCAGCTCATGACCAACCTCTCCCACAAGGACGTCAGCTTCTCTGAGGAGGAGTTCCAGAAGCATGAAGGTAAGAGGGCCGCCCGGGCGAGGGGGACTGTCCTGCGGCGCTGCTGCCCGCGTCCTGGTGCCACATTGACTCTCACCCCTGCTCTGCGAGAAGCTGGGGAGCCCGGGTTGGCAGATGGTGACACAGGTTTGCTTAGCAGGCTGCCCCCGGTTCCCTCCCTGCCCTGGGACACCTTAGACAGGACAGAGACCCTGCCCTCCTGAAGGAGGAGATGGTTGATGAGCACATGGACCGACAGTGGCTTGGTTCCAGAGGCCAGCAGCACCACAGAGGAGCGGACCAGGGTGCAGGTAGTGACCTGAGGCTTCTTTAGAGAAGGAGGCTGTCACAGTTGAGCCTAGTGAGGTGACAGTGTGAGCCCTGCAAGTACCTAACGCAAGAAGCAAGTAGCATAGAGGCCCCGGGGCAAGAGTGAGAGACCCGGGAGGCTGGGGTGGGGTACAAGAAGACCCAGGCCAGGGTGGCTGAAGATGAGGTCAGGGTCAGCAGGGGTCAGATCACATGGCCCCTTAGACAAAGCTGTGGTCTCTGGAAAGAGATTTGAGGCTCTTATAGGGGGCAACTAGGGACAGCAGCCCAGGCCTGACTGGCACTGGGTCCACTCCACTGTCACATCCTATGAACAACTACCCAGAACCTTCACGCCAGCCCTCTGCTGCTGTTGGGATACAAGGACGGACAGTGGGTCTGAGCTGGGCCTCCTCAGCCCCCTCTGTCCTGTACTGGCCAACGGCTCTTCCCCTGCAAATCAGAGCTGCCTCTTGCCTCCCACCTTGAGGGATCTCAGAATCATCTCTTTAGCCTGAGAAAATCCTTGGGGTCAGCCGGCACAGGTCTGTAATCCCAGCTGTTTGGGAGACTGAGACAGAAGGATCAAAATTTCAAGGCCAGCTTCAGCAACTTAGTGGGACCCTAAGCAACTAGCAAGACCCTGTCTCAAAATAAAAGATAAAAGGTGCTGGGGATACAGCTCAGTGGTGAATGCCCCTGGGTTCGATCCCCAGTACCAAAAATGTGTGGTGGCTCCGTGGTGGAGTGCATGCCTGGCGTGGGTGAGGTCCTGGGTTTCGTCCCCAGTGACTCACACACACAAAGACATGGATTTTATCAGTTACAGAGATTGAGTAAAAAGCTGGGAAATGACACTCCAAGGGAAAGCCGTGGAGCTGTATGAATGTAAGAAAAATTTATTTGGGAGCTGGGGTTGTGGCTCAGTGATAGAGTGCTTGCCGTGCACGGGTGAGGCACTGGGTGCCATCCTCAGCACCACATAAAAATAAATCAATAAAATAAAGGTATTGTCCATCTACAATTTAAAAAAATTTAAAAAAGAAAAGAAAAATGTATTTTAAGGCAAAAACACTATTAAAGGGTTACTTCAATGATGATAAAAAATTCAGTGTTCTAGGACGATCTGGTGATTTCCAAATTTGCATGCACTTAATAATTCATCCTAAAAGCATATTTTTAGCCAGGTATGGTGGCTGTGCCTGTAATCCCAGCTTCTTAGGAGGCTGAGACAGCAGGATCACAAGTTCAGAGCCAGCCTTAGCAATTTAAAGAGACCCTAAGCAACCTATTGAGACCCTGTCTCAAAATAAAAAATAAGGGTTGGACTGGGGCTCAGCAGTAGCATGCTTGCCTGGCACGTGGGAGGCACTGGGTTCGATTCTCAGCACCACATACAAACAAATAAAATAAAGGTCTATCAACAAGCAAAATATATATAAATACAAGCAGTCAAATTAACATATATTTTTTAAAGAAATAAAAATAAAAAGGATTGAGGATGTGGCTCAGTAGTTAAGCAATCCTGGGTTCAATTCCCAGAAACAAAAAATATATATGCACATACCTACATACATATCCATATTTAAAAGTGAATAGAAGTATGTCCAAAGCAGGCCGATTCATTAAGACTAAGACTGGTGGAGAGCAGAGGGGGGTGGCTGCCGGCGGGTTTGGCATTCTGGAGTTAGTATGGCGCTGCTCTCTCTGTGTCCGTGGATCTGTCTCTTCCGGAACTTTGCATAGGGGGGTCACCCTGCGTGGTCCTCTGTCTGCCTCCTTTTACTTGGGTCATGTTTTCCAGCTTTGCCCCTTTTTGAGCAGGTGTCAGTAGCTACTTTGTTCCTTTTTATGGCTGAGTCGTTTTCCATTTTGCAGATGGAGCGGTTTGTTTGGACTCTGGGGCTGTCCCCCCTTGCCACCCTGCCATGTGCCTCTGTACACAAGTCTTTCTGTGTGTTCTCAAATCCGCAGGCAGGTGCCTCAGCAGGGGATGCTGGGCTATGCGGGAACTAAGTTGTACTTATCCAAGGGACCTGATGCCTTATTCTTGCCTGTGACATTTCTGAGGGCACACAGAGGCCTCTGCCGATGACCTGGGAACTGTCCTGCCTGCCCCACTGAAGCCGCAGAGGCGCGAGGGCCTGGGCCAGGGGCCTGAAAGCATAGTTCTGAGCTGCCCCTTGGCTGGGTTCCATCTGCTGCAGTGTGGGGAGCTTCGCTGTGTCCCCACAGCCTCCTGTCCCTGTGGCCTCCTGTCCCCTGCTGGGCTTGTCAGGAAGCAGCTGGAGTGTGGATCCCAGCTGGAGTGGGTCCCAGTGGGGACCCTGGGCTCCTGCCAGGCTGCAGCCCTGAGTGGAGAGGCCCCATGCAAGTGCTGGGCCGGTGGTCTTCCTCCCGCTGCTGAAGTCCCTCAGAGAAGGAACAGGGAGACCATCGGGCTGCACCTTGTGCCAGCTGTGACTCTGGGCAGAGGCTTGGGCACGCTGACGATTTAGGGGTGCAGCTGTCTGAATCCTGGGGAGGTGGGGGGTTCTCAGGGGAGCCTTCCAGGGCAGCCAGCATGGCTTTCTCAGCTCCTAGCATGGGGTGCCCCGTTTCTCAGAGCTACCTGGGGGGTCTTCTCTCTCCCACTCTCTGGAAGCATCCAGATGATAGAACACTTCCTTCCTGTGATCCCAGCTTCTCAGGAGGCTGAGGCAGGAGGATTGCAAGTTCAGGACCAGCCTGGGTAACTTAGTGAGACCCTGTCTCAAAACAGGCTGGGGATGTAGCTCAGTGGTGGAACACCCGGGGTTCAGTTTCCGCTGTAAAAAAAAAAAAAAACAAAAAACAAAACAAGAAAGCTATTTCTTAGCCGGGCACAGTGGTGCAGACCTGTAATCCCAGCTGCTCAGGAGGCTGAGGCAGGAGGAGGATCACCAACTCAAAGCCAGCCTCAGCAATTTAGCGAGGCCCTAAACAACCCGGTGACACCCTGTTTGTAAATAAAATACAAGAAAGGGCTGGGGATGTGGCTCAGTGGTTAAGCACCCCTGGGTTCCATCCCCAGTACCAAAAAAGAAAAAAGAAAGCACTTCTTTGCCTGTTTTTTGGAATCCATCTTGTCATTTAGAAAGCAGGGAGTAGAAATGACTCGTCAGCACCCAGGGAGTGAATTACAGATCTCCAAGCCATTGGACCCGGGAGACAGGTGTGAAGAGACACTCTCGGGTCTGCGGAAAGTCCTTGGGCAGTGCAGGAACAGCTTAGGCGTCGGGAGTGGAGGAAAACCACCAGTGCAGACGTCTCTGCCGAGCAGTAGTATTAGTTCTTGGGATTTTTCTCATCGGCACATGAGAGAAAAGTGAAAGGGAACAGGAGAAGGGAATTTCGATATCATATTCAGTTAAACCCCGCAGATCCCAAACACTGCCCTGCAACGCGAATCAACGTGAAGATGATCCGTGGGGTGTTTTGCATTTTTTTCCTACTAAGTCTTGGGGCGGGGGCAGGGTGGTTGTGAAAATACGTGCAACATAAAGTATACCACCTTGGCTGCTGCCAAGTGCATGGCGATGAGCACACTCAGAGCACTTGCTGCCACCGTCAGTCACCCTCCGAGTCTTCATCTCGCAACACTGAGACTCTATACCACGCAGGTGTGGAGGCTGCTGATCCGACTCCAGTCCCAGCCTCGCCTCTACCGCCTGGGTCATTTGGGGAAGGTCACTTAGTAGTCCAACCCTCAAGTTATTTCCAGGGTCAGTGCTCAGTAAAAGATGTCCCCAAGGGCGTCTTTTCCTCCGCGTTGAACCAAGTCTCGTTCAGTATGAACTTCAGCTCAGTGAAATCACGTGCGCACCCTCTCTGGGCCTTTCTCTGACGTCTACTGTCTCCAGGGGCTGCCGTGACCCATTGCTGCAGGAAACTGGGTGCTTATGACAGCAACACATGTCCCCTCACAGCTCTGCAGGCAGGGGTCCAAAATCTGTGTGCCAGCAGGGCCAGGGGCTCTGAGGGGAGATGGCTCTGCTTCAGTCAGCTTTTCCTTGCTGGACCTGGGAAGGACGAGGCCAAGGAGAAGTTTACTTTGGCCCACGGTTTCAGTCTGTGATCTGCGACCGCCACAGCGAGGGCGGAGGTCAGGCAGAGCACCTTGGTGCAAGGGCGTTGGTGTAGAAAGCTGCTCAGGGCACGGCAATCAGGACGCAGAGAGAGCTCGGCTCACTGGGACAAAACATAGACCCCAAGGCACACCCCAGCGACCTGCTCCTCCAGCCACACCCTGCTGCCTACGCTTAGCACCCACTTCATCCCTATCAGTGGATGGGAGGCTCCTGGGGTTGAACCCAGGGTGCTTAACCCCCAAACCCCATTCCCAGCTCTTTTCATTTTGTTATTTTGAGACAGTGCCTCACAGACTTGCTTAGGGTCTCCCTAAATTGCTGAGGCTGGCCTTGAATTTGGGATCTTCCTGCCTTGGCTTCAAGTTGCTGGGATTGCAGGTGTGTGCTATCATGCCCAATAGGTGAAGCTCTCTTAACCCAATGATGTCACCTCTGACATACAGGAGTGTTTTGGGGACACCTCAAATCCAAACCATAGCACCTCCCTGGCCCCTTTCAGCTCACCTCACGCCTCTTGCCCTGTGGCGCTGCCATTGGAATCTCTGCCTCCTGCTCCCGTGGCCGCCTCCTCTGGGTCTGTCTGATGTCCACCCCTTTCTCTTTTAAGGATACCAGTCACTGGGTTTAAGGTCCACCTCCCCTCATCTACCATGAGTCCCTCTTAGCTAACTGCATCTCCAGAGATTCTATTTCTTTTTTTTTTCTTTCTTTCTTTTCTTTCTGGGGTCCAGCTGAACTTTCTGCACCTTGGGGCCTCCCAGTCCCTGCCCTCGGGGTCTTTCCTCCCTGACTGTCCCCTCCTGGCCTCTTTGGCTCGGCCCACTGCCTGGCCCTCTGGCCTCTGGTCTGGGCTTGTTCCGGCTCAAGCCTGCATCTCCTGGTGGCCTCTACTTTGCAGCCTGGTGTTGCCCTTGGACTCCGGGTACCACTTCCAGTCCTGGGCCTGCCCACCTGCTGGTGCCTGCCGGGGACATGGCCTCATCACTTGGCCTCTTTCTCTTCTGTCCTCTGGGCTCAGTGTAAATGTGCCTGGCCCCAGAGGCGGCTTCCCACACCCACAGTCCACGCTGGGTCTCTGTGTCACCTGTTCTTGTCTGCCTGACATCTGGAAGCCCGTGAGAGCAAAGCCCAGTCTCACTGTCGACCGTGGTGTCCCCATGACTAGTTCAGTATCACGTATGCAATAGGTGCTCAGTGAGTAGTTGAAGGATGGACATCTGGTGTGCACGTGTGTGCATGTACAGAAAGCTGAGCGCCGCTTCAAGCAGGTAGTCCTGTCTGGGAGAGTGGACTGGTGTCTGGCCCTGGTGACATGGTCTGCTGACCTCAAGGGAGCCTCTGAGTCTGGGTGAGGACAGGAAGACCAGGGTTTGAGTGCCAACACTGCAAGTTCCTGGCTGAGCAACCCTGAACCTTGGGCCTCATTTTTCCATACCTGCAAAATGAGGCCAATAGGGTCCAGGTATCCTTCCCGGGCCTCTCAGGAGGAAGTTGCATTTTGGGATCCTGGAGGAGGAATCTGCCCCCATTCCCTGGCAGCCTTGAGTGCAGACCCCATGTGAAGCCTGGAATGGCAGGATGGCTCCCCTTCAGGAATGTCACTCTGCAATCCTGGGCTCTGTAGGGCAGAACCTGGCGCACCTAGTCTGGTGACCGGGTGTCACACACTGTAATACACACACCTGGGAGGATGGTTATTGTTGTAGGTGAAACCTGCTGGGGAATATCCCTGCTGGGAGAGAGGAGGTCTGTGGGAAGACCTGGATGGGACCGAGCTACCAAGTTTGCGGATCATTTGTTACAGCAGCCGCAGGAAACTCATACAGCCCCTGTCCTTACCGTTCAGCAAACTCACCATGTAGCTTGACCTGCTATCTGCAGGCACCGTGGAGGCCCGGGCAGTGTGACAGGGAGGGGTCAGCTGAAGCCTTGTCCCCCCTGTGGCCCATGGTCTGCCTGGGACTGGGGCAGGGTGGGGGTGAATGGACCATGAGGAAGCCAGCCCTGGGTGGCAGTCCCTGACCTCCCACTGGTGCCAGGCGTCAGATGATGCAGGTCTTCAGTGTCACTTGGTTCAGCCTCTCAGCAGCCCTGGGGGAGGTACAGCCACCTCCCCACTTTATAGATAAGGAAACTGAGGCTCAAAGAGCAGAGCCCAGAGCCACATGGCCATCAGGTAGGATGGCCAGCCCTGGAGCCAGAGCTTGGCCTGGGGGTCTCTGTGCTCTGCCACCCTCCCTTCAGTGACAGAATTACGGGAGTTGTAAAAAGTGCTGAAAGGGGGCTGGGGATGTGGCTCAAGCGGTAGTGCGCTCGCCTCGCATGCGTGCGGCCCGGGTTCCATCCTCAGCACCACATACCAACAAAGATGTTGTGTCCGCCGAGAACTAAGAAATAAATATTAAAAATTCTCTCTCTCTCTCTCTCTCTCTCTCTCTCCCTCCCCTCTCTCACTCTCTCTTTAAAAAAATAATAATTTAAAAAAAAATTCTCTCTCTCTCTCTCTCTCTCTCTCTCTCTGTCCCCCTCTCTCTCTCACTCTCTCTTAAAAAAAAAAAAGTGCTGAAAGGTGAAGCGGGAGAAGGGGGGACTGCTGGGCGGCTGGGGTGGTGGCAGCTTGGCAGGGGTCAGGGAGGGAGCCTGTGTGCAGAGGTGGCTGGATGGAGGCTCACCTGGAGGCTGCAGGGGAGGTCGGGAGGTCTGGGCAGAGGGGACAGGAGGGCAAAGGCTCTGAGGCGGATGGGCTGGGAGGGGTGGGGACAGAGCAGGTGCCAGTGGTCGGCTGCAGCTGGTGCAAGGCTGGGGGAGGCCGGGTCTGGGTGGAGGAGCTGCGGGGCGGCCACGCAAGGGGGCAAGTGGAGTCACGGGCTGGTGTCCCCACCCAGGCATGTCGGAACGGGAGCGGCAGGTGATGAAGAAGCTGAAGGAGGTGGTGGACAAGCAGCGTGACGAGATCCGGGCCAAGGACAGGGAGCTGGGCCTCAAGAACGAGGACGTGGAGGCTGTGAGTGGCGGGCAGACCTCCTCCCGAGTGCTGGCTCCAGCCAGAGACCGGACGCTCTACTTGGGAGCTTCCCATCTCGTTCTCTGGGCTCCGAAGGTTGGGCATCCTCGGAGGCTCGGCCTCGAATCGGGGCTGGCGGAGGAGTCTCAGCAGAGTCTCCACTGCAGGCGCAGGAGTCCCCTTTGCTGTGACCCTGGGGCTTCCTCCAGCCCACCGCTCTGTTCCCCTGTGAGGCCAGGCCCCACGGGCCCCGTGCTGCCCCAGGAACCTGCAGTGTCTCCACCTGAATCAAAAATGACGCCTCTTTATTGAGGCCTGTTATTTCCATCTGCTGGAAAATTGTCGTGATGCATTGATTCTAACAAGACACTTGGCTTCCATCTGCCATAAAGTGACCTCAGTAAGTGTACTAATGCCCATCTCTGCTGTCAACAGAGTCATAAGAACATGAACAACTTCCAAGCAAGTAAAGATCTGTAATATGCCTGGTGAACCTGAAGGGGATTTGCCCCCGTGCGGTGCCCATCCAGAGCTACCGTACCTGGCAGCCCTACACAATGACCTCCCTCTTTCTACAGCTACAACAGCAGCAGACTCGGCTGATGAAGATCAATCACGACCTCCGACACCGTGTCACCGTGGTAGAGGCCCAGGGGAAGGCCCTGATCGAACAGAAGGTGGAGCTGGAGGCAGATCTGCAGACTAAGGAGCAGGAGATGGGCAGCCTAAGGGCAGAACTTGGGAAGCTTCGAGAAAGGCTGCAGGGAGAGTTCAGCCAGAACGGGGAGGAGGAGCCAGAGGTAAGCAGAAACTGGTGCGGAGGTGTGCACGAGGTGTGCGGGAGGGTAAGTCTGAGCTGGCTGGAGGTAGGCAGAGTTGCCTTGTTTTCTCCATTGTACTTAAGACAATGGGAGGAACAGAGAGAACCAGCTACTGGCCTGAAGACACACAGCAGAACAGAGGCAGAGCTGGGCCTAGAACTCCCAGCATTCCAGCCCAGTGTGTTCAGGTCAGTGGTGGTCACCAGGCACCTGCCTTGCATGTTCATTCAAATAATTGGCATCCATGTGGCAGACACAGGGGAGGACACATGGGCAAAACAGACCCCGTCCCTATCCACGTGGAGCTCACAGTTGAGCAGGGGAGACAGACATTGGCCAGGGTCACACACCATGTGACCCAGCAATGCCTTCTAGACACACCTGGAGAGCTGCAAATGAGCGTCCACATGGAGACCCACTCATAGATGTTCATAGCAGTGTGATCCTTCAGTGGACTAATGGGCCTTCCATTCAGGAGGACTCAGCCCTAGAGCCCAAAGCCGGGGCCTGTGATCCCAGTGACTGGGGAGGCTGAGACAGGAGGACCATGAGTTCAAAGCCAGCCTCAGAAACTTAGTGATACCCTAAGCAACTCAGTGAGACCCTGTCTCTAAATAAAATACAAAACAGAGCTGGGAACGTGGCTCAGTGGTTGGTTGAGTGCCCCTGAGCTTGATCCTTTACCAAAAAAAAGGCAGGCTAGGGTGGGTGGTGTGCAGGGTAGGAGAGACAGGGAGGCTGAGGGAGGTTGGCTGAATGAGGTCAGAGAGGCCTGTGGGGCCAGGCGGGGCCCCAGCAGCCACCTGGGCTGGGGAGAGGACTCCCAGTGATGAGGGGTGTCTTAGTTGGGGTCCCTCACAGCACAGCTTGGGAGCAGGACTTGGCTGGAGGAGATCCTGTTAATCAGGCGAGTGAGAGGGAAGGAGGAGAAGGGAATTGGAGGGTGTGGCATGGAGGTCACGCCCCAGGCCTGGAAGCTCTAGGAAGCACTTAGAGCACCTCCCAGAACCCACTTTCTGCAGGTTGGTCCCCAGGTGGCTAAGGGTGGCCTGAGATGTCATCTCCCCCACATCCTGAGCAGGTCCTGGGGCAGAAATGGAGAGGCAGACGCTGCACCCTGAGTGCGTGGAGGGGACTATCAGTTAGGCTCAGGTGATGGTGGGCACCAGGTGAGTGGGCACTAGCATGTCCAGCACACAGTGAGCCCCAGGGTGCGCCAGGAGCGCAGGGCAGGACAGCTGGCCGCAGGTGGTGATGGGGGCTTCGTGAGGAGCCTCCTCTAGCTGGAGGCCAGAGCCTATGCCAAGGTCTACCATAGGAAGTGCGGGAGGTGGATTGCTGCTTGAGAAGAGCAGAGTGAACCGGGGAGTGGCGCTGCCCTACCCCTCCTGCAGAGGTTTGTTGCAGTCACTGCCGGGCACCTGGCCACAGTGTGCTGGGTCAGGGGGGTCGAGACCCAAGAGGAGCCTGTGCCTGGGGCCGGTTGCTGATCTGTGGTCCCAGGGCCTTGTGCTCTCTAGGCCACCAAGCTCCACCCCTCGTCCCAGCCCTTTTTGTTTAGAGACAAGGTCTTGCTAACTTGCCAGGCTGGCTTCAAACTTGTGGTCCTCTTGCCCCAACCTCCTGAATAGCTGAGAGTGCAGGTGTGGCCACGACACACAGGCTGCGGGGAAGTCTGTAAAGAAACAGGTTAGGGCTGGGGATGTGGCTCAAGCGGTAGCGCCCTCGCCTGGCATGCGTGCCGCCCGGTGTGATCCTCAGCACCACATACCAACAAAGATGTTGTGTCCGCCGAGAACTAAAAAAAATAAATATTAAAAATTCTCTCTCTAAAAAAAAAAAGTATTTAAAAAAAAAAGAAACAGGTTAGGGCCCTGCTTTTAGCTAAACCTAAATTAAATGGTTGCCGTGATCTGGGCAGGCAGAAGGTGAGGGCGGGACGAGCCGTGGCAGCGATGGAGGGAAGGAAGCCAGCGCCAGGACAGGGCCACGGGCCACGCTCTGGGTGGCCCTGCCCACCGTGGGTCCCTCGGAGCTCAGGCCTGTCTCCTGGCCAGGCAGTCCTGGTCCAAACTGTGTCCCGAGGACACCACCCCAGCCACAGCTCCTGGCCCCGCCCCAGATCTCTGGGGAGGAGGACAGGACAGGGACATTCCACACCTCCCAGCGCCTGCTGGTTTTGGCTTCCCTTTCTGGCAGCCAAGGGGTGGGGAGTGGGGGGCAGGGACAGCAGTGGGGACAGCAGCAGGCTGCAGCATTCGCTCCTGCTCCCACTCTTGTCCCTGGGAGCTCTGCTGAGTTGAGGTTGTCAGTCGTTGGAGGAGCCCGGGCTCTATGGCCTCACCGCCGGCTCTGTGTGGCCTCTCTAGGGTGGTCAGGGGCCAGCGTCCTCCATGGACAGATGAGCAGAGTGACCCGGACGGGATCCAGTAGGCTCACCCCAGCAGCGGGGAGGGAAGATGGGGGCGCAGGAAGTGGGGAGGCAGGGGAGGGCAGCGGCCTTCAGGGCAGCACTGGGCCTAGGGCGCCTCCCCAGGGTTCTGGCCTCATGGGGTGGGTGGGTTTCCAGTGGAATGTGGGGCAGGCTGTTGCAGGCAGGGGGACCGTGTGAGCTGCATGTGACTGGGGTGGGGCCCATCCTGGAGCACATCTGGGGTGGGAGGCTGGTGCTGTGGGGGATCCCACAGCCAGGACTCTTCTGGTTTTCCCCAATTCCCATGATCCCTTCGGAGCTGCCTCAGTGCTACTCAGTGTGAGCTGCAGGCGACTCCCCCCACCCCTCCCGTGTTTTCACATCCTCCTTGCTGAGGTATGACCGTATGCCGCACAGTTCAGCCGTCTAAGGTATCCAGTTCAGTCGGCTGGGGCACGTCTGTAATCCCACTACCCAGGAGGCTGAGGCAGGAGGATTGCAAGTTTGAGGCCAGCCTCAGCAATTTAGCGAGGCCCTCAGCAACTTTTGAGACACTGTCTCAAAATAACAAAATAAAAACGGCTGGGGGTGTAGCTCAGTGGTAGAGCCCTCAGTTCAATCCTCAGTACTGCAAAAAAGGAAGAATAATAAATAAGTAAAATTTTAAGACTGGTGGGTGGCTTGTGACAGAGCCGGTGCCTGGACTCAGGTGTACAGTCCTGTGGGTTTTAATGGCTCACTGCACTGCGTGGACAACAGCTCTGGGCCGTTTCTGTCAACCAGAGAGGAGCCCCCAGGAGCAGCAGGCCCTGCCCCTCCACCTCCAGCCCTGTGCTGGCATCTCCTGTGGGCAGAATCCAGCTTCCTCAGAGGTGTCCTTGAGAGCGGAGGTAGGCTCCTTGCAGAGGTCCCACAGGACAGCTCCACAGGAGATGCAAGTCCACCCTGCCCTCTCGGATTCGCCACCTACCAGTTTTGATTGCTAACTGTCCTAAAAACAGGGCCTGGTGGCTGGTATGCAGAACAGGGTTTGAAGGGGTCTAGCCTGGAAGGCACAGGGGTCCAGAGTGTGACCAGAGCACTGTCGTCCCCTCTGCTGGGCCAGGGACTGCTCTGAAATATGTTCATGGGCACCTCCACAGCCTGGCAGCGGGAACACTCCTGGGAGGCCAGGCCTCTGAACGGAGGCCCTGATCCAAGGTGCTGCCTCCTGGAGGCCCCTGGACAGGCCCTGCTGGCCAGCCGTCCCCTGGGCCTCCCTATAAAGCAGCTGAAGCCTCCAGGTGTCTCTGTCCCTCTAGCTGTGCCCAGAGAGCCTCCAGGGACCCGTGAACAAGGCAGAGGCCTGGCTTATCCAAGATAAGCAGAGCCACCTCTGTGGTTCCTCGTGGGAAAAGCCTAGAAGGCTTATCGGGCTGGCCCGATTGCCATCGTGGGAAGAGCCTCTCAGGCTCTGGTCAGGACAGGGCTGCCCATGGTGCTGGGGTCACCACCTGGGCCTCTGGAAAAGCAGAGCCCCAGGCCTGCCTCCCCCACGCTGGCCACCTTGGTGCCCGAGTCAGGGCCTGCGCACCTGCCTGGGGATCCCCTCGGCATTGGGGGGTCAGGGCCTCATCCCCTCAAAACTGCCTTCTGTGCTGCGGTGAGCTTAGACCCTCTGTGCCCCGAGGACCCTGGCGTGTGTAGCGGGGACCTGGTCATCAGTGCTAAGGGAAATGAAGGCCGGTGAGGAGCTGGTGGCTTGCACGAAGCCCTCCTGGGTGCTGAGGAGTGAATAGTCCCTCTAAAGGCTCTGTCCCTGCCCCACGGGCCTCCAGAGACAGGGCAGGCCCTGTGTCTCCTGGGGAGGGAGGGGCTGAAGCTGTGGTGCAGCATCCAGGCTGTGAAGGAAAAAGGGAGGCTAAGGGTCAGCCACTGCTGCTCCTCACCAGCCCAGGGTGGCTCTGGGCAGCCGAGCCCAGGGTGGCTGGGTCCTCAGATGCTTTTTCTAAAAGGAAGTCTCGAACCCTGACTTCAGCGTGCAATCTCCCGACCCTTCGCCTTTGGTAACTGGCTCGATCGTCCTAGAACACAGCGAGGGCCCCACCAAGCAGTGGGGGTCTGGAGGCCCCTGGTTTGCGATCTCTGGTCCACGCCCTGATGTGCAGAGTCCATGGCAAACTCCTCACATTTGTCAGGACCCCACGCACAGAGACCACCTCCAGCCCAGGACCTTCCCAGATCGTTGCCAGTTGGAGTTTGGTGTCTCCGTTCCTCTTTTATTGTGTCAGCTGGTCAGTTTCTGTGTGTCTGCCTGCATCTGTCCCCAGGAGTGAGCTCAGTGACACCAAGACACAGAGTTAGTGCTCAGTCAGGGCTGGATGAATGCCAGACCAGGTTGACTCCGTGGGGAGCCCAGGCAGGGCGGGAGCCTGCGGGTGGCAATCACTTGCTGAAGGTGTCCTTCAGGAGGGTGCTGTCGGAGTACGTGGCTGTGGTGGTGTGAGAGTAGCCCTGGAGTCTCCTGCCAACACAGCCCACCTGAACCTGTCGCACCAGCAGACCCTGCGGACCCTCTGGGGCGTGGACTCCTGGGAGTTTGTCCTGCTAGCTCTCGGGTGGGAAGAGGCCCATTTGCTGGAGTTTGGGGGCACATGTGACAGGTTAGGGTTTCCTGTGCTGGAGATGCCTCCCTGCTGCCCACCCACCCCATTCTGAGGCTGGTGTGGTCAGAACCCCTCTCCCCCCAGCACCCGCTGTCATCTGAGCTGCCCTGTGGGTGGTGTCTCCTTTCACGTGTCCTTCCCCAGAACAGCCTGTCCTAGACTCTCGGGATGTGAAGCATTGCAGCTCAGCCTTCGGGAGTCCTTGGCCTCTCGGCCCTGTGCCACCACCCTGGCTCGAGTCCCATTTTCCCTGGGCTGCTGTGGAGTTCCTTTTGGAGTGGGTGGGTGGGCTGACTGTGTGCATCCCCCTTCCCTGTTCCAGGGTCTCCACTGATGTCCCGGCCTTTGTCCATTTCTTCTGAGGGACTGTGGAACACTGGAGGTGCAAGACTGTCAGATACTTCCCCACCTGGACAGGATAGGCCACCTGTAGATTGGCTAGGTGACTTGGGGACAGCTTGCAATACCTCCCAAATGGAAAATGGCTGGGTGCTGTGACACATGCCTGTAATCCCAGCAACTGGGGAGGCTGAGGCAGGAGGATCACAAGTTTGAGGCCAGCCTCAGCAACTTAGTGAGACTCTGTCTCAAAATAAAAAGGACTGGGGATCCCTACTTACACCCACACAGGAAGTAACAAGAGTTGGCCAGAATGTGGAAAGACTGGAACCTTGTGCTTTGCTGGTGGGAATGTGAAGTCGGCAGCCACTGCAGGGGACAGGTTGGCATGGAAAACCCAGCTCAGTTAGACATAGGGTCACAGAAGATCCAGCAGTTCACACCTAGGTGTGTATCCAAAAGAGGGGAAATGGCAGTTCAGGTAGGTACTTGGACAGGAAGTATGTTAACATCACCATTCCCAGTAGCCATGAGGTGGAAACAGCCCAGCGCCCCTCAACTGGACTGAGTGTGGTCTATGCCCACAAAGGAGTATCACCCACAAACAGGGGAACTGAGCTGGTTTCTGCTCTGGACTGAACCCAGAGTCTTTGCATGAGCACCCTAGCCCTGAGCTCTGTCCCCAGCCTTTTTCATTTTATTTTGAGACAGTCCTGCTAAGTGGCCCTGGGCTGGCCTCAAACTTAGAATCCTCCTGCCTTGGCCTCCTGAGTAGCATCCAGAACAGGCACAGCCAGAGGCAGCAAGATGGCTGGTGGCCACTGGGGCTGGGGTGATGGAGGAATGGCAGTGATTGCTTGATGAGTGTGGGGCTTCCTTTTGGGGCAAGGAGAATGTTCTGGGATTAGAGGTGAGAGTTGTAGGTGAAAGCTACTTTAAGAATACTTTAAGAAAGATCTCATGGAGGGCTGGGGACATAGCTCAATTGGTAAGAGTGCTTGTCTTGCATGCACAAGACCCTGGGTTCAATCCCCAACACCACACACACACAAAAAAAAGAGAGAGAGATAACGGGCTGGGCGCAGTGGCACATGCCTGTAATCCCAGTGGCTCAGGAGGCTGAGACAGGAGGATCATGAGTTCCAAGCCATCCTCAGCAACTTAGTGAGGCTCTAAGCAACTCAGTGAGACCCTGTCTCTAAATAAAGATAAAAAGGGCTGGGATGTGGCTCAGTGGTTAAGTGCCCCTGAACTCAATCCCAACGGGCACAAAGAAAGAAAAAAAGGTAAAATGGAGCTGGAGGTGTCTAGTGTGTGCAATACCAAGTTTGGTCCCCAGCATTGCAAAAAAAAAAAGGGGGGGGATGGTAAAATTTATGTCGTGTATATTTTACTATGATTTGAAGGAAAAAGGCCCCTTGCTCTGGAAGAAGGTGGGAAGACAGGGTCTGACCCAGGATAGCGACTTAGCAAAACACTGGGATCCACGTGGGCCTTTGTGGAAGAGAAATGCCCACGTGTGCACCCCTGCTGGGGCAAACTGCCGAGGAGGCCCTTGGCAGAGGGGGAAATGAATGGAAGGAGGCGTAGGCTGCGATAACCACCACATTGGCCATATCAGCAAAGGTCTTAGTGGGGTGTGAGTGGAGAACCTGGAAGGGAAGCACTGGCAGATGCAGGAGGGTGGTGGTGTTGGAGGCGGGGGCTTCTCGAACCTTCTTTCTAACAGAACCCTGAGTGGGGAGGCGCGGGGATGCGAGTCGGCTACTGAGGGGGCACAATGAACAGGTGGCCTGCAGCTTCCATCTCCAGGGGAGACCGTACAGAACGGTAGCAGAGGCCGCCCTCGGGGGCTTAAAATAGCGCCCTTGGCAAGCTGCTCCTACCCAGGAGGTGGGAACTTCAAGCTGCATTAGGACGCAGAGTGGGTGCTGGTGGCGGCTGCCAGGAATTCATGAGCCTTTCTCCTCCTCCAGACAGAGCCGGGCGGGGAGGAGTGTGTCTCAGATACGGAGAAGATGGCCATGGATCTCAAGGACCCCAACCGCCCCCGGTTCACACTGCAGGAGCTGAGGGATGTGCTGCACGAGAGGAACGAGCTCAAGTCCAAGGTCTTCTTGTTGCAGGAGGAGCTGGCCTACTACAAGAGGTGAGTATCCCTGAGAACTGCAGGGCTGGCCTGGCCTGGACAGCCCCAGCGCCTCCTTTCTGGAGTTGCTGGAGTTCCGGTGCGGTTGCCTCCAGGAGACGGCATCCGTCTGTGTCTTCAAGGAACCCCTTTCGGGCCCAGAGCCTTACGCACAAGCTCATCCTCTGTGCAGCTCGGCCGGAGCACTGGCTCATTCACAGCTTTTCTGCTGTTAGGAGGAACACGGCAGCGAGACTTGGGGTAGTACCCCAAAACCACGCACCTTACTTAATATTTTTGCAGCCAACATAAGAGCATTCGTAGTAAATGAAGATTACAAGCAGTCTCATAGCCATAGCCATACATTTCGGCTGTTGCCACCAAATGAGTTACCAAAAAAAAAAAAAAAAAGAAAGAAAGAAAGACATATTCTTGGCTTTTGTGCTGCACCTGACTTGAGTCTCCGTCTGGGACCATCCCCCTCAGAGACTCCTGGCTTCATATACACTGCTCTGCTTTTTTGTTACTCAAAATACACCAGGCTGTGGGCTGGGAATGAAGCTCGGTGGTAGAACACCTGCCTCGCATGTGCAAGCCCTGGATTGATTCCTCCAAGCACTGCAAAAAAACAAAGAAAAAGAAAATCCCACCTTACTTGTTCCTGCCTCAGAATATTTGAACGTGCTGCTCCTGCTGTTAGGAAGGGATTCACTTGGCTTTCCCCATGGTTGACTTCTCATTATCCAGAGATCAGTCAAGTCTCACCTCCTCCTCACCCCCGTCCAAGGGAGTGCCCTCCTGGGTGCAGTAGCACATGCCTGGAGTCCCAGCAACCCTGGAAGCTGAGACAGGAAGATTGTAAGTTTGAAGCCAGCCTTAGCAACTTAGTGAGGGCCCGTCTCAACATAAAAAAAGAAAAGGGCTGGCGCTCAGTGTTGGAGTGCCCTGGGTTCAGTCCCTGGCATTGATAAAACCATGGAGCAGCCTGGTGCGCTCATGCCTTGCCCGATTCTGCTTGCTTCACGGCCCTTCCCCCCACCCCCTGTTCTTTAATGTGCTTGTTTTCCGTGGCAGACTATAAGCTATCTCACCAGGTGGACCAGAGGCCTGGTTGGTCTTGCCCCTGGCTATGTTCCCAGTTCCCAGCATTTAGAATGGAGCTTAGCACACAGTAGGTGCATAACACATATCTGTTGGTGGGAAAGCCAGAAGGAAGAACAGATGGGCTGGGATTGTGGCTCAGTGGTAGAGCGCTTGCCTGGCACGTGGGAGGCACTGGGTTCAATCCTCAGCATCACATATAAATAAATAAAGTTATTAAAAAAATAAAATATAAGCTAATACTGGGAGATTTATGACTTCGCTGTGGGTTCAGAGATGGGTGGGATCATCTGGGTGAGACTGGAAGGCTTCGTGGAGGCAGCATTTGGACTGGGCCTGCCTTGCAGGTAGGGTAGTTCCAGGTCTGGGACTTCCGAGGTGTGGACCACTAGCCTCAGGCGGAAGAAACCCAGAGATGTAGCAGGTTTTTGTAATGACAGGGAACAGGGAGCAGTTCTGTTTGGCTAGAGTCTGGGGAAATTGAAAATCAGGAGGCAAGATCCTTTCCCGAAATTCCTTATTCTCACTCCCTGACCCCCAAAATGTGTGCCTCTCAAGACTGTCACGCAGGAACTTCTGGAATGTTCCACTTCTGCCAGAATTCTTGACTCATTGATCTCGTACCTCTCAACTCTTTCCAGTGAAGAAATGGAAGAGGAGAATCGGATACCCCCACCTCCACCCATTGCACACCCAAGAATGTCCCCCCAGCCGGAATCTGGCATTAGGAGACTGTAAGTGATACCCCTGGGCACATGGGGCTCTCTGCACATTGCTCGTCATGAGGTCCATGGGTATCTGGACTCCCACCCTCAGGCACTGCTCTGGGGCCGGGCATGTCAATAACCACATCCTGCTGACATGTGCTTAACCCCTGGTCCGGCTCCCAATCTCGGGTTCCTCTCCCTGCCTGGACGCTGAGCTCCCTTGGGGGTCTCTAGGCAGAGAGGTCGGGCAGCACCAGGTCTTGGGGAGGCTTGGGCCTGATGCTGAAGCTCAGGCACTTGCTTGAGTGTGTCAGATGGGGCGGGATGTGGCTCAGCCTTCAAGACCAGAGAATAGGCCGGGGTGGGGGCTGGAGCATCTCAAGGGCTTGACCCTGGCTATGAGGCATCTGTGGGGCCTGGTCTGCCCTGACCATGCATTTCAGCAATGACTCATCAATTTAGCCCTGTCCCTCCACTAGGTATTCAGTGGTGCCAAATACATGCAGTGTCAGGCCTTGGTTGTTTGGGAGATACATAAAAAAGAGAGCAACCTGTCCCCGCCCTCAGCTAGACTTGAGGCCACTTAGATGGTTCTTGGCATCGCAGGGTCCATTTGAGATTCTGATGAAAGCTGACGGATCTTTTCCTTGGGAAAGACAGACGTGAAATGTTGTGTGCCATTTCAGGAGGTTTGTGGACCCCTGAGGCCCTGGAGCTAGAGGTCTGTAGGGTGGCCTGTGCCAGCTGTATCTTGTAGGGGCCTCAGAGACCTCGCCGAAGGCTGGGAGGTAGAGCTCTATCCTGCCCATTTTGTGGCTAAGGAAACTGAGTCCCCTGCTTAGGGTTTTGTGGCTGATAAGAGGCAGAGCTGGGGTTTGAACCCCAACCTGGCCCTCTCCCCCTAGAGGGCCTTCCTGGGCCTGGGCCTTCCAGCTTTTCCTCCAGCAGGAGAGGCCTCAGCTCTGTCCCTGAGCCCCAGCGGTAGTTTTGAGAAGGCAGGTGGTTGGATGTGCAGAGAGGAAGCCCAGCATCGGCATGTGTCTCCTCCTTCACGCTCCGGTCACCTGGGGAATTCTTGGCTGGTTCTTAGCTGGTGGGTTGACCTAATGCAGGGCGTGTGCGGGTTTGTGACAGCTGGACGTCTGCCTAGAACACAGTGCCCTGTTCAAGTTCCAGGCCCTGGTGGGCATGGGAGTAGGGGATGGCTTCTTGGGGTATCTGGGTTAACACCGGCTCCCTTCTTCCCAGCTACATGTAGCTTATTAGCTTGGCCCTAGATCCCTGCTGGATTCGAAGGTGGTATTGGTCCCTAGTTCTGGTTACAGATCAATATTTCCTAGGAATGAAGCATGGAGCCAGAAAATCTTCCTCTGAATTCCCCAACTGTTCTGACCATTTGATAATTTGTGATCTTCCATATTTATAACTGAAATTCAAGTAACTGAAGAAAAAGAATTTGACTAAGTAACCACAATTTCCCAGCTTGCTCCAGCTTCAGATTCAGCTGGATCCAGGCCTTTGACTTAGCGTCCTCTCTCTGGGCTCCCCCAGAAGGCAAGGTAGCAGCCATTGGTTCAGGTTCTCTTTCCAGAAGTTCCATAGAAATCACAGAACCAAGCCTCACTGGCTCTGGCTGGTCACATGATCGTCCCTAAACCAATCACAGGGCAGCACATGGATTGCCAGGCCTGCACCCCCTTCTCCTCCCTGAAGCATAGAGTAGCTTTAACTCCATTCTGTTTGTATAGACCAAGATTGGGAAGAACCAGGTCCCCAACAGGATCAGAGTGCTAGACAGAGGTACGACTGTCCACTGTGGCTTCTCCTTGGGCACTGGGAGGCCTTCAGTCTTGGTTCTGTGTTCTTGGTGCCAGGAGAACTTTTGCTGCTTGCAGGGGTTCTTATAAGTCTTGGCTTAAGCTCTGGTGTCTGTGCCAGCCCCACTCGAGTGAGGACAGGCAGAGCCTATCCTATGTGCTTCAGTGGCCACAGCTTCTGGGTATCCCCTAGGGACTTTGCCAGATGGTTCAGGAGACCCATCGCTGCCTAGGCTGAGGGAGGGGAGACCGGGTTCTGCATCCTTCCGTCATTCATCCCAGGTCTTTAAGGATCAGACCTCTCCAGCATCTCCAGGGCCTGTGCACTGCCCTCTGGGGAGCCTCTGGCCCACAAATCTCAGAATTCCTTTCAGCTGGGCTTTTCTACTCCAGCACACCCCCACCCCTCCCAACAGGTAATGAAGAGTTGACTTTTGCCAGCCTCAAACTAGGTGAAATCCTGTTATCAGAATCACCCTGTGAACCTTCTTTCCATTAGCTCTTCTACCCGCGCCTGACCAGGCTGCCTGGCTGCCCTTCCCTTCCACTTGGCTTCATCCCTCGGAGCCCCTGTTCCTTTAGCTTATCCTCTGGTGCTGCGAGCTGCCTGGGGAGGCAACTGGAATTGGGAGCCCAAGAGAAGACAGACAGGAATGACCTTGCACCGTGGGGTGCAGGTGGCCAGTCCCATGGCAGCCCCTGCCTTCTTGGGGTCACTGGGGGAGCCAGCTGGCACAAAAGGCTTTTGACCAGCCCAGCCAAGACACTGGTAGCCTTTGTCCTCCTCAAGGGACTGAGAGCTGCGGCCTGTGAGACCAGAGGTTGGGAGGAGCCTGGGGCAGGGAGGGATCTTCCCTGGGGTGGGGAACAGCAGTTCTTAAGATGGTTCTTAGCTGATGGCCTTTACCTCCCCCTCTACACTCATCTGGGCCTGGAAACTCTGCTGTCCTTGCCTTGCCATATTCCTGCAGCTGTTGAGTGGACTTCACAGCTGGGTTCCAGCCCAGTCTAGTGCCCCTGGCCCAGTGTTCCCCACCTTTCACTCCCAGCTGTTGAGTAATGATCACCAAGGAGGCTATGAGACCTCACCAGCTAAGACCACTTGAACTAAAGTAGCCTCCACCCTGCCAGAGGCCCAGAGCCGGGACAGTTCTACCCATTTCTCAGATGAGGAAGGCAAGGCCCAGGGAAAGTGTGGAAGTCCATTAGATCATGTTGCCACCGAGGCTTGGAGTCGGGCTGCTGAACCCCTGGCTTTTGTCTGTGCAAGCCCCTCCCACATCCAGCTGTGGGCTGCCTGCCCAGGTCCCTTATCAAATATGCCATGAGTCAGAGACGGCAGACTCGACATTTCTGGGCTGAACATAATAGGGGAACCAGAAACTCTGCTGCCAGTCAACAGCATGCCTGAAGATGGTCCAAGAAGAGCTTGTGACTGAGCAGCCACTGGCTGGAGGGGACGTTGGCACTGGTCAGGAAGGTCACGCGGGAGCCCCTGGTGACTTCAGACTCAGCCCCAGAGAGCGTGGCAGCAGCGCCCCCTTGGTGTGGTCCCAGCCTCCGGTTCCTGCCCCAGGCACAGGGCTGCTCTGCACTGGGGTAGGCCTCAGGCTGCCCTGGAGCAGGGTGCAGCAGCCGCATGGGGACCCCAGGGAAGTGAGGGCTCAGAACTAGCCCTGTGGAGCGGAAAGGCCGGCCTGGGAGCAGGTGGCCACACAGTCTTAAACAGGAGGGGAAGCAGCGCATTTTGTCCCTTTCCTCCCACCCGCCACCCCTCCTCGTTCCAGCCAGAAATAGCTGCTTCTCAGCCGCCCATTGTACCGCCTAAATGCCACCCTTAGAGCTGCATTTGGTTTGAGTCTTCCAGAATTATCTGGGGGGTGGGGGTGGAAAGCAGTTAAAACCAGCCACACCATGTCCAAGACACCTCCCTCTCAAGGTGGAGGCTTCTGCAGGGCAGTGCCTGGAATACTGCAGACAGGGGCTCCAGATAGCTGTCCCAGTAGCCATACAGACAGGAACTCAGCCAGGACCCTTCAGGGGACCAGAGCCCCTTGACCAGGCCCCAAATGAGCCCAACATTTCCAGGTGGTCAGACAAACATCCACCTGGTGTCAGGGACACCTGCCACGTGTGTCCAGGGGGTGCCTGCTTGGGGCTCCCTGGCACAGATGGGCGCAGAGTGGTATGTCCCAGAGCCACCTGTGTTGGGCAGCCTTGCTTCTCAGAATTGGGAGCATTTCTTTAGGCAAAGGTGTCCTCTGTTTTTGGTGTCATTGTGAAAAATTATCCAGGTATTCTGCGACTGCCTGCTCCTCAGAGATGGCCTTCAAGCCCATCCAGACATACAGGAGTCCCCAGACAGCACTGGACAGAACTCTTTTATGTCTTTTCTCAGCCACCTTAAAAAAAAAAAATCACCCTGGGCATGGTGGCACCCACCTGTGATCCCAATGACTCCTGAAGCTGAGGCAGGAGGATCCAAGCTTGAAGCCAGCCCCAGCAATTTAGGGAGACCGTGTCTCAAAAAATATGGAGACATAAATTTTTTTGGTACCAGGGATTGAATCCAGGGCTGCTTAACCAATGAGCCACATCCCCAGCCCCTTTTGAATGTTTTATTTATAGATAGGGCCTCTCTGAACTGCAGTTGCTGAGGCTGGCTTCGAACTCACAATCTTCCTGCCTCAGCCTCCTGAGCCACTGGGATTACAGGTGCGCAGCACTGCACCCAGCCTGTCTCAAAAATTTTACAAAAGGTCTGGGGAAGTATTTCAATGACAGAGCACCCCTGGGCTCCTGGCTGCCCCAAAAAGGAAAAAAAAAAATTATAGCTTTTCACAATAAGCTCTGGAGGCCTGGAGTTGTCTTCATTTCTATGCCCCAGCTGAGGGACAGATGAGCATTGGCTGTGGCAGTGGCCCACCCAGACGGGAAGACCCCCTAGGGTGGCACAGCTGCCTTGGCCCTCATCCTGCCGGCCAGCCTAGGAGCAGGGAGCCTGCAGCTCGCTGTGCTGGGGGAGGCTGGAAGCACCTTCGGCTCCCCCCACTCCCAGGCCTTCTGTCCCTCCCTGGAGGGACACTCTGTTCCCTCGGTGGCTATCATATACCATGTTTTGTTGGGCTGCTGTAACAAAGTGCCACAGACGGGGTGGGGGGCTCAAATGATCGGCTCTCAGGTGTGTTCAAGCCAGAGCCCAAGATCAGGGTGTCAGCAGGCTGGCTCATGAGGACAGTCCAGGCTCCCTTCCCCTCTGTGGTCTGCTGGCCTCTCTGGCCGGCCATGGCATATACAGCCTGTGGTCACCCAGGGCTCGGCCTCCGAGACCACACGACAGCCCCTTGCTCAGGCTCGCATCCAAGTCGCTGCCTTTGAGGAGAACATTTGGGTTGGCCCGTCCTCCTGCAGTGCTGCCTTGCCCTACCTGGTGACATCCACCAGGGACCCCGTTTCTATATGAGGGTACATTCTGAGGTGCTGGGGAGCAGACGTCCACAGCTGGAGTGGGAAGGGGACACAGTTCACCCCTGACACAGAGGCGTGCGGCCCCGGGCCCGGCTGTCGCTCCCTGTTCATCTTCTCCGTGTCTGTCTGTACTTCTCTGACCAGGATCTTTACAGCCATCATGCCTATGGTGGCAGCTGGACTGATTCTAGATGACCCCACGCTGCAGCCTGTGCGACGCCTCGTTTCCCTTGTAGGCACTGTGTGTGTTTGGGGTTCCATTTGACCTGTGCCTTGGGGGTGTGCTGAGGCTACTGCTGGGGCTGGCCTGTGTCCTCGGGTCACTTGAGCTGCATGGCCGTCACCTGTGCGATGGCATCTGAAGTGGCCATCGAGCTACTGCTCTCTTGCCCCACCTGCACGCTGCCACCCTGGAGTCTCGGCTCGATCACCCTTAATTCTTTTTATCTTTTCTGTTTTTGTTCTAAAAAAAAAACAAAACCAAAAAACACAAAACCACCTTGCCCACGATGCAGTAAAGAAGGTCCTTTGACTGACGGGTCAGTAAGCACCTCCCACTGCCATCTCCGAGTGCCACTAACCCGTGTTCTCCCTCCTCGTGGTGCCACGCTTCCTAAACCTCTTTGTTGTGCTGAGCCACGGGCAGCCACTGTTTGATCTTGTGACAGAAAGGAAAGCAGGGGGGCGGCTGCGGGGACCATGCTGAGTGGCTTTCCTGCTTGCTTCCGTCGGCAGAGGCCAACGACAGGGTCACGCTGCGTTTCCGACAGCTCATTGCTGCAGTCCCCCGTGGAGTGGGACCACACACTCACGTGTCCTTGTGGAGAAGGGAGCCCCTGTTTGCTAGGGAGAACATCCTGGGATACACTCGGGGTCCCCAGCTTTCTGATGAAAGAATACTTGATTCCTGGTAGAGGGGGCCCGGAGCACCCGGTGAACACAGACGAGTACAGGTATTTTCACCTGGACGTGGTTCAAACAGAGCCCCACAGGTGACTGCGCTAAAAGAAGGGATGGGTGAACCTAGGCAGGAACTAAATATAGCTTCTCTGAAGGTGTGAAGTCCCCATGGTTTGAGTCCTCTTCCTGCCCCCAGGAAACGTAAGACAGCTGTTATATTCTCTCTCACGGAGTTCAGAAAGGCGAGTAAGAACTTGCTGGCAACAGGAGGAATCCCGTTAGAGCTTGAAGTATTGATAGAGACCCAGGAGCTTAGAGCTTTGGGGATCCTCAAAAGGGGCCAGGTTCACGGGCCTGGGTCCTAGTCGCTGTTCATGCAATCTCGAAGCAGACTAATAGGTCTCTCCGCGAGCTCTGTGCTCTCTTCTGCCTCTGTCTCTCAGGTTCACTGTGATCCATATGCAGGAGTCACAGCCAGAGCTGGGCAGAGTGGCATATGCCTGTAATCCAGTGACCCAGGAGGCTGAGACACGAGGACCACGAGTTCCAGGCCAACCTGGGAAACTTAGGGAGACGGGAGACCCTGAATCGGGGGAAAAAAACACAAAAACAAAAACTGGGATACAATTTGGTTTAAAGCACCCTTGGATCAATCCCCAGTACTGGGGGCGGGAAAAGAAAGAAAGAAAGAAAAAGAAAGACAAACTTCTTGGGCCGAGGTTGTGTCTGCCTTGCATGCTCAGGCCCTGGACTCCATCCCCAGCACTGCAAGGGGAAGACCCTGGGCCTGTGGTACTTGTCGTGCTGTAGCTGGTTATAGCAACACATCCCCATGGCCCATTTTTGAAAGTCCAAACCGATGTTTCCCGAATTTCTTTCACCTACTATATTCACACTGTGTTTCTAACCAGAGAACTCTGTGCCAAGATGTACTTAACACATTTTATTAGTCTAATTTTTCTGGAATACCTACATGAGCCTCATCCTAAGCAGTAAAATCTATGAAATCTGGGCTTTCAATGTGCGACTTCCATAGTCTCCCGATTGACATCACATAAACCCATAACTACTTCAATTAGGAGCACTCGCGGTGTACATCAGAATCACCTTAAATTCCACACACTTCAGGGACTCCTTTTAGGGCAGAGCGCTTGCCTGGCATGAGCAGGGCCTGGGTTCCACTCCTGGCACTAAAGAACAGAACCGAGATGTGTTCCCATAACTCTCAGTGTCCCCTGGTCCCCAGAAGGATCTCCCACATTTCACATGTGCATGCCTTGCTCAAGCGGCCTCCAAGGTCCTGGGGCTGAATGCCATGCAGACGCCCCTGCTGCTTTCTAGAATCCTCTGACCTACCCTGTGACTTCTTCCTTACGTGGATTTGCCCCCATGTTTGCTGTGTGTCCCTGGCATTGCCAACAAAAAAAAGACCACGTGCGGCAAAGGGCCGGCTCTCATTTCTGTCTCATTTCCCTTCCAAAAGGTTTAGCTTCTTCTCCAGAGATAAGAAGCGCCTGGCCAACACGCAGAGGAGCATGCACATCCACGAGTCCTTCGGCCAGTGGGCCAACACCCAGCGGGACGACGGGTACACAGAGCAAGGACAGGAAGCCCTGCAGCACCTGTGACTGTCGCCCCTCCACCTGAGGGCCACAGACGTCCGAAGGCCACACTGGCTACCGAACTGAAGGGAGCCCACTGAACCCCAGCCAGGGGCCGCTGGCCTACGCCCCAGTGCAGACAAGCCCTCAAAATGAACCCCTCAGACAAACTGTGTGCTTTGGGGGTGGACATTGAAAAACTGATGCCAAACCCTAAAGAAATGTCTATTTATATCCAGGGCTTTTGCCGTTTATAATAGATGACTTTGACCCCTTAGGATATATATTTAATATTCCCGTGGACTGAGACCAGACTTTGCGTTAACCTTAGTAACAAGCTTCTTTAAGCCAAATACATCACTTGCCATTGTAACTGCTGTTTGCTTTGCCTTATATGAAATTCTAGGTGTAGAGGATTTATCATCACTTTTGTGGGAGGCAGTAAGAGGCGGCTCGTGTTATCATGAGACCGTCGTGGTGATAAAAGATTGCAGAGAGCATACTGACTGGACAGCCAGCCTGATGTCCCCGGGTGAGCTGCCCAGCTCAGACACAAAGCAACAGGACAATTTTGCAAGAGCCGGCAGTTGCTCCTCCTAAGTCCAGAGCATGGGGCCACATCCAAGGCCACGCACCTTGAGCCCGCTGTCCTAACTCAACAGTTGCTAAGGATGAGGTGCTAGAACATCTCATGTGCGGGTTTTTTTTTTCCCCCTTCCTTTTAATGGCATCTTTTTTTTTTTTTAATGGCATCCTGCAACGAAAGCAAATGTCTCCAGACTGGGAGCAGGATGCAGTAGCCTAGGCAATGCAGGAAGACAGGTGGGGTAGCAGAGGAAGGCTGAGGGGGGGAAGGGGCAGGTGGCTTGGGACTGCACACCTGGCTCACAGCTGCAGTGGCCAGCTGCCCTGGCTGCCCCTGAGCAGATGGGCTGGCTCACATGGCTTTTCTCCACCTGTGGAACACCTGGTGTGCAGGGCGAGGTGTTCAGGGATCCAGAAAGGCAGCACTTCCTAAGAGCATTCAAGGATATCTGACAGGTGGGGCCACATTCTGTGCATTCAGTAGAGTCTCTGTGAGGTGGATCTGCAGGATCTAAAGAGCCTCTGCTGTGGAAATGATTTGGATGGGATATGTAGTTGCTTTAGAGCAGTGGTTCTCAAACTGGCCTGCACCTTAGAACAGTTAGTGTTTATTCTCAAAGAGTGTAGGAGCATGGCCAGGTGCAGTACTGTAATCCCAGCAGCTCAGGAGGCTGAGGCAGGAGGATCACAACAAGTTGGAGGCCAGCCCCAGCAGCTTAGCAAGATCCTATCATCTCAAAATAGAACAAAAGAGGCTGGGGATGTGACTCAGGACCAAAAAAAGGAGGGCTTGGGGATGTGGCTCAATGATAAAATACCCCTGAGTTAAATTTTGGTTAACACGCATTTTTTTTTTCTTTGCGTAACACATATACACACCTTGGGATGAATTTGTAACTCTAGTGTTAAATTATTTATGTTGGATGAAACCTCTTGAATTTCAAGAACCTAAACTCTCAGAGATACAGCCATAAGTAAAAATGCTAAATGTCACTTTTTTCAAAATTATGTGAGCGGTATGGTATTTATTTAAGTCCACAGAAATTAAGGCCAGTATATCTAGCTCTCAAACCCACCAAAGGCCAAATAATCAGAAAAGGGAGATTCAGCCCATTAGAACAAACCACAGTGCCTTCGCTGATCCTGACCCCTGTGTTCTTCACTTCATCTGTGTAGCTTGACCTTTCAGAGAGCCATGAGACTGCCACAGATCACAGCCCCACAGTGCTGGGGCTTAATTTTAAATGCCAACCAGAAGAAAACATAGGGTCAGCAGTTTGTGCTAGAATTTACCTTTGAGAATGCCCAGATGTTTGGACCGGTGTTAGTATTAAGTCCACGCATCCTCTGCAGCTGGCACTCTCCCATCCCTTTGAGCATCTTACGTGTGTTACTAGGGACTGGACCAGAGTTCACTCCCACTGAGCCACGTCTCCAGCCTGGTTTGTCTTTTGTTTGAGACAGGATCTTGCTAAATTTGCAGTCCTGTCACAGGCTCATTGGGAGTCATTGGGAGCCACCATGCCCAGCTCTATCCTACTTTTAATTCAATTCAACCAACACTTGGGCTATGGATAAAAAAACAGAAAAGGACCAGGAGTGGTGGAGAACGCCTGTGATCCCAGTTACCAGCAAGGCTGAAGGAAGCAGGAGGATCGCAAGTTGGAGGCCAGGCTCAACAACTTAGTGAGGCCCTGTCTCAAAATACACTGGAATGTGACTTAAAAAGGACTGTGATATGGCTTAGCAGTAAATGCCCCTGGGACTCAATCCACAGTACTGAGGAAAAAATAAAAAAGGATATAATTTATTCTGACCAGATCAGGGTCCCAGAGTCTCAGATCAATGTGAAGGACTGTGAGCCATGCCCTCCTTTTGCCCCACACTCAAGATCATTTCAGAGGGACTGGGGCTGCAGCTCAGTGGTGGAGCTTTTTTTTTTTTTTTTTCATTTTTCAGCTCTCGGTGGACACAACATCTTTATTTTATTTGTATGTGGTGCTGAGGATCGAACCCAGCGCTGCGCACATGCCAGGCAAGCGCACTACCGCTTGAGCCACATCCCCAGCCCAGTGGTGGAGCTTTTGCCTAGCATGTGTAAGGCACTGGGTTCAATCTGGCACCTCATTAAAAAATAATAATAATAATAATGATAATAAATAAATAAAATAAAATGAAAGTATTGTGTCCATCTACTACTAAAACAATTTTAAAAATTAAAAAATAAATAAATAAACAAAAGTACTGTGCCCATCTACAACCAAAAATTAAAAAAAAAAAAACAAACACCAAACTCAGGGCTGGGGCTGGGGCTCAGCCATAGAGTACTCACCGAGCACATGGAGGGTGCTGGGTTCAATCCTCAGCACCATATAAAAATAGAGATATTGTGTCCAACTATAACTATAAAATAACATTTTAAAAAAGAAATTTCAAAGAGAAAATCAAGACAAATTCTCTACAGGCAAATGAAAGCTCAAAGAGCCTGCTGTACAAATATGACCAGCAGCAGAACTGCTTCTCCATCCTGTTAAATAACAATGATTGGTGGGGATATGGCTCAGGGTAAAGTGTTTGCCCAGCAGGTACCAGGCCTTGGGTCCCATTCTCAGCACTGCCAAAGACAAGACAAAACTCTGTGTCTTTAGAAAGAGGTGGTGAAGGGCTGGGGCTGGGGCTCAGTGGTCAAGAACTTGCCTAGCAAGTGTGTGAGGCACTGGGTTCCTTACCACATATAAATAAATGAATAAAATAAAGGTCCATCAACAACTAAAATATATATATTTTTTAAAATAGGCAGACTAAAGAGGTGGTGAAGGTGACAGGTTCAGAACACCACCTTGAACCTCGGCTCCGGCCTGGAAATACCCGGGCTCCAAACCCCATCATCAATAAGCTTTATTCGTGCTTTATTGAGTACAGCCTGCCCCTGTCCCGTGCCCCGTCCCCCGCCGGGCCTCTACTTGCTTCGATCCCTCTTCTCCCTCCCCCTGGGCCTGTCCTCCCTGGGGTCCCGCTCCCAGTCGTTCTCAGGCCACGCCCTGGCTGGCTCTCTCTCGGGCCACCTCTTTTCCCGGCCCCTGTCGTGGTCCCGGTCCCTGGCCCTGGACTCCCAGTGTCGCTCCCGGGACCGGGACCGCTCCCTCCGGTCCCGCTTGCCCTCTCGGTAGAGGTCGCCCTTGACCACCGGCAGGTTGATGGGCTTCCGGAAGGGCCGGTCGCGCCCCCCGAAGCGCAGCTGCCCCGACTCCTTCTTGCCGCCCAGGCCGCCGCCCAGCCGCCGAGGCACCCAGCCCCGCAGCGTGCGCTCCAGCTCGTAGTCCACGAAGAGCTCGCGCTGGTCCACCAGCAGCCCGTCCGCGTCACGGTAGGCCTTGAGCAGGGCGCGCTCCTCCCGGAACTCGATGAAGGCGTAGCCCTTGGAGAAGCCGGTCACCAGGTCCCTCACCAGCCGCAGCCGTCGGATGTCGCCGTAGCGCGAGAACACCTCCCTCAGCTTGTCCTCCTTGGTCTGCAGGTTCAGCCGGGCCACAAACAGGGTGAGCAGCGGGTCCCCCGTGACGCCCTTGTTGGGGACGTACCGGGCCAGCATGGCCCTCCACACAGCGCGGTCGTGCGGGTCCTCGTCCGTGCCGTCGATGCTGCCCGCCTTGAGCGGGTCATACTCCTTGGCGATGGGCATCCAGTCGTTCATGATCTGGGGGAGACAGGCGGTGAGGGCCATGGAACCCCGGGCAGCGAGAGCCGCCAGTCCCCCACCCAGTCAGAGCCCAGGGCGTGAGCCTGGTTCCCCCACAGCAGGGCACTGACGCTGCTCCGCCACGGTCCCAGACCCTCCACTGCCAGGGACTGGGTGAGAGGGCAGGCAAGATGGCCCACGCCTGAAATCCCAGCGCCCAGGAGGCTGAGGCAGGAGGATCGAGCTCAAGGCCACCCTGGGAAACTCAGTGGTAAAGTAACCCTAGGACTTGCATTTATTTATTTATTTATTTATTTTAATTAAAATAAATCAATTTACAAGGTGGCCACAGGAGGCTGAAAGGGCAGCTCAGGAGTAGCCCAGATGGCAGGCTCCTCTGCTCCCCAGGAACCTGGGATCTCCTCTCGACTCTATTATCCCAGGAGCCCCGGAACTGACTACAGGGAACTTTCACTGGTGGGCACATGGCAGTTGTCAGTCACTCTGATGGGTGACAACTGACTCTTGGGATGCCTGCTGTAATCCTAAGGTCAGACCCGGCTAACACTCACATAATCCCCTCCTCCAAAACCAGGACTCTGTGGCCTGTCCATGGTCATTCATCCTGATGGCATCTTTCCATAATATTAAAATGATGTCTATAAAGTTTCTCCTCTTACTCAAGTTTTCCTCAAGAATCTTTTTGCTTTGCTTGTTCAGTTGATGGGGTGAGTAGGGGCAGTGACCAGTTGCTAATGGGGTACACTGTGGAACTGCTCCCCCAGTAAAAAGCTGAACACCCACAGAATAAACTCAAAGCCAAGGGCATTGCACTTGAGGCCTCTGGCCTGGCTCACACTCTCACCAAACCCCATTACAAAGCCTCTGCACACCTAGAAGGCTTGCTCCTGGATGCACCCTAGTCCTCAGCTCCTCTCTGCCCTGCGCAGCTGCCCTGCAGGGAATATTTCCTTCCTTTCTGCCTCCCACACATCCACTTTTAGAAATCCCACTGATCCTTCCAAGTCCAGCTTCAAATTCCCCCCACAGAGCAAATGTGCCTCCCCTGGCTCCCGGGACCCCTCCTGAACTGACTGTTCTGCCCCACGCACAGTGAACACCCTTAAGTTTATTATCTCCAGGTCCTAGGACACTTCCTGTTGAACACTGGGGAACTGAACTAACCGCCTTCCAAGTTAAACAAAAGGACCCATCACTGAGAATGGAGAGGGAGCACACTGTGCCACACACCACCAGGCGGTGGAAGGAGGAGGGTCCCGCCTGTCGTCATCAACAAGCAAGTGGAAGACAAGCAAGTGGAAGTGTTAGAAAGGGCACCCTGACCACATCACAGGACATGCTTGAGCAAACTGGGATCATAAGCGGGAACAGGGAGGAAACACAATGTAAACCTGTGAGATTTATGAGTTTTTCGGGAACCTATAGTGAAAAACAAGTTTACCATAGTGAAAAACAAGTTTACCCTTTAAGTGACGTGTATGCTGGATTCAAAAACATCTGTTATTGTACTAGGTGGAAAACAACTCCTTTTTCCCTATAAAAGATCTGTACCCCAAAGCCCGGTGTGCCAGTTCACCAAAGCTTCGGCTGAGGTTTTGCTGTGCACCCGCAGGCGCCTGTGTATTAATAAACTTGCCTCTTGCTTTTGCAGCCAGCGTGACGCTAGTTCTCTTTTGGACGGGGGATTTGAGGGTCCGGGGGTCTTTCAGAAGCCAGGTACTGTGGCCACGCTGCCAATCCCACCACTGGGTAGAGTGGGGCAGGAGGATCGAAAGTTCAAGACCACCCTCAACAATTCATCGAGGCCCTATGTCAAAATACAAGGAACTGGGGATGTAAGCTCAGTGGTTAAGTGCCACTGGGTTCCCAGCACTGAAAAAAATTTAAAAAGTCAAGCAACTTTGGAGAAGATGCTTCTCTGGTATCTTAAGCAGTAAAGGATGATAGACCATGAGGGCATCAGAAGGCACAGAGGACATGAGTGAGACATTTGCAGTCCTGTTCTGGCTCTGGCTCACTGTCTTTTCTCTCATGGATAGAATTTCTCCACGTGAAAACAGAAGAGATGGAGCTATGGTATTTTGGTCCCGATATTCTGGTATTTGGTCTACAGAGACCCCTTATCTACTGGGCCTGATATTCCTGGAGTTTAGTCTTATTCCCCATTCCATCACAGGGTTGCAGGAAAAAACTATGATGATTACAGATTAGTCCAACACTTAACAGGTGCCAAGCACTGTGCTAAACCCTCCTCTCAGCTCTCAGCAACAGCATGTAGGTAGGCACCGCTGTCACCATCCTGTCAGATGAGAAGAGCTGGACACAACCAGGCACCCTGGCACACACCTGTGATCCCAGCAGCTGGGGAGGCTGAGGCAGGAGGATCACAAATTCAAAGCCAGCCTCAGCAACTTAGTGAGGCCCTGAACAACTTAGTGAGCCGTGTCTCTAAATAAAATATAAAATAGGAGTGGGGGACGTGACTCAGTGGTTAAGCAGTGCCCCTGGGTTGAATCCCTAGTACTAAAAAAAAAAAAAAAAAAAAAAGAATAAAGACTCTTACCCCAAGACATAAAGCTAAGTGGTGGCCCAGTGAGGGGATCTGAACCAGGAGCTTTGAACCAGGAGCTGTGTTGAACTCCAGAGCTTGAGCTCTTGACCATTTGCTCAGGGGGCTTTCATGAAAGATAAGGCTTTGGAGATTGGAATGAAGAAAATCCATCAGGATTCTGGGTGTTGGAGACTGAGATCCATGATCCGATTCCAACCCCAGGAGGAAAAGAACCCCTCCTCATGCAATATTAAAAAAAACATGTCCATGGGCTGGGATTCTTATAGCTCAATTGATAAAGTGCTTGCCTTGCATGCACAAGGCCCTGGGTTCAATCCCCAACACTACACACACAAAAAAAAGACACAAGGATCCACCAACTAAACTTACATTATTGGGGTTGGGGATGTGGCTCGGTGGTATAGCGCTAGTCTAGCACGTGTGGGGCCCTGGGTTTGATCCTCACCTCAGCACCATATAAAAATAAATAAAATAAAGGTACTGTGGCCAACTATTCCTAAAAAATATTTTTTTAAAAAACTTACATTATCGTACATAGTGACAGCTCCTGTTCCAAGCTTTAAAATTACTTAAAATTAAAATCTAAAGAATGGGGCTGGGGACGTGGCTCAATCGGTAGTGCGCTCACCTGGCATGTGTGCGGCCCGGGTTCGACCCTCAGCACCACATACAAACAAAGATGTTGTGTCCGCCGAAAACTAAGAATATTCTCTCTCTCTCTCTCTCTCTCTCTCTTTAAAAAAAAAATCTAAAGAATGATAAAGAATTAAGCACAAGATTTGTTCTGTCTCATCTGCATGTTTTTATCAATACAACAGCAACCTGCACTGTTCATAATATAATACGATATTTCTAATTGTATCTGCAGCATCACAGCATTATATTGAGATCTCCTGCAACAATCTCCTTGGATTTTTACATTCTGGTCAGGGGAGAGATTTGAGAGAGGAATGATGGGGTGGAGGTGGATGGGGCAATTAACCGTCAAAGGCAAAAATATGGGAAAAAGACAAAGAGCACTAGGTCGGAAGTCAGACTCTCAAGGCTGAAGACCCAGTTCTACCATGTGGTGCCAAAACTTAAAATTTATTTAAAAATTTGAGAATCGGAATTATTATCTATAAAACGCGTCTACAAGCTACGTCACTGGGTTTTTGCGGACTGGATGGTATCAAAGAAAGTGCTTGTTTATAAGTTATCATAACACAAATAAAAGTTTTGTTCTATACCACGGTCGTGGGATGAGCCAAAGCCCCGCTCCCGCCGACAGCTCCGGGCATGCGCAATGGCGCTGGGGAAAGCACGGGCGGAAGTCGGAGTGGGATGGCCTGCGCCACACTGCCAGCGCCCGCATTCCCTCAGCCACCACCTCAGCCTGGCTGGGTCCTCCGACCCCTCACCTCCTGAATGGGCGCAAGGAGGAAAGGGCCACCTTTCCGTTCCAGTTCTCGCCCCTCTGGCCCGCAACGCAGCTTCTGAACTGTCCCCCTTTGCCAGGTTTCAACATGGCGCCGCGCACCTCGGCGGCCACAGCATCCCCACAGAGTCCCTCTTCTTTCCCTCGGGCGCGGGCCCGTCCCTTCAGATGCTCCCACTCACCTCGGCACAGCTCCGGCTCGCGGAGACCTTCCCAGACACCGAGATAGATAGGCCCCGACTCCGGGCAAGGGAAGCTTCCTGATGCCGGCCTCGACCAGACGTCTACGTTGCTATCCGCAGATTCGTCAGATGCTGTTTTCCTTTTGCCGTTTTAAGACGTCCCGTCACCTGCATTGAACCTCAGGGGCGGGTATCTTCCGAAGAGAGTGCGCTTTCATTTGTTTCTTTTTTCTTTTCTTTTCTTTTTTTTTTTTTTACACGAAAACAAAAAATGCTAAATTGACCAGTTGCTATAGCACCGAATGTGCAGTTAGTTTTTTCTGGGAACGGCTTAGGCTCACATGTGGTTATGATGATTTTTAATGAGCCCCGTTGGCATGAAATTTTATACACGGTCCCAGAGGTTTCATAATCCCTGTGTTACAGAAAGCTCGGTCCTTGTCCCCATGCCAATCCAATAAGGAGGATACGGTTTTGAGAAACAGGAAAAAGAAGGTTTATTGCTTTGCTAGCAAAGAAGAAACCCCAGGACTCCTGTCCCAAAGGCTGGGATTCTCCGATCAGCAAGAACAGGGGTCTTTTAAAGAGGTGACTCAGAGAAAATGAGATTAGGGAGGAGGTCAGGGAGAAGATTGTTGGGAAAAAGAAAAAACATGTAAGTTTCAAAGCATCTGGTGAACCCCTGTTACACTTGGACTTAATAAGTTCACTTTCCACACAAGTAGAACAGTATTTTTTTTTCTTTTTCCTTAAACCAGGAAGGGCTCTACCACTGAGTTACATCCCCAAATCTTTCTATTTTTATTTTTATCAATTATTTACTTACTTATTTTTGGTACTGGGGACAGACCCCAGGAACTCTTTACCATTAAAATACCGCCCTAGCCTTTTTAATTTTTTATTTTGAGTCAGGATCTGGCTGAGTTGCTAAGGCTAGTCTCCAACTTGTGATTCTCCTGCCTCAACCTTCCCACGTCTTTTGAGATTACAAGCATGCCACAGTGCCGGGCTCCCTGATGATTTTTGTAAGAGCCCAGAAAACCCCTGCAGTAAGAAGCCCAGTTTAATAAATATATACAATTATGTGTCAAGTTAAAAATTTAAAAATTGGGGGGCTGGGGATGTGGCTCAAGCGGTAGTGCGCTCGCCTGGCATGCGTGTGGCTCGGGTTCGATCCTCAGCACCACATACAAAGATGTTGTGTCCGCCGAAAATATTAAAAAAATTCTCTCTCTCTCTCTCTCTCTCTCTCTCTCTCTCTCTCTCTCTCAAAAGAAAAAAATTAAAAATTGTATTTAAAAAGGAAGGAGGAGCTAAATTTAAAACCCAGGGTGAGAGGGAGTAGATATAATTAATATCTAGGTGGGCTGGGGTTGTGGCTCAAAGATAGAGCACTTGCCTAGCATGTGTGAGGCACTAGGTTCGATTCTCAGCACCACTTATAAGTAAATGAATAAAATAAAGGTTCATCAATAACTGAAATATATTTTTTAAAAATAATTAATATCTTGGGACTGAGGTTGTAGCTCAGCAGTAAAGTGCTTGCCTCGCACCTGAGAGACCCTGGTTTCAATCCTCAGCTTCACATAAAAAAAAATAAGTGGAATAAAGGTATTGTGTCCAACTACAACTAAAATATAAATATTAAAAAATAATAATATCTACAAATTATTAGAAATAATATCATTAAATATTTTTAAAATCTATTTTTAAAAATCTACAAATCTATTTTTATTTTTTTTTTATTTTTTTTAGATGTTGATGGACCTTTATTTTATTCATTTATTTATATGTGGTGCTCAGAATCGAACCCAGGGCCTCACACATGCTAGGCAGTGCTCTACCACCAAGCCACAACTCCAGCCCCTACAAATCTATTTTTAAATACTACAAATATCTACAAATTATTAGAAATAATATATTATAATTAATTATTTTTAAAAAATAGCACACAGTGATGGGATTTGTTGTTACATATTCGTACATGAACACAATATAAAAATATGGTTTGGTGAATATCCTTCCCTAGCCCTTCCGCTTCCTCCCTTTGTCCCACCCCTGGTCCCTTTCCTCTGCTGACCTCCCTTGGATTTTCACAATGGATAGGTCTTATATCAGTTATGCTGTTTCTTTTTCTTATTTTTTGAGAGCTGGGGACCAAACCCTATACCTTACACCTGCTAGGCAAGCATTTTTCACATCCCCTGCCCATCTACACTTAATTTTTCCACATTATTTTATTGTGCATAATAGTACACAGTGATAGGGACTAGGGTTGTAGCTCAGTGGTAGAGCACTTGCCTAGCCAGTGAGGCACTGGGTTCGATCCTCAGCACCACATAAAAATACAATATCTTTATATCCACCTAAAACTAAAAAATAAATATTAAAAAAAGGGAAGCACTCTACCCTCTGAGCGATATCCCCAGCCCATGATGAACATTTTTTCATGTATTTGATGATAATTTATATTTCTTTCTTTCTTTAAAGAGAGAGAGAGAAAGAGAATTTTAATATTTATTTTTTAGTTCTCGGCGGACACAACATCTTTGTTGGTATGTGGTGCTGAGGATTGAACCTGGGCCGCACGCATGCCAGGCGAGCGCGCTACCGCTTGAGCCACATCCCCAGCCCCTATATTTCTTTTTTGAGGAGTGTTTGTTTGTTTAATTCATTTGCCCACTTCTTAACTGGGTTATTTTATTTTATTTATTTTTTATGTTAAATTTTTTGAATTCTTTCTATATTCTAGATATTAATCCTCAGTCAGAAGAGTAGCTAGCAAAAATTTCTCTCCCATTCTGTATGCTCTCTCTTCACATTCCTAATTGTTTCCTTTGCTGTGCAGACTTTTTTTTTTCCATTTATTTTATTTGTTTATTTTTATGTAGTACTAAGGATCAAGCCCAATGTCAAATCAGGCAAGATAGGGCAGGGCCAAAGGAGACAGATTTAAAAAGCCCCAGGAATGAGGCTTTATTGAGATGTCACTCCTGGCGGAGAGTGGACAGGAGAAGGGTCTGAGGAGAAACCACGTGGAAGCTCGACCAGACTGGACTTTTAAGGGGCTTACAGCAGGAAGGGAAGGGCTTGGGACAGGAAAAAGTGTTTTTAGAGTCCCTTGTCCCAAGGAGTTCAGAGGAGCTGGCTGAACTCCAGGATTGGCCAGCGGGTCCTGCTGATTGATAGGCGTTAGTAGGAGATCCCACGGATTGACAGGCGTTTCCATCGGTGCCTGATTGATGTTTCTTTCCCATGTGGGCTGCTTTGTTCTAAGTCACCGCCACTGGCCTGACACCCAGGGCCTCACTTGTGCTGGTGGAGTGCTCTACCGCTAAGCCACAACCCCAGCCCAAGCCCCAGACCTTTTTATATTTTATGAGGCTGGCCTCCAATTTGCAGTTCTCCTGCCTCCACCTCTCAAAACGCTGGGATTACAGACCTGTGTTACCACACCCGGCAAAATAAAAAATATATTTTTTAACTGCAGGGGATGCAGCTAGGTGGTAAACAGCTTGCCTAGCAAGTGCAAGGCCCTGAGCTCAGCCAGTCCCCAGAACCCAAAACAAACAAAACAAAAACCCCTTGGGAGATGTGCTTGCATTCCGGTGGTGGAGAAAGGGCGGGTTTGGGGGGCGAGGCAGACATTTAGTCCCTTCACCAAATGCTCCTCCCACCCACCATCCTGAATAAACACATCTCAGCAGCTAAAAGCAAAAGAAAAAAAAAAAGGAAGTGTTCTCTTATTCACATAAGTAAACAGTCTCAAAACAAGTGCCCTGGAGGCCACCTTTCCTGCTAAACAGATTCTTTTCAAGTTAACCTAGTTCGTCACTGTGGTGCAGGCCTGTAATCCCAATGACTGAGAAGCCCCTGGGCCCTGGCAGGAAGATCACAACTTCAAGGCCAGCCTCAGTAATTTTGGGGGCCCTAAGCAACTTGGGAGACCCTGTTTCAAAATGGAAAATAAGGGGCTGGGGGTGTGGCTCAAGCGGTATCGCGCTGGCCTGGCATGCGTGCGGCCCGGGTTCGATCCTCAGCACCACATACAAACAAAGATGTTGTGTCCGCCGAAAACTAAAAAATAAATATTAAAAAAAATTCTCTCTGTCTCTCCCTCTCTCTTTAAAAAAAAAAAAAAAAGGAAAATAAAAAGGGCTGGAGAGGTGGCTCGGTGGTTGAGCAAGGCTGGGTTTAATCCTGGATACAAAAGGATGGGGGTGGGGGGAGAACAGGAAGAGAGCCAGGCTGAATGTGCCACGTGGAAGTCAGCGGTGCCACCGTAAGCAGAGGTGCTCTATGCTCTGAGTGGAACTGTCCTATTTATGGAGGGACTAGCAAACAGCTCTGCTTCCATTTTTATCAAGCGTGGGCCGCTTACACTTTTGTTTTCCATTTCATTTCTTCCTTGCCTGTCTTAGCTCTCAGGGGAATAGTCTTTTTTGAAGTTATTTTTAAAATGTTGTATAATGACGTATCATTGGAACTTTTTTTTTTTTTAGCTGTGCTATGTAGGCATATTCTAGGTGTGTCATGGATCTGATGTTTTCTTACCTTGTTCCCAAATAATTGTGGAGAGTTGAGAGATTTCCTCTTAGTCTCAGCAAATTAGTGTGGCACTGTCAGAAAATAAAAATAAAGAAGGGCTGGGGGTGTAGTTCAGTGGTAGAGCACCTATGGGTTCAGCTCTGTGAGGATGGCCTTGGGCCTGAGCCTAAGCCACTCCATTTTAAAAACTCCAGTTTGAAACCTGCAGTCTCACCCTGCACTCCTAAATATAAAAAATGTATGTATGGTCCTTAGGCACAAACAAGTCACTTCTCCCCACCAGGATAAACTCAGAAGCCTCTGGCTGGCTGTCCTCGCTGCCCAGATGAGAGGAAAAGGCAAAAAGATTAGGGTGGGACCACCAGCCAGGTTTCTTTTTCTTTTCTTTTCTTTTTTTTTTTTTTTTAGTTGTAGATGGACACAATATCTTTATATTTTAAAACTTATTTATTTTATATGGTGCTGCAGATCAAACCTGGTGCCTCACGCAGGCGCTCAACCACTGCCCCAGACCAGTGGTTTTAACCCCAGGGTAAGTGATATCACTGAGAAATCCTGTGGCAGCTGATAAGGATTGAAAAGAGTGTCAAAAGCCCCCAAATTTAGTATAAATAATAGAGCAAATGAACAGACAGCCGCTAAGACTTAAGCACACAGCTGGAGAGTCTGATTAGGACCTAGACTGACATCCCATCCCTTGTCACCATTTGCCTGATCCTCTGCATGGTCCTCACTGCTCTCCAACTCTACAGCCACATCTTGACCCAGGTGAGAGCCGCAATTTCTCCCTCGGATCCTCTCCTCAGCCGGCCATCAGCTCCACCCCAGGAGAAGCCTGCCTTGGTTCCTGACCTGATCATCATGGTCTGAGTGAGTGTGCAGCTGCTGGACTTAAGCCTAAGGCTTCAGACTTTCAACTTGAACTTAGCCTGCAGAGGGAATGTCTGTCATTAGCCTGTCAAGATTAAGTGTGTTTTCAGTGCTTAGAATTAATTAATCTAGAATTGTGTGCTGTGAATTGATTATGCAGTGCCTAGCATTAAGGATTTTCTTTTTTTTAAAATACTTTTGAATTTTTAATATTTATTTTTTAGTTCTCGGTGGACACAACATCTTTGTTGGTATGTGGTGCTGAGGATCGAACCCGGGCCGCACGCATGCCGCTTGAGCCACATCCCCAGCCCACATTAAGGATTTTCTTGATTAAGAACCTATAGAGTGAAATTGTATTGAGTGATTTGAAAAGTGTATTGAGTGATTGAAAAGGGCAGAAGCGCATGGACATTCTTTATTTCTCCCCCTGAATTGCATGCGTCGAACCTTTTGCCCATCGCAACAGCCTCCCAGTACCACAAAAAGCAAACGGAACCATACAGCTGGTAGACCTGGGTCCCCACCTAGGAATGATTGTCTCACCTAACATCACACAACTTGCTGGCAGCAGAGCCAAGACTTGAACCCTGGAGTCAGTTCTAGACCCAGCTATCTCTCTCTCTCTCTCTCTCTCTCTCTCTCTCTCTCTCTCTTTTTTTTTTTTTTTGTGTGTGTGTGGGGGGGTTACTGGCGACTGAACTCAGGTGCTCTCGACCAGTGAGCCACATCCCCAGTCCTGTTTTATATTTTATTTAGAGACAGGGTCTTACTGAGTTGCTTAGCGCACCTCACTTTTGCTGAGGCTGGCTTTGAACCTGCCATCTGCTGCCTCAGCCCCAGCTTTATTTTTTGGTACCGGGGATTGAACCCAGGGGCACTCAACCACTGAGCCACATCCCCAGCCCTATTTTGTATTTTATTTAGAGACAGGGTATCACTGAGTTGTTTAGAGCCTCCCCATTTCTGAGGCTGGTTTTGAATTGGTGATCCTCCTGCCTTAGCCTCCGGAGCCACTGGGATTACAGGCATGCGCCACCGCGCCAGGCCAGCCCCAGACCTCTTGAACACTGCACCATCACCCACTGGTTTTCAAAACTGGAGCATTAACCATAATTACCTAGAGAGCCTGTTCAAGCACAGGCTGCAGCCCTGACCCAGAGTTTCTAATCCAGGGTGTTGACAATTTGCATTTCTTTTGTTGCTATTTCACTCTGGGGACTAAACTCAGGACTTAGAATACTCTATTGACACTGACCTAGCTCCAGCCCCAAGAATTTGCATTTCTAAAAAGTTTCCATGTCCTGCTGCTGCTGCTGCTGCTGGTGGTGGTCCCAGGTCTATAGGGTAAAAACTTCTACTGGAGCTGCCCAGGATGATGGTACACTCCTGTAATCCCAGTGACTCAGAAGTCCAGCAACCTAAGGCCAGAGGATTGCATGCTGGAGGTCAGCCTGGACAATTCTGCCAAACCCTGTCTCAAAATTTTTAAAAAGGGGTGAGGTCAGGGATGTAGCTCGGTGGTAGAGCGACCCTGAGTTCCATCCCCAGTACAGCCAACAACAATAGTAATAATAAAATAAAATAAAAATAATAAATCTCTGCTATAATTCCTAATTACATTCAGAATTATCCAACACAGGAGAGTATTTTGCCAACAGCATGTCAACCTCTACAAAGGATCCAAGAGTTGTGTTTATGATATTAGTTTTTTGGGCCACACTAGGGATTAAACCCAGTGCCACAGTCTGGCTGGGCACAAAATCACGAGCCACTCACACCTTGTAGATTCAAACAGCAATTCTTTATTCCTGAACTCACACCAGCACTCTACACACACGTTCTGGGGAAATCCATACTTCCACTGGGCTCTGCATCCCAAAATACTCTCTGAACTCAACGGGAACTCAAGGAGCAGGCGCCTGGAGGCAGCAGGATACGCCCTATTCCCAGCAGGATACACCTTAAACCTGGAACTGCCCTAAACCCAAGGAGCGCCCTAAACCTGGATCCGCCCTGGTCCTTGAGCAAGGTCACCTTTCATGCAATGTCACTGCAAATGACCTGGGTCATGCCATGCGTCATTCTTACTTAGCTATGGCTCTCAGCAACTCAGGGCTCCTGCACACTGGGAAGGTTCTGGACCACTGAGCTACATCCAAGGTGTTCCTTTATTTTTTTATTTTGAGACAGGGACTCAGTAAGTTGCCCAGGCTGGCCTCAAACTTGCAACCCTCCCACCTCAGCCTCCTGACTCTGTAAGGGTCCGGCGAAACGTCGGAGAAGGAGAGACCACACGAGACTACCTCCATGCAATGGCAAGGGGGATTTATTAGGGATCCGTTCCAGCGCGCTAGGGCTCTGTGCTCACTCAAGAAGGGAGAGCAGCCCAGAGCCCAGAGCAGAGGTCAAGCAGAGCTTAAGTACACTTTTTGGAGAGGGTGGGGGGCTTTGCATACATCAGAACAAATCATCATAAGGCGCGGGAAAATTGAACAACAATTCTAATACATGATTAGTCCATTCATTGGTGGGAACAGTTTGGGCAGGGGTGATTGGTCACTTCTAAGTGGGGTACACATTCAAACTGATTGGTTCTGGGGCCTATATGCTTACGTGCTATGCTACCTGGAACCCTTAGCTATTAAACAACCAGGGAATCAATGGAGATATTTACTGGGCAGTCCCCGCATTGTCCTAACAATTTTACAGAGATTACAGGTTCCGGGGATAGCAGGGGAATTGTAACAATAGACTTTTTCAATTCTAACAATGGTCTTTTACTTTTTAGCCCAGGCCTTGTAATCTAGAAGCTTTACAATGCCCTAGTCTTTTACACTTTAACTCAGACTTTTGCAGCTTAGAAATTTTACCTTTACAATTCAAAATTGCAACCCTCCCACCTCAGCCTCCTGATCACCCGGGCTGCCTCTGTCCCTCTACTTACCCAGCATCACCGTTTTTTCCAGGACCATTACTTGAGTGGAGTTTCGTTTCTTCACCAAATGTCTTGACTCCCTGACTGAAAGTCATTTTTTAAAAATTTTAGTTGAATATAGACTCAGTGCCTTTATTTGTTTTTATGTGATGCTAGGATCGAACCCAGTGCCTCCCACTTGAGAGGCAAGTGCTCTACTTCTGAGCTACAACTCCAGCCCGTGACTGAAAGTCATTTGACTGTGTATTTGAGAGTTTATATCTGGGCTCTCTTTCCAGTTCTTGCATTCCTTTCTACAGCTAATATTCCATTGTTATAAATAGAGCCTATTTTATTTACAGTAAGCTTAATATTTTTTCTTGGTATTTAATCATTTCACGTTGTCACTTCGTGATTCACAGGCTACCAAACCCTTGCCCAGGCTTCGCTTTGACTGTCAAAACATTGTCTTTGCTGAAGACAGTGCCTTTGTTGCTATTGCTTCTGGATTGCTTGTTTAATTCTTGTGAAGTCTCTATTGTCATTTTAAGACCCCAGAGCGCCTACAACAAAGAAAACTTCAGTGCTGAGCTCTCTACCTCATAGGACTACAAACCTCTTTTTCTGTTGCTGTTCCTGGAGATTAAATCCAGAAGTGCTTTAATGATGAGCCACATCCTTAGTCCTTTTTATTTTGAGAAAGGACTCTTGCTGAATTGCTGAGGATGGCCTCCAATTTGCAATCCTCTTGCCTCAGCCTCCCCAGTCCCTGGGATAACAGGCATGCACCACCGTGCCACACTTCTGCAAACCTCTGATCAAATCTCAAATTACTCAAATTTTGTAAGTCACACTGTTAATATTCAAGGCACACTCCAGTAATCTCAGGAACTCAAGAGGCCAGCCTCAGCAAGTTAGCCAGAACCTATCTAAAAAATTTTTTTAAAGGGGAGTGGATCTGGGAATGTAGCTCAGTGGTAAAGCACCCCTGTGTTCAATCCCCCTGGCCGCAAAACGAAACAGGAAATTCTCTGTAATACTGGTCCTGCGTGTGTGCATGTGTGTGCATGTGGAATTGTACAGAGTCTTGCCATGGACGACTCCATCTTTCTTTTTTCCCATTCCCTTTCTCTTTCCTGGAGATGGCCTTTGCACTGCATTCTTCTGATCCTGCTTGTTTTTCTGAGATGATTTCAGAAAACAGCTGTTCATCATAAAAACTGACCCCTAAACTGGAACTTCCTGCCCTCAGGAGAAGAGATAGTCCTCACAAGGCATTTACCTGGGGTCAGGCCAAAACACCAGACTGTGGGACTTAAGCTCTTGGGAAATGCTGATTTCTGCTCAGAGACCCTGACCTGATCTTCAAATAAATATTCCTACTTCCCCGGAGGGGCCTGGAAAGGGGACTTGAGGCATTAGTTGTCATCCTTCCTGGTAAGAAACAGACATGAGCAGCAGGAACATGAGGTTAAGGGAATCATTCTATAAACTGGGCTTGCTGTGCTGATCCTCCCTCCGTCCCTCCCTTCCTCCCTCCCTCCCTCCCTTTCTTCCTTCCTTCCTTCCTTCCTTCCTTGCCTTTTACCTGCAACCTGCCTGGTGTAAGCCGACAGGTTATGTTACATTCCTCAGCCAACAACCTGTTATCTAAATGCCAGGCCAGAAATGCTGATGAGGAGAACACAAGTTACACCGAAGCAGATGACTTTTGTGACCCTTGGATCTGGGAACTCGGGGAGATAATAGTAATTCCCCCTAAAATCTATAAGAAGAGGTTCTAGTTAGAACCTGTCAGGATGGGCCAAAGCGACCTAGAGTTGTCATGACAGTGGGGACTTGACTGTCTGATACCATCCAGCTGTCAGTCACAAGTCAAAAGGTGGAC